>NC_073745.1:24520897-25128321 GCF_029784135.1 Toxorhynchites rutilus septentrionalis
CTTCCAGTACCCAGTTAGACCGGACAGCGGAGACCGTTGATTCATCATTGTTGAGTTATTAATAGAACAGCAGCCCGATGTGTCTGCAGAGCAGATCAGTTGTATGGATGAGTCGATCTTATTTCGACCGTGGATTGATCTCCATCGCTGATGATTGTTGCGTGGACGTAGCTATTCTGTAACAACACAAAGATGGTCAATGAGGGCCCTGAGTTTTGAACTCACGATCGATCGCTTACTAAGCGAACGCGTAACCAATGTGGCTACGGAGAACCCCAAAAAAATATCATTTGTATCAGTTTAAAAACAAATTCATGAGTAACGATGTGCATTAGAGTACCAATAAAAAAGTTCATCTCAATTTTACGAACGGGACTTCCTGAAAAATATTGATTCCCTCGAAAAAATACACTGTATAACATTTCAGCTCAACCGGACTTTATTTACTACTATCGCAAAATCAGCCAAGAGGGGAGTGCATGAAATCGGAGCATTGGAAAAAAAAGTTAATACCGAACGTCTTCAAGAAACGTCGAAATCAACTGTCATTTCGATTTTTTTGTCATCCACATCCCGAATTTCGATTTTTGATATTATCTCTTGGGTGTTTTTACGGTTTTCAAAAAACTGAAACTTTGACGGCTGTGCGACGCTAGTAAATAAAGTCCGATTGAGCTGAAATTCAGCATAGAGTATTTTATATGCGGGAATCAACATTTTGAAGGAAGTCCTTTTCGAAATTTCGAAGATCACTTTCTTCCCATACTTTCATTGGCACTCTAATGTGCGTAATATGCAACAAAGCAAAAATTAAAAATTAACATGTTTTTCTAAAATATTTTTACGTAATTCTCGCAGCGTAATTCTCGTAACTCTCGTAGTTCTTTCCAATGGCAATCCGTTTTCCTTAGACCAAGTAATAACTTTTCCGATTCCACATAAGGCTGTTTCATTTGGAACCCAATTTTCGGACTCTTCAGCATCATCAACCTGATGTACAGGGTTTTCCAACTTTAAATTCCGAAAGTAAATTGAAATAAAACACACTTAGAATTCGAATTTCGATGAAACATTTATTTCAAATTAAAGTTTTGTTTATGCCATTATGTGTGAAATACAACATCATTCAAATGTCCACCTAGGGCTTCCTCGCACACCTTGATCCGGAACAGGTAATTTCCGATGACTTTTCGGCACATATGGGGCGGTATCTCGGTTATAACTTCACGAATGTTGTCTTTCCAATGTTCAAGAGTTTTCGGAGAGTTGGCATAGACACGGTCTTTCACATAACCCCGTAAAAAAAAGTCTAGCGGGTTCAAATCGCATGATCTGGAATAATTTCCAGATCATGCGTCCCTCAAATTTCGTTCGCAATATGGCCATGTTCGGTCGTGTTGTGTGGCACGTGGCGCCGTCCTGCTGAAACCACATGTCATCCGTATCCATATCTTCAATTTGTGGCAAAAAAAAATCGGTTAACATGCGCCCATAGCGCTCACCATTCACAGTTACCGTCTCGCCGTCCTCATTTTCAAATAAATACGGCCCGATGACTCCACCAGACCATAATGCGCACCAAACAGTGACTTTTGGCGGATGCAATGGCCTCTCAACAATCACGTGTGGATTTTCTGAGCCCCATATACGGAATATTGGGTGTTCACATAGCCACCGAGCTCGAAATGTGCCTCATCGCTGAAGAAAATTTGATGCGAAAATTCAGCATTTTGCTGCTGTTGTTCGTTCACCCAATCGACGTATGCCCGACGCATTCCATGGTCACCACGCTCTAATTTTTGTACCAGTTGGACTTTATATGGATGTAGGTGCAAGTCCAAATGTAAAATTCGCCACAATGATGTGTTTGACAAGCCCAATTGCTGAGCACGCCGTGGAATCGAAACATTCGGGTCATCCTTCACACTGGCAGCAACAGCAGCAATATTTTCGGCCGAACGCACATTACGATGATGCACAGGTTTCACAATATCCGCTACGGATCCAGTTTGTTCGAATTTACGCACTACATTAGCGATTGTGTGCTCTGTAGGCCGTCCATGACGACCAAAATCCGTCCGTAATGCTCGAAAAACATTTGCCGGTTTTTCATCATTTTTATAGTATAATTTAACAAAATTAACACGTTGTGCGATGCTAAAACGATCCATATTGTAAAATGGCAGACATTCAACTAACGATATGACGCTTTGGTTGACAGCTATGTCAAACGGTTGTCAGCGCAGGGCTGTATACTTTCGGAAGCCCGAAATGGAAAACCCTGTAGTTCCAAAACTGATGAAGCATTCGCTCTATCGGCATTCGAAAACGAATGTTCACCATCTTAGAAATATGTGTTTGGATGCAAAACAATGTTGACAATCACATCGTCGATCAGGGCCTCAAACTCCACATTCTCGCCGTGCACGGTATTGTCATGGTCAATTAATTTCTTCAGAATCGAAAGAATGCATTCTTTTACAACCGACAACGGGATATCAGCATTTTCCAGGACTTGACAATGGAATCAGCCGGTACCTCGTTCCAAGCCTCGGCTACTCAAAACATAGCATCCCCAATGTTGATTCGCTTAAAAATGTCATCGAACCCTCCTCGGCTGTTGGATGCCAAGCTTTTGGTCACGCATAAGTTTTTACCTGTAGTGGGACTTGGCCAGTTGAATAATATTTTGGTCCATGAGCTGTAACAAGGAGATGATTTTTGATTTTCAAAACATTACCCCTCTCCACAGGGGGCACTAGTCAATTTCAGACTGCGACACTGCAATCTACAAATAAACCGAGAGATTTTCTTTTACATTTTTTTATGATTCGATTATCCGAAAAATTCAATTATCCGGAGAGAGAGAAAAAAGGCCAAAATTCCGGATAATCCAGTCCAACCTGTATTACAAACACAGGTGAATGCCTGTACTAAAAGAGAGTATATGTGGAGGCGATCTGGCGTAGTGGTAACATCCATGCCACTCACGCTAAATGTCACGAGTTCAATTCTCACTCCCGACATTCTTCCAAAAATGGAAGTAAAAGTGACGAACCAGCCAAATTGAGTTGAAAATCACTATAATATAGATAAAAAAAAGAGAGTATGTTCGATTTTGACATTTCATACGCAGTTCTCAAGAAGACGACGAATGAAAAAAAGGCGCGCGAAACGATGTTGTGCAGTCGTGATAAAAATCCCGAACTTTCGTTAGGTCAACAAATTTGGATAAAATGAGGTGGAACTTACTAATTCATCAAATTATGGCTTCAAGGTATAGGAAAACTCAAAATTGCCATTTGGAATGGTTTCTAGGTACAAATATTTAATGTTTAGTATTTTATAAGCTCAGATTCAAACAACCAAATTTAATGTTGTTTACAAATGTTTGACGGAATTGGTGAAAGATTATTTCGCACTTGTCAAGTCAATTTCCACTTATTTTCAAGATAAAATTAACGGGATTGATATGCTTACTCTTTTATTTCCATCTGTCACATCTTTCGTACCATTCAAAATACAATGAAATGACACAAAAATGACAGATAATCTTGCACACACAAAGGTTTGTGGTGTGATTTTGCTTGTCTTCTAATATCAATGTTGAAATCTTGGGTTAATAGATTTTCAAAAAGATTTGAGTATGAAATTCCATGCGCTGGGAGATAATGGATTAAAGCTAAAAATTGATATTTCACCCAAAACACGTACAACTTTAATCACACAACCAACATGGTCGAATGCATGCAGAAAAAATCTTTATCATGAAATAATTGATTATGATTCTGGAAAAGTTATTTCTGTCGTTCCTCATACATGACAGCGAAATGTAGCAGGGATAGTTGTCATCACAAAATAAGTACAGAAACATTTAGACTGTTCTCGTCTTTTCATAAAATCTTATGGATTAGAAATTCATTCAAAATAACAACCAAGAAACGACAACACTAAATAATGCCATTTCCGTAGAAATTATCACACATTCCCAAAACCAATGATTGAGATCTTGTTGGATATTCGCATTAGTTTGCTCACACATGGTCAACGGCATGTTTGTAAACCATGTTCACGAAATTGCCCAATGGCTGTTATATCATACGGCACATCATGACTAAATCACAACATGTAAACTCAAAGGCAACCCACATTGCGGTGTCCACCGGAGCCACACCGAGCAGCTAACCTATGCAAACACACAAAGGCATGTAATCACAAAATAACACTTTTCCATCCCGATGACGAACTGCTCGGGCGGAAGCCGCAGACACAAACCAGCCAACCCACTGGAACCCACTTTTCGGAGAAGTTAGAGGGAAAAAAAGATTGGGCGGGGGATGAGAGGACATGGGTCTGTAAGGGTGATACTAAATTTAGCAGCCATCGATTCGTTCGCTTTCTGACACTCTTTCCCACTGACACTTCAGCACTTGTCTCTCTGCCTCCGCTGTGTGACACCAGAATTGCCGAGGACCTATCCCCTCCCCACTCTCGATTGTCGATCCAATCGAGCATGTAAATCAGCAGCAAATAGGACTGTTTACCGTTTCCAGGTTTTTACCACTCGCTTCGCTCTCCGTTTGTCCGCGTGCTCTGGAACCCGCCGTAACCGTTTCGTTTACCGAGAGCGGCACGAAACTAGTGACAACCCGAAATCGGGTGGGTGTAACGTGTCACAAGCTGTTTACCTTGAAAAACCTGGAAAACCTGTCAGTCAATCCTGCATATGATTAAGAGCGGGATCAGACAAAATCGATCCGTGAATCAGGTAGGAAACGTAAACTTTGGCTTTTGTAAATGGAAGACACTGTTTCGGCTGGAAAATTTAACTAAAACACTTTTGAGTTTTTGTTTGGTGTGTGTAAATTTCGGTGGGATTATTACACCCCTTCATATTTGAATAGGACTGATTTTCGGAAATACCCTCACATGTATCATGATTGTAGAGAAATTCAAATTGATATTGCTCTGTTCACAAAATGAAATCCGCTCCGCAAAATCAATAAACAGAATTTCTGATTCGTATCAATTTCAGCCGCAGACAGCATAACATTACCAACGTATTTACAAATTAGCATACAAGATCAACAAAACCGAAAAG
Source organism: Toxorhynchites rutilus septentrionalis (assembly GCF_029784135.1). NCBI lineage: Eukaryota > Metazoa > Arthropoda > Insecta > Diptera > Culicidae > Toxorhynchites > Toxorhynchites rutilus. Next base: position 24,525,999 of record NC_073745.1, read on the forward strand.
CTTTCATCACTTAAAACCCCCGACCTCCAACCTCCCCGATGACGATTTCTGCCATCGAACCACCAATCAGAGGGATGGTATCAATTCAAACATCAGGTCGGTGGTGGGTCGTAATGTAGAAACAACATGCGGAGGAAGGGAAAAAAAACCGACCGATATTCGATACATTTTTTTTCCGCATCCCGAACACCTCCGCACGCGGAGAGCTGTCTACCATTAACATTCTGATTTCCGTATCCGCAAATGTGCAAATCTGGATGCTGAAGCTGCAAAACCGCAAAGTGTATATACGAACACCGGACTGCAAACAAAGTTGGTACCAACTTTTTTTTCAACTGCTGCGGCAGAACCAGACAAGTCTATATTTGTCACACGACAGGAGGACTGGTTTGCAGTTTTTTCAAGTAGATGGTTCACTGCAGCAGCTAATGGACGGATGGGGGAGGAAAGGACTTCGAGAAAGCTTTTAAATAATTCCAGCTCGACCAATAGTTTCTCCACCTTCTGCGCTCGGCCTCCTCATTTGGTTTACATATGTGCATGTTTACTAACCGGAAGCAGCCGGAAGAAGATGGCCAATGTGATAGGGGGTGAATCGATGCTTTGATAGCAGATCGTAATCGACACACAGTTGGTTTACTCACGACAGTTTCACTTAGAATCACGGAGGTTGTGATGTTTGGGTTTGCAAATTGCTGGTAAACGGAATATCCGGGATAATAGGATTCGAGCATATCGGTTGATGGGGATAGGGATAGAGATTGCAGACCTTGCTTTATAAGCCATTGGGCATTTATCTCAAGATTGATTGTTCAAAAATAGAGAAAACGCCGATGATGTTGAATCTTGTTCTCGATTCCCTGAGAACTAAAATTTACGGTCAGACGGAACAATACCAAAAAAATCACAATATTTTTTTTTCAATTGAATTTGAACGATTTTCTTCTTTATTGAAAATCAATTCAAAACTGGCCATGTTCATCCATTTAGTCGACAAATTGAATAAGATCATAATGACGCCTTCGACGTTTGCTTGTTTTTGGTCCTACCAAAAATGTGGATGGTCCTTATGGTGGATGGTAGCATTTCCGATAAAATTGCTCTTTGAATCAAAAAAAAAATGACATCAGCTCGAGATAAGCAGAGTGTCGGCACAAAACCCGAAACAAAATTCCCTGATATTCCCTGATTTTTCAGTAATTTTCCAGAATAAATCCATGTGAAGACTAGTAATTTAATTTACTACTAATTTTGAGGTTTAAATAACTAAAGCAATAAAATTTATCAACGTTCGTCGATATCTTCGATGATGTAAATTTCGATGACTGCGAAGTGGCGTAATATGGTTTGCCAATAGATATATAATAAATCAAAGATATCATAAAGAATACAATGACCGACACAAAGAAAAATCCAATCTAGATTGAGTCCTCATCAGTGCACAATGGTCCAGGAGATGTATTTAAGTGGAAATTAGCATTTAGAGCTCGATAGTTATTCTCTAGACAAAAACTATCTTAGACGAAGTTGTTACTCATAATAGAGCGCTCGTCGATGAAATAAAAAAATCTGACGTTCTTATCTTTATAGATAGAGGCGAATACGGTTCGACAATGTTGTAGTCCCAGTTATTTGAGACATCTTTGTAGAACAAAGTTTTTCTCCATCTCTTGAAATAACCGAGTTAGTGCCTTTTTTCTAAATTACGTTAAGGTCACCATGAAAAAAAACTGTTTTTTTGCTTTAACTTTTATATTTCAAATTTTACATGCATACTGTCTTCGAAAGAATTTTAGAGCTTACTAATACAATTCGATGCAGAACTTGTCAGAATCTCAACTTTACGTAAATTTAAAACTTTAAACTTTAAACGTAAATAAAGTTTATTTGTGGCATTTGAAAGAGCATATTTCACTCTACATGATGTGTGATTTTCAAAACTATGTTATTTTTTGTGTTTGAGTAAATTAAAATTGAAATCATGAGTTTCTGGGTAAAAAACCATCAATAACTTTGAGCAGAATTATGATATAGACAAGTTTTGCATCGCAAAATGTTGGTATTGATAAGCTCTAAAAGTCGTACGAAGACAGTTTTGATGTAGAATTTGAAATATACAAGTTAAAGCAGAAAAAACACGCTTTTTTATGGTCACCCTAATGCAACTTAGAAAAAAGCGTTTAACCGATTATTTTAAAAGATAGAAGAAATCTTTGTTCTACAAAGTCGTTTAAAATAACTGGGACTACAACATTGTTGAACTATATTAAAGATAAAAAATTTAGATTTTTCATTTCATCGACAATTTTGGTCACCCTATTATTGACAACACAAAAACGAGCGCTCTATCATTTGGCTAAGACAGTTTTTGTCTAGAGAATAACGTTCAAGCTCTAAATGCTAATTTCCACTTAAATGCATCTCCTGGGCCATTGTGCAGTGTTGTCACATTTTAATCTGTACCAGAGGGATTGAAAATATTTCTCATCTGTAATTTTCCTCCAAAAAATCTGTACCATCGAAATGTTCGTTGTAAAAAATATATTTTATTAGAATGAAAAAACTCATTTATTTACTACAAATACTACATTTACATTTGCAAGTCATTCGTGTATTTGATGATGCTTATACAAAGCCACATGTTTAATCGAATCTTTTGGTCTCAAAATAGTGTTTATCGTATCGTTGCTGAGCCGATTTCGAAGCAAATTTTCGTTCTGATTATATTCAGAAAAAAATGCCGAGGAGTGAGGCGTAATGAGAACGATACAAGCAAGGCATCGAAGCGCCGAAAATGCTTGCGTCAATTTTCTTTAGACTATCAAACTATCAATTCTTTTTAGACATCACATTTTTGTCCACCAATCCTGCACATTCTCGATTCAGGAACTGTGATTTCCATACGGAGTAATTTCACCTTTAGGGTACTGGATTTATTCCCCAGATCTTGTATATTCCCATCGTAAAACCCTGGAAACGAAATTCGTCCTTATGAAAGTGATTATATCCCTTATTATCAGCAGCACCAAGCGATACTGCGCCGTAAATGTCATCATGTGCCTTAATATTGCTTTCTTCAAATTTAAGAAATTTCACACGCGGGAAAAATCTGTACCAATCTGTACTTTTTGACAAAAATCTGTAATCTGTACCGTACAGAATCTGTACCAAAAATAATGAAACCTTTCCAGATAAATCTGTACGTGTGGCAACACTGGTCCCAACAGAAAATATGAAAAATTGTAAATACGATTGAAATTATTACACACAGCATTGTCTGGTGAGAAACATTACTTTATACACAATTTACAACTTTTAAAGAAAAAGCATCTTTAAGTAATTTAAAAAAATCGTGCAAATAAAAAAATGTTCAAACCAATCTAACGAAATTATTGCCAGGACATGAATAGCTGTGAACCCTATATATGTTGGGTTCCAGCTAACATATAATGTTGTTCTTGATACCGCTGATCGAAAGAACGAACGAACGGTTCGAAGGAACTGATTTACTTAGATGGGAGTCGATCTGGCGTAGTGGTAACATCCATGCCTCTCACGCTAAATGTCACGAGTTCAATTCTCACTCCCTACATTCTTCCAAAAATGGAAGTAAAAAGTGACGAACCAGCCAAATGAGTTGAAAATCACTATAATAAAGATATATAAAAAAAAATTTACTTAGATGAACGGTTAGCGACGGAACAGTTCACCAAAGTGAACTGCTTCGCTCATATATCCATGATATGGTTTCATCATTTGTTCTTACGCATTTTTTTTCCGTGACGGACAAGGTGAATCGATGCGTATGTTTAAAGGGTTGAACGTTGATAGAGATTTTGTTAGAAAGGTTGTTATCTAATCATATCTTGCTCAATTCATGTCTCTATCATGTAGGATATGATATTCAGTACGTTGGTAATGTCGAAATGCCAAAGAACTAAACTGACGGACGATTGAGGATACACTCACACAAACAATTCGCGATATCTTATCAAGAAGTACTAATGACTTTATATAGTCAGCTACACTTCCCCAAACTCACTCACAGGTTATATGATATCTAATCTGCATCAACTGGCTAGGCAATTATTACGACCCACAGCAAACAATGTTAACTACAAGGATAATTTCGCCGAGATAATAGATTTGAACTTAAGTTGAAGAATGCACTGTAAGATGATTGATAATAGTATAAGGATTTTTATGTACATTTATAAACATCGAAACAAGAGAACTAGAGAACGTAAAGTTTTTGTGTTAAGAATATGTATCTGGTTTTTCCCTTATTAGTTTACTATTGAAAAAAAATATTTTAATTTTTACCACTCGTACAACCCGTTTGAAGTTCAGTTCAGTTCAAGTCAGACTTTTAGAGTTTACTAATACAAACATTTTTCGATGTAGAACTTGTCAATATCTCAACTTTACTCAAAGTTATTGATATTTCTTCCCAAAAAACACGCTCTTTTCATTTGTTTGGCATTCTTTCTGGGGCAAACATAAAAAATGTCTGTTGACGGAATTTGAAAGAACAGATTTCACTCTATATAATATGTGATTTTCAAAACTATGTTATTTTTTGTGTTTGAGTAAATTAAAACTGAAATCATGAGTTTTTGGATGAAAACCCATCAATAACTTTGAGCAAGATTAAGATATTGACATGCTCTGCATCTCAAAATGTTAGTATTGATAAGCTCTAAAAGTCGTACGAAGACCATTTAGATGTAGAATTTTAAATATAAAAGTTAGAGTAAAAAAATCCGTTTTTTCATAGTTACCCTAATGCAACTCAGATAGAAGGCACTAAAAACAACTTTGTGGGAAATATTTATTGTTCAGACAAAAACTGTCATAGACAAAGTTGTTACATATGATAGAGCGCTCATTTTTATGTTAGGGCGACCAAAATTGTCGATGAAATGGAAAATCTAACTTTCTTATCTTTATAGATAGAGATAAACATAGTTCAACAATGTTGTAGCCCCAGTTATTTTAAACAAGTGTGTATTAGTTTTTTTCTATCTTTTGAAATTGATTCAACGCTTTTTTCCAAGTTGCGTTAGGGTGACCATGAAAAAACGTGTTTTTTCTGCTTTAACTTTTATATTTCAAATTCTACATCAAAACTGTCCTCGTACGACTTTTAGAGCTTATCGATACCAACATTTTGCGATGCAGAACTTGTCTATATCTTAATCCTACTCAAAGTTATTGATGGTTTTTTACCCAAAAACTCATGATTTCAATTTTAATTTACTCAAACACAAAAAATAACATAGTTTCGAAAATCATACATCATGTAAAGTGAAATATGCGCCAATAAACTTTGTGCCGCCAATAAACTTTGTTTATTTTTTGCCCCAGAAAGAATGACAAACAATTGAAAAGAGCATGTTTTTTGGGAAGAAATATCAATAACTTTGAGTGAAGTTGAGATATTGACAAGTTCTGCTTCGAAAAGTGTTTGTATTAGTAAGCTCTAAAAGTCTTTCGAAGACAGTTTGCTTGTAAAATTTGAAACATAAAAAGCAAAAAACAGTTTTTTTTCATGGTGGCCCTAACATAACTTAGAAAAAACGGCTAATCGGTTATTTCAAAGGCTATATCGGTTATTTCAAGAAATAGAGAAAAACTTTGTTCTACAAAGATGTTTCAAATAGTTGGAGCTACAAGATTGTCGAACTATGTTATCTATAAAGATAAAAAAGTTAGATTTTCTATTTCATCGACAATTTTGGTCGCCCTATTTTTGACAACATAAAAACGAGCGCTCTATCATGAGCAACAACTTTGTCTAAGACAGTTGTTGTCTAGAGAATAACTGTCGAGCTCTAAATGCTAATTTCCACTTAAATGCATCTCCTGGACCATTGTGCAGTGGTCACGAAAGAATTTGCTTTGGGCACCATAACCACAAATCACCTGCCAGACCAGAGAGAAATTTTTACACCCCAGAATTCATCATGGATTAGGAAGTGCATTCCAATTGAACTTTGACGCAAAGTTCGGTGTTTTGATTTGATTTTCCAAATCAGATTTACCTGTAATGGCTCATTATGCATTCCAAACATCTGTTTCAACAAAATGACAAAATTTACATACCGCTATTAACCACCAACACTTATGAATCGCATATGCAGCACTTAGTCTCATAATAATTACGTCTTTCTGTGAGACAAAGGTCCTTCCGATGCAATTTGTCGGTAAAATGGAAGGGTCATTTGAAAATGTTAGTCACCAATAAAAAGTTACAGGAGGGTTGTATTCCAGAAATTGGACAATTCTTGCGATGCGGCAGATTTTTAGTTGTTCAATTTTTACCCCAAAATGTTCCCGATAGACGTAATCCTACGTCAAAAAGAAAAAAAAATTAATTAGGCTTGACAATTTCTAAACAAAAAGAGGAACATAATTTTTTTAATCTTCCTTCCTCTTCAGTCGGATCATTTTCGATCGTGAGTATCCTCTGTTCACATTGAAACATCAATTATTTAGTTTAGTACTTTTCTGCTGTCGTTTCTTTTGAATTTAAAAGAAAACGATTTCAGTCGATGATTGAACCTGATCGAATTCATTATCATTTGAATGTGCTACATGTCAGTTTCAGTTTTACATGTAAAAGAACGATCGTTCTAAAATTGCGGTGTTTCTACATAAAAAAATCCCAAATTAATATCGTTCATTTTAACAGCTCTAAAAATATATATATATATATATATATATATATATATATATATATATATATATATATATATATATATATATATATATATATATATATATATATATATATATATATATATATATATCGATATATATATATATATATATATATATATATATATATATATATATATATTGTATTCCAGAAATTCCAGATCTCTATGTATATGTATATACAGGTAAACTTCGATATAACGTACATTTCACTTTAAAAATTGTACGTTGTACCGAATTGTACGTTATATCGAAGCATAATAAAGTACTCACAAACGTAGTCTATAATACATTATTGTGTTGCTGTTTTAGTACAGTTAATGAATAACTTCAATCAGAAAACGAAGCCAGCCTTTCTCATGATGTTTCCCTTCGTACTGTTGATTAAAACTTAATTCATTTAGAATCCGGAATTACAAAACCAGCTGTATTTCGGGATTGATTGAAGGTACAAAACTTTTTTTAGCATCATAATACAGATAATTCATTGTTCTATCAGAAAAATAAATATTGAGAAAAAAATTTCTTTACACTTTGGAAATGTGTACGTTATATCGAGGTAAAATATACGTTATATCGAGTGACGTTATATCGAGTAACGTTATATCGAGGGTACGTTATAACGAGGGTACGTTATATCGAAGATTCCTGCCATACGAAGGGTTCTGCCATACAAATGAAACACAAATTTCTGCATTAATCGAGAATTAATCAAGCAAATGAAACCAAATTAGGCATATGGAGGTTTTAGGGTGCAATAAATGTTTGGTGATTAGACTCTCCACCCCCATCTCTAAAGGGGGTCTGCCATATAAATGAAACTCAAATTTCTGCATTGCTCGATAATTAACCAAATTTTGCATGTGGAGGTTTTAGGGCGCAATAAATGTTGTTAGACACTCCATCCCCCTCTCTAAGGGGGAGCTGCCATACAAATGAGAGACAAATTTCTACATAATTCAAGAACTAATCAAGCAAACTGAATCAAATTTGACATGTGGAGGTTTTAGAGGGCAAGAAACATTTCTAAAGTGATTCAACACACCTCCCACTTTTCTGAGGGGGGGGGGGGGATGTTGGTATGATGGTATGACACCTCTCCCTCCTCTGGAATGGAGAGGGCATCCCATAAAAACATTACACATATTTCAACCAAAAATATTCGAACCAAACATGACAATTGAAAATTTTCGGAAAACTCTGAAGGAAAAAGGTATAATTCGCAAAATTAAATTCCCATATGTTCTACAATTACATATTGACAAGTGCTGTTAGTCCATTTGATGTTTGCTCTAGCGAATTTGATCTTTGCTCGAAACTGGAAATGGATTTTAATGTGATGAAACGCACTCCTATATCTTCTTCTATCTTCTACCAATAAAATGTATCGCCGAATGTGTTGATAAGAGCAGAACTCGAGAAAGGAATTGCCCGATTTAGGGCTGTCTTTATTCTATCATATTTTCTGTATAAAACATTTATTCCATGTTACGGAGAAACATGTTAAACATGTTAAAAATCTTGAACGAGAATTGTGTCTGAAAATAATCTGATATTATAATGATGAGTTTTGTTAAAAATACCAAGAATTTTACAGTAAAAGGTAAATTCAATGGGGTAGATTAGAAGATCAATCAATGAACAGTTCTGCGATTGGACACACGAACTTGCTGATAGTAAGAAAACGTGAATGTTTGAAGGCATTGATAACAAAAAACAAATGTTGGGCGGGACGAAGTTTGCCGGGTCAGCAAGTTGCAGAATAAAAAAAACAATTTAAAATATCAAAATTAAAAACGAGACCTTATATGAAACCAATTCTGAGAACTGACAAGCTCTCGAAAATCCTCGAAGCAGTTGAAACCGTTGTCTGTGATGAAATCCAATATCCTTTTTGAATCCAAAATCCGTTCTTCATCCGTTCTTCAGTGGCAACGAAACTATCAGACTAGATTCATCCAATAAGACTGTTCATAATTACGCCGTAGAACATTTGAGAAAATGGTTTTAAATTTTGTTACCAATTAATTAAAATTTTCCGGTTACAATAGATTGTATATGTCAAATATTATCTATCTGGTGTGTGAGTGAAATTTTGTTTTGCTTTGACTAGTACGATTGTCGTTAGATGAAAAAACTTAAATTGAATATCAGGCGAGAAAGACATCTATCAGCATTGACTGATATCCTTCCGATATAAACGGGAGGAAATGGAAGGATTTACCCTTTGCGGTCGTAATAATTTTGGGCATGGGTGTCGTACTGGTCGGAATTATTATTCTTTCAAAAAGCAGTGATACATGCAAAATTATGAAAAATAAATACTTTTTCATTTATTTTTTGTGAACTATATACATGTACTAACTTAACAATGTGTTTTAATGTGGTGTTTCTATATTCTATTATATTTTATAATTCGTCTTCGTGAGAATTTTTTTTAAATAGTCTCTAAGAGTAATTCATATGAAGTATAATCAATGCATTATTTTATTTTTGTTATCCGTTGAATATGAGACACTTTTGCCATTGATGTAATAAATGAGTAATTTATGCCAGCAATGTGTATCCGAAAAGATCAGCACTTTTCACTTTTAACAAACAAAGATTAAGACACTTATGCAAACCATTTTTCTGCTCTTTAAAAACACCTACTTCAACATAATTTAAACTAGTAGTTACTCAAATAATGATTTCTGCGCATCCGAAATGATCAGAACTTTTCACTTTAGATTTACAAAGATTTTGTCGCTTGAGACACATATGCGATCATTAATGAGACATGAGACATTCATGCAAACAGTAATTCTGATACTTTTGAACAATCTTTTCCATCACACCAAAGTGTTACAATGGCTAAATTCTGCAGTTATGATTTTTGTCCCACATTCCTATGCATTCGACGCATTGTGCGTTGTTTTGTGTAAGTGACTACTTTGCTTGATACCGAGTACCGTTATCTATTACTCATAGGAGCATTATATTGATTCGTGAACAGGTTCACTAGACATGATACTTGGTTGAGTAAAATATAAGATTAGCATGGTTTCTTGCTGTGGTGGCTGAGAGCAGACAAACGACTACAAAGAGTTAATCATTTGCGGTCGTTTGTCTGCTCTCAGCCACCACAGCAAGGAATCTTACTTAATACTTCATTCAACGATGTAAGAGAGACATTTTTTCTAAACGAATTTCAATTCCATAGGTTTTTCCCATTGTTCGAAGCAGTGCTGAAACTCTTCTTTTGTGATGACGTTCAAAAGCCGCGTCGCTTTTTCCTTCGCCTCTTCTACGGACTGAAATCGGGTACCTTTCAACACGGATTTGATCTTGAGGAATAGAAAAAAAGTCGCATGGGGCTAGATATGGCGAGTACGGGGCATGTTCGAGCACGGGAATGCCCTTATCGACTAAAAAATGCTTCATCGACAGCGCGTTATGGGCAGGTGCGTTGTTGTTCATGTTTTTCGTCACACATGATTTCCGACGCGCACTACAAATCACGTTCCATTCAAACCGCTGCTACTCGACACTTCAAGCTACCGAACGCACTATTCGTTTTTCTCTCCACCCCTCTAGGGCGCAGTCTCGTTATTTAATAGCCATACCTCGTAAACAGTTGGTATTATTTTTTGCTTCTAAATTATTTATCCAGAATAAAACTTCCATTCGTTGAGCGAAAATCCCCATATCATTCAGGCCAACCGGCTGCTAAGAATAATAACTTTTTATGGCGAAAATGATCTCCATATCATGTGATGCACACATACGAAACGGCGCGCTCTTAATGACGTAAACTTTTCCCGCTTTAAAACGGTCTTTGGAAATCTGCAAACAACACATTCGAGTAAGAAGCGCCATTATAACGACTTAGGACAAAAAGTAGTGCTCCAAGTGTATGAAAGTCAGTCAGTGCTCGGAATATCATCATCACTACCGTTGCCATGACTCAATTATGCAAATAAGGTTCTTCGCAGCTTCCTCATCGAGAGTGTGGCGTTGGCAGTGGCACACATTCGTCCTGCCGATAAACCCCCTCATAACGACAGCGACTTGGAAGCGCTGCTAAAAGCCTCTGTAGTGTGAAAGTGCCGCACCGGCTTACCCCAGCTGCTTGCCAAATCCGGCGAGAGCTCATTTCTTCGCAAAACCAACCGCATAGCGTGAGATTTACCTATCGAGAGATGAAAAAACCGAAATTGGGTCGGGACAGAGATTATCCTCAATGTGGTAACGGATGTTGAAGATAAGTGCGATTATCGTCACACCTGGTGGCAAAGATTCTCGCCGGCCGGAATTGCCGCGGTGACTCATTTGTTGGAATGTGGTTGGCGCAAAAGTTGTGGTTGTTGGATGCGAAACTTACCATTCGGAATACACACACCAAGGGACAAAGCATCCGACACGATCGACTGCGGTGAAATCGAGAGTAAATCTCGCTCCGAATGGGGCAGCTGACTTACGGTAGTGGCGTCGTTTCAAGTGCCGTTTTTTGGATTAATTACGAATTCTTACAAAATGCAAATGACCGAGCATTACTGAATATTTGATGGCCACATTTCCACACCCTGCACTTAATTTCCCTTTTTTCGGGGAGGCATCCAATGGGGCGAAACAAAAACCAAAAATTATATCCCCCAGATGATCTCCTAATTTAGGACCACTTGAGCGCGCGTGGAAAGGGAGCGCCAGAATGAAACCCGAAGCTCGTTCCGTCTCGTTCGGCCAGTAAAGTGAGGATAATTACGGCGAAAAAGACGCACATTCTGTATTCAGAGCGTGGTTCAGCCCATTTCGGTCGTCCTCGGCGGACTGCTACCAGCTCCTCTGGGGCGGAGGCAGCTGACTAATGAGTGGGCAAGATTTATTCCAAACCGGCAGTCAGCACGTCCGGTCCGGCTCTCCAGCTCCAGCAACTTTAAATGTCCCGCAGCAAGATCCGTACTATTTCAATGGAACTGCGGAAACTTAACAGTTGAAAACACAGATAAAACATAAACATAAAGCATACCGTGTCCCCAATGCCTCGACCGCCGTCTCTGCCTCTTGGCCCCAGAACATTGGGTTCTTTTGAAGTGAGGCCGCTTTTGCCGACGTGGGTCCTCAGATAAATTTTTCAGGATGTTGGAAGGCAAATTCGCTTTAATACATATTTTTTATTAACACTTGTTAAAATTACGGTTATCTTGATATTCATGCATATTAACTAATCAATGCGTTGCCGGTTGAGTAACGATGGTTCATATTTTTGTTTGTTTCGATTAGTGTTTAATGTTGTTAGGTACGGTAGAGCTTGTTAAGTTAAACGTCTATGATTTTACAAGTTAACTTGGGAGTCATAGAGGTTTAATTTCAGTTTGATACCCATTAAATGGTGACCGGAATAAATCGCCACAGTAAACAACTGCAACAGAAACAACCGCTTAGAAAAAGTGTAGTAGGCTAGAAATATTTGGCGCGGGAAAAACATCATGTGCCTCACATTTCTATTATAAATTTATTCTCTTGTTCTCGTTTTTCGAAATTTATTCTGAGGACAATGTAATGGGGACGAAGTCCCCATTTGGCGAGGATAAGGAATCGAGGCGGCCCATGCCGCCAAGATGACGCAATCCGAGTCCACCGCCGACCCGCCGTCGGAAGCGGCGGTGTCTCGCACGCAAACCTGGGATCCACTGATTGCCCGGTTAGTTTGAAACATAGGATACGATCCTTTAGCAATGTCCGACCGAGCTCTAGCGAGCGTCGGACGGTATACGTCTGCCCGGGGCGTTACGTTTGCCTGGGGCGATACGTTTGCCCGGTTAATTCTTGTTTTGAAATACAATACCGCGCCACAATATTTATAGCCTACTACACATTTTATAAGCGGTGGTTTCTGTTGCAGTCGTTTTCTGTGGCGATTTATTCCGGGAACCCCATTAAATATCTATTTAGATTACCACTCGAATAAATATTTTCATTCTTTCAATTGATTTCAATATTTGAACCAGGCCTCTGTAAGGTTTTTTTTTTATTTATAATGATACTACATCCCATTGAGAGATTAGATCTTCTTCACAATTTTTCGCCAATAGTCCCGATCCATGGCTGCAGTTCTCCAACTCCCGGCTGCACCGATTCTTGCCAAGTCCTGCTCCACCTGGTCCAACCACCTCGCTCGCTGGGCTCCTCTCCTTCTTGTTCCTACCGGATTCGATGCGAACACCATCTTTGCAGGGCTGCTGTCCGGCAATCTTGCAACATGCCCTGCCCATCGCACTCGTCCAGCCTTGGCGACTTTCTGAATGCTGGGTTCGCCGTAGAGTTGCGCCAGTTCGTGGTTCATTCTCCTTCTCCATACTCCGCTTTCCTGTACACCACCGTATATTGTTCTGAGCACTCGGCGTTCGAAAACTCCAAGCGCTTGTGAGTCCTCTTCAAGCATCGTCCATGCTTCGTGCCCATAGAGAACAACCGGTCGAATTAGGGATTTGTACATGGTACACTTCGTACGGGGTCGGAGTTTGTTGGACCTCAAGGATTTGCGGAGCCCATAGTAGGCACGACTTCCATTGACAATGCGTCTTCGAAGTTCACGGCTGTTGTTGTTGTCAGTTGTTATCAACGAGCCAAGGTAGACAAATTCCTCTACCACCTCGAGCTCGTCGCCGTCGATCACAACACTACTACCAAGAAGAACTCTGTTGCGATCAGTCCCTCCAGCTAGCATGTATTTAGACTTAGACGCATTGATCCCAAGCCCAATCAGCCCTGCTTCGTGTTTCAGTCGGGTATACAAGTCGGCTACCGTCGCATGTGTTCTTCCGATTATGTCCACGTCGTCGGCGAAGCAGATAAACTGACTAGACTTATTGAAAATCGTGCCCCGCATGTTGAAGCCCGCTCTCCGCATAACACCTTCCAGCGCCACGTTGAAGAGCAGACAGGAGATTCCATCGCCTTGTCGAAGTCCCCTGTGAGTTTCAAATGATTCCGACAGCTCACCTGAGATCCGCACACTGCACCGCACACCGTTCATCTTTGCCTGAATCAGTCTTGTCAGCTTTCGGGGAAAGCCGTGTCCATGATCCTCCATAGCTGTCGTCGGTCGATTGTATCATATGCGGCCTTGAAGTCGACGAAGATGTGGTGTGTAGGGACCTGATACTCGCGGCCCTTTTGGAGGATCTGCCGCAGTGTAAAAATCTGGTCCGTCGTCGAGCAACCGGGTATGAATCCGGCCTGATAACTTCCCACAAATCTACTTACTATTGGCGATAGGCGGCGGAAGAGGATCTGAGACAAAATTTTGTAGGCACCATTCAGGATTGTGATGGCACGATAGTTCCCATAATCCAACTTGTCGCCTTTTTTATAGATGGGGCAGATTACCCCGTCCTTCCACTCCTCCGGTAGCTGTTCTGTGTCCCAGATCCTGACTATCAACCGGTGCATACACTCTACAAGTTTTCTCGGACCTCCCTTGAAGAGCTCCGCTACGAGGCCATCCTTACCAGCTGCTTTGTGGTTCTTGAGCTGATTAATGGCCTCCTTAACTTCACCCATCGTCGGGGGTGGTACGTCGTCGTTGTTCATTGCACCGGTGTAGTCCTACTCAACGCCGTCTTGGTCTCCTGTCTGCGCGCTGTTCAGGTGTTCATCGTAGTGCTGCCTCCACCTTTCGATCACCGATCGCCTCTGTAAGGTACATTGTAAAATAGAGACTACAGTCTTTTAACTTAGCATTTACGACGAACCCAGCTTTTGGTAGATACTAATGATTTCAGAGACACTTTACACATTCGTTCAGGGTCATTAATGTAATTGTTAATCTCTCTTCAGTTTTATTTGCTCGTTCTTAAAATTGTGATTTGTTTGAGCGGTTAGCACACTATGGATGCCCGGATGTGTATGTGATGATCGTTGTTTTTGATAATGGTAAAACAGAATCTATGTATATAAAAATGGATTTCTGTCTGTCCGTCTGTTTTATTCTTATGGACTCGGAAACTACTGAACGGATCGACATGAAAATTGGTATGTGGGGGTTTTTGGGGCCGGGGAAGGTTTTCATGACAGTTTGAGACTCCTCCCCCCTCTCTAAGGGGGGCTGCCATACAAACGAAACACCAATTTCTACATTACTCGAGAACTAATCAAGCAAATGAAACGGAATTTGGCATGTGGAGGTTTTAGGGTGCAATAAATATTCGTATTGTGGTTAGACACTCCACCCCCCTCTCTAACGGGGGGCTTCCATACAAATGAAACACAAAAATTTCTGCATTACTCGAGAATTAATCAAGCAAATGAAACCAAATTAGGCATATAAATGTTTAGGGTGCAATAAATGTTTCTATAGTGGTTAGACACTCCACCCCCTCTCTAAGGGGGGTGGAGTGTCTAACCATTGCATTACTGGAGAAATAATCAAGCAAATGGAACCAAATTTGGCATGTGGAGGTTTAAGGGTGCCATACATGTCTCTATGGTGGTTAGACACTCCACGCCCCTCTCTTAGGGGGCTGCTATACAAATAAAATACAAATACCTGCATAACTCGAGAATTAATCAAGCAAATGAAACCAAATTAGGTGTATGAAGGTTTTAGGGCGCAGAAAATGTTTTTACGGTGGTTAGACACTCTACTGCCCTCTCTAAGTGGGAGCTGCCATTCAAATGAAAGACAAATTTCTGCATAACTCGAAAATCAAACAAGAAATGGCCAAATTTGACATGCGTAAGTTTTAGGAATAAATACCGTCTCTCTGAGGGGGCATGGGGGCTACCATACAAATGAAGCATACATTCCCGCATAATTCAAGAACTAATCAAGCAAACGGAACTAAATTTGACATGTGTAGGTTTTATGGAGAAGAAACATTTCTATGGTGGTTCGAGACTCCTCCCCCCTCTTTTAGGGTGGGCTTTCATGCAAACGGAAAACAAATTCCTGCATAGCTCGAAACCTAATCAAGGAAATGAAGCCGAATTTGGCATGTGAAGACTTTAGGGGACACGAAACGTTTCTGTGGTGAATAGACACTCTTATCCCCTCTCTAAGGGGAGAAGAGAGAGGGGGTTTGTCTTTACTCTATCATATTTTCTGTATCAAACATTTATTCCATGTAACGGAGAAACATGTTATTTGCAAGTGGTTCAAAAATCTTGAACAAGAATTGTGTCTGAAAATAATCTAATATTATAATGATGAATTTTATAGTAAAAGATAAATTCAACGGGGTCGATTAGAAGATCAATCAATGAACAGTTCTGCGATTGGACTCATGAACTTGCGCTTAGTAAGAAAACGTGAATGTTTGAAGGTATTAATAACAAAAAACTAATTTTGGGCGGGACGAAGTTTGCCGCGTCAGCTAGCAGTAGATAATAACTCCCGTGCTCCCGTGGTTCGATTCCCGTTCTGGTGGGGGGAATTTTACGTCAAAGAAATCCGATGTTATTATTTTCCCAAATTAGCCGATGGTCCGAAAAATCATTTTTTTACCCCAATTTTCACCACAACAATTCGTAACTTTTGATCTACTGTACCGATTCAGATGATCGACATATCAAATTAAAGCCAATGAGCTATTGTTTAAAAAAATATTACACCTGAAAAAATGTAACTATACTATATCCATGCAACTAGAATCCGATTTTTACGCAAATGTGGTATTTTTTCAAAGAAAGGCTACAAATTGATATATTGATCATCTGAATCAGTCCAGTATTTTTCTTGGTTTTTGAAAAAAAAAGGGGGAAAAATGTTTTTTCATACTATCGGTTAACTTTGAAAAATCATAACTTAAGAACAAAATATAACGCCTTCCTGAATTTTGGTTATGTTATGTAAAAAATCCTCAGCTTTCTAGAATGAAAAAAATAAAACAAGCGCCCTTCTTCCCGAGATCATGAATACTATAAAAAGCAAATACAATCAATCATGACAAAATCAAAACCTAAAATTTTTGCAAGTGTGAGTTTTTTTCAAGAAAGACTAGCTAATTAGATTATTTTTTATGTCGACCATTTGAATCTGTTCAGTAGTTCACAAGTTAAGAATTTTTGAAAATAGTCATTTTTGGAAAAAAGAGGAAAAAGTTGATTGAAAAAGTGACTTTTCATATGCTCTACATATAGTATTAGGTGTTGTTAGTCCAATTAAAATTCGTTTTAGGTTGAATAAACACTCAGTAAAATTATAAAAGACAATTACCTTTTCCATTGCAAATATGTTTTCTCTATATTAAAGTAACATGTTTTTACTGATGAGAAAAATCGATAATTGTGTTCGGTATTGGTAAATTATCTTATATTATATTGGTGAGTTTTTTTTCTTCATTTCATCCATACATAACACAGGAGGCATTTCGTCTAGGGTCACAGAGGACGGTTATCATCATATCTCATTCCACTTCGACATCTTTTATCTGATACACACCATCCAACGACTGTTTAGCATCCTTCTGTCATCATCACAAACAATACTCAACAACCAAATAAAACGGCCCTTTTCAGGGCCACAAAATCATTATCAAACGATGTAATTCTTCAAAAATCAAAAAACAAAATCAACAGATATCCTAACGGAATCCTACGTCAACTATGCGGTCGTGTCTCGGACACAACCCTCCTGTGACATTTTATAAGCAGAAAATAATTATTTAACAAAATGTGAATAGATCGCCTCACTTCAATCAATCAATCTTGGTTACGGACTTAAAAATTGATTGTGGAACAGGTATGCCGAGAATATCAGCATGGGACAATTGAACTTGATGTTGTTCTTTGAAATACTGAGAACAAACAATAAGTTTTTTTTTGTGTCTTCCGAAAGAGTATGCATAAAAACATTGTTTTATGAACAAGGGAGTGATCTGCAACACCTTTGCTGAATTTTTATAAGGCATTCGCTAACAAGGTGTACACGTGTTCTGTTAAACTTTTTATTTTTTTTTTTTTTTTGAGAATTAATTCGTTCTTCCAATCCAGAAATCAGTGCATTAGCCCTGCTGAAAGCGTGACATAAAATTGTTGTACTTGAACCAATTTATTTATTATGGATCTGCAAAAAACTGGATCTGGGACAGTTATGTCTAGAATATCAACATGGGACATTTGAGCTTGATGATGTTTTTTTTCTAAAAGCTGGGAACAAGCTATAACTATAACAACTGTGCGTAGAACGGCAGTACATCCTTTATTTTTATCAAATGGCATTAACTAGAGAAACTTCGTCTTCTCAACGTGGATTATCTGTATTATTCTTTTCAGTGCATACTACAGATTTTTAATATTTAGGTTGTTTAAACCAACTCTTTCTATTAATAACAATTCATCGATTATATTGAGGCGATTATTTGTATCGATTACCAAACAGTTAAAAAATATTCGATTAGTCGATGAACGAATAATTTGTAGAATCGGACATCATTAGGTTAAGTCTAAGTTAGTATTTCTCTTTTACTTTGTTTCCGAGTTTATTTTATGCACATTCTGAGAATGTTTTCGAAGCAAACAACTTGGCTCGTCTGCTCAGCACAATATCAACACAGAAACTGATGGTTGATCAGTTCTGTTCTTGGTTTTGAAGAACTTTAACCCGAACGTCATTCATCCCTAAACTGACGGTGGGTCACAACGAATGTGGTTGGATCTTTGGACACCTCTTATCTTGTATCATGTATCATGAAATATTCGAATCACTTTGCAGATATACTCAGAATGTAATTGATGAGCAGTGAAATTGAACATTAATCCTACCATCCATTATCATCCATGTGCACTGAGCATCGAACCTTCAGGGTGCTCTCTCAAAATCAAATGATTCAATCACGAAAAAATGTGTTTCTCAATGCGAAGCGCATACGGAGTTATTGTGCTCACCACGGTCCAACATTTTCGATGACGAAACACGAAAATCAGCTCTCCTCTCAGTCCCCTCGCTTTGACTAAAGGGTGTGTCACATCAAATTGCATCAAGGAAAAAACGCTGTAGAAATTTAATTTTTAGGAATTATATCTTCAGCTTTCGCTTATAATCAGATAAGAGTGTATAGATCACGTTGGCCATGCTTCACTGTCAATTTTTCGTAAATTTGGAAAAATGTCGTCGAACGAAAAAGAGCCTCGTGATTTAATCCAGCGCACTCATTTCGTGAATCCGGAGTTGTCACATCGGGACATCGGTAAGATGCTGGGAATCGTCCAATCCACGGTCAGCAGAGTACTAAAACGATACTTCGAGAACCTAACCATCGACCGGAAGGTGAAGAACGGCAAAAATGGATGCTCCGTCAGTGAAAAAAGATCACAAGCGCGTAGTTAAGCAGTTTAGACGTGATCCGAGAAGTTCGGTCCGGGATGTCGGCAATAAGCTAAATTTGTCAAGTTCATTCGTCCAGCGGACTAAGCAGCGGGAGGGCCTGCGTACATACAAGGTTCAGAAGGCTCCTAACCGCGACGAAAGGCAAAACATGGTGGGGAAGACGCGAGCCCGGAAGCTGTACACCGAAATGCTGACGAAACCGCATTGCCTGGTAATGGACGACGAAACCTACGTCAAAACGGGCTTTCGTCAGCTGCCGGGCCTGTTGTTCTTCTCCGCAGAGGACAAATTCAGCGTTCCGGAGGAGATTCGCAAGCAGAAACTATCCAAGTTTGCCAAAAAGTACATGGTGTGGCAAGCGATCTGCTCTTGCGGAAAGCGGAGCGCCCCCTTCGTGATGACCGGCACGGTAAACGGGCAGGTTTACCTTAAGGAGTGCCTACAGAAGCGCTTACTCCACTATTGAAGCAGCACGAGGGCCCGACCATCTTCTGGCCGGATCTCGCTTCGTGCCACTATTCAAAGGACGTGTTGGAGTGGTACGAAGCCAACGGGGTCACCTTCGTGCCAAAGGAAATGAACCCGCCCAATGCGCCGGAGCTTCGCCCAATAGAGAAATATTGGGCGATTATGAAGCAGGCCCTCCGGAAGAACCCAAAAGTTGCCAAATCGGAGGCGGACTTCAAGAGAATTTGGATTTCTGTTCAAAAAAAACTACAACCTGACGTTGTACAGAATCTTATGGACGGGGTAAAGAGGAAGGTGCGAGCATACGGGCTTGGGCTCGAAGTATGAATAAAAATAAAATGCCAAAAGTTGTTTAATAGTTTTTATTTTACTGTCTAAAATTTTCAAAAGGTTCGGTCTACTGGGCGAATTTCTACAGCGTTTTTTCCGTGATGCAATTTGATGTGACACACCCTTTAGAACTACTTCGGCATTCGCCGTCAACATGTCTCGAATTGAGTAGAAATCAACTAACAAGCGTTAAGAGCGAGGATGACGGATGAACTATTCTAGCAAATGGTTATTCTAATTGACGTGACGAATGAATACTGACTTCAATCCACCACGACTACCGCGTACACAATCTTGTTTAACGCCCATATAATGTGAAAAGATATATGCATATGATACACGCATACTTGGTACATAAGTGAGAGAAACGAATTCAGTCTGGGGGAGTCACTTAAACTTCCCGTTAAGTCCATTTGACGGTGACGAATGGAGTGAGCGCTTCGTTAGAACAGTTAGCGACGAGAGGGCCCGAATTACTGTTGATTCATGATGACGGAAAACTGCTGGGAGAAGCAAAAACTTATTTCCAATTGAATGCGATGGCGATGATGATGGCTTCACAGTCCCATACTGAGTTGAATATGACTTTGCCGAGCCATGGTGCTCACTATGCTGTAAAATGAAAGAGGTTTCCGGTAGATAATTGAAATCCCCATGAATCTTGTGGAATGTATTCGTCATGTCCACAATTGAGTAAATTTATTTTATCGAGCAGCAGCAACAAAAATCGAGAACGATGATTTTGAATCATTATTCGATCAAGAATCGTGTCATGCGCGAAAAGATTTACTAGAATTGTTAGAATGACTTATACAGCAATTTCAGGCTTGAGTGTTGAGTGGAGAAATCTTCGGGGTGTAAGATTAATTGCGTTCTCCTTAATAAAAAAAGCATCAGAATAGTGCAAATGGTCTTACGGGTTTTGTTAGACCGCAGGCTCTTAATCGTTCGTTCTTGTTCTACTGTGATTCTCGCGGACCATTGATAACCTGTATTGATAATAAGTTTTATTTCGCGATTCTATCTGCTGATGCAACTTTAAAGATTGTTAAAATTCTATTTCTAAAATTTTTGAACCGTTTTTTTCGATAATACAAGCAATAGATGCAGAGTTACATTGAACTTCATTTTAGTTTTATCTCTTTTCTGACGTTAACAATATAAAGATTCCTTCAGTCGCATTCTTCGACCAGAATACCAAAGTTCATATTTACTTATAGCAATTTCTTACTGATACTCAGTTCGAGAATTATTCAGTTTCCCTCTATCACAAGCGAGAAACCACCGTTAAGAGTGATCACCCAGCCCCGTCATGTCACAAACTTCATTCCTTCATGTTGCCGGTAGATCACGAAAGTTATTCAATCGCGATGTTCACGTGGAATGTACACAAAATAAACATCAGTCAACATTCAATATAATCAACTTCTTTGTAGTACAGTGTAACGATAAACAATTGGAGAAAACATTTGTTATTGGTTCAAATGTTTTTAAAACTTCAATCACATAATAGAAAAGAAAAAAAAAACACAAATCTGGAAACCATTCGGGGGAAACTCATTCCTCAGATTCTTCTTCCCGACTTCTTGAGAACAACACACATTCGCAGCCAAACCAATTTCGCCTTCTCCAGCCGAGGAGGAAAAATAACGTTTTCATCCCTCATTGCAATTCATAATGAGTGCACAAATCTTTCGCATCCGCAGCACTCCGTCGGGGTTCTCGACGGCGGTTGCCTCCCACGCTCACCACGGCAATGAAGAACGAAGCACAGCTTAAATCGCCCGCGCTGTCACACTGTCTGCATTTCTACGACGAGGAAATTTTTTAATTATGTGGGCTAGACTATTCAGGTTCTTTTCCTCCGGTGGGGGAGTGAATCGCTTCTGTGGCAGTAGCGTCCTCTCCGACCTACAAGGCGAAAGGAATCCGGGATAAAAACCAGTCTAAGTAAACAGTGTTTTCCCCTGTCCCGACCGTTGAAACAAAGTAAGACCAACTGCTTCCGAGGGTCCTGTCCGACTGGGGTAAGGGATACATTCTCCTTGGCAGAAAAGAGTAATATCTCATGCCGAGGGAAGGAAGGGACGAAAGATTACTTGCTCGTTTATATCCCGAGACTTTTTTTTATCCCCATTCGCTGACTTCAGATTCCGGAATCGTTTCCTAGAAGGGCGGCGATTGCGGGGGAGCAAAAATCAAACGCGGAAACAATGGGGCCCACAGAGGGAAAGGTCAAGATTTTCATTACACAAATCGATAAGCATCAATTCACTTTGGAAATTGCTACATTTCGGCGGGAGGGCTTATGAAAATTCTTTCGACTTTCCGCCCGCAATATAGGAGTGATAAATTGAATATTAGTTTAGCTTGGCGCGATTAATTTCACGGCGCTTGGATTCGACAAATTTGCTAGTGGATCCAATTTGGGAGAGTGGTTTGTTGTTTTCGGTACATCAGAGGTCATGAACTGGGTTTAATAATCTATCAAGTGGTCCACTTCTATTTGCAGTTTCGTTTAATGGAACCCATCTTCATTCGCATAGCAAGTTTAGCATACCGCTCCAACAGGCGTATATATTACATGCTCTACCCTGAAGACAGCTGACATTTCAGGATCCCGTAATGGAACGTGGATTAGTAAATCATACGAAGCCGGAGGAATTAGCATGGTATTTTGCGATGTCTAGAATGATTTACAAGCGTTGCTAGAAGGAGATTGAATAATAATGTGACAAATTTATAATTTATGGACAATTCATGCTCCGCCGTGCGGAAGGAAGCCCGGTTTGCCTTCAGGAGGTTGAGGCGTAGAAATTTGGTTTGAGCCGAATGAGACGACCGAACAATGGGTTCTCTAAGAGGACATCACCACCTACAGACAGCCTGACGGCTGCACCATGAAACGCCGAAGACGGAATGTCATTGTATTACTCAACAATTTGCATTATTATTGTGCACAATGAATCAGATTAATTAAAATGTGGCCCGATGATTATTGACTTCTGATGGAACTCGGCGTGGAGACGTAAAGGACAACTAGGCGCGAGCTTTTATCGCCTCATACAGAGTGTGGCGCCCGGGGCACTGGAGGCGTGACTGGAATTGCTAATGCGCTTTAAACTTGTACTGCACTAATCAATTATTAATTGTCGACAATAAATATGATAATCAGGTGCGGTGGGGTCAGCCTTTTGACTGGTCCCGCGCTATTCGTCCATTGGGAGTAACGTTTGAAATATTTGAAAGCGCTGTGGATTACGAGAAGCTATTTGATTGGATTTATTTTCGAATGGAGAAGAAATAAGAGATTTTGATTGATTGACGGAATATGTATAATCCTTTCAATCCGAAAATTCGGGTAATTGGAGAACTATAAAAAAATATTTTGAAAAATTGAAAGATGGTGTCCAAGGCACGACCACATTTTTAGCGCAGTACAACAGAATTGTTTCAATCAATAAGTCAAAAGAGTTCCCCAGAATTGTGCCTGTTCCCCGTGTTAATGCGATTAAATTCGTTATAGGTGACTACATTGAAAGGTAACGGGTTATTGTGAATGTAGAGATGGGCCAAACGGTTAATTTCAGTGAGCAGCTCAGAACCACTGTATATAATCGTAATTTTTATATAATCGAATCAAATTTTTTTGACGTAGGACTACGTCTTTCATTTCTATACTGGGGTGTAAGTTCAAAGTTTCGAAAACGAAAGCGTTACACCGGAGAACGAGATTTTGAGCGTCAATAGCTCCTAAACAACTGAACTAAATGTTATGATAAACACATCATTCGAAAGATAAAATGTCTACGCGTTATATGCTTGTTACTTTTGACCCGAAAACTTGTTTTAATAGCACTAGAATTGCTTTTAAAAAAGGCTATTGAAATCACACCAACCGGTATATAAGCGAGTGCCGCTCGGAAATCCACTCAGTTATGATTGCGCAACGATTGAGGTATAATCGCTGGAATGAGTAGATGTTTCCCTAACACAGACTTCAAAACCATGAAGCCAGGGGAAATCGGCATTGCAAAATAGATGCAAGCAGCGAGTACTTTTGTACTCGTTTGCAGTTTTTGCAAATGAAATGTTTCCTAAACACAGATTTCAAAACCATGAAGCCTGGGGAAATTGGCATAGCATATTAGATGCAAGCAGTGGGTACTTAGGTACTCGTTTACGTTTTTCGAAAATTGGAATGCTTCCCTGAAACAGCTTTCAAAAACATGGAGCCTGGGGAAATTGGTATTGCAAAATAAATGCAAATTACGGGTACTTTTGTACTCGCTTGCATTTTTGCAAACCATAATGTGTTTTCCCAGTACAGATTCCGAAGTTCCGAGATGCTGGGAAAATCGGAATTGTAAATGCATTCAAGTTGGCAATATTTTTTGTACCTCCAAGCATTTTTACACTCCGCAATTCGTTTTGATATCACGGTCTACAAAAGTGGGTACAAATACAACGCTTTGGCTCGATTATTCAAGACTGCATTGGAAGATATCTCTTCATGTCGCCAGCTCACTGAACTTCATAACGCCATAACTACTACCATAATGCATGAATTGGCTTAAATTGGAATTTGTTTGCAATTGAATTCGTAAATAGTTTCATTCATTCACTAGTTTAATCAATAATTTAATCAATACACACAAAAGATAGCTCTGCGCAGCAACAATATATATCGTACCCAATGAGGAACATCCGAGGTGGGATTATTGCTAATTGAAGAAATACAGTTTATTACTAAGCCAACGGTAGTCCTACGCCAACATTGCGGTAATATCATAGGTATGAGCCATCCATAGTTTTTTGACGTAGGAACTACGTCTAACCGGAGTATATGGAGGGTAAAATGAAAACTTAAACACAGAACGAGCAGGAAAAAATTAAAGATTCCGAATGCTTATAACTCGAGTATTTCTTACTGGATCGGAAAGATGTTTGCATCAATTGATAGGGAATATTTCTACGCTTTTATCGCAATGAATAAAATGTTATTTTTCATGAGATAAACAATTGAATAACTCTAAAATGTTCAGCGTTATCTAAACGCCCTAAATGCATCGTTTTGATTGGTCCGATTTACGGTTTCCCCAACACAGCCATCAAAACCAAGCATCCTTGGGGAAATCGGCATTGCAAATACATGAAAGTATGAGGACTTTTGTTCTCACCGAAATGTGTTCCCCTACACAGACTTCAAAACCATGGAACGTGGGGAATTCGGCATTGCAAATGCGTGCTACAGGGGGGCATTTTAGTTCCGACTGAAATGTGTTTGCCTAACACAGACTTCAAAACCAAGATGTTTTGCGAATAAATACAATGTGCGAGTACTTTTGTACTCGCTTGCCGCTTGCCGCTTGCCTTTGTGCAGTTCGAGAAGTACGTACACCAGAGAGATGCAAACTTCAGAGAGTAATGTAAAATAAAATAATCGTTTGACAATTCTTCCGTTCACCTATTTTGTCCTAGGCATCATACCAAACATAAAAGGACTGTCATTAAATTTACTTGTAACGAAGAACATAATCTATCACAATTCATGAAATGACCTTACACAAAGCAAATATATTGAATTCAATTGAATTCGGATATTGTTTCATTCAAAAATCAATACAAACAAATGATTGCTAAGCTAAGCGAAGTCCCACGTCAACATATATTTTTGTTTTTTGTTTTTTTTATATATATAAAAGATGATTTTAATTTTTGATTCATTCCGTCGAAATCAGAAAACACCCTTTCCACATGGAAAAAATGAATTTATCCAGAGTCTTTCAGGATAGGTGATAAAAGATCATATCATTTGATGAAAAAAATCCTTCTACGCATGTGGTCGAATTTCAACAATTACAGAGTTATTGAACTTCTTTAATGTTCCGAGTTCTCTTTGCCTTGAACTGGCTCCACTTCAAAAAGTATTCTACGTAAGAAGATTCTGTTGCTTCCATTTCAAAGATGAAAAAAATAAGTATAGAATATAGTTATTGAAATGATCGGGCGGAGTAAAACGCGCACGATGCTCGTTAAAAATATTTATTATAACAACCGTTCCTTTTTAAGTTTTACGAGACGCAACACACTGGTGTAAATACACTACAGTTATGAAACATCTTAATTAGTGGATTAAAATAACATATTGGAATTGAAAAAAATAAAAGATAGCGGTATTAAAGGCGTTATTATCATAATAAACTGGATTTTTTCTATAAACCAAATTAAAGCTCTGAAACTACTCTACAATTTGTTCGTTGACACCCAATTTCCATTTTTTTAAATTTCGCTGGAAAATTGCTATAAACAATCCCTTGTGAGAATTAAATCAAAATCTTCAATAATTATGATTTTCACTCCATAGTATTTTTTGACGTGGGACTACGTCTAACCGGAATATATGGAGGGTAAAATGAAAACCTAAACACAGAACATGCAGGAAAAAATTAAAGATTTCGAATGCTTATAGCTCGAACATTTCGTACTGGATAGGAGAGATGTTTGCATCAATTGATAGGGAATATTTCTACGCATCTATCTCAACTAACAAAATGTTGTTTTTCATTAGATAAACAATTGAATAACTGTAAAATATTAGGCGTTATCTAAACGCCCTAACTGCATCGTTTTGATTGGCCCGATTTACGGTTTCCCTAACACAGCCATCAAAACCAAGCAGCCTTGGGGAAATCGGCATTGCAAATACATGAAAGTAGGGGGACTTTTGTTCTCATCGAAAAATGTTCCCTAACACAGACTTTAAAACCAAGCAGCGAAATCAGCATTGCAAACACACGAAAGAGCCTAGAGGCGAATGAACTGAAAAGTTTAAACCCTCTTAAAGCCAAAAAGAAGAAGAAGAACACACGAAAGTAGGGGGAGCTTTTGTTCCCACCGAAATGTGTTCCCTAATAGAGATTTCTAAACCAAGGTGCCTGGAGAAATCGTTATTTCAAATTCATGCAAGTCGGGGGTATTTTTGTTCCGACTGGAAAGTGTTTCCCTAACACAGACTTCAAATCCATGGAGCGTGGGGAAATCGGCATTGCGAATTCATACAAATCGGGGGTATTTTTGTTCCGATTGAAATGTGTTTCCCTAACACACACTTCAAAACCGAGGTTTCTGGAGAAATCGGCTCTGCAAATAAATGCAAACTGCGAGTACTTTTGTCCTCGCTTGCCTTTGTTCAGAGTGGAATATGTCTGTCCTAACATGATCTTCTAAACTTAGGAACCTGGGAAAATCGTGCAGACACTAGAAGCGAATGAACTTCCCAGTTTCAAGCAAATTCGAGATTCGAGAAGTATGTGCACTTTTGGGATGTAAACTTCAGAGGGAAATGTAAAATAAAATAATCGTTTGATAATTCTTCCGTACATATATTTTGTTCTAGTCATCATACCAATCGTAAAAGGTCCGTCATTAAATTTACTTGTAACGAAGAACAATCAATCACAATAAATGAATTGACTTTATATGGCATTTGTTCATTTTTTTTCATTCACAGAGCAAATATATTGAACTCAATTGAATTTGGAAGCTGTTTCATTCCATCAAGAATTTAATCAATACAAACGAATGATTGCTAAGCTAAGGTAGTTCCACGTCAACCTTGCGGTTATATCATAGATATAACCCACCCATTTTTTTTTAAATAAGTCATATTTGAAATATATTTTTAGCTGTATAAAATTGAATCCAAAATTATATATAATTGAATCTATATCTAATCGAGTCCGACTTTTGGTGGATCACACCATTGAGGAATGTGGCGGATCCTTCGGATGAAGGAGACCGGCATGTTGATAGCTCAGGTTGTAGAATTTTGGTGGAATTGGACACAAAAGTACATGGCAATTAAATACTTTGGAATATCAAACACTGGAATACTTCTTAAACACGGAATTTATTTTTACGGTCTAACACGGTAAACGTTTGGATTTGGAATGGTAAAAATATCTGGTAGGGATCTTCCCGTATGCACTTTTTAGTTGTATGCGTTCGGGTTTCGCTGCTGGTTGTGGTTGTGTAATGCATCACACATTGCATTTATGATGGGTGGGGAGTGGAATGGATGGGAATAAGGATAGGGATGGACATTAGAATCTATTTCATGGGACACTTGCTCCACATTCGCGCTGTTGGTCGCGAACAACTTTGTTCTACTAGTCAAACTTTTTCATTTTATACCCATATTAATGAGATTTTGAGAAAATTTGTAGTCCGCCATTTTGTAGCGGCCGTCATCTTGGATTTCCAAGATAATGGAATACGCAGTATTATAATAACAGCAAAAATAAAGCTATGTTCCAAATTTCAAATCATTCGATCGACGAATTTCTACTAATGCGTGATAACACTACAGTTAAACCTACAAACTTACAAACACACAAAAACCGTTTGAAAAGCAGCATGTCTCAAACATAGAAACAAAAATTGTGATGGGAAATTGGGAACCACGGTTCTTTCATAAAAGAACGTTTTATCCTAGGATTCCATGTAGATTCCATTTTTCATCTTAATTTTCCCGAACAGTTACGATTAGAAAGTGGTCTGAGTCATATATTTATGGTTTCAAGATATTTAATGAATTGCATTTACATATTTTTTTAAATATGTTGATCTTTTTTTTTATAAATCGTTTATTTTTACAGGTTCAGTTACATTAGTTTAAAGGAGCCGAATTCTTAAATGTATTTTTTAAAACTATACATATACAATTTTCCTAACACTATGGTTAGTAAGGTGGAAAACCGATTACTCGCGGTTTACTCGAGTTTAGAAGGGTGACATATTCTTTCAGGAAAGGGATGGGATATAAGGGAAGTGTTACAATGTTGATGATCACACTCAATTCTTAAACCTATTCGTATATCTATTGTATATTTACATTTCAACTTATTTTACTGTTTATACCGAGGGGGGCAATCGCTCGCAATGGATGAAAAGGAGGGTATGAAGACATAGGGACAATCACACACGAAGATCGATAGCTTTAAGGAAAACATATATTTGGGTCATGTAATCAAGGTTTAACCGAGCCAACACATCTCTCACCGGCACATTGGGCTGCCTTCCTCTAGCCCGAAGGGAGTTTTCTAAATTCGATCTGGCAACAAGATACACCTCACACGACCAAACAACATGCTCGATGTCGTGATAACCTTGACCACAGACGCAGAGATTGTTGCTGGCAAGATTGAAACGAAAGAGTAGCGCATCTAACGAACAGTGATTGGACATGAGTCGGGAGAAGGTGCGAATAAAGTCCCGACTCAAGCCCAGACTTTGTTTGAGGCTAACCTTAGGGATAATCGAGGGAAGCCACCGGCCCAATTCATCTTCGTTCCATTTGCGTTGCCAGTTAGCGATGGTATTTTTGCGGACTAAAGAATAAAATTCATTGAAGGCGATTTGACGTTGATAAATATCGCGTTCAATTGCACCTACCTTTGCTACTGAGTCAGCCCTCTCATTACCCGGAATGGAGCAATTTGAAGGGACCCAGATAAAGGTAATGACATAACAGCGTCTGGATAAAGCACTCAAAATTTCTCGTATTCTCTCAAGGAAGTACGGCGAGTGCTTTTCCGGCCTCACTGAACGGATAGCTTCGACAGAGCTAAGACTATCCGTTACAATGTAATAGTGTTCAACAGGTCGTGAGGCGACGCTGTCCAGCGCCCAATGAATTGCTGCCAATTCAGCAATATACACTGAGCAAGGATTCTGAAGACTGTGTGAGGTGCTAAAAAATTCGTTGAACACTCCAAATCCTGTGGACTCATTTATAGTGGACCCATCATTAAAGTACATATTATCACAATTGATACCCCCATACTTTTCATCGAAGATCGTTGGAACGATCCTCGATCGTTGGTAATCTGAATAACCATGGATATCTTGCTTCATGGACATATCAAAATGCACAGAGGAATTGATGTAGTCAGGGAAACAAACACGGTTGGGAATATACGAAGAAGGATCAACCTGCATGGAGATGAATTCATGATATGAACTCATGAATCCGGAGTGAAAATTTAGCTCGATCAGCTGCTCAAAATTTCCGATCACCAATGGGTTCATGACCTTACACCGGATGAAGAACCGAAGAGATAATAAATTGAAGTGATCTTTTAGTGGGAGTAGGCCTGCCAAAACCTCGAGACTCATGGTATGCGTTGAGGGCATACATCCCAACGCGATACGGAGACAAAGATACTGCATTCGTTCGAGTTTAATGGGGTGTGTTTTGGCAGCTGATTGAAAACAGAAACTGCCATACTCCATCACTGAGAGAATAGTTGTTCTATACAGCATTATAAGATCTTCGGGATGGGCTCCCCACCAGGTGCCGGTAATTGTACGAAGAAAGTTTATTCTTTGTTGACATTTTTTACTCAGATACCTAATATGGGCCCCCAAGTACATTTGGAGTCGAACCAGACCCCAAGATACTTGAATGACATAGCATGAGTGATCGGTTTACCCAAAAGTTGAAGCTTTGGTTTTGCTGGTCTATGCTTCCTAGAAAAAACCACCATCCCTGTTTTCTCCGTGGAGAATTCGATCCCTAGCCCAATGGCCCAGGTTGAAAAATTGTTCAAAGTATCTTGTAAGGGTCCTTGCAGGTCGGATTCGTTTGATCCTAAGACAGACACCACTCCATCATCTGCAAGTTGTCTTAGGCTGCAATTTTGTGTAAGGCAATTGTCGATGTCGCTTACATAGAAGTTGTACAAAAGGGTTTAAGCCCCATGAGCCCTGGGGGATAAAATATGTTGATATTATGCGACCTTTTTATATAGAATTCTATTAGACTTGATTTATGGAAATTGATGTGCGAATTTAATACGAAAATGTTGTGTTAAAAGTTTGAATCGACTTAAACCATTTTCAAAATCAAGTGAATGTACTTTAAAGTGAAGGTGGAAGCTAGCCACAAATGGCTGCCACAATGGCGATCATTTCTTTCATCTCCATCCCTCACTCCTCGCCCGAAAATCAATAATTTTGTGAAACAGTGTGTAGAAAATGATCGTTTTCGCACACTTCCCATCAAGTAATATCAACCAAACTCTAATCGATTACTCACAAGATTTTAAATTTTGATCTGCTGTCGCACTGTATAGTGAAAAACGTCGGAAAACTCGAGCTAGTGCTCTGAAAGTTAAATTTTCATGTTTCAATTTTCGGCAACAGTTTTGTTTGTATTGGTGACAGCATCGTTATTCTTTCGACACTGATGCCAGACAACATCATCGAAGCTCAATAAAATGTTATTCCTGAGTCATAGCGTTTCATGTCATGAAAATCAATAGAATAAAATTGTGTTGATATCAATACAATTATTATTTTTACGTTTCATGGGTATATAATGTAAGTTTTAGCAACTTAAACATTGGATAAGGAAATTGTATTGCAGAGCTCGGAACACTGCCACGACTGTCTATGCTTTCAAAAATAGTTAACGGAAAAGTATTACATTCAGTCAAAATGCCTCTGCCAACGAAGAGAAGGGTTAAAGCTCTCCAACGTGAATATGTGAAAACAATACGATCAACGAAGGAAAATATTAAGGAATTATCAACATCGAGTTACTATGCGGAAGAATTTGTTAATACCAAAAGAGCCCCAATTCGCATGTGTAGTAAATTTGCTCATGTTACGTTCGCGTATAATCAGAATTTTACTTCATATGCAAATGCACCTTCTATATATATTTATGTTTATATCTGCAATTGTTCATCGGGACATATCGTTCATACATTTTACTTTAGTATTGAATTATTTTTTTTTTTTCAAATGAGTTCAAAGACTCGTGTCAATGAAGCGCCACACAGTCTGATAAGTGAATTGATCTATTTACGTGTGTTTTGCTCTTCTCTCACAAACACTTTTACCCCATTTTTACACGTGGGTTTACCTATACTACAATGGCTAGCTTCCACCTCCACCTTAAACACCTTAAATGATTTAAAGTACCGTCGATGAAGGTGAAAATGGTTTATGGGGGTGAAATTGGATAAAAAATGGAGAAAGTTCTTCTTCTTCTTCAATGGCACTAACGTTCCTAGAGGAACTTCACCGTCTCAACGTAGTATTACTTGCGTCATTTTTATTAGTACTTAGTCGAGATTTCTATGCCAAATAACACGCCTTGCATGCATTCTGAGTGGCAAGCTCTAGAATACGCGTGATCACAGTGCAAGTCGGAGGAAATTACTTTGACGAAAAATTCCCCCGACCAGAACGGGAATCGAACCCGAACACCCGGCATGTTAGTTATGACGCTAACCACTCGGCCAAGGGAGCACGATATATTGGAGAAAGTTACTATTAGTAATATCTTGAAAAATATTGCGAATGTTTTTGAAAGCTATGAGCCGTTTAATAGGAGATATTTCCACAACTTCCAATGCATTATACTTAACTGTAGTACACATAGTTATTTTTTAATAATTCATCAATGTTTGATGTGTAAATAGTCATCAAATAACACCTCAGAAAAAATCTCATATCCAGCGTTATACAGAACTACTAAAATTGTAAATATTGGATAGAATATTTCTTTAAAGTCTTACCAGATGAGTCATTACTGATTTTGAACATAAAATTTTCCATTCGAATTTCAATATTTTCTGAATGGGGGTGAGAATGGGTCAATCGCAAAATTGAATTCCATGCCAAACCGATATATTGATTGTCAGATTTTCATGGAAATTGTTAGTTTTATTCCTCATCATAAAATGCTAAACCCGTTTTTTTTATTTTTTTCATCGGCGTGGCCCTTTCCATTTTATGGTTGTCCGAAAAAATCAAGTTGTCCCCCTTTTCACCAAAAATGACCTTCTACAATAATTCATAACTTTTGAACTTCTGGACCAATTTAGATGATCGATATATCAAAAAAAGCTAGTTTTGTTTGAAAAACATTACACTTGAAAAAAAAAACAGATTTTGAAATTATTGAATGTGATTGTTTTTCATAGATTACATGATTTCGGAACTAAGGTCACCATATTTTTATATTTTTTCTTGAAAGCTGAGGTTTTTACATAACATATCCGAATATCGGAGAGGTGTTTTTTTTTCGTTTTCGAGTGTTAACATTAACATGTTAACATGTTTTCAGTTTTCGTTCAATATTCCTATGCGACTGGACAACATCTATGCGACTAGAATCCAATTTGTATGCATATGTGGTATTTGATTTGTCTTCGAATTGGTATATCGATAATCTCAATCGGCCCGGTAGTTAAAAAGTTATGAATTTATAAAAAAGTCAGTTTTGGAAAAAATTGGAAAAAATGATTTTTTGGGCAATCCTAAAAAGGGTGATCATTTCCTTTTTAGGGTTGATAAAAAATACGAGTTTTTTGTTTTGCGAAAAAGAACAAAACTACCACTTTTCACGAAAATCCGAGAGCCACTATCAGGGCTTGGAAATATTGAGCTTGTTAAGTAACATTGAAAATATATTTTTATCAGTGTAACGCGTTCATTTTGCTTGTCGATGCTGCTGTCATTCATTCGACGGCAAACAAATTTACAACTGTGTTCATTCATGTTCATTCTGTGCCCTCTGAGCTTTCCTTAAAGCTCGAGTCATGAGAATTCATTCACATTTATTCATTGCCATTGAATTGTCAGGAATGTTGTGACTGTTCATTTTCTATATCCCGATATGTGTGTGATTTTCTCATTGAGTCAGTGCCTTGCTTATTCAGTTGTTTCTGAAGTTACTCCGAAAGGGCAACGCAAATTGGTGGCGCAAGCGGAAATGCCAACAAAAGAGCAAGATCTGCATGCACACTCACAGCTAAGGGTTGCTTAGGCTTAGACGGCGAGGGGACATTCTGCAGAATCGATCCGAGCAGCGAATGCAAACTTCGTCAGCCAAAGCTGAATGTTGGCAATTTCATCCGCTAATCGTATAGCATAGTTTGATCCGTTTGCAAAAGGAAACTCGAAATATTCCCATTGCGGTCGTGTCTTGGACACCACCATTTTTTGTTCGTGTGTTCAGAATTTAAAAAATAAATTAAATGTTTGAAATTTGAGTCAAGGCGTTATTTTTTACATCGGAATACTTCTTTTGAAGGATTTCTGACAAGTGGAATTGGAATTGCATATTCACTATGTAAAATGAAAGCAATTTAACTGAGACGGAAACCTTGCATGCTTGAACAATTTAATTTTCTTGTCACTATTATGAGCATTCTGTACTTTCTTATCTTCCTCAACGAATTTCTCCGTTTCGTCAGTGTCCGAGAACGATGCTGATAGTGAATGAACTGGTATGTTAATGTCAATGAATGACAAAACTAGGGATATTTTCTTTTGCTCACATTCCGTGAACGCAGAACAGAACGAAAAACAGAATGAACAAAACTGGATGTGTCAACTGTGAGTGGCTTGCAGTGATTGTGAGATTTGGCGTTGGTTCATTTCGGTATCCCAAATGCAATGGTATAATGATCGAATGTGGCCGGAAATTCAGCTGAAAAGATTGATGTGATACAGATATTTCCAAGTACTGGCCACTATATCGGTTTGACATGGAATGGTTGTATATAAACATTTCCATCGCACTTCTAGGTGGATTGACACTATTTTCGTAACTCAAATAATCATTCAGGACCCTTACATGTTGCTAAATTATCTTGAAATTATTGAGAAATTCAGTTCTAAACACAATTCTTAATAGAAAGTAATATTCACCACTTTGACCCATTGTCATCCCCTCTAAGGGGTGAGATTGGGTCAACTTTCATTTAATCGTAGTTCAGTGAAAAATTAATATTATTCAACAATTCCTTGAACACGTACGAGTGTTTATTATTAGAGAACATTTCTACGTAATCCGAATTGTGTTTTGCTCTAATTTACGATAGTTGTTCAACAAAAAGTTCGAAAACTACAATTTTTGACCCATTTTCGCCCCCATTGACGGTATAAGAAATGTGTGTTTTATTAGCAACAATAACTTAAATTCCCAAACCCGTGGCCGAGTGGTTAGCGTCTCACATTATCATGCCGGGTGTTCGGGTTCGATTCCCGTTCTGGCCGGGGGATTTTTCGTCAGAGAAATTTCCTTCGACTTGCACTGTGGTCACGCGTATTCTGGAGCTTGCTCCTCGGAATACATTCAAGGCGTGTTATTTGGCTTAAGAAATCTCAACTAAGTATTAATAAATGACGCTAGTTAATACATACGTTGAGACGGCAAAAGTTCCACAGGGAACGTTAACGCCATTGAAGAAGAAGAACTTATATTAAATAATTCATGCTAAATATGCAATGATTCTAAAATAGTAATGCATTTTTATCATTTTGAGTTTTTAAGATTTATGGTAGTAATGGCAGTCCCCCCTTAGAGAGGGTAGAAGAATATCGAAACGTTTATCGATCCCTAAAACATCTATATGCCAAGCTTAATTCCATTTGCTTGATTAGTTCTCGAGTTATTCAGCCCCCTCCTCTCTTTAGAGAGAGGGAGGGGGAGGAGTGTCAAATCAAACAACTTTCGCCCCCTCAATCCTCCACATGCCAAATTTGGTTCCGTTTGCTTGTTTTGTTTTTGAATTATGCAGTAAATTTATTTCTGTTTTAACTTTTATTTTGTTTGAACTTTCTTACCACAATGATTAGACATCCACTTTTGAGCGACGTGGCGTATTTCATCATCGATAATTTTTCGTTATCTAACTCTCTCTGTATGTTAGCATCAATTTTACATTTCACTATATGTAAAAAATTTCATTTGGATTTATATCTATCCAGGTGTGAATTGTAAGCTATCACGCCTCATGATTAGCACCGAGTTAGATGGCCAATTATGATTTGATGAGCATCAATTCAATTAACTACAAGTAACGCATTCGAAACCTGAAAGGGGGTTTGTATTCAATCCTTTTTATAATTGATCGAACATATCCAAAAGGAGTTGTTAAACAACTCGACAAAATGTCAATTTAAACGTAGGAAAAAAAATTCAAATGAAATGTAAGCACCGAAAATGCCTTCACTTCGCTTTAATCACATAATGCAGCTTCCTACGGTTCCGTGGAAACAAACTTACAAGCTGCCAAGATTGCGTAATCATCGCCCACCGCAAAACTTTCCAAGCGTATTCCCCGAACTTGAAGGCGTAAATTCCACACCCACCCAAGTGGGGCGCATAGCCGCGGTGTATATGGGAAGGATAGCACGGTTTTAAAGTACTATTACCGTTATTAGCAGCTCTGAATCCATGGGAAACAGGGCATTCACTTTTCCATTACCCCCATTTCCCCCAAAGTTTGCCCCTCGACAAGCCGGTCCATATAGATAGGCCGCATCTGGAAGCTACCCAGAATGCTACACATTTCCCGTTTCCTCTATGTTAGTGGTACTGAATTTTCAAGTTTCATTGCATCGGGGGGCAACTATGGCAGCTTCTTGTTCCACGCTCAGTTTACATCCATCTATCGGCATTATTCCCGTGCCGGTTTCTGAAAGGGGACGAAAATCCTCGCTGTTCCTCATAGGTGAGTGTGGGTGGATGTGGGTGTGTGTGTGTGTACACATGACACTGGATGCAAAAAGCTTTCGCTGCAGTTATTACACGCGCAACGCATCGACAGGGGACGAGAAGTGCAGCAGAGTGCACTGCCTTTTGTATTGGCTGTGTACACTATAGGCTTACACAAGTACACCTTTCCATAATAAGCCATGTTTGTGCATAAGCATGTTCGATCCTTACAAGGACCCTCGTTCGTGTACATGTTGCATTCCGAACTGGAGCGACATGGACCTGGTGGGACCAGGTGGAGACGGCTTTACTGCTTGACATCAAGACAATAACGGACCGTGCCTTCAAACAAACGAACCTAATATGGGGCACATGTAGCCGTGTATGATGTAGTCTCATCTTGCGTACTTGCATATACTTCGGTGCTCGGCAACAAAGTAATAAAATAATATCATTTCTTCCGCTGGATGATTGCGTCGGATAGGCTGCGTGGGTGAGCTCATCCCCACCTTGAGGATGCTCACTTTCAGGACGCGTTGCGATGTTGATCGGCTCTGGAAATCATTTTAACCGATCAAATTCCACAAGGGGATCGAAGCCAAAGCAAAGGCAGCAATGTTTACTCCGAAGGAAATGTGATCTCATTGTGTTCACTCTTGCTTAGTTCCCTATTGTGTTGCATGGATTATGATGGGAGGATATGTGAAAAATATGTGAGAACGAGAGAATCATACACGGTACTGATATACTGCTGAGCTGTTGCTGACCTGAGTTGTTGTAGACAACCGATGTCATCGTTATTGATCAGACATGCATTGTTTCATTGAATACAACTATGTACCAAAAAACCTCAGATGAGATAAGTGTGGACACAGAGTAACGGTCGTCGATTGACCAGCTTTTCAAACTGTACATATTTCAATTCACATTTGTCAATGAAATACGTTCCATATTTCAATCTTAAAAATTTGCGAATGATTTTTTTCAAATTTACTACAAACAAAGAACAAAGAAAAGAAAAAAAAGGATTACACATATTATGGATTCTCATTTGATTCTTCTTCTTTCTTTGTTTTTAAGAGGCTTTAAACTTTGCAGTTCATTCGCCTCTAAGGATCATTTGATTTGAAAACAGCACTTCCGTATTCAAAATTTTCTGTTCCTCTATTCTATTATTAGCATTAGCATTAGCATTAGCATTAGCATTGAGCTAGTTGCACAATATCGTAGGTGGTACGAATTCAGAACTGTTAAGTTAAAAGCTAGCCTCCATCCGTTGCTGATGATTTGTAATATCTCTTAGATGAAGACATGCTTTCTCCAACAGTTAAGAATTGTCCTGGCCACGTCCTTGCAACTGCTAAGGAAAGGGAAGGAATGTCAGTCCGATATTTACTTAAGAGAGATGCAGAGAACTCTACGACCTCTCATAAATATCTCGTGAATTTAGGAATGTGTTAGTAGGGATGGTAAGCCATAGGATACAATCAGCCGGTGTTACTGGCGTAGCCTGTTATTACTAATTATTTAGCGGTACTTAATACTTTTAACCATAACTATAACTATAACTATAACTATAACTATAACTATAACTATAACTATAACTATAACTATAACTATAACTATAACTATAACTATAACTATAACTATAACTATAACTATAACTATAACTATAACTATAACTATAACTATAACTATAACTATAACTATAACTATAACTATAACTATAACTATAACTATAACTATAACTATAACTATAACTATAACTATAACTATAACTATAACTATAACTATAACTATAACTATAACTATAACTATAACTATAACTATAACTATAACTATAACTATAACTATAACTATAACTATAACTATAACTATAACTATAACTATAACTATAACTATAACTATAACTATAACTATAACTATAACTATAACTATAACTATAACTATAACTATAACTATAACTATAACTATAACTATAACTATAACTATAACTATAACTATATTACTCTTAAATCATACTAAATGTTGCAAATGTACTCCAGTCTTCTGATTGTTGTCATGTTGATAGCTGTGATGTGCTTTATTGATAAAGAGGTAATCTGAGAAAGTGAAAGTGCTTTAGTTACGTATATTGGACACACATATACACATACATATACACTCAAATTATTTTAATTGTTTCTTAATTTTCGCCAAATGATCATGTGCTCGATAATGTTTTGTAAGGCATACATAATTCTGCATAGTAGATATTGAACACTTAACTCTGATACATGTTTTCACAAATGTTTTATTGTAACGGAATTTTACACAAAATGTAGATTTAAAAATCCTATGTTCGGCTCTCGGTGAACATAACTCTGAATCCATAATTTGATGTTGAAATAAATTACACCAACACACAACCCTCGTAAATATCTAAACATTAAATATTCAAATTTCTTAGGAAGAAACACCTTACAGTTGTAGATCGGTATTTAGTTAATTAATCTACATGACGGTCTTGTACGCTGACAACCGATTCGCCAGTTCTTAAATAACAAAACATGTGACTATAACTTTTCATGCCTTTTGAAGAAATTTGAAAAAAAAAACAATACCTGGCATCCCTGAAGAGCAGAACATTAGATACACGCATACACGTATATATACCGATCGAAGTGAAACAAATTATATGAACAAAAACATATACAGGGAAACTTCGATACAACGTACCCTCGTTATAACGTACCCTCGATATAACGTCACTCGATATAACGTACATTTTACCTCGATATAACGTACACATATCCAAAGTGTAAAGGAAAAAAAATTCAATATATTTTCCCTGATAGAACAATGAATTATCTGTATTGTGATGCTAAAACAAGTTTTGTACCTTCAATCAATCCCGAAATACAGCTGGTTTTGTGATTCCGGATTCTAAATGAATCAAGCTTTAGTCAACAGTACGAAAGGAAGCATC
Source organism: Toxorhynchites rutilus septentrionalis (assembly GCF_029784135.1). NCBI lineage: Eukaryota > Metazoa > Arthropoda > Insecta > Diptera > Culicidae > Toxorhynchites > Toxorhynchites rutilus. The sequence continues at coordinate 24,565,317 of NC_073745.1, forward strand.
ATGAGAAAGACTGGCTTCATCTTCTGATTGAAGTTATTCATTAACTTTACTAAAACAGCAACACAATAATGTATTATAGACTACGTTTGTGAGTACTTTGTTATGCTTCGATATAACGTACAATTCGATACAACGTACAATTTTGAAAGTGAAATGTACGTTATATCGAAGTTTACCTGTACACTTTTATCGAATCCCCCGAAATAGTAGTGTAAACCATATGAGAGAAAGAGTAGAAAAAAGAAAACTTAGCTGTGTCGCTGCCGCTCAGTCCGGTAATACCAGCGAATCCTTCCGTGGTGATATTATCGCTGCGCTCTTATGCAAAATAACACGAGAGATGTTTTCCACGAAAAAAAAATATTCTCCAAAATACAAATATGTACCCGTCGAATAGAAAAATGACAACCTCATGATACAGAGCGCGCGACGATCAAGAGTCCGATACATATAGTTGGCACCAACACAAGTGAAGATGGCGAGCCGCTTGAAGTGACAAAAATGAGGTTGGGGCTGCCTCGCACCGGACCTTGCGCTATTTTCCCATCATGGAAATTCCCCAATGGGGTTTCACTCCTATCGCACTCCAACACACAGCAATCACACGTAATCCTTGCATCTTTTTAACACTAAAAATCAAAAGACGCGAAAACATGTTTGAGCATGTCGAACGAAACCATACACCGACAAACACAAAAACGCGTCTGCTCTCGTTGACTGCTCGATTGACTCTCTTCTGTTTGTACGAATAGTAGATGCAGCTCACAAGCAGTATGAGTGATTTGGAAAGCTTAAACGAGCAGTATCCTCTGCATAGAACGAGATACACACTACAACATGGCGCAACTTGATCGAAACCACCCCGAATGGGTTATTTGAACTGATTGAGAACTAAAGATGACCTACGAATTAGAAACTTATTGTAATTCATGTGAAATTGACGTTAATTTTGTGAAGAAGTGATAGTTTTTCGTCTGGTTCCATAGTTATGAAACACTGGAATTTTATTTTTTTGATTGTTTCGCGCCTGCACATAACAATAAAGTTCAAATGGCCAGTCTTATAATTGAAAATAGAAAATATTACAATATACGCTTCTATTCAACTGACTTCTTACATATCTCTGGACACTCAGAAAAATGGAGTGGTTCTATAGTTATGAAACGCAGTGTAGATATGAAGATAAGAAAAAAGCAAATTACTTATTTAACCCTGAACATTATTGTGAGCTGATAGAAAAGTGTAGAAGAAAAATCGATGAAACGAATGTTACAGCCGGATTTTCAGAAAAGTCAACAACAAATACTGCAAATATGATGGGTGATATTCGTCAGAAATGAACCGTGTAAAATCTTAGGTATATTAGGTTGAGGAAAAATTAATTAATTATTTTTGAGTGATATTCAAAATATTTTTTAATAAGCTCCGGATTGTCCGAATTGAGTCAAATATGCACCGTTTTATTGTAAAATTTCCATTATAATGGTATCTACATAATGCCTTTCTAATCAGAGTCTTATTAGAGAAAAACTCTAGCAATGGATTTTTAAAATCTTCTCTTGATCCCAATTTCTTATCACTCTGTAAATTTTATAATGCGAGAAAAAGATGATAACCGTTTGGTGCCAGGGCCGGACTATATGGTGGATGCATTAAAACATCCCAATCAAGATCCAAAAGTTGTGTGGCCTTGTGTTGTCCTGATGGAACAAAACACTTGCTCTGTTAGCCGATTTTGGACGTTTCTGGTCAATCGCTAGCTTCAAACGGTCCATTTGTTGACTGCAGAGATCTGAATTTAGTGTATTGCACTAGAAACATTTTTTAAAAAAATTGAAAATTAACAAAAAAAAATAAAATAAAAAAAATAATTGCACGTAATTTACTGTTACAATATCGGCACTACTAACACCATTCACGATTTCAGCAGCCTATCTTGCATTTTCGCCTTTACAAAAGAAAAAGTGTAAAATGTACCGAATTTTCTCTTTGTTGACCTCCATTGTTAACACCCTGTAACTCGCAACTGAATGGAACAAACAAAAAACAGCACGGAAATGTTTTTGAGTGTGAAGTGTCACCTTTACAATGAGCATAAACTTGAAATTGTAAGATCTATATTACGCGAGATTTTTATCACTGAAGCCAGCTACCGAGACAACAATGGATTACTTTTTCCCCAACCTAACAAAAAAAAAAGATTTCTTCTGTCTTTCTGATTTTCATGGACTCGGAAATTACTGAACCGACCGACGTGAAAATTCGGGGCCGTTTTGGGGTCGGGGAAGTTTTTTATTTTTTTACAAATTTTTGCATAACTCGAGAATTAATCAAGCAAACGAAACCAAATTTGACATGTGGAGGTTTTAGGGTGCAATTTATGCATAACTCCAGAACTATTAGCAAATGGAGACAAATTCGGCATGTGAAAGTATTACGTGCTCCGTAATACCTTCACATGCCAAGGCACTACACCATAGGCATAGAAACACCTCCCTCCCCCCCTCTCTAAAGAGGGGCAGCCACACAAATAAAAAAAAAGTTCTGCATAACTCTAGAACTAATCAAGCAAACGGAGCCAAATTTGGGATGTGAGGGTTTCTGGGTACGAGAAATGTTTCTATGATGGTATGACAACCCTCCCTCCTCTGGAATGGACAGGGGTTCCCATAAAAATATTACACATATTTCAACCAACCATGACAATTGAAAATTTTCAGAAAACTCTGAAGGAAAATGGGAAAATTCGAAAAATTCAATTCATTCAAATTCATTTGATGTTTGCGCTAATATAATCGATCTTTGTTCGAAATAGATTTCCAAGTAATAAAACTCACTTCTATAGCTTCTTCTATCTACACAAATAAAAATGGATCGCCGAATGTGTTGATAAGAACAAAACTGTATCAAACATTTATTCCATGCAACGGAGATACATTTTATTTACAAGTGGTTTTAAAATCTTGAACCAGAATTGTGTATGAAAATAATCAGATATTATAATGACAAGTTTTGGTAGAAGTACTACGAAACTGATAGTAAAAAGAAATTTTAAACGGTCAAGATCAATCAATGAACAGTTCTGCGTTTGGATCCATGAACGTTCGCTTACTAATAAAACGTGAATGTTTGAAGGTATAGATAACAATAACAATATTGATGATAATCCATTTTGGGTGAGACGAAGTTTGCAGGGTGAGCTACAGGGTGGGCCATTTAAAGTGGAAGGATTTGTTTTTGCAATAGCAAAGTAAAGAAGTGGAATTTTAAAAAATTTTTGTTTGAAATTCATTTATTTTGGTCCAAGGTGATTTGTTCTTACTACTTTTTGATTATGATATCTCGTAAATGACCGCCTCTGGCCTTGACCCCAAAATGTGCCCTTTTTTCGGCATTTTCCATCACTTTGCCCAATGTTTCGGCCGATATGGCAGCAATTTCTTGTCGGATATTGTCTTTCAGCGCAGCCAGGGTCCTTGGTTTACCAGTGTATACCTTGGATTTTAAATATCCCCATAAAAAAAAGTCAGGAGGTGTCAAATCAGGTGATCTCGGTGGCTAGTCATAATCGCCGTTTTTCGATATTAATCTTCCGGGGAACATTTCGCGCAATAATTTGGTCGTGGCAGCCGCTGTATGGCATGTAGCGCCGTCCTGTTGGAACCAGTAATTGTCCAATTCATTTTCACGAACAAATGGCAATAAAAAGATGCCTAACTCTTGCGAACGATGGCGACCTGATGTCGATGGAGTCTCTGCAACACTGGCTCGAACGGCATCAATATTCTCGTCGAAACGTCTTGGTCGTTGTCTGGACAGATGACTGGCATGACCAACACTACCAGACGATATAAATTTGGCATATAATCGACGTATGATGTTGTCTCCAGGCGATGTTTTAACTTTATTTTTATTTTTCCACGCACGTTTAGTTAACACAATTGAGAAGTTATTTTGAATGTACAGCTGAACAATTTCAGCGCGTTGTTTAGGTGACATCTCTGTCAAAAGTTATGGGGTTGCCAGATGCTTCCACTTTAAATGGCCCACCCTGTAGTTTTAAATAAAAATACACTGGAGTGTATCAATAGAATTGTATATAGGTTATTCGTGATTGATAGAACTTTTTGTTATACCTAATAATATCGCTCTGAGATTTGGTAAAGTTGGTTTCGGTGATGAAATAAGTTTAATTAGTTGAGATCGTGTTCAGTTATAAAGAAAAACCCCTAAAAATTCTGCTAAACACACATCCATTCTTCACCATGTTTCCTCTTCTTCTTCTTCTTCTTTTTATTTTTTTTAGGAGCCTTGATTCACTGCGACCATTAGTTTGATCTATTATACTGCCGTTCTACGCATAGTTGTCGCATGTTATTTTTTGAAAATTTTCATTTTTCTCCATAAAACGATGTTTTTACGCCTAATCTTCCAGAAAACCACAAAAAAAACATGCTCTGTACCTAGCTTTTCAAAAAACAACATCAAGTTCAACTGTCCCATGTTGAAATTCCATGCATAACTGTCCCGCCATGTATTTTTTGTAGATCGAATCGTTTCAAGTACAAGAATTTTATGTCACGCTTTCAGCAGGGCTAATGCATCCATTTCTGGTTTGGAAGAACGAACTAATTCTCAAGCAAATAAAAAAAATAACAAAACACGTGTACACCTTGTTAGCGTATGCCTAATAACAGTGAGATTTATATTCTGTAAAAGTGTTGCAGATCACTTCTTTCTTCATAAAACGATGTTTTTATGCATAATTTTTCGGAAAAACACCAAAAAACTTAATGCTTGTTCCCAGTATTTCAAAAAACAACATCAAGTTCAATTGTCCAATGTTGTTATTCTAGGCATAACTGTCCCACCATGTATTTTTGAACCGTAATCAAGCCTGATTGATTCCAGTGAAGAGAACTCTTCACATTTAATTAAACAATAGTTTACTGCTTATAACAAACCCCATGGATTGCCAAACTAAAGTGTTTGAAGCTTCTGGTAGGCAAATATGCTAGGAAACTTGGATTGCGTTTTTCTCAGTTGCTGATTTCGGAACATGGGACAACAATGCGTAGAACGGCAGTATAGTGCACTCCAGTTTACTATGTAGCCACTGTCAGTTCATTCCATCACTCAGCAATTTTTTTTGTCTTTATTTAAGAGACTTTCAGCCAGCAAATAAGTGACTTCCATTATGAAGTTTCTTATCTTTTTTTTTGGTTCACCATACCAAATATCGTTAGGTATAAGAATGCCCTTTTCAAGAATCCTCGATCTGCGCTGAATTAGTGTAAAGCATTGACACAGTAAATGTTCAGAAGTTTCAGCTTCGAAATTACAGTAACGACAATTATCATCCGTCAGTTTTCCGATTTTTTTAAGTGTCCGATCAAAGAACGGTTAATGTACTCAAATCTGCCTTATTGAAATTGAGTAGGTTACGTGTTATTCTGTTACAAGGTGTAATGAATAATTTGGATTGTCTTGGAGTTGATAGAACCCTCCAGTTGGCTTCAATCATCGATAGTTCCCAGGTTCTGAGCATTAACTTCATGCATGATGTAGATAAATTGAAGATCCTAAAATTGCTAAGAATTAAGCTTCTTCATTACACACAGAAACATCGATTATTGGTCCAGTAATTCCAACTCCTGTAGATTTCCCAATTTTAGACCATTCGATATAAAACACGTGTGATCCTTGACGAATTTTAGGACTACCTCCTTCCGATTCGACGCAATTTAATTCAATCACTTTAAAGGGAACACTGAAGTTGGTCTTTATATCCATCCTGTCTTCGCTATAGTGATTGGTTGAAAATTCTTCAGGTTTTGTAAATGCCCTGTGAGATCTCCTTCTAGAAAATGTTTTAGACGATTCGGCCTTTAAAAAATAGCTTTCTCCGATTTTAAAAACTACCTGTCTGTATTAAATATTTAATATCACGCGCAAACGTTACAGTGATGCTTCTGAATCCGGACGCTTTTCAATCCGGACACTTTTTCATTACATTTAATATCATGCCGAAACCATGACATTTTTTTGCATGTTGAATTAATGTGACCGATAGTTACTATTGTGTCCATTTAGTTTAGTGTCAAACATAGTGCCTAGCTGTTAACAAAAAATTCCGAAAATCAAAAATCAATGTGAATTTCACATTTTTTAATCCGGACGGTATGTAATCCGCCATTTTGTAGCGATCGCCATCTTGGATTTACATTTTTCATAAATTACTGTATTCTACTTATCAAGCCTTTTCATTTGATACCCATATTGATTGGATTTTGAAAAATATACATATATGGCGCCATCTTGTAGTGGTTATCATGTGAATATACAATAAATAATAGGATTAATAAAAACTTTTGTATGTCCCATTCAGTCCCGCTCCCTATGACGCACCCGTTAATAAGTTCTACAATAATTAGATAATGATTTCTCTCGAAGAATTGCAAAGAAAACACGTGTCCGGATTTCAAAGCATGATTAAAAAAGGGTCCGGATTTAAAATCACGACACGATGGAAGAAATTTCAAATTTTGAACAAATATAACATGATTTTGTGGAATTCTGTGATTCATAACTTAGATGAAGGCCTTTTAATTTTATAGGAACGCTAATTTTTCATACTGTAATATGTTAATATTTTTTAGTAGTTGAAGTTGATATCGTAAGCGCCTAAGCGTCCGGATTTCGATGCATTACTATATCTATCAGTATGACACCCTCATTCCACCCAAAACGTGAGTTCAAATCAACGAACACAATTCCAACCTTTCAGGGCTTACAGCACAGCTAATAGCTCTCACTTTAGCACCCTGTTGAAAAGTTGGCAAATGGCAATAATTCTCGGCTCCAGATTCGCGCTTAATGTCACACCCACATACAAACAAACACACTCCTCCTAATATGACAAATGGAACGAATTGTTTATCTTCTCACATACCCGCGTCGCCGTCAACAAATGTGATTCTTTCGGATTTTTGGGATTTGCGAGTCGAAAATTGCTGCCGGGAAAATATCCGACGCTATTCCACAGAAAATGCGAAGAATGAGACGGCTTCTCTCGTTTCCAGGTTTTTTTTCGCCACCTTCCACCAAAAAAAACCCCAGCCAACCCCCCCCTCCGCCATTGGTACGCCGTCTGCGCGCTAAGTAAATAAACAGGCACTTTTGATATCGACACAAACATCCGACGAAGATCTCCAAGCCGCCAAGCCGCCAGGTGTGCCATTTTTCCGTGCGGAGTGTTTGGTCGGCATGATGTTGAATTTTTTACGCCTCTGCTCTTCTGCCCGGCTCCAGTGGGAAATTTTCCTAGATTTTGGCTTAATGTTTGTTAAAGTTTAACGAAACGCGGGACCGATGCCAAGCTGGAACTTTTGTACTTTCTGTTTTTTTGTCAGCATTTTCGTGTGCCTTTTCACCAGCGCATTCTCATCAGCTAATATTGGCTTCGCATTTATAATACACTGCCGAAGTCAACGACCTAATTTGGCTCCCTCCATTTATTTCCCACGGTTATCAGTGCCCCTGGACTGGTACCATTCTCCCGGTGGAAGGCGTGGCTGATCCGAAGGAACAAATTAATTATTACGAAACCACTTCATCCGGCGTGATTTATAGCCACTGCTAGAGCTTCTGGCACACTCTTGCCCACGAGTGGGAGCTGATTTAATTCTTCGGGGAAGATTCATCTGCTGTTTGCAGATAACGTCAAACGTGAAAGGAGGAAGCACAGTTTTTAACATCGCGTAAAGGGGAGAAAAAAAGGAGGGAGAAGTTTATCCTTCTCATCGCCTAATTCATTAGCTGAAGATGGCGATAAAAGTACAACATCAGCAATTTGATAAATTAAGTGATTTAAGCACGGATGGAATGAGGAAGCAGCAGGTGATCTGTTCTGGAATGTTGGTATTGTAGTAGTCAAAAGACAGACGCACCATTCCTAGGAACTCGAAATAAACGACCCGAAACAGCCACTGCAGCAGTCATAATTTCTTCGACCAAAATACCCACCGGCTGCCGGCAAACGGTGCTCACACAAATGATACAATTCGTTTGGCGCTGCAAGGGACCGGGGAAACACTTAATTATCATGACGCTGTTTCGCCTCCCCGTAGCATATCCTTTAATTTACGATTTTAATCTATCCCACGAGCCGAAGGACGCATACTGCATATGGTTTCTGCCGGCAATTCTCCGATTCTATGCGATGGTATAGATCTTCTTGGCGGTAAGCAGAGTCCCACTACCCCGGCCCGGTCCGACTCAGCCCGGACGGCAGATTTAAAGAAGATAAAATATGAAATCGTAAATTTCACTCACGAGAAAAAGCCCCATTCCAAAGTCCGGCAGCTAATGCGGAGTGTGTTCCTCTTTTTCTCCGCCATTAGCCGTCTTTTTTCCCCGGGAACAATTGCAAAACCAGTCTCTCTCCCGATTCCACGCGGCAACTGTGCTGTGGATTCTATAATAGTGGTGTGGATAGATTTCGAAATGAATGAGTGGATGGAAATGCGAAACGGGAAGTGGCCATCCATATTGGCTCGATTCCGTACGTACCTCGGTTGGGTGACTTCCCGCAAGAGAGCAGTTCCCGTGCGGCGGAATTGTTTGCCTTTCTTCCAATGCAACGCCAAACAACTCCGACATATGTTGGGACTCCTCCCTTGAGTTTGTTCGTCTGCACCCGCCAGCAGCCAGCATCCAGGCAGCCATCCGGGGTGCGTACCTATTTGCCCGCCCGCTTGTCTGTCTGTCAGTCTGGGTGCACAAAAAGCGTATTATTCTCTCCGAACGAGGGGGGTTTGGGGGCTCCGGCAGACATCGAGTGGTGGTTTTTGTCGATGGGTTTGGGAGGAGGAAACACATGATGGTTAGTAAGTGTGTAGATATCAGCTCACGGATGATGGCGCACCGGCGGGTGGTAAGATGCTCACTGCACATCACCATATAATTGATGGTGTGAACTACATATGTTCGGAAAAATATACAGAATTTATGCTGATTTTATGGTTTCTCAGGAGGTTTGGGGATGATTACTTATTTGTTTTCTGATATTGGTATTCAAAGGCGAGAAATTTGTGTTGATCTTATTTTGCACATTTTTATTCTGAGGTGCCACATTTTACACAAATTTCGTCGGATTATTTATTGCCCTTTTTTCACGCGGCGAGTAACGTGAGATAGCAAAGTTTCTTGGTTTATTGTGGAAGCCACCTTAATTTCCGGCTTCTTTTTGAAACCCGAATCGATAACATATAAGGACACGACTTCAAATCTCATCTAGTGACGAACTATAGTCACGCCATTCGCCTTCGGGAGCACCGTGGAGCACGTTGGACTTCCATTATCCACAATTAGCGACTTCATCATATGTCCCACGATTTTATTTTAGTCATATCAATGCCCTAGACCAGGGGTTCTCAAACTGTTTTGGGCAAGACACCCCTTTTCCAGAATTAAGTCATACCTTAGACCCCCATAACCAAATTTCTTTGAAAATCCTATCTCTAGTTTTTTTTTTCTTAATGAATTATTATCAATTTGAAAAAAGTTGCAGTTGGTTAAATGAATAAGCTTGACATTATTTTTTTCACGAAGGCGATCTGGCGTAGTGGTAATATCTGTAGCTCTCACCCATAAGGTCACGAATGGAATAATACAGAAAAAAATTATTCTCTCATCATATTCAACGAAATAAATAGAGATAAAATTTAGTAAATATCAAGTGTAATAAATAATTAATCATACAAATTACTTACAAACTATAAAAACATTCAAATCGCAAACCAATTTATCCACAACAACCAAAATATCAAATTACGTTACAAAAAACAAAATACGTATTGGTTAATTAAAGCCTTAAATCTTCGCGTTCGTTTATTTACAAGTGGTTTCTTCGGTTTCGCGTTGTTTGTAACCATAATGAAGCCTTTTGACGTAGGATTACGTCTTTCGGGAACATATTGGGGTACAAATTGAAAATCGAAAATCGAGCGCACCGTGAAAATTGTCCAATTTCAAATGCTTATTGCTCAGTCATTTTATGATGGATTGATGAGATTTTTGCGTCATTCAATTTCGGCACTCCATAACAATTTTTTACATTGACTAAAATAATATATGTCATGGAACTAACTATCGAACAATTGAAAAATCTCAACCCCTATCCTAACGGAAATACCCACTTCTGATAGGTCAAAATTGACGACACATGCGACGGGTCCCTAACAGAGACATCAAAACCAAGCTGCCTGGGGGAAATCGGCATCGCAGATACATGAAAGTAGGGGGGGGGGGCTTTTATTCTCACCGACATGTATTCCCTAACAGAGATTTCAAATCCAAGGTGTTTGGGGGAAATCAGCATGTAAAAATACCCTCGTGGTCGATAGTTTAACTAACGACGCGCACAAATGGATAGTGCTCATTGTAACTAGCGTGGGCATTGCTGATTGCATACGTGCTGGCGGATAAGTTGGGAGCGATGAAAAAGTGTTTTTTTGACGTGGGACTACGTCTAACCGGAATATATGGAGGGTAAAATGAAAACCTAAACACAGAACATGCAGGAAAATATGAAAGATTTCGAATGCTTATAACTCGAACATTTCTTACTGGATCGGAAAGATGTTTGCATCAATTGATAGGGAATATTTCTACGCATCTATCACAACTAACAAAATGTTATTTTTCATTTGATAAACAATTGTATAACTGTAAAATATTAGGCGTTATCTAAACGCCATAACTCCCTCGTTTTGATTGGCCCGATTTACGGTCTCCCTAACACAGCCATCAAAACCAAGCAGCCTTGGGGAAATCGGCATTGCAAATACATGAAAGTAGGGGGACTTTTGTTCTCACCGAAAAATGTTCCCTAACACAAACATCAAAACCAAGCAGCGATGGAGAAATCGGCATTGCAAACACATGAAAGTAGGGGGTCCTTTTGTTCCCACCGAAATGTGTTCCCCAACAGAGATTTCTAAACCAAGGTGCCTGGAGGAAATGGGCATTTCAAATCCATGCAAGTCGGGGGTATTTTTGTTCCGACTGAAATGTGTTTCCCTAACACAGACTCCAAATCAATGGAGCGTGGGGAAATCGGCATTGCGAATTCATACAATTCGGGGGTATTTTTGTTCCGATTGCAATGTGTTTTCCTGACACAGACTTCAAATCCATGGGGCTTGGGGAAATTGACATTGCAGATACATGTGAGTCGGGGGTATTTTTGTTCCGACTGAAATGTGTTTCCCTAACACAGACTTCACTAGAAGCGAATATACTTTCTAGTTTCAAATAAATTCACGGTTCGAGAAGTACGTACACTTGAGATGTAAAATTCAGAAAGAAATGTAAAATAAAATAATCGTTTGATAATGCTTCTGTACATATATTTTGTCCTAGGCATCATACCAAACGTAAAAGGCCTGTCATTAAATTTACTTGTAACGAGGAACATAATCTATCACAATACATGAATTGACCTTACATGGCATTATAAAATTTTTTTACTCACAAAGCAATCACATTGAATTCAATTGAATTTGGAAACTGTTTCATTCAATCAAGAATTTAATCAATACAAACGAATGATTGCTAAGCTAAGGTAGTCCCATGTCAATCTTGCGGTTATATCATAGATATAACCTACCATTTTTTTTTTTTTGTTATTTTCGTTCCAATTAGAATCTTTCGATGGGTAGATTGGAGAATGATGTTTCAATGAGCTGAATAGAACTTATGCTAGATGGAATATAAATAAAATTAAAATTTAGAACTTTTATGTTGGTTGCTTCGTGAAATTTCATATCAATGACCGATCATGTATTTTGAATTTTTTAGCAGAACTGTAAGCGTAAAATTGTATATGGTAGCTATTGTGTTAAAATGACTTGAAATATGAAACGATTTTTTGTTTCTCCCAAGGAAAGTTCATGCGACGAGCAAAATTGGAAAAATGAAGGAGTATTCGAAAAAATGATTTCACATATGCTCTATATATCGTATTGGGTGCTGTTAGCTCAATTGAAATTCGCCTTGATGCATGTAGCATCGTGTTCCGTTGGGTTTAAAGCGAAAAGGAAATGGGTTGAATAAACACTCAGAAAAAAAATTATAAATGAAATTACCTTTTCCATTTCAAATATATTTTCTCTATACTAAAGTAACACTTTTTTACTGGTGAGAAAACTTGTGTTCGATGATGATTGATGAGCTTTTTTTCTTTATTTCATCCATACATTACACAGGAGCCATCTCGTCCAGAGGGCGGCTTTACGCACTATCTAATGACTAATCACCATCCTTCTATCATTATCACTCGGTTATGGACACTGGTGGAGTGAACAAACAGTACCTAACAACCAGACAAAACGGACCCAAATCATTATCGAAGAGTTTTACAATTTATCCAAAATCAGCATGCACCAGATAGCCTAACGGAATCCTACGTCAACTATGCAGTCGTGTCTTGGATACTCCCTGTGACTTTTTCGACAAAGAATGATGATGGAAAAACGAGATGATATTTTTCAGCAATGTCTCTCATCGCAGTATACTATTTCGTTTAAACTAGAACATATGACAATCTTGGTTGTACTGCTGCCTCATCTGTGCTGATGATAATCAACTTTTCTTGCATTATCACCTTGGCTCATTCCATGGATGTGATACAGTACTGATTTATTATCCATTGATGAATTTGAAAATTTTGGAGATTAAAAACATTTTAGTAAAATCCTTGTGTAATGTGTCCAAGTGAGCGACATATGATAATATAACATGGTCTTGAAGCTTTTCTGATAATTTTGACAAATGCGGAAACTGTGCATATTCTTTTCTGCGTAAATTTTTTTATGAAGGTTTTGTCAGAAGGGCCAATATTATTTATATTGTTTGAATCAAGTTGAAATCGTCACACTGCGGCTGAAACAAAAATTCAAAAAAGCTGATAATCTTGCTAAGCGAGAGACTCTTGGTGGTAAGCGAACTCCAGCGTATAGAAGTAACCGAGTAAAAATTTTGTCGTTTTTCTCATATAGATGAGCAAAAATTGTTCAAAGAATTGCTTCGAAGATTTTTGATAGCACTCATAACATACAGTAAAGACTGATGCAATCTAGGACTCAGATTTTTTGCAACTAGATGCTGTCTGTGAATCTCGCAGTGAATGGCCAGTACCTTAGGCAGTTGTAACTTTGAGTGAACTATAAAACCACGATTACGACCTACCATTGATGGTGCACCATCAGTCTCAATGTTCTTCCATGGAATAGCTTCTTCGGTAAAAAAAAAACGATCGATTCTCCTCTGGTATCAGTATTCATATATGTAGCAAAAATCATTTCTTGGCTCATATTTTCATCTTCAATGTATTCAACATACCCTAACTACATCTTTGGGTAATGTAGACTCGTCCAGCTGGAGAGAAAATCTGTTGGTTTATAATAAATTGAATAAAAATTTTTTTCTCTCTATTATAGTGACTTTCAACACATTTCGGCTGGTTCGTCACTTTTAATTCCATTTTTGGAAGAATGTCGGGAGTGAGAATTGAACTCGTGATCTCTGCGTGAGAGGTATGGATGTTACCTCTACGCCAGATCGCCTCCAATTGAATAACATTTTCCCTTTTCGCGACCCATCTCAAGTTTCCTGAAATAATTAAAAAAAATTGTCGCGCCATGCACATAGATGACCAAGCATTCTGTAAATTCTTTTTCAATCACTTTATTCTAGTTCACTTCATTTAGCCTTGTAATCTCTTGAACTAAATTAGAAGTTTAGTACATTATCATTCAAGCTTCAACGCATTTCAGAACGCATATGAAATTGCAACCTAAGGAAAAGCTTATACAGTAAAATATCAGGGGCATGTTTGGTTATGAATTTGATGATGACGTGTTAAATCACGTATAGGTTTAAAATACAGAGAAATGTTAAATATGCCTAACTCGTAGGTTCAAGAACATTATCTTGAACGAACCTGTTCACTTCTTTTACGTACCGAATTATTCATCTTGTACTTTTTGTACTTTTTTATTTTCATCTTGTGCACACTCATCGTCTTGTTGAGTTTTTATAATGTACAGCAATAATATTTTCTATCAAGATATTAGTCATTCTCAGGGTTGCCACATATACAGAATATTATGTATTCTACAGATTTTTCGCCAAATTTCAGATATAGTATCTGTATTTACAAAATTGCATATGAATAAAGGGTGTGTCCCATCAAATTGCAACACGGAAAAAACGCTGTAGAAATTTAATTTTTAGGAATTATATCTTCAGCTTTCGCTTATAATCAGATAAGAGTGTATAGATCACGTTGGCCATGCTTCACTGTCAATTTTTCGTAAATTTGGAAAAATGTCGTCGAACGAAAAAGAGCGTCGTGAATTAATCCTGCGCACTCATTTCGAGAATCCGGAGTTGTCACATCGGGACATCGGTAAGATGCTGGGAATCGTCCAATCCACGGTCAGCAGAGTACTAAAACGATACTTCGAGAACCTAACACACGACCGGAAGGTGAAGAACGGCAAAAATGGATGCAAAAATGGAAAGATCACAAGCGCGTAGTTAAGCAGTTTAAACGTGATCCGAGAAGTTCGGTCCGGGATGTCGCCAATAAGCTTAATTTGTCAAGTTCATTCGTCCAGCGGACCAAGCAGCGGGAGGGGCTGCGTACATACAAGGTTCAGAAGGCTCCTAACCGCGACGAAAGGCAAAACATGGTGGGGAAGACGCGAGCCCGGAAGCTGTACACCGAAAAGCTGACGAAGCCGCATTGCCTGGTAATGGACGACGAAACCTACGTCAAAGCGGACTTTCGTCAGCTGCCGGGCCTGTTGTTCTTCTCCGCAGAGGACAAATTCAGCGTTCCGGAGGAGATTCGCAAGCAGAAACTATCCAAGTTTGCCAAAAAGTACATGGTGTGGCAAGCGATCTGCTCTTGCGGAAAGCGGAGCGCCCCCTTCGTGATGACCGGCACGGTAAACGGGCAGGTTTACCTTAAGGAGTGCCTACAGAAGCGCTTACTACCACTATTGAAGCAGCACGAGGGCCCGACCATCTTCTGGCCGGATCTCGCTTCGTGCCACTATTCAAAGGACGTGTTGGAGTGGTACGAAGCCAACGGGGTCACCTTCGTGCCAAAGGAAATGAACCCGCCCAACGCGCCGGAGCTTCGCCCAATAGAGAAATATTGGGCGATTATGAAGCAGGCCATCCGGAAGAACCCAAAAGTTGTCGAATCGGAGGTGGACTTCAAGAGAAAATGGATTTCTTTAAAAAAAACTACAACCTGACGTTGTACAGAACCTTATGGACGGGGTAAAGAGGAAGGTGCGAGCATACGGGCTTGGGCTCGAAGTATGAATAAAAAGAAAATGCCAAAAGTTGTTTAATAGTTTTTATTTTACTGTCTAAAATTTTCAAAAGGATCGGTCTACTGGGCGAATTTCTACAGCGTTTTTTCCGTGATGCAATTTCATGTGACACACCCTTTATGAATTAAAAAGATACAGAATTTAAAGATATTTTTTTTTCAAATTCAAATTTCAATGTTAAATTAATTACAGTTCATTTTCTGTGTCTACCTTCTAACTAATAAACTTTGTTTTTTATCGTTGAGTCATGAAGATATGTATCTTGATTTATAAAAATGTTGAACCATATGAATTGTCACCTTACTTCTTCATTCCTGCCAAGGATGTTTTAGGGACACTTTTTGTAACTCCACATTCATCAGCGTGTGTTGTGTGAATATTCTCGCTTCACAATGCCAATAAAACAAAGTTCTGAAATCGGTTGGCTTCCACAATGATGGACTCTATTTTGAAAGCAAAGAACTATGTATCGGTTCAAGGAGGAGCGTCAAGGATGAAATTGACGGAAAACTTAAGAAAAGCCAAGTTCAATAAAACCATGTATAAACATCATACAACTTATTATGAGAAAACTTTTTTTTTAAGATTTATGTTGTTGTATTGATACGAATTAAACAAATCATAAATGAGAACAATAAATTCAAAATGAAAATGAACATTTCTTTCCATTTTTACCATTAGTGTTTTGATACAGATTTTTTGGCTAAAAATACAGATATACTGATTTTTTCAGAAAATTTTACAGGATCAAATGTGGCAACCCTGGTCATTCATATAACAGGGTGGTTCACGTAACACAACTTATGGAGCATCTTAAATATTTCAAATAAAAACTTGTGTTATTTTATAGGGGTCGATATTCAGACCCCGTCGACCCGCAAAATCAATTTCCGTTTCTGCCGACCCCTGAAAAACCGAAATCGACCCCATACATAATAATAATTGTGCAACTCCGATAGGCCATGTGTTCTAATTTCATCCTCAAAACGTTCATCGGGCGGCATAATAGTAAATCTGAAAGCGGGGGAAGTATTTAGTAACGACGAAATAGTGCGAAGCGCTAGAAGAAAAGTTTCGAGTATTATCTCATCGAGTTCCGATTCGGATATTGAGGAACTATACGCAAGTGAAGACCTGGGCGATATGTTAGAAGAACTTACTATGGGCGACATAAAGATATAACGGATTTTAATATTCAATTTAATTTTTAAGAATGATTCTCTAACAGTACATTTAAAATGTAACGGTTTATTGATTTTCCAATAACTTTGTCAATCGCTCTATGCGGGAATTGTATAAATAAAATTAATTGGCCATTTTGAACCTGGATTTTTCATGATCTAATGTCACTAGTCAGGTGTTTTCATTTGATATCCATATTGATGGGATTTAGAAATAAAAACATATATCGCCATTTTGGATTCACAAACATACTTATGTTCTACTAGTCAAACCCTTTTCGTTCGATACCCATATTGTCATATACCCAATTGAGCAATTGAGCATTTGAATTTGCATTTTTATAAATAACTGTGTTCTATTAGTCAAGCCCTTTCATTTGATACCCATATTAATGGGGTTTTGATACAATATGTAGTCCGCCATTTCGTAGCAACCGCCATCTTGGTTTTTCAAGATCATGGAATACGCAGTTTTATAACAACAGCAGAGATAAAGGCGTGTTCCAAATTTCAGATCAATCGGTCAACAGGAAGGGGGTTTAATTTCCATTGATGCTGGACAACCCTACAGATAAACATACAAACATAATTACAATAGGTCATGCTGAATAAAACCATTGAAAAGTATAGCATAAAACTATATTTTTATGTTTTAGATTTTTCGATTATTCTACATATCCCATATTTACATTTAAGTGCCTATTCTATCAAATTTCGTTTGAAAATCCTATTCTAATTCAACGAGGAAAGTGTCACCCATATATGGGTGACGGGGCGATCAAAGTGTTAAAGCATTCATCCGTACCATAAATAATTGTCAGTACAAGAGCTGCCGCAGCAAGCTTGTATCGTCGATTTCGACCAATCAGATTGCGGAATTTTCGTTTGGATAGTGCTTGATTTTTGACGTAGGACTACGTCTTTGGTCACTCACAAAATACTACTAAAATACTACGAATTTCAAATTATATCACGCAAAATCATTATTACAATATATGTTATACCATTAGATGGGAAATTTATCCAGCAATTTTTATTTAACGAATGAAGTAGGCATGTTTTTAGGTTTTAATAGCTGCTTGCACTGTGGGGGAAAAACAACAAACAACATTTTTGCATACCATTCGGTCGTTAGCCTCCATGGTAGAGTTGGGCAGACCGTTCGCGAACGGTATAAAAAAATTGTTCTCCAAAAAGAGCGAACGAAGGTCGGTCTTCTAAAAAAAAAAACGATTATTCGCCATACGAACTAATTACGAACGAACTGTTTTAGAACGAATGAAGTGCAGCTGAATTGAATACATGTGGAAAGCAGATTGCACTGGACGAGAACACTAGGTGAAAACTAAAAACCAGAACGATATTGTCATTTACAAGCAAAATGCATGAAACACGTGATTTTTTTTGTTAAGGTATGCTCAACTTTGAATCAAGATTATTGCAATTTAATTAGATTTCCGGCAGAGCTGCCAATTTTCAATTCAATGCATTTATTTCAACTCATGTGTAGTATTCAGACACCTTCTGTTTATCAGAACAAATGCGAAGGTAGCTGATACAATTCATAAATAACAAAACATATGAGCAAATGCGCATCAAATTGCTATTTACAGTATTGTCGGATGAGAAACATATTTCTACAGACAATTTGCGATTTTTAATAACCTTTTCTTTACACAGTAATTACATTACATACATACAAATCAGAAAATGCCTCATCTAACCTAATGATATCAATGGCAGGATATGAATAGCTGTGAAGCTGCCTATGTTTGATGGGTTCCAGCTAATATTCAATGTTGTTCTTGAGGCTGTCGATTGAGAGGTTCGAAAAGGTATACTCACGCATACGCATCCACGTGTCTATTTCACTTTCCCTTCCTCACAAATAAGCAGCCCCCGTTAGGATCAGTTCACTTCAGAATCCAAACAAAATCCCCACGACTAAACTCATGAAATTTGGGAAATCGAGAATTTTTTTTCTATGCCGAATGACTTAAACATCCATAAAACGTCAAGATCTGGTGTCATTTCGAAGAAAAATTTGGCCGAAATTGACCTTACGAGACTTAGCCTGAACGACAATGGAGGTATGAAAAAAAAAATTAGTCATCGAATTTAAAGAACCGACCATTTTGTTTATTGGTTCAAAAAAATTACCTATGCAAAATTTCAGCTCAACCGGACATGATTTAGGGGTGCCTTTTTGCGGTAACACCAGATTTCAACGTTTTATGCATTTTGAAGTCATTTGGCAACGAAAACATTCTTTCGATTTTCCTAATTTCATGTATTCTTCCCTTGGGAGATTTTCGAGAGTCAGAAAATAACATTTTCTCGGAAGCGCATTTTTATCAGCAAGACAAACAAAGCCGAACGGCTTAAGTTTGCGAAAGATAGGCGGACCAAATCGTTCAGGCATGAAAACGGGACACGAATGCCAAACGCGAATAATCAAAAAGTCATAGTTTTTGAATAATTTTGTTGAGTGAATAAAACCGACAATAAAACCAATCAATCAAACATCCATAGATGTACCGTCGATGGGGATGATAATGGATCAAAACGGAGAAAGTTACTATTAGTAATATCTTGACAAATATTGCGAATATTTTTGAAAGCTGTGAACCGTTTTGTAGGAGACACATTTTCACTACCTTCAATGCATAAGACTTAACTGTAGTACAAATAGTTATTGTTTAATAACTTTGATGAAGTTCGATGTGTTTACACATGTATTTACACATCAAACTTTAATAAATGGCTAAACAATAACTATTTGAACTACAGTGATTGGCTTTAATTTGATGTATTTGAATTATGAATTTTCAAAAAAGTCATTTATGGGAAAAAGGCGAAAAAATTAATTTTTCGGATCACCATAAAATGGAAATGAGCACCCTAATGAAAAAATGTAAAATACGGGTCTAATATTTTACGATAAAAAAACAAATATGCTGCTTTTCACGAAAATCTGAGAACCACTATATCGGGTTGGCATGGAATGATTGTATATACAGCCATGGAAAGTGGAAATTTTGTTCTTTGTCGCAAACCATTAGACTCGTATTTTTTTATTTTTTCATTAGAGTGACCATTTCCAGTTTAGGGTTGTCCGAAAAATCAACTTATTCCTCGTTTTTCCAAAAATGACTGTTTTAAAAAAAATCATAACTTTTGTACTATCAGACCGATTCAGATGATCGATATATCAAATGGAAGCCAATTGAAAAATGACAAATTTTCCAATTAATTGAATTCTAGTCGCATGCATCCAATCTAGTCGCCTAGAAATATTGAACGAAAACTGAAAATATGTTAACATGTTAACTAATATTTTTTTCAGAAAAGACTATCTAATTGGCTTTAATTATATATGTCGATCGTCTGAATCGGTCCAGTAGATAAAAAGGTCTGAATTTTTGTGTTGGGAAAAAGAGGAAAAAAATGATTTTTCGAACCATCGGTTAACTTTGAAAAATCATAACTCAAAAACGAAAAAAAACACCTCGCTGGCTTCGACATATGTTATGTGACAAATTCTCAGCTTTGAAGAAAAAATATTAAAAAATATGGCACCGTTGGTCCCGAGACTATGAAAACAATAGAAACGGAATACAATCAATGATAACGAGAGCAGGGTTCAAATTTTCTGCAGGTACAGTAATTTTTTCAAAAAAGACCAGGCGATTGGCGAATTTGATATGTCGATCAACTGAATCAGTCTAGTAGGTTCAAAAGTTATATCGAAATCATTTTTGGAAAAAAAGTGAAAATGGATTTTTCGGACCATTGGTAAACTTTGAAAAATGTTGACTCAAAAAAGAAAAAGAACACATCACTGATTTTATATATGATGTTTATATGTTATGTAGAAAAGCATATCTTCTATATATATAAAAATGGAGTGATGTCTGTCTGTCTGTCTGATTCTTATAAACTCGGAAACTACTGAACCGATCGACATGAAAATTGGTATGTAGGGGTTTTTGGGGCCGGGGAAGGTTTTCGTGATATTTTGAGACCCCTCCCCCCTCTCTAAGGGGGGCTGCCATACAAATGAAACCCAAATTTCTGCATTACTCGAGAATTAATCAAGCAAATGAAACCAAATTTGGCATGTGGAGGTTTTAGGATGCAATAAATGTTTCTATGGTGTTAAGATACTCCTTCCCCCTCTCTTAGAGGGGGCTGCCGTACAAATGAAACACAAATTTTTGCATTACCCGAGAATTAATCAAGCAAATTAAACCAAATTAGGCATATGGAAACTTTAGGGTGCAATGACTGTTTCTATGGTGGTTAGATACCCCTCCCCCCTCTCTTAGGGGTGGCTGCCATACAAATAAAACACAAATTTCTGCATTACTCGAGAATTAATCAAGTAAATGGGCGGGACGAAGTTTGCCGGGTTAGCTAGTAAAATATAAAAAATACAGCGTTCTTGGCCCCGAAACCATTTAGGTTTTTTATGTTTGTTATGTCCAATTATTACATTCACTCTCCCGCTGTGCTGGATCAGTTCCCACAGTTTTGCGCAGCGTGAGCCGAGTCAGCAGAGAGAAGTGTCAGGTAGCGATAATGAAATGTAAACTGTAGGACTGCGTGCCTCAGCGTTTGGGGTCCGCTTGTCGCCGCTTCAATTTGGAATGAAAAAAATAAAGTTAGTATTATAGTTTAGCTCGTACAGCATTCATCGTGTTTGATTCGTTGTCATGGGCAACGAAAAGTCAAAAAGCCCTGCTGAGGAGATAATAATATCCCAACAGCAACAATCCCAACAAAATCTGGTGCCACCACCGGCACCAAAAGGAATCTCATTTGCCCAGATGATGGCCGGTTGCTGCATACTAATCATAATTGACATGGCCCTTCAGTTTATCTGGAGGATTAGCAGAGAGAACCCAATCACACAACGCAAAAACACAACGTAGGACTACCGTGGAGACGATCAACTCCAACCTCAACAATGTTTTATGTTTTTATAGTTTAAATTTTAAACTATAAAAAATAAATACAATCAATAATTATGACAATAAAGTTATTTTTTTTCTGAAAGCGTAGTATTTTTTTCAAAAAAAAAAATCAAATGATTGGTGTCTCCGCCCAGAGAGGTATCTGAGCAGAGTTCCGATGAATTGATTAGAGTTTAGAGTTAAGTAGAGTATCCTGTCTACTGCGCCAATAATGTCTCCGCCCAGATAGTTTCTGAGCAGAGTTCTAGTATGATGAGTAGAGATGAGAGTAGACTGGCTACCCGATAAATGATGAGAGATGAGATGATAAGATCGAATATATTCAAAAGCTTGATCTATACTGATCGGTGGTTTATTCGCAACTGACTCTGTTCTTAACATTTCATGCCCTATTTATATCATTGGTCCCATAGTTCTCTGAATGGCGTAATTGTTGTTTGGGTTGCGTCTGAAATATTCGCTATAAACAATTCTTCATTGTATAGTGGGTCCGTTTCCATGCGTTCCTGTCTTTTGACAATTCGCTGGTTATTGTTTGTGATTGTTTATACGTTGTTTTTTTTTTGTCCCTTTTATTTATTTTAGGCTCATTGGCATTTTAGCTGTAACAGAGCCGAATTTTAATCGTGTACATGTCACAGATTTATCATATCTATAATTAGCACATTACACAGTTGCCATTTTTCGGCGTTAGAGTATTCCCTTCTATACCATTCCATATAGTACACATTTACACAGTAGCAGCCATTTAGGCGTAAGAGTTTTCTATCTGTTCTTCCATTATCCAGTTAGACCGGACAGCGGAGACAGTTGATTGATCATTGTTGAGTTATTTATAGAACAGCAGCCCGATGTGCCTTGCAGAGCAGAGCAGTTGTATGGATGAATCGATCTTATTTCGACCGGGGATCGATCTCCATCGCTGATGATTGTTGCGTGGACGTAGCTATTCTGTAACAACACAAAGATGGTCAATGAGGGCCCTGAGTTTTGAACTCACGATCGATCGCGAACGCGCAACCAATGTGGCTACGGAGACTCCCAAATTTTTTTTTTGTCATGTTGTTGTTTTGTTTATTACACAAATGTAACAAATAATGTTGTATCAGGTTTTGTGTCTGGTGAAAAAGGTAAGTCGCGTAAAGTATTATTTTGTGTACAATACACTTTTTGATATCATTTTCAGGTGTGGATCCAGGATATGCGTTGCTGCTGCGGTTGCTTTTGGTTATTTGTAGTGTTTTTAGTGCTAAGTGTATTTTGTAGTAATATTTTGTTTTGTGAAAAAAGTATGTTGTATGAATGGATTTTGTGTTTCTTTTTAATGATATCCGTCTGGGCCGTAACAATTGGTTTCAATTTGATATGTTGATCATCTGAATCGGTCTAGTAGTTCAAAAGTTATAAATTTTAGAGAAAAGCCCTTAACGAAAAAATAAAAACAACGAGTCTTATATTTCGCGATAAGGAACAAAACTACGTCTTTTCACAAACATCCGAGAACCTCTACAGGGAAACTTCGATATGATCCTCAATTTTTCATTTCACATTTTCAAAGTTTAAAGGAATATTTTTTTCAATATTTTTTTTTTTCTCAAAGACAATATATTACAGGTCGGACTCGATTATCCGGAGTATTGATTTTTTTTCACTCCGGATAATCGAGTCAAAACATTTTTTTTTCTTCATTTGTTTTTTTTGTATGTATTTTTCGTTTTTTGAAAATAAAAGAAGAATTTGATTTTTGATTCATCCCCTGAAAGTCAGAAAACACCTTTCTCACATGAAAAAAACTTATTTATCCAGATTCTCTCAGGAGGTGATAGACGATCATATTTGATGAAAAAATCCTCCTACGCATATGTTCGAATTTCAACAATGACAGAGTTGCAGAACTTTTTTTTTGTTTCGGACTCTGTTGCTTCAAACTGGCTCTACATTAAAAAGTACGCTACGGAAGACGATTCTGATGCTTTAGGACGATGAAAATTTAGTACAGGATATAGTAATGGAACAACTAAGTTAGTGAATTTTAATCACATTTTGGAATTGAAGCAAATTATTAGCTTTTAATAATTTTTAATGTGTTATTATTAATTTTATCCTAAAAATGTATATTAAACTAGATTGTTACTATCAATTAAAATGAAGTTCTTTAACCGCTCCACAATTTGTTCTTTGACGCACAACTTCTATCTTTCTTAATTTGGCGATATAAACAATTCCTGGTGAAAATTCAAGCAAAATCTTCAAAAATCACGATTTTTACCGCACTGTACGTGTAATAGCCACTTAAACTTCACCTTAACGTTGAAAGGTTACATTTCTTCATGAAACAAGCCATATTTGAAATATAAAAAAAAACATTTTTTTTCCAAACTGAATATAATCGAGTCCAAAATTGTACATAATCGAATCACATATAATCGAGTCCGAGCTGTACTGTATTCTATTAGTCAAATCTTTTTATTTGATACCAATATTGAGGGGATTGCAAAAAATACATAGTCGACCATTTTGTGGCGGCGACCTTTTCGAATTTATGTTGTTCATAGTGTAGTGTATTCTCCACGTCAAACCATTCAGCCATTTGTTTGCGGCGGCCAAATTGAATTTTTCAAGATCAGTTTTATAATGACAGTAGAATTAAATGTATGTTCCAAATTTCACATCAATCATTCATTTGCATTTTTAATAAATAACTAAATTCTACTAAGCAAGCCCTTTCTTTTGATACCCATATTAGCTATTCAATATAGAATTATTATACAAATTATTCAAAATTTCCGAAAATCAAAAATAAAATACTCCGGATAATCGAGTCTAAAATTCTGGATAATCGAATCCCAGATAATCGAGTCTCCGGATAATCGAGTCCGATCTGTATTTGTATTTTAATACTAGCTGACCCGGCAAACTTCGTCCCGCCCAAAATTTGTTTTTTGTTATCAATACCTTCAAACATTCACGTTTTCTTACTATGAGCAATTTCATGGGTCCAATCGTAGAACTGCTCATCGATTGATCTTCTAATCGACCCCGTTGAATTTACCTTTTACTGTAAAATTCCTAGTATTTCTAACAAAACTCATCATTATAATATCAGATTATTTTCAGACACAATTCTCGTTCAAGATTTTTCAACCACTTGCAAATAACATGTGTCTCCGTTACATGGAATAAATGTTTTATACAGAAAATATGATAGAATAAAGACAGCCCTAAATCGGACAATTCCTTCCTCGAGTTCTGCTCTTATCAACACATTCGGCGATACTTTTTTTATTGATATAGATAGAAGAAGATATAGGAGTGCGTTTCATCACATTAAAATCCATTTCCAGTTTCGAACAAATATCAATTTCGCTAGCCCAAACTTCAAATGGACTAACAGCACTTGTCACTATGTAATTGTAGAACATATGGGAATTTGATTTTCCGAATTTTCCCTTTTTCCTCCAGAGTTTTCCAAAAATTTTCAATTGTCATGTTTGGTTGGAATATTTTTGGTTGAAATGTGTGTAATATTTTTATGGGACCCCCTCTCCATTCCAGAAGAGGGAGGAGTGTCATATCATCATAGAAACATTCCTCATACCCAAAAACCCTCACATCCCAAATTGTGCTTGATTAGTTCTCGAGTTATGCAGAAGTTTGTATTTCGTTTGTATGGCAGCCCCCTTAGAGAAGGGGGAGGAATGTTTTCACCATAGAAACGTTTCGTGCCAAATTTCCATTTGCTTGATTAGTTTCCGAGTTATGCAAAAATTTGGAATTCAATTTTCCGAATTTTCCGACCTTCCTTCAGAGTTTTCCGATTTTGCTCTCCACCATATTGATCTACGGGAAGAGACGAATACAACAAAATACAGGAGACTAAAATTGGACCATTCCTTCTTCGGATTTTCCGCTTACCAACAGATTTTGCCTTACATTTTTATTTATATAAATATAAGATATGGAAATGCGTTATTTCGCCTGAAAATCCATTTCCACTTACGAACAAAGATCAATTTCGATAGCGCAAACATCGAATGGATTAAAATCACCTATCATGATGTAGTTTTCGATTACATGGGAATTCAATTTTCCGAATTTTCCGACCTTCCTTCAGAGTTTTCCGAAAATTTTCCGATTTTTGTCTGAACTACGAGAAGAGCCGAATACAACAAAATAAAGAAGGCTAAAATCGGACCATCCCTTCTTCGGGTTTTGCTCTTACCAACATTTTTTACCTTACATTTTTATTTATTTAGATTATGACATATGTTGTACCTTTAACCAATCCCGAGATACAACTGGTTTTGTGATTCCGGATTCTAAATGAGCTTTTATTTTCTAGTTAAATTTATTCATCATTATTTACTAACCTCACCCAAACAACCACACAACATAGTAATATAAGCTACGTTCCTGAGTTTTTAATTATGCTTCGATATAACGTACAATTTTGAATGTGAAATGTACGTTTTATCGAAGTTGTATATCGGTATGGCATGGAATGGCTGTATTATGTAATAGACAAAATAGACAAAATCTGATTGTGACAAACAATTTATCGTCCTTGGAGTCAAATAAAACATGATCAAATCTGATGAATTGAGTAACGAATAGTGAATGCTAGGAATTATCAAATCTAAATTGGCCACCATGAGCTTCTTATGGGGGGATCCCGGTCTGGAAAGTCGAAAAGATCTAATTCTTATTTTTTTTTTGTGCGTTTTTGGGAAGCTTATGCTCTCAGAAATGTTGTCTCAAAAGGATTTTTCGGTATTTTATTTCGTTTGAAAGTTACAGTCGAAAATATCAAGTAAACTCAAGGGATATAGTATGGTGGTATCGAGATCTCACGATCTACTCGACCGATTAGGCTGATTTTTTTTATCAACATGTAAAAATGAATTATCTAAAGCAATACATAGTCTTTTTTGATAACTCATGCTTTCGATTTATTTTTATTCCAAACAGCTTTTCATGAAAATATACTCATTTTTAACAAAAATTGCTGCTATTTTGACAGTTTTTCGAATGTTCAAAAACCCTTATGTAATGCTTTAGGTATTATCTCAAAGTTTTGAAATATTCATTAAAATTCGTTCTGCGACACCTCGTTGCTTCAGAATCGATACCACCAGCAAGGTACCGATATTCAGACAGCATCTACGTATCGATCTATCAACAGTGTAATAATCATTATTTGTGCACTCAAAAAATGGTAAATACATCATCAAATATACCTTAAACAATACCCAAAATACCCGAACTCTTCACTTTATTCCTTTATTCCTTAAAAATCATGAAAATTCATTAAACGTATGCGAGCGAATAAAACCTGTCTTAGAATTTCTTTATTCAAGGCCCGAAGCCTATCGGCTGTGGGACAAAACTTAAACCTCAAAATTAATCGTCACGATTAATATTCAACACAGAAACAAGTCACGAAATTGTTTGCTCCTAGTTCGCGGTAAACTTTTGGTTCGACAGCAGTTATGCAGCATAATTGTTCCATTCGATGGGTCGCAACACTTACTCTCACACGCGAAACAAGCGTTATCCAAAACGGAAGCCACCAGAACAACAACAACCGAATCCAAAAGTCATCCTCGAGAGCACCAGCCAACCAGCAGATATACCGTGCCAAATGATAATCAAGCTATCCGAAATTATCTATAAATCATAAAAAAGTGCTTTATGGCACTACTTTTACAACCGGGATTTAGCTGCTTATCTTTCTTCCTGGTTTTGCCGGTGCGATGCAGTTGTTTTGAGCATTCGCCTTCCTTTAGCGGCCGGGGGAAGGTTCCAAGGGACACGGGAAAATGGAGGAAATTGCTGTTTACGAAAGACATTATCATTCACTGCCGCCACTGTTTAGAGAACTAACTTCGCCATGGTAGCTTTTCTTCTGCATCCGCAGTTCCACCCGGTTAACTTTAATAATAAAGCAAAAACAGACCCGGACAGCTGTCCTGATGGCCGGAAGAACTTTCTTCCGCTTTCGGAGGCTTAACAAGTGTGAAGGTCACATCGCGAGGCGTAACCGGGGCTTTGTTGTTCTTGCTGATGGGGGGCTCAGCTTGCGAAGTTTCGCTGATTAACAATCGATAATATCGACGCTCGAACTTATTCCAGTTATGTCAACGGCAGTTTGCGGCCATGTAACGAGCTGCGAAAGTTATGCTCTTCATAAAGAATTCATCCGGAACAGGCGGAAGCGAGCGTTTTATGGACAGCGTCACCAGCGGAGATATGACGGGAATGTTTTAAACGAGTCCTTGTACAAGTTCACTCACTTCAAGCAGACATTCCATTATGGCGGATCAGGATCTGGAAACTTTGTTCCATAAACAAACTTGATCCTGCGAAAAGTCGTGCTGTCAGCTTCCCATCAGTCGCATAGGCACATCTGTGGATCTGTTTTGAGGAATTGGATGAAAACACACACACAAATACACACAGTTTTTCACTTACCGCGCCTACCCTTTCCCTTCGTACCAATTGAGCTTCGCAAGCAAACATCATTTTCGTCACGTTAACATTTAACAATCTCGCACTTCATGGAAAACCTCTGGGATGTGTACCGAAATATCCCTTCTTTTTTTGCTCGCTTTGCTTTACTTACCCATCACATGTTTGGTTTCCTTTTCTTCAATCTCCTGTTCAATTCAGACAGACAACGCTGCGGGTCCCGGAATCGTGAAAGTCAAATTGGCGGTAAAACGGGACGTTTTTTCTGCGGTTTTCGGTCTCAGTCCCGTCAACCGACATCGAAATGGTATCACAGAGGAAAAAATCCGATACATTCTTCCGTTGGTTTGTTGATGTTTCGTACCTCCCTGCGCCCCTTACGCCCCCCCCCACGGATTGAGAGTTTTATCTTGTTGAAGTTCGAGTCGTTGCTCATAAAAGGGGGGGAAAGGGGGTGATTTTGGAATATGCCAAAATATGCCGTCTCGTGGTTTATTTTCCAAGGGATGGATTCAATCCCACAGCCACAGCCACCGTCGGATTGATTCGAGGTTATTTTCTTGGCAAAACAACGATCCAAACAGGCGCACGGAATCTTGATGGCTGAGCAAGCAGCAGAAATATCCGGAAAGGCAAAAAGAGGTAAAATAGCTTCAAAATTCTCTCGAGCGAACCATTCTGTTCTGGTAAACAAGAATTCGTTGGCTTTTATTGCTTATTGCTTGGGACTATCTGCGGGGAATAGAAGTGTTATTGCTTGTCTCATTTTTAGCTTTTTTTTTCAAAAGTGCTTCGCATCGGCCCAACAGAAACGCAGCCCCCTCAAAAAATAAGGAAAATCTTTATG
This sequence comes from Toxorhynchites rutilus septentrionalis, assembly GCF_029784135.1. NCBI lineage: Eukaryota > Metazoa > Arthropoda > Insecta > Diptera > Culicidae > Toxorhynchites > Toxorhynchites rutilus. The sequence goes on from NC_073745.1 coordinate 24,594,202, forward strand.
TCGCTATGATCGGTGATAAACATGTTGTTCGGAGGCAAGCTTTTTGAAGCTTTCTAATTTGAAAGGCCTTCCGGGAATGTGTAGGCCTTCGGAAGTTTTACCGGATTGCCGTATCGTGTTGTTCAGCCGTGTTTGAACTCATTTTCGGATATGCTTATACATTATCCACGCACTTCAACTGTTTCCGATTACCGGAGATTTTTTTTCGGAGAAAGAAGACCAAAATTTTGCGACAGTTTTGTTTTCCCAATCTCATTACCGGGCGCTTCCGATGAGAAAAATACACAAAAACATGTTTTCGAGCGTCAAAACGTATTTAAATTTTCATTTGTTGCCTCTTTCGCTCAGACAAGAATAACGTAGCAGTTTTTTGCATTCAATTCATCGCAGTGATTTGAATTCAAAAATAATTTCAGAGGCAACCGGTTGACAAAAGGAGCAATCGGAACAAAGGGGGTAGGGCCCCCACGCAGGACCGGCGATAGAGCGTTGAGTGCAAAATTATGTCGGCGGCAGGCGAGCGCACACCTGACCGCCTCTGGGTGTGCGAAATTTTCCCATAGTCGGTTGAGACGAAGCGTGCGTCCTTGAGGCGAAATTTCGGGCCCGCCTGCCGACGGTGGTTGGATGTATAAAGAAGGGGGGAGGATGCGTGGAGAGGTTCTTCTCCGAAGGTATCATCGTGATAAGCTGTGGAATGAAGTTATGAGTGGCGCCACCTGAAGAAGAAACGGTAAGCTCTGGAAAATGGGCTGACGGTGTGTGTGTGTATGTGCACCCGCAACCAAGAACCATGCTTTGGATGAGTGGATCAACTTTATAATTAGATTGAAATATTCAGGAATAATCGTGTGCGGGATATGTTGGAACAATTTTATAAGTAAAAACATTTTTAACATAACGCTTTTAAACATATCGAGCCAATCTTTGTCTCACACTATCGACCCATTCCAGCGTAGCATTATTGAATGCAAACACGACGCATTTTTGCACGTGTTTTATGAAAAAAGGTAAAATCGTTTTTTTCCCTTGTTGGGTGTGAACCACTGCGTCCATTAGTTTGAGCTATTGTGGTATGCCCCATTTTTTGTACAACGCTTCAAGCTTATCTACTGCTTATTGATGAAGAAGTAGACTGAAAGCTATAGCGAGATAAGTGCCAATCAGGAATAATCTGTTTGATAAAAATTATAGTCCTGATCGGCGACACAGACCAAACTTCCTTGGGCTCCAGAATAGCCTTATGAAGGTGTTGAAGTCTGCGTCTTGTTAGTGCTCCGCATTTGCAGAGCAAATGTTCCGAGGTTTCGCTTTCGGCATTACAAAAGCGACAAATATCATCTTGCACTAAACGTATGTAACCTATAAACCTATGCGGACAGTGTCCTGTTATAAGACCAGTGAATGTGCTGAAGTCTATCTTATTAAGACTCAGCAATTGTTGAGTAATTTTAATACTCGGCGTGATAAATTTTTTTGACTGGTTGAGTTGTACAGCCATCCAGTTGGCCATTACTTCCCGGTCTTCCCATTTCTTCAGCTAGACCCACATAACCATTTTTGGTTTAACGCCCCATGTTCTGCCTATCATTTTAGAACATATCCATAGGGCAATGTTTTTTTTTTTTTTTTTTTTTTATCCAAAATATATATTTTATTAAGGCTAATATGGCGTCAGCCTAACGGGGCCGGGAGTTCAATATTTTGACAATGTTTGCTTAGACTATGTTAGTAATATGTAACCGATTACTCGCGGTTGACTCGAGGTTAGTATTACAAGTGTTCTCATAATTGGTATGTCGCAGTCTTCGATGCTCTGTACGTGTGCCCGACACGGGATACTTAATATTGAGATGCAGCTGACCATTAATCAGCAACGCCCCCCTTGTCTGTACCCCATATCTAGCGTGGTGCCTCTTTCTCGACTCGAGGAATCCAGGATAGAATGGTCACTAGCCGGCGCAATCATCAGCTCGTGTAGAGTTGTCACGAGCGGTACAACCTTTGACTCTTGTTGAATAATCAGTGGACTGCACAACCTTCGGCCCGTGCATCTGTAAAGAGTGTGTGTATGTATTGCCGCGACTAAGTAAAAGTTTATCGATCGGATAGGAGGGATATGAAACGGGGACACAACGAAGGAAACATCATTAAACGTTGACATCGGCGTTTCTGAGGAACAGGTATAGATGAAGCAGAAGGTCAGGATCACGGCTACCTAAGATATCCCGGACGGGGATCACCGATTGTCTGCCTTGTGCTCTCAGTGCTCTAGAGAGCTGAGAGCGAGCAGCATGGAACCGGATACACGACCAGACAACATGCTCGATGTCGTGGTAGCCATCGCCACAATCACAAAGATTGTTTGCTGCGAGCCCAATGCGATAGAGATGCGCGTTTAGGTTGTAGTGATTGGACATAAGCCGAGATATCACGCGAATGAAATCACGACCTACATTCAATCCCTTGAACCATGTGTAGTATGATTTCAAACCCCGTTCCAAAGTCCATCTTAAAACTCCCAATATACAAATTATCCTTCTCCTCATAAGCAGTTGATTGTTTCAAAATAAATGACTCATGCGTGGTCACTTCAATTTACGATTCCCACGAAACATTCCTCAAGCGCAACTGCATTATTTCGTTAATTGTTTTTCTCCCACATTCGTCCATGCCAACATGCGCGGGCGATATGAATGCACCCTTACATCATGTCGCGCGCAGCTAAAGGCAATAAACCAGAAACCAAAACAAACCCAGTTCTATTCTGATTAAATACGCGACCGTACACAAAGTCGTCGTGACACTTTACGATTTCCCATGAAATCGATATGCGCGCTTATGAGCGCAGTAAGCAATTTTATTTCTTGACACCATTCACATCGAACACTGCATTCGATTGATTGGCTATTCCCCTTTGAAATCGACTTGGCTCCTCCCAATGAAACTCTCCACAAACTGTTGGCTAAGTTAGCTTAAGACACATGTAACTAGCATTAAGAGAGTTCTTGTATGACACTCGACGCGGATGCACGCGTGGAGTGACGAGAAATGAATAAAACCTTTTTTGAATAAAAGTATAAAGCAAATATAAGACATGGCGACCGTGAAATTAAACCTGCAATCTTCGGAAGTGATTTATGTGAAGAATATTGAAAATAAGTACAAGGCCGCGTGTGATGAACAATATTGGTGATGTGAACAATATTATTGGCATTACAATATAAACCATATAATTACATGGCGAGTGGTAAACTTGAGTGCAATTACCGCCACAGCTCAATGGAAAAGCCAAAATAAAAGTATGAGAAGAAAAGTTAAGGAAAGGGAGAAAAATCCCCGAAGTTTGTGTAATCAACTTTAGCGCAGACTGAAAAAAAAAAATATATATGAAATATATATTTATTATGGACAACTGGACAAGCTTAAATAGTGAATATTAAGTGTCGTGCCAACAGGCGAGTGATAATTCGAACAGCAAACATTGGAACAATAGCGAAATCTAAACAAATAGTGCTGGGAGAAATTCAAAAAGTGTTACAAACAATGTGATCGGAAAAGTGCCAGAAAAGCGGTGTAATATAAATACTGACACTGAATAGGAGGGAAACAAAATAAAAAAAACTCCTTACGAAAATAATTTCAATGAAGATCAAACCAAAAGTGCTGGGAGAAAATCAACAGAGACAACTTATTTTCCCATGTGAATAAAATGAAAAGTTAACCTTAATAAGGAGAAACAGCAAGAGCAGCAGCGGAAAGTGTAACGCGAAGATAAATGAACAGAAGCAGGAACATCGGAAGGCGAGACCATTGTCAGCAATAAGGAACTGACAGGCGGGACCAACAGAGAGCAGAAGGAGCTAAATCTGGAATGAAACCGACGATATGAAGTAAGCAATTGAAACTGATGTATATCAAAATAAAACGTACAGCACTTATCGAACTGAACGCATAGGCTAGAATGATTATATGTTTCTTTATGAAGTGTTCGAATTACATACCCTCGGTTACAAAGTATTTATAAAAATTATTTCCAAATAATGAGTTTTGATAATAATATATTCGGTATAGAAACAATAAATTTCGATACATTTACCAATGACTATAATGTATAATGCATAATGAAAAACAATGCATGTAATTAATTGAATATGCTTCGAGAAAGTAGAAATGGGCCTGTTTGACAAGAAAACTATTCAAAATACAGGAGACCCACAAGTAAATATCCTAAACCACGTGGAACAACACACTTTATTCCACGAAACGCAAGAGTTATTATTATGGATTATACTTGCGATTTTATTAATATTTGCTTTCATTAAACTATACAAGAATTATAAGCAGTGTGTACGTAAAGAAGCACTGAAAGCTGCACAGTCGGCACAAACTATGGCATCAATTGCCTAAAGCTTTAGACTATATATGAATGGCCGCTAATAGAATAACTTAATATACAAAAATTACAGCAAAGAAATAATATCATAAGAAAATAATATAACGAAAATTATATATTTTTTTTTTTTTACCTCTACTTCAAAAATCTTATAAAAATGATTAAAGACGATTTTGAAGATTTTCTGAAATTATTAGCCGATGTAAGCAAAGGAAAGGGCGAAGGAGCTTTCGCACCTGATATAGTAGTATTTGGAGAAAATACTAAACTCGAATCGTATGAAGAATTACTAGACAGAATAGATGAATTACCCGGATGTGATCCGATTACGTGGCTAAAACTTCCCGGCCAGAAAGAGAGAAGACGACAAAGATTGGCCGAAGCAAAAAGGAATAGAAGGCAAATGAAAAATAATCAATAAAATAATATATATATTTTTTCGCAAATTTGTTCTTATCATTAGTCCGAAAAGATAAAATTCTGAGAATTTATGAATAAAAATGAGTCTTCCTAAATGGAACAACTCAAAGAAATTGAATCATATCTGAAAAAGGGATATCAGAATTTGAACAAAAATAAAAACAGACCAAGAACTTTACATAATATTGAAGTCAAAAGGCAACAGTTACAAGAAAACTTAGCCAAATATCGAACAATACTAAAATCTTTCGAGTATAGACTTGGAGCTTCAGTCTGGAATGACGAAGTTGAAACTTATGGTGCACTGAAACAAATATATCAGAAGGCCATCAAAATTTTAGATGAATCAGAAGTAATACAAAGGGAATACGATAGTGAACCAGAGACACTTGGTAAATCAAGTGGTTTACTAAAACCCTATAAATTAAGCACTGACGATTCACTATTGAGAGTGAAAAGTGAAATTAATTTAAAACAAAGAAAAATTAAATTTAAAATATTGACAAAAATTTTAATTTGGTATATTAAAATACACAAAGTATCCAACATGGCTCTTAATATTAAAACAGCCGCTGAATTAGCAACGCTGATACCCACTTATGACGGAAACGCAAGTGGTGTTAAATCATTTATAGACGCGGTGAACTTGGCAAAGACCATAGTTCCAATCGAAAGCAAAGCAGCCGCAATTCAAATTATACTAACAAAATTAACTGGAAAAGCGAGAAATTTATTCTCAATATCTCCAACGGATTATGACGAAATAGTCGCAAAAATCCAAACAAATTGCGAAGAGAAATCAAATTCAGACATAGCCTTAGCTAATCTGATGAATTTGAGACTCAAATCGACAAATGAAATCGAGAAATTCACTAAACAACTCGATGAATTGACAGATAAGCTCAAAGATACCTATATAAGAGAACAAATTCCCGACACAGTCGCAAGGAAAATGTCTCAAAAGGTAGCGATCAAAACACTTATCAAAGAAACACCCAACAGAGAGACCAAAATGATGCTGAAAATTGGCAAATTCGACAATTTACAAGAGGCCATCAACGTAATGGTAGAAAATGAAAAGGACAATACTGATTCAAACGCAGTCGTACTGCAGTCGATTAAGGCTAGACAACCAAATCATTATAACACAAACCGAAATTTCAATTACAGAAACCCTATGGTTTATGAAAGAAATAATCAAAGAAATTATTTCCATGGAAGATATCAAGCAAGATATCCAAATAACCTCAATAGAAACCTCAACCGACAATATCCCATTAACCATCAGTATCCTACTAATAGAAATTCAATCCAAAATTCCCGACAACAACCAAATTTCAATCAAAATTTACAACAATACCCTTTTCAACGAAATTTCAATCAAAATCAAAACAGAAACGTTAACAGAAATTTCAATAGAAATAATGTACCAGCGAGAATGTACGTAGTAAATCAGCAAGACATTCCTCGACTGAATAATCATGCAAACAATAATGGATTTCACCCACAAAACGAATCAGATAATACTTGCCAAGCTATGGTACCGTTCAACAACAATATTGCAAATAATGGGAACAATCAAGCAAATACCGATTATTTTTTAGCCAACCAGTAACAATTGCTAACAGATGTCGACTAACTGAACAATTGTTACGGACAGGCATACCGATTTTGACATTAAATTTAAATGCATCAAATTTTATCCAAGTCAAAGTGCACATGACTGGAAATAAAATATGCAACTTGATCATTGACACCGGTGCAGATATTTCGTTGTTCAAAGCACGAAATATTCTCCCAAATCAACATGTAAATACTAACAATAAGATTAAATTAACCGGCATTACGGAAAATAGTGTAGAAACATTAGGTTTAACAAATACATCTTTATGCTTTAATAATACATTAACTTTAAATCACGATTTTCACCTAGTTACCGCAGACTTACCAATTACGGCTGATGGTATTCTAGGTCGAGATTTTTTAATAAATTATAAATGTTTAATAGATTATGAACATTGGCTACTTACATTTAATATAGCCAATATACAAATTTCAGTACCAATAGAAGACAACTTAAATGAAGGCTTCATGCTACCAAGTCGTAGTGAAGTTATCAGAAGGATACCATATTTAAACATTAGAGAGGATATGGTAGTCCATTCAGAAGAAATTTACCCAGGAGTTTTCTGTGGTAACACTATAATTTCACCTTTAAAGCCTTATGTAAAATTTGTAAATACTACGAATAAACCTTTGTACATACATTATTCTAAATTTAAGCCTACATTAAGTATTTTAAACGATTATTCTATTCTTAATGTAAATACCAAAAATATTAATAATAAGAGATCCGAAGAGATTTTTAAAAGCATAAACACGGACAAAATTCCTCCATATGCTAAAGATAAATTTAAAAAATTAATTAATGATTATCAAGACATATTTTGTCTTCCAGAGGAGGATGTTACTCAAAACAATTTCTATTCACAGAACATTGTTCTAAGTGATAAAGTTCCTGTATATATTCCTAATTACAAGACGATTCATGCGCAACAAACCGAAATTAATCAACAGGTAAACAAAATGTTAGAGAGTAATATAGTGGAACCTTCAGTTTCACCATACAACTCTCCTATACTTCTAGTACCGAAAAAGTCCCAAAATAATGACAAAAAATGGCGTTTAGTCGTTGATTTTAGACAACTAAATAAAAAAATTTTAGCAGACAAATTTCCTCTACCAAGAATTGACGATATTTTAGATCAACTTGGCAGAGCAAAATATTTTTCAACATTAGATCTCATGTCAGGTTTTCATCAAATACCTTTGGACAATGAGTCTAGAAAATTTACGGCATTTTCAACACAAAACGGACATTATCAATATACAAGATTACCGTTTGGATTGAATATAAGTCCAAACAGTTTTCAACGTATGATGACAATTGCAATGGCTGGTTTAACCCCAGAATTAGCTTTCATTTACATCGACGATATTATAGTCGTAGGATGTTCTGTAAACCATCATATTTCAAATCTAAATCAAGTTTTTGAAAGATTAAGATATTACAATTTGAAGCTAAATGCGCAGAAATGCAAATTTTTTAGCACTGAAGTTACCTTTCTAGGTCATAAAATAACAGAATATGGCATGTTACCAGATGATTCCAAATTTTCAACTATTCAAAATTATCCAGTTCCTAAAAATGCAGACGAAGTTAGAAGATTCGTTGCATTTTGTAATTATTATCGTAAATTCGTACCAAATTTTGCATTAATAGCAAATCCCCTTAATCAACTATTGAAGAAAAATTCACAATTTATATGGACCAATAGTTGTCAAAATGCATTCAACACCCTAAGAAATTCATTAATGTCACCAAGATTATTACAATATCCAGATTTTACGAAGCAATTTATATTAACAACAGATGCTTCAGATATAGGTTGTGGAGCTGTATTGTCTCAACAAACACAACATGGAAATTTACCAATAGCTTTTGCAAGCAAAACTTTTACACCTGGTGAAAAGAATAAACCAGTGATTCTAAAAGAATTAACAGCCATACATTGGGCTATTAATTACTTCAAACCTTACCTGTACGGTAGAAAATTTTTAGTATCTCACTTTTAGTATCTCATTTTTAGTATCACTCGTCGAGACCTTAGGGATAATCGTGTGTAACCAACGACCGAACTCAACACCACTCCACATGCGTTGCCAACTTACGAGCGTATACTGACGAGGAATGTGGAAAAATTCATTATAAGCAATTTGCCTTTCAAAAAGTGTGCCTTCTAAAAAAATTATAATATGCAAAAATTTGAAACAACATATCGAAACAATTTTCAAATAAAAAAAACCACTTCAAAAATGTGCATCAACAAAAAACGGCTAAAAATTTAAATTTAAAAATTTTAAACGAAATTCTAATTTAAATTTAAAGCAAGAAACTGAAAAAATTACAACTACAAAATTGGATAGTACAAAAATTTAAAACATCAGAAATTAAAAATTGAATACATTATGAAGTTCTATGAGTGATGAGCGTCACACATTGTCATCCTGCTCTGGCCGAAAAAATTTTCGTCAGGAAAATTCTGCCGACTTTCACTGTCACACGCGTTTTCTGAAACTTGCCACTCAGAGTACACTCAACTTGCATAAAAATCTTAACTAAGCACTTATAGAAATGACGTGAGCAATACTGCGTTGAGACAGCAAAGTTCCTCTGGGAACGTTAGTACCATTCAGGAAAAATAAATTAGAATCTGCATTGAAAACATCTTACAAATCGCATTTGAACTAAATAAATTAAAACCTGCAAAAAAATTTAAACTGCCAAAAAATGATAACTCAAAAAATATAAAACCGCAAAAATATAAAACTGCAAAATTGAAGAATTGAAAGTATTATAATTTCAAACGAAAAAAATGTACTGAAAACTGGAAGAATTGAAAACATCCCGAAAACTGAAAAACTGAATAAGCTGCTATAATTGGAAACCATAAAAATGGGAGCTGCCAAAATTGATAACAAAAAAATAAAACTGCAACAAAATTAACTGATCCAATTAAAAACCTGCAAAATAAAAAAAACAAATGATGCAAAAACATGAAAACTGTAAAAATTTATGCTGAAAATTTAAAAACTGTGACGAATTGAAGTAATATTTTTTAGTAAATGAGGTAAAATTTCAAACTAAATAAAACTAAATAAATAAAATGCACAAAACTGCAAAACTGTGAAATTCAAAAATTACAAAGAAAAAAACAAAGTTACAAAGTTGAAAAAAATCGAAAGCCGCAAGACTTATTATATTTTTGTCCACCATTTTTTTTATATTGATCCACTTTGCAATAAGTAATATTTATTATGCGCTGCAACATCTAGCACAATTTAAACAACAAAAGATTGTTTTCTGAGAAAATTCTTCTCGAAAAATAAAAAAATACTAAGATTTGTAATAATCACATCACTTAATCAATTCAAGCACCGAGGAAAAAACTACTAGATTCAAAAGCCTTGCGAAATATTCGAAAACGACAAAAAATTCAGAATTGTCAGTAAATTTTATTTTAAAATCACTGTATCTATCACTGTATCTGAAAATTATACGTACTATCATAAAATCGGGTCTAACAACAACTATAAGAAATATTTCAACAATTTTCAAAAATCCAACTTTTCAAAAAAAATTATAACTTTTTTTGTCCATTATTTTTTCCATCTTGGCGAACCACGAAAATTTTCAAGCAATATTTGCTTATGCCCTTCTCAAAAATAAGGCTAGAGTCAAAATGGCAAACCGATGATGCAAATTGTCCTTTTTAGTCATAGAGAATTCGTCTGCCAAATTTGAGCCAATTAAAAAAATACAAAAATAAATTTTATGAAAAAACGACATTTGCAGTGGAACAGCTCTTCATTTGATCAAAACCAAAACAACCAATTTTGTATAGAATTGTTAATGTCGAACTTTGTACAGGAAAAACGATCTGAAGAGTGTTTTCGATCTTATGAAGGAATCAAAATTGGCTTGAGAACTGAATCGCTTCAAAGCAACCATGCTTCTACCGGTAGGTAATCTGTGTGATTCCTGACAGATGAACCAAGGTTATGGCTTCCGTTGGAGCATACCGTTTTGATTTGGTGCTGCATAACCACATGAAATGGCTCCAGTCTTCTCATCGCACTATTGTCCTCTTACCGAATGAAATCAATTGCATGGAGAAGAGTAACAGGAACCAATAAAATCTGCTTTTCTCGAAATGAACAACGGAATCAAAGTATTCCCCCTCATATGCAGCCATATTCACAAAAAGAAATATCCAGTCAAGGGACACATACACACATATCGATCCCGATTCGGAATTCCAATTTCGTAAGTTCTCTCACCTGTTAACAACCACATTCCACTCCACATCGTACGCTTCGAGCCATGCAGCAGCAGCAGCAGTAGAACTAAAGGATCCACTGTCTTTGCGCCAAGCCGAGCGCAAACTATTTCCAAACACATCGAAGACAGGAATCAGTTTCCCCATGTCGTGGGAACACGGACCGAGAGCTGGAATAGTTCATCTGCCGCCTATAAAAGCTAATATCAATAAAAGTACTACCCCTTTGGTGCTTTCGTTCGTGTTCGCTGCCTAACAGCGATGATGTTCTTGTAGTGTGCCGGCCAGAGGGGGAGTGGAGTCGGAGTTCGATTCACTTCGAGACTAAACAAAGGCTACGTGAAGGCAGGTCCTTCAGAGCCAGCCATATGAAAGCAGAAGTGAGCAAACAGTTGCTGCTGCTGCTGCTGCTGCTGCTGCTGCTGCTGCGAAAATAAACAAAGCCCGACCGATGAGGTGATAAATGCGGCGGCAGAGAGGACTGGCTGAAATTCCTGCTGCTTTTGGTGAAGTCTCTCCCCAGGAACGATGCAAGGTTTGGTTTCCGTCCACCCACCCGTACGGGACCCGCTAGCCATACCAGGCGATTAAAGTCTCATGAGGAATTTTTGGAGAGTATTCAGCTCACTTTTCATATGTTGTTAGAACTACACTCGACCAACTAAAGAATATTTGCTGTCGAATGGTTGCGTCTCCGTTTCAATAACCGAAGAAATCACTCAATCAACTGAACATGATGCGCCTCCATCATAAATTTGCTCACATTTGCTCAGTAGTGGGAGGTCACCATGCGATCCCCCGCAAAAAGCAAATATATTTATTGGTATGCATCTCGCTGGGGGTTTTCCTCGTTGCTTCAGAATAAATGAACACAAGGCTCTGGCTGTTCCTCTATTGTCGCATTTTCCCATGCTCTCCAGCGAATCCTTGCAGACGATCCGGATGTTACCCGTTTGCCGTAGAGAATACGGAGAGACAAAGCACAGCTATAGCACAAATTGTAATGCAGTCTTACATTGTAGTAATATTATGCAAACACATAAATACAATAATAGAGATTGTCGGGCAAACGGAAAAAAAGATAGCGTAATGTGGATTAAAATTATTTGGATCTGTTCAGGGGTGAATTAAATTATGCAAAATAGCCTTCTTGGGCACATTTTAAAAATTGTAATCAGTCCCAATTCTACATCGTTATAGCTTCTGCTACATATAAGTAATCCCATTAACACGTTGAGCCCTTTGTCGGTCCCTAGATGACTGACGTTGAACTTCTTGCTAGAAAAACGCTGACAACTACAAAATAAGAAAATATTTTAAAAATGTTCGTTTTTGGATGTTTTACTACATGTGACTACTTTCTAGTCGAATTTTTGACTATATTTCTTATACAATAATTTTCTTCGGGAGCGGGGACCGACACTGATACTGTGCAAATGCGTGGCATGGACAATTCTAAGCTCAACGTAAAAAAATCAATTTTTTTATTCATATTTCTGAAATTCAAACACTCAAGAATATAGAAAAGGCTTTTCGAAAATCCCATTATTTACCGAGTTTAGCCCTATCAATGATGCGCTATCCAATCTAGTACGACCTTGATACAAAACTTCATACACTTTTTTCTCGGAACTACGTTTTCCAAACTGGCATGCAAGATATTTAGTTTTAATAATATACATCCAATAATAAATATTTATACATCTCTCTATAGCACGAAACAATAAACAAAAAATATTATTTATTTGTACTATATAGTGTATTCGACAAAGTTTTAGACTTTGTTAAAATATATACTTTTGTCGAAGACATCAACTTTCTATCTTTTATAGATTTTGGAATATTAGTCATTTTTGTATGAAGACTCCTGAAAAAAATAATGTTCTAATCGTAACATTGTTGTGTGTAAATTCTCACGTTTGATATGTTCTTGACATGTTTCTAAATAGAGAGAAGTTAGCAGAGCATGTAAATTGCGATAGTTTATACATAAAAATGTCACGAATTAAACGTTAATAGTAATTTTTCAAAGAGAACATGATAAAATGGTTGTTCGAGAAACTTTTTCCCTGTAAAAGTGCCCATCTTCCGATGTATGGACGACTTGTTGGAAATTGTAAGGGCTATTCATATATACATTTTTGTGAATTTAAAAAAAAAATACGTTTTTGAGAAAAATTAATTTCAATTTTTAAAATAACTTTTTTGTCAGCGAAATTTTTTTCCAAAAAATTTTTGGTATTTTTTGGTGAAAATTTGAACAATTTCCTACATTTCATCCAACAAAAAGATTTTGTAGATAGTTTATAAATTTGAAAATTTTCGTAAAAAATTAAGAAAAAAAATTGGTTTTTTCCAAAAAGTGGTCTAATTATTTTTCGAATATTTCAAGTATGCAAAGTTGCTTAAATGACCCATGTCTTTACACCCACAACGTTTCACTGCTATCTGAAATGGTGCTGCCAACGGCCAGTCGAGACATTAGGATATACAGTGACAGTGTCAATATGTACCATTGGTACTTATGTATTAACGCGACCGGAGCGTTATTTTGATTATGAATTTATTTTTTTCGTAGTGAAATTTATTCTAAGGCCGCATCGTTTCCTTATCTCCGTTAGATTCTGTGTCATTCTAAATCATTCTAACTGTTCTTTATGCATGTCATCATAATTTTTGGAAGCTAGAATTCCGCGCACAATTTTTGTTCCTGTTCTATTACTTTGTTTTGTTTTGTTCAAATTATATTCTGAAAACAAACGTTCAACGGTTGCAGAGGAATGCAGCAGAATCAGAAATGTTGGAATATTTTTTCTCAATTTTGGAAAAGCAAAAGTATTGTCATTTCTTTTTAGTGATTAAATTGTATTATTCGAATTTCTCTATCAGCCATTCCATGCCAAACCGATATAGTGGTTCTCAGATTTTCGTGAAAATTGATAGTTTCATTCTTTATCGCAAAACATTTGACCCGCTTTTTTTTATTTTTTCATTAAGGTGATCATTTCCATTTTAGGGTTATCCGAAAAATCAACTTTTTCCTTTTTTTTTTTCCAAAAATGACTTTTTTCAAAAATTTATAACTTTTGAACTATTAGACCGATTGAGATGATCGATATATCAAATTAAATCCAATATCCTGGAAAAAAATACTACACTATGTATGCAGCAAATTCGAATTCTGCTATCGTTATTATTGATTGTATTAATTTTTTTTTATTGTTTTCATAGTCTCGGGACCAAAAGCGCTTTTTATATTTTTTTATATTTTTTCTGGAAAGCTCAGGATTTTTACATAACATATGTCAAAACCAGAGAGACGTTTGTTTTCGTTTTTGTGTTATGATTTCTCAAAGTTAACAGATGGTTCGAAAAAACATTTTTTTCCGCTTTTTCCAACACAAAAATTCATAACTTTTGATCTACTGGACCGATTCAGATGATCGGTACATAAAATTAAAGACAATTAGACAGTCTTTTTTCGAAAAATATTAGACTTGCGAAAAGAAATGGATTTTGATTTCGTAATTATTTATTGTATTAGTTTTTTATAGTTTACATGGTTTCGAGACCAGGGATGCTATATTTTTTTATATTTTTTCTTGAAAGCTGAGGTTTTTTTACATAACATATCGAAAAATCAGAGATGTGTTATTTTTTGTTTTTAAGTTATGATTTTTCAAATTTAACATGTTTTCTGTCTTCGTTCAATATTTCTACGCGACTAGACTGGATGTATGCGACTAGAATTCAATTTACTGACAAATGTGTAATTTTTTCTAAAAAAGGCTAGCTTATTGGATTTAATTTGATATATCGATCATTTGAATCGATCCAGTAGTTCAAAAGTAATAAATTTTTTAACAAAGTCATTTTTGGAAATAAATGAAAAATTATTTTTTGGACCATCGGGTAACTTTGAAAAATCATAACTCAAAAACGAAGAAAACGCCTCTTTGGTTTCGATATATGTTATGTAAAAAATCCTCAGCTTCATTGGTGATCAAAGGGTCATTGAAATTAAACCGTTTTAGAACTTGATTGCAGAGTGCAATATATAAACTTATCGAATTTGTCTTGAAATCAGCTACGGCGTTTTCTCTAAAATCTCACATACGGACAAACATTCATGGATCAACCTTTTGGTCGTGACACTTACATAAACATTATCCAAACTGACATAATTTTTCTGATCGACCTGTAGGGGAACCGCGGGTATTACGGACAGTGGGGTTTATATGGACAGGTGGTTTATTTGTATAGTTGCATTTTCAATTTCAGATTTCTGTTAATGCGAACACCTTCTACATGTTATTCTATAATATTGAGCCCACCCTATGGCAATGAATACAGAACAAAAGAGGAAAGGGGAAACAAAAACCGAAAATCATACATGATTCCGCGTGAGGATGTAATTTCAGCTGTTTCGATATAAAGCATTTTGAGTGGTTTAATATCAAAATTCAATTCGCTGATGGTTATATTTCGGTTTGTGAGTCAACAGAGAAGCGATATTAGATATGTACGGAAAGGCAAATTCATTTTTGAGTGAAAAAATTTAAATTATTGAAATAATTGTACTGATGGGGTAAAACGGACAGTTGTCAGCGGGAGTGAGATGAACTGTGAAAAGTCTGTTTAATCTATTCCTAAGGGAAGCCCTACGTCTATAAATGGAAATGAAATAGCCAAATGTGGACTGTTTAGAAGCTGACTGGAACCAAAAGCAAAATAGTTGAGAGTCTGTCCGTTTATGCTACTGAAAAGCTACTGAAGCGATATTACTTCTAGGTGGATTGATTCGATTTTTTCATCATTTAACGGACATTCGTGATGAGTTCAGACCTTGGTTGAATAAAATTATTCCTCTCGCGATCGATTATCCTCTGCACTTCATATATTACAAACCTGTCCATATTACCCCCACTACATGTCCATTATACCCGCATCGAAAAAAATGTTGTACTTTACGGTCTGTTTTTATTTTAGTAAAAACATTGAAAAACACTTTTTTGTAAAATATTTGGCCAATTGGGTAGAAAAACAGTATATTGAATTACAAGAAACAGCATCAAGATTTGGGTAATTTCCAAAGATATAATTGAAGTTCTTCTTAACATGTCCGTATTACCCCCACCTCCCCTACGTTCTTCAGATTGGTTATATTGTTTATATAGTCTACCTTAAAAAAGTTATCCAAAAGTGTCCTGAATAATCTTGAAATGCTCGAATGCAAAGTTAAAAAAAATTCCGACTTTCGGAGCATAAGACAAGAAGGTTAATAAATAATCGCCAAAGAATCATTTAAACTGTCATAGATCGATTTTACTCGGATATTCTCAACATGATCACCATTCAAAATGAAACTAAAATAAATTCGGAACGGTTCGTATCGTTCCAATATAGTTTGTCAACACTTTCTAATGAAAGCCACCACGTGGCTGTCGGATGCAACATTTTCAAATGTTTCAACTCTGAGAGAGTTTGAATTTCAATTTTAATTTCACAGCTTAGTTGGAGTAGATGTCCTCACACAGCTGCTCGATTCCCTGAGGCCTGTGATTACATGCATATTACTTGCAGTTTCGATAACCTCAATCAAGTCGTAGTCATAGAAGCAGTCTTTAACATGGAGTGTAAAATCCTTCCAACAGAACGTGTGTGCGATCAACGCTAACGACTTCTTCGATGCATCGTCAGTAGACTCGTCTGCTATCAGGCTTAATGAGTTCCGTTTTAAGTGCTCACATAATTCTTCATGCTGTACTCAGAGATGCCAACCAAATTTTTGAAATAGCTGGAAAAAATCGAAAAAGCTGGAAAAAAATTTTTTTTTGTCATTTTTTGTTTATACTTGCAATAAAATTTACGATATACAGTGACTGTGTCAGTAAACAGCATTTCTGTTTTACATTTATTGTCATTCTAACTAATCCCGACATTGCTTTATTTTTCTCCAGTATTCTTTATTTCTAATTTTTTCATAATTTTTCAAAGCCTGAATTTGCTCGCATAATTGTCTAGAGAATCAATCTCTAGCTGTAATAATATGTAATTTTGTCTAGAAGTATTCTTTCATTCTTCAAGATGCCGCAAAAATAGCTATTGGAACAGTGACCAAGCCTCTATTCATCCTTTTGTCATTAGTAATGCCGAATCTGGAACACATAAAAATGTCAGCTTTATCGTAATATCGAAAATACTTTAACATAATACGATTGCGATATTTATTTAAAAACTAATGAGCTCCTTGAAAACAAAAAAAAACAGTTTAAGAAACATGTATAGACATGAATGGACATGTATGGACTATTTTAATAAAATGAATATATATAAAAACTAATATTTAGTTGAATATATAGGAGTCCCCGTAAGGTTCTTCGTTTTTCTAGCAAAAATTAATGCTTTAATCTGCAAAAATGGTTACAAATTATGACTTCATCAAAATTGGAGAAGTGGTGGTCAACCAAGCCATGTTGCATCGATCGAAAAAGCAAGTAATCGGACGGAGCAATATCTGGAGAATACCGCGGGTGGGATAGGACCTCCCATTTCAGCGTTTCCAAGTATGTTTTGACCGGTTTCGCGACATGCAGCCGAACATTGTCGTGCTGCAAAATAACTTTATCTTTGCTCATATTGTGGCCATTTTTCCTTTAGTGCACGGCTCAAACGCCCCGTAATGGTTTCATTCGGTTAGTACACCACACCCAGCTGGTCCCACCATATAGACAGCATAACTTCCTGGATGTGAATATTCCGCGCGGCCATCGGTGTTGATGTATGGCCGTTACCGGACGTTTAGAATTGTCGTAATGAACCCACTTTTCATCGCCAGTAACGAATCGATGCAAAAAAAACCTTTCTTTTATGCCGTTGGAGCAGCTGTTCGCACGTGAAAAAACGGCGTTCGACGTCTCGTGGCTTCAATTCATACGGCACCCAATGTCCTATCCTTCGGATCATTCCCATTGCTTTTAAACGATCGGATATGGTTTGCTGAGCTACTCCAAGTGTATCTGCAAGTTCTTGCATTTGTGACGGATCTTGATCGAGTAAAGCCTTGAAATCATCATCTTCAAACTTTTTTGGCGGTCCGGAACGTTCTTCGTCTTCCAAGTCAAAATTACCACTTTGAAACCATGTAAACCACGTCTGACACGTTCGCTCAGTTGGAGCATGATCACCATAAACTTCCACCAAAATGCGATGACTTTCCGCAGCTTTTTTCTTCATATTGAAGTAATAAGTGGCAAAAAACTATGTTGTTTACGCTTCAACTTTTTGACATATATTGAAAAAGACGCACAATTACAGTAGCTTTCCATCGAATGTCTGGAAATTTGATTCACTGCAATAATAATCAAGTTACGCCATCTGTTGTAAAACCAGAAAACTTACCGGTACACCTATTGGTATATATTTTTTATGGATCTCCTCCCGCTATTCATCAATTGTACATTCGCGATCAATAACAAACGTTTTTACTAACCTTCACTCTCCGTTTGGTCAGATGGTTGGTGATGTTCATGATATCGAATGGCAAAGAATAAGCGTAATGCAGATACCCACGATTCTGTTTCTTTCGTCAGCCACAAATGAAACAGAAAAGGCCAGGTAGTCAATTGGAAATATCGAAAATACACAAAAAATTAGAGGAACAGAGTGCGAAGTCGAACTTTTCACGTAATTTTTGACATGGTGTAACTTCCTAAAGAATCAACGCTTAAAGACAGGATGTACATAATTAAAATCTTCAACTGTCAAAATTTGGAATATCCTACGGACATATTTTTATCTTGGTGCTTATATATGTAGTGGACAACAACGAAATTTACGAATCGTTCATTCTGAGAGTACGCATTGCATCTTGTACTTCTGGAGCAATTTGCGATGTAGTGTTTTTCTAATTTACTCCAAGATATTTGATCGACCGACTTAAAAAAATGGCTCAACGTATCAATATGTTCACAGGGGATTTGGGTATACACTAGGCTAAAAATTTTCTAAAAACATTAAAACTTACTGCAATATTTGCAAAATTACAGAGGATTTTCTAAAAAACTACAAAACTCTGTTTTGGCACTTTTTTAAAAATTTGTAACAACAACAAAAATTTCCTGTTTCGTCAAAGCATCTAATTACTCTTATACAGAATTTATTGGAGTTTTTAAATCTGCCTCCAATAACGGTGCCATCGTTGTTTACTTCTTCTCAATAGTGTTGTTCACTACACCTACACACGCCAAAATAAAAATATATACGTAAAAAATTCTAAAACTTGAGAGTTTTAGGATTAAAATGATGAACATCCCATCTTTATGCATTGATTTTTCACAATGTAGCAGTATGAGAAACAGTTTTGACTTCGCACCCTGTTCTTCCAATTATTTTTGTAGAGTGAATATAAATTGATAAAATATATAAATCACATGATGTTTGATCCTTTGAATGGAGAAAAGCTCTATTAATTATCGAAACATATTTTCATCGTTCATGCGAAATGGCAAACCTAATTTCACATTGATTCCACTTTTTGTCGATGGCATGACCCAAAGATTCCCAGGAAGCAAAACATACCCAACTCACATCTAGGAAAAAAAACAGTCCCATGTCAAATTGAGTGCCCAAACATTATACTATGACAGTAAACTCTTATTGAATTTTCTCTGAAATTAAACCACGTGAAAAGGGCATGACTTCCAGTGTATTATAAACATTGAATGCTTTCTCTTTTACAGCATTGGTCACAGTGATTTTAGGATAATAAAATGGAGTTCACTGGAAAGGCAGCAACCCATTAATTGGCCTGCGGCCAATCAATTTCTGGGAAGCCCTGTTCACAAGCATCGATTACTCAGAAAAAAAAACGTTTGACAGTGACTATGACTATTCCAAAGAATAATAAGAAGATATGACTTCAAAAATAACAGGAAATGTTGTTAACTGTTTTCTGGGATAGTATCTTAATGTCAATTATTCTGGAAAGTGATTATTGTTCCCTTCTCCTAATGCAAAATTTGTAAATCGTCAGCTGTAAACCGTGTTTTATGCAAATTAGGTGAATTCAAAGCGGAAAGCATCTTGTTGAATATGATAGTGAACTGAAAAATTCACATCATTTCACAATTAATTTTTTTATTTTAGCTTTTGAATTTAAGTATGCCGACTGAAAAACGTCGTCGTCTAGGTATTCGTATCCTGAATTTCTCCCTTGTTGGTTGATTAATATTCCGTCCATTCCTGTAGAGCAATTCCGATTAATTATGATAAATATTTCCAGGAAAGTGTTCAACTAAAACAGTCGAAACCAACCGCCCGCCAGTCGGCATCGATACCAGTCGGCCCATTAGGCTGTATGAGGGGAGGTTTCGTACATTCAAATGAACTATTTAAATTCGGATTTCCCCCGGGGGGCTGGTAAAATGCGGATCCTTATACCCTTCCCTTCCCGCGGTGTACCCACATCACGGTCACTTAATGTGTTTCCGACCAGTCTCTCACGGGGAAGGAACGTATGCTTTTGGCTCGCTTCAAAGGCTTTCGGCTGCGGTTGGCCTGAATTGCCCCTTGGTTGTCTTGATGGTTTCACACACCGGGACGACACCGCGGGGGAGCGGAACGAGAGCAGTCAAGAAGTTGAAAATTGTGCTGCCAACCATCATTCGCAACCATCACGGCCCAAGATCAACTGGCAAACGCAGTGGGAGAGCCCTTTTAACCGAAAAAGTCCCGGAAAACGATTCACGCAATATCAAGAAGCCGCAGCTTCGAGTGAATGTCGGTGCGTTAGATTTTTCAGGTAGAAGCAACGTGAGTAACGTGTCTGTTTTCGTTTCCCCAATTTCCCCAGATGTTGATGTTTTCTTTGAAAATCACGCGTGACTTGTGGCAGTGGCCACGTGATTGTGCTGTAACAATACTGTTTGTTTCACGTTTCACAAATTCTCCTTACGATGCTTGAATAAACACTTTCGCTTGTTAACAAAGCTGACCTACAAAACAACCTGCGAAATCGATAACCTCAGAAAAACATACGACTTCATGCACACAAACCAGTCTCCAGGGAATCTTTTCCGTTCGATCAACTTTTTTGACGTAGGATGACGTCTTTCGGGAACATATTGGGGTACAAATTGAAAATCGAAATTCGAGCACATCGTGAAAATTGTCCAATTTCAAACGCTTACTGTCATTTCATGATGGATTGATGAAATTTCTGCGTCAATCGATTTCGGCACTTCATAACAATTTTTATATTGAATAAAATAATATATGTCATGAAACTAACCATCAAACAATTGAAAAATCTCAACCCCTATCCTAACGGAAATACCCACTTCTGATTAGTCGAAATTGACGACACATGCGGGCCTAACAGAGACATCAAAACCAAGCTGCCTGGGGGAAAACGACATTCAAATACATGAAAGTAGGGGGAGCTTTTGTTTCCACCGAAATGTGTTCCCTAACAGAGACTTAAAAACCAAGGTGCTCGGGGAAATCGGCATTGCAAATATATGCAAGTCGGGGGCATTTTTATATTGCATGTAAGGTGAAACGATTAATCCTAGCAATTTAAATTTGGAACTTTAATGTTGGTTGCTTCGTGAAATTTCAAATCAATATTACCAAATCCTTCTCAGACCAACCAAATAAATCTTCTCCCATTCAGTGTAAACAAGGCGTAACGCACATATATATATATATATAGGTAAGGCGTAACGCACATATAATATATATATATATATATATATATATATATATATATATTGTATTGTGAAAAATTTAGCACAAGTGTAAGTATAAAATTGTATACGGTAGTAGTTGTGTTAAAAAGGTCTTGATATATAAAACGGTTTATTTCAATTTTCATGAATAAAAACCAAGGTGTGTTCCCACTCGAGAACGGGTCGTTCGGTTTAAGCTATCTGTTTTGTTTTGTATATTTTCACCCAAGAAAAGTTCATACGGCGATAAAAGTTGGAAAAGTGAAGAAATATTCGGAAACAGTGATTTCCCATATCTACATATAGTATTAGGCGTTGTACATTCACCATTGGTTCGACAACTCGACAACTCGCAAGCAGATCGGACAAGTTTTTAATCGATCCAACAAAGGTGTTTTTTTCACATCGAATAATAGTGTTCTTTTTCACCGGTTGCGCTTGCGAGTGGAGCGAAGTTTAAAGTGGTGCGCGCTGAGGATCCAAATCAGACACATTCATCACACACGCCACACAGCCGCGGCAAGTAGAAATTTATTTTTCTTTTGTTTCCCTATCATTCCTTCTACCTTCTGTGCACGATTTACACCATTGTTCAACTTTGTGTTAACCAAATCGGCAAACGTTGGCATTAGGGGTGATCATTATTTCTTATATACCGTTGAACTTTTATTGGAATTTTTTTTTTTCATTTTATCATTTTATTTAACATAAAATAAATTGAATTTAATATTCGCATCATAACCCTATAAAACATATTTTTTTCACTTATTTATTTATTTTGATTATCATTATATTCTGTTCATATCGAACAGTTGACCGATTTTTTTGATATGGCTGAGGGCGGGAAGGATCCCCCATCGACGCTATTGAATATTTCCGATACCGATCCTCCTCCTGAAGAGCAGGAAGATGAAGCTGAAGTTGAGGAAGAAACTTCTGTATATGAAGTTGGAAGTTCCGAAGATGAGGACATTGACGAAAAACAGGATTTTCGTCCAAAAGAATACCATGAAGGCTCCAAAGGCCCATTCATTGTATACTTTAGACGAAAATCTAAACCTCTCAATGTCATTCGTATCTCGAAGGAACTTACTCAGAAGTTTTCTGCAGTTACCGAGATTACACGGATGGGGCCAGACAAACTACGAGTTGTCGTCTCAAGCAGGACCCAAGCGAACGAAATCACGCGCTGCGACCTCTTTGCGATTGAGTATCGCGTATACGTGCCCTGTTGCAACGTCGAAATAGACGGCGTAATAACCGAAAAGGGTTTGACTCGAAAAGAGATTATCGATGGTGTCGGTCGCTTCAAGAACTCTTCACTAAAAACTGTGAAGATTCTTGCATGCGATCGACTGAAATCTTTGTCACAAAAAAATGACAAAAGGGTTCTCAATCGGACAAACTCTTTTCGTGTGACTTTTGAGGGTTCCGCCCTTCCAAACTACGTTGCAATAGGTGCACTTCGTTTACCTGTTCGGTTGTTTGTATCCCGGGTAATGAAATGCAACAAATGTATGCAACTCGGTCACACGGCCGCCTATTGTTGCAATAAAAAACGTTGCGCAGATTGTGGAGAGAGCCATGATGAGAATCCTTGCGCGAAAGAGCACAAGTGTCTTCATTGCGGCGGGACTCCTCATGATATTATTCAATGCCCGGTGTACAAACAACGAGGGGAAAAAGTCAAGCGTTCCTTAGAGGAACGCTCCAAGCGGACTTATGCAGAAATGCTTAAGAGTTCCGTTCCAACGACTCAGGACAATCCCTACTCCATTCTGCAGAACGACGAACCTGTTGCTGACGCTCCCAATGCAGGAAGTTCCGGTACATCGCAGGGTGCCGTCAGGAGAAGAAAAATTACTTCTTTTCCTTCACTCCCCAGAAAGACGACCGAAACTTCCCAAGTTGGAATGAAAACTCGAATTGAACGTGCTGAGAATAGACCGAAGCAAGTACCTCCTGGTTTAAGCTGTTCTTCCACGCACCAGGGGTCCTCAACACTTCCCGGAGCAGCACCCACCCGGTCTGTTCCATTTTCGCGGTCGAGGCAACAGCCACAATCTGGTTTGCTTGCGCTTTCTGACCCTCTTAAAAGCATAGTATTATGTTTGCTTCCGATTGTGAGAACATTTTTGAAAGAAAAATGTGGATTTTTAGCAGCGTTCATTTCCCTCGATGCCTGATTCAGTGCAAGAGGTCAAGGATTTGACCACTGTAATACAGTGGAATTGCAGAAGCATCATCCCTAAACTAGATCAATTTAAATTTTTAGTTCATAGTTCTAACTGTGATGTATTTTCCCTCTGTGAAACATGGCTTTCTTCAGCCGACGAGCTGAATTTCCACGATTTCAACATTATTCGCCTCGATCGAAATGACTCGTTTGGTGGCGTACTATTGGGGATCAAAAAATGTCACTCCTTCTATAGAGTCACTCTCCCATCGATGATAGGCATTGAAGTTGTCGCTTGCCAGACACAAATCAATGGCAAAGACTTCTGCATTGCCTCGATATATATTCCTCCAAGAACCATGGTCGGCCGCCATCAGTTTTTTGATATCATCGCGGCATTGCCGGAGCCGCGGCTAATCTTAGGTGACCTCAACTCCCATGGAACAGCATGGGGGTCACACTATGATGACAGCCGTGCCACGTTGATTTATGATCTGTGCGACAACTTCAACATGACAGTTTTAAATACAGGGGAAGCAACTAGGATAGCCAACCCTCCTGCACGGGCAAGCATGCTAGACATATCTCTCTGCTCTTCTTCATTATCCCTGGATTGCACATGGAAGGTAATCCAAGATCCCCACGGTAGTGATCACCTACCAATAATTTTATCGATCGCCAATGAATCAAAATCTAGTGAGTCAGTCGATATTACGTATGACCTCACGAAGAATATTGACTGGAGAAAATTTGCAGAAATAACATCTGAAGCACTTGTTTCAATGCATGAACTTCCTCCACTCGAAGAGTATAACTTTATATCGAGTTTGATTTACGAAAGCGCACTTCAAGCTCA
This sequence comes from Toxorhynchites rutilus septentrionalis, assembly GCF_029784135.1. Lineage (NCBI taxonomy): Eukaryota > Metazoa > Arthropoda > Insecta > Diptera > Culicidae > Toxorhynchites > Toxorhynchites rutilus. The sequence goes on from NC_073745.1 coordinate 24,618,680, forward strand.
AAAGAAACGTTTACCGGCTACCACTTTCCGACGTCGTCCTCCATCACTTTGGTGGGACAAGGAGTGTTCAAAGGTCTACCTTGAAAAATCATCCGCTTTCAAAAAATTCCGGAAAACTGGACTAGTGGAATGGTTTCGAAAGCACCAAGCTCTAGAAGCCAAACTAAAAGGTCTGATTAAAGCAAAAAAGCGTGGATATTGGCGGAAGTTCGTCAATGGTTTGTCAAGGGAGACAGCTATGAGCACTCTTTGGAATACGGCTAGGAGAATGCGTGGCCGGAACCATACAAATGAAAGTGAGGAATACTCTGACCGTTGGATTTTCAAATTTGCAAGAAAGGTTTGTCCCGATTCCGTTCCTGCACAAAACGTCGTACGCGACATTCCGCTCCAAGGCGATTATGAGAATTTTTCGATGGTAGAGTTCTCAATTGCCCTCCTCTCATGTAACAATTCAGCTCCGGGGTCGGACAAGATTAAATTCAACTTGTTGAAGAATCATCCCGACTTGGCGAAACAGCGTTTGCTGAACTTGTTCAACAAGTTTCTGGAGCTGAATATTGTCCCGCATGACTGGAGGCAAGTGAGAGTGATAGCCATACGAAAACCCAATAAGCCGGCTTGCGATCACAATTCGTATAGGCCGATTGCAATGTTATCCTGTATTCGTAAATTGTTAGAGAAAATGATTCTACTTCGTTTGGACAAGTGGGTTGAAACGAACAATTTGCTGTCAAATACGCAGTTTGGCTTTCGCCGAGGTAAAGGGACGAATGATTGTCTCGCGCTGCTATCTTCTGAAATCCAAATCGCATTTGCTCGCAAAGAACAAATGGCTTCCGTTTTTCTCGATATCAAAGGGGAATTTGATTCAGTTTCCATGGAAATTCTCTCAGAGAAACTTCATAATCGTGGACTTTCACCAATTCTGAATAATTTCCTGTACAATTTACTCTCAGAAAAGCACATGTTTTTCAATCATGGCAGCTTGAAATCTTCTCGTTACAGTTTTATGGGCCTCCCACAAGGCTCCTGCCTAAGCCCCCTCTTGTACAGTTTTTACGTCAATGATATAGATGATTGTCTAACTAGAGATTGCACGTTGAGACAACTTGCAGACGATGGAGTTATTTCCATCACGGGTACTAATCCCGCCGTTCTGCAAAATTCCTTGCAAGATACCCTGAACAACCTGTTCACGTGGGCTCTCAAGCTGGGTATCGAATTCTCTACGGAGAAAACTGAAATGGTCGTTTTTTCTAGGAAGCACGAACTCGCCCAATTCCAGCTTCACCTATCCGGCAAAGCGATCCGGCACTTGATGTTTTCAAATACCTTGGAGTATATTTTGACTCTAAATGTACCTGGGGAATACACATTGCGTATTTGAAACAGAAATGCCAGCAAAGAATCAATTTTCTCCAAACAATAACCGGAACATGGTGGGGTGCCCATCCAGGAGACCTCATTCAGTTATACAAAACAACGATATTATCAGTGTTAGAATATGGCAGTTTTTGCTTCCGATCAGCTGCCAGGATTCATATTCTCAAGCTGGAGAGAATACAATATCGTTGCTTGCGTATAGCCATTGGGTATTTGCATTCGACACATACGATGAGTCTCGAAGTTTTGGCAGGAGTACCCCCGCTTACTCTTCGGTTCACAGAATTATCCTACAGATTTCTCATCCGTTGCAAGATCATGAATCCATTGGTGATTGATAACTTCGAAAATCTACTCCAACTGACTCCTCAGTCAAGTTTTATGTCTCTATACCATGAGTACCTTACCCATGAAGTGCACCCTTCACCGGGCATCTCCAACCAAGTTTGCTTCCCATACTTTTGCAATTCCTCTGTCAATTTTGATCTGTCCATGCGACAAAAGATCCATGGAATCCCAGATCATCTACGCTCCGATTACATTCCGGAGATATTTTCGGCAGAATATGGGAAAGTTAGATCTGATAAAATGTTCTTTACTGACGGTTCATGCATAAACGGGTCCACTGGCTTCGGCATCTTCAATGAAAATTCCAGTGCCTCTTTCAAACTCAAAGATCCTTGTTCCGTGTATGTCGCTGAACTGGGTGCGATATATTACGCATTAGGGATCATTGAAACATTGCCCATCGACCACTATTTTATTTTTTCAGACAGTCTCAGCTCAATAGAGGCAATCCGCTCAATGAAAGTTGATAAACGCTCATCTTATTTCCTAACAAGAATAAGACATCTATTGAGTGTTTTGGTCGAAAAATTATTCAAGATTACCTTAGCATGGGTTCCCTCTCATTGCTCGATTCCGGGGAATGAGAAAGCGGACTCGCTAGCTAAGGTGGGCGCTTCAGAAGGCACACTTTTTGAAAGGCAAATTACTTATAACGAATTTTTTCACATTCCTCGTCAGGACACACTCGTTAGTTGGCAGCGCATGTGGAGTGAAGATGAGTTCGGTCGCTGGTTACACACGATTATCCCTAAGGTTTCGACGAAAGCTTGGTTTAAGGGATTGAATGTCGGTCGTGATTTCATTCGCGTGATATCTCGGCTTATGTCCAATCACTACAACCTAAACGCGCATCTCTATCGAATTGGGCTCGCAGCAGACAATCTTTGTGATTGTGGCGATGGCTACCACGACATCGAGCATGTTGTCTGGTCGTGTATCCGGTTCCATGCTGCTCGCTCTCAGCTCTCTAGAGCACTGAGAGCAAAAGGCAGACAATCGGATATCCCCGTCCGGGATATCTTAGGTAGCCGTGATCCTGATCTTCTGCTTCATCTATACCTGTTCCTCAGAAACGCCGATGTCAACGTTTAATGATGTTTCCTTCTTTGTGTCCCTGTTTCGTATCCCTCCTATCCGATCTATAAACTTTTACTTAGTCGCGGCAATACATACACACACTCTTTACAGATACACGGGCCAAAGGTTGTGCAGTCCACTGATGATTCAACAAAAGCCAAAGGTTGTACCGCTCATGACAACTCTACACGAGCTGATGATTGCGCCGGCTAGTGACCATTCTTTCCTGGATTCCTCGAGAAGACGCACCACGCTAGATATGGGGTACAGACTAGGGGGGCTTGCTGATTAATGGTCAGCTGCATCCCAATAGGAAGTATCCCGTGTCGGGCACAGGTACAGATCATTGAAGACAGCAACATCACAATTACGAAAACACTTGTAATACTAACCTCGAGCCAACCGCGAGTAATCGGTTACATATTACTAACATAGTTATAAGGCAAACATTGTCAAAATATTGAACTCCCGGCCCCGTCAGGTTGACGCCATATGAGCCTTGATAAAAATATATATTTTGGATAAAAAAAAAAAAAATTAGGCGTTGTTAGTTCAATTAAAATTCCCATTGGTTGAATAATCACTCAGAAAGTAACAATTATAAAAAAAATACCTTTTCCATTTCTATATATTTCATTCCACTTCGGCATCTTCTATCTGATACGCACCATCAAACGACTAATTACCATTCTTCTGTCAACTTCACTCGGTTGTAAACATTGGTGGATCGAACAAACAATACCCAACAATCAAACAAAACGCCACCAAATCATTATCAGAGTTTAATTCTTCAAACACATCCAAAATCAACAGATAGCCTAACGGAATCCTACGTCAACTATGCGGTCGTGTCTCAGACACAACCCACCTGTGACTTTTTTACTGCGAGCCGCTATCGTTCGCTTCATAAAACAGTACCGAAGAATAGTGCGGTGGAAACAGCATCCACTGTGCTTCCAAATGCCAGTCACAGATCTCGAGTCTGGTTTTCGACGTTCTGTGATGCACAAGCTCGTGAATATTTTGTAACAATCTGCCACGGATCCACGAGATAGAGACGGACAGAGAACGTAGATGTCGCTTGGCGGTGAAGTTTTGACAGTTGTTGCAATGGATTGGGGACAATGAATATCTCATAGGACTCAATGCGCTCACCGCAACATCGCAACATCGAGCGAAAGGCGGCACCATTTCACTTGTTTAGTTACTTAAACCGGGACATTCTGCCCGAAATCGCGCTGCACTCTGTAAGTTCATGAGAAAATCTACTGATTTTATCCCATGAATTGGTGGTGTTGGTGGTGGTGACCTTTCGGTATAGTCACTCCATTGTGCTCGGATAACAATACATCCGGAAGGGATTGCGCCTCTTTTATGCAGCCTTCGCATAGGAGCCGCCGGAGCGTCCTTTCAAGTGCGTTTTTGTGTCGAATCGACCTCAGTTGTGGGCGCTTCGTTACATGCTAACCAAAAAAAGAAAATGGAATGGTGGGATGAAAGCGAACACTGGATCGCAGCAAATCCTTCTCAGACCAACCAAATAAATCTTCTCCCATTCAGTGTAAACAAGGCGTAACGCACATTCCATTAGTTGGCTGTCGTTTGCCGACATTGGACTGGATTATTTTTGTTTTGTCATTCAGTCTGGCTTGACTCGTGTCGAAGATAATCAATGAAACACAGTTAAACTAGCTGAACGTAATACATTTCTAGATTAGAACATTAATTAAAGACAAAAAATGGTTGATGTATAGAGGAAAATCATTAATGTTTGGATAATTGTTGAACAAGACTGTTTTTGATTACTTGTGTGAACATTGTATTTTTTTAAAGAGTTATAAAAAATAAAACCGAGTAATAGAAACATCGAGTGTTGATGTTAACATAGTAGTGGTGTTACCGTGAAAAATTTGTAAGGGGTTGTATCTAGGACACGACCGCATATTTTCGACTTATTCTACGTAGAACTACGCAATTACATTATGCAATCTACTTGTTTACCACTTCGAATATTATTTTTAAACGCATCGAAATTTTTGTAATAGATAATGTTCTTTGTTACAAATATATTTAATGAATGTCCTTTTACGTTTGATATGACGCCTAGGACTACCAAAATATGTGAACGGAAGAATTGTTAAACGATCATTGTATTTTACATTTCCCTCTGAAATTTTTGCACATCTCACGTTTACGTAGTTCTCGAACCGCGGAAGTTCATTCACCTCTAGTATTTCAAATGACGATTTTCCAAGGCTTCTCAGTTAGAAGGTAGTGTGTCACTCAGTGGAAAAAATACCCCCGACTTGCATGTTTTGACAAAGTGGATTCCCCCAACCACATCGATTTTGAAGTCTGTGTTGGGGAAACCGTAAATCGGGCCAATAATAACTTGGCAGTTATGTCGTTTAGATAACGTTTGACATTTTACAGTTATTCAATTGTTCATCTCATGAAAAATAACATTTTTTTAATTTTGATAGACGCGTAGCAATATTTCCTTTCAATTGATGCAAACAGTCTGTTAAGTCTGTTCCGAGAATTTCCGATTCGATTGATATGCAAATCATGAGAATGCGTTCACAGTGAAAATAGTTATTAACGTTAACATTATTTCATAAAAACGTGACCTGTTTTCTGATTTGGCACCCTTCCTGAAAAACGCAGTTCTAGTTTTGCATTCCAGCACAATCCCAAATGAAATGAGAAAAGAAAACAGAAAGAGATGTCTGCACGCATACATACAAACCATTTTTAAGCTTTTAAAACAGCTCATTAATTGCGCATTTGACTCTCCAGCACACTAAATGGCATCATTTCTGCCAAAGATAACATGTTTTCTGCCAACGCTAGTTTGGGTGCAGATACGAAACAATGAACGCTTGTTCTTCCTTGTTTTGCGTCAGCCCTTGTCTTCGTTGGGCATTGTGGACGCGACCAAATTACTTACGCGCTGATGTCTCTGGCATTACAATCATTGCATCAAACTGACGCCATTGCATTATGGTTCTGAGCTGCACATTTGTGTGCATAATAATCCAGCTAGGTTATCGTCGGATCACCAAGATCTCATTGTTCAGGAATTTTGTGTGTGATTTGGTTTCACATGTCAGTTGCAAAACTCTCTCCATCAAGGATGACAGCTAAGCTAATCGAGACCGGAAATATTAATAGAAAGGACTTCTGTTGAGAAGAGCGCAAAGCGGATATAAGTTTGTGTGTGTGTAAAATAATATCCGAAGTTATTAACAAGCGACTTGAACAAAATAACAGCCTAGTTCTACGTCAACCAAATGATCGTGTCTTGGACATAATCTCCTATAAATTTTTTGCCAATTCAAATACCACCCTACAAATATCGGTAATAAGTATTTCATTAGAACTATTTTCAAGATCGAGCAGGTGTTGGATAAATTCCAGTTGCTGGTCCGGAGTAAATACGAGAATTTTGATTCCAGCTTAACTGAGCATTAGGGTGCAATGAATGTATGGGAAAAAATCGACCCTAAAATTTCAAAAAGTTACCCTATAAAAAATGTTTAACACCTCGAGAAAACACCCTATGCCAAATATCAGCTCAATCGGACCTAAAGGAGAGTGGCGCAAAGCGGTCAAAGTTTGAGTTATTTGAAAATCAAAAAAACACTCAAGGGGGGAATAAAGGAAATCGAGGTTTTAAAAAAACAAATTTTGATGCCAAATGACTTAAAATTGCATGAAACGTCGAGATCTAGTGTCATCTCCGAAAAAAAAATTTTTTTTTTCAAAAATCGACACTCTGGGACTTAGTTTTTTTCGGAACATGAGACGAAACGTATGGTTCTGAGTGCCAATAAAAATAATTATCTCGATTTTTTATGCGGAACTTGTTGCGAAATGTTGATTTGCACGATAATATACCCTATGCAAAATATTAGCTCATTCGAACTTCATTTATTAGTGTTGCAGACGTTAAAATTTTAGACAACCGAAAAATCACCGGAAATCAGGGTTTTCAAATTTTTTTTTTGATGCCAAATGTCTTAAAATTGAAATTTACAGTCATATCAAAAAAAAAAATTTTTTTGTTAATAATCAACTTTTCAAACGAAAAAACGCCAAAAAAATTTTTTTTTACAATTTTTTTTTCGAGACAACAGTAAATTTCGACGTAAATTTCGATTCGTTTTTCAATAAAACTCAAATTTTTACGTCTGTGACACTAATAAATGAAGTTCGAATGAGCTAATATTTTGCGAAGGGTATATTATCGTGCAAATCAACGTTTCGCAGCAAATTCCGAATGAAAAATCGAGAAAACTATTTTTATTGGCACTTAAAACCATACGTTTTGTTTCGTATTCCGAACAAAAACTCCCAGAGTGTCGATTTTTGACAAACAAATTTTTTCGAGATGACACTAGATCTCGACGTTTCATGCAATTTTAAGACATTTGGCATATTGGCATACAATTTCGAAAACCCGGATTTCCTTTACCTCCACCTTGAGTGATTTTTCGATTTTCAAAAAACTCAAACTTTGACCGCTTTGCGCCACTCTACCTTGAGTCCGATTGAGCTAATATTTGGCATAGGGTGTTTTTTCGAGGTGGTGAACATTTTTTATGAGGTAACAGTACTGGAAACGGTAAACGTCTTCTGACGTATTATTGTGGTGCCAAATCAGAAAACAGGACAGGTTGCTTACCAACCGATCCGGAAATTCTCCACGATTAGTTTGATATGCAATACATCACGATTCTCGAATCCGTAAATTGTTTAAATTGAAGGATTATCGAAAAAAAAAATTTCCATTTCACCAACCTATCAACGTACACCACGCTTAAAGCCTGCATATAAAGTTCAACCGTATATATTATCTTTTTCTAAGTATAATGAATAATCGCTGCATAGACAAGTGCAGAGCGATGAGTGATACATGAATAATTACGTCATCATTCGGTCGTCGCTAGCAGCGAGCGACCAATGGGAGAAGAACTCAAAAAAGAAAGATTTTTTGACGTAGGACTACGTCTTTCATTAAGAGTGCCAAATCAGAAAACAGGTCACGTTTCTATGAAATAAAGTTAACGTTAATAACTATTTTTGCTGCGAACGGATTTTAACGATTTGCATACCAATCGAATCGGAAATTTTCTAAGATTTGGATGATATGCTACGAGGTATGGCTATTAAATAACGAGCCTGGTTACGAAAAAGGGTTATATTTAAAAAAATACTCCCTTTGGCTCCTCACACACCTTTCCATACGTTTTTTCCATTGTTCGAAGCAGTGCTGGAACCCTTTTTTGTGATGGCGTTCAAAAACCGCGTCGCTTTTTTCTTCGCCTCTTCTGCGGACTGAGTCGGGTACCTTTCAACACGGATTGGATCTTGGTGAATAGAAAAAAAAGTCGCATGGGGCTAGATCTGGCAAGTACGGGGCATGTTCGAGCACTGGAATGCCCTTATCGGCTAAAAATTGCTTTATCGACAGCGCGTTATGGGCAGGTGCGTTGTTGTTCGTGTTTTTCGTAACACATGATTTCCGACGCACACTCAAACCACTGCTGCTCGCAAACTACTTAGTGACAAAAACGTGTTTTCGTACGTTTATAGCAGACACTTTAAGCTACCGAACGCACTATTCGTATTTGCCCCCACCACTCTAGGGCGCCAGGCGCGCAGTTAAGTGTTATTTAATAGCCATACCTTGTATACATTACATTCCCATGGTCAGTATATTTGTATTTTTGTGTGCTTTCCCGAACAGAGCTATCAATAACGGACAACTTATGCAGCCGCTAGAATAGAAACAACGAAGGGGGATAACGAAAAAAGAAAATATATGCGAAGTAAACTCCACCCTTGTATAGTGAGTACGCTGTCGCTAGCGTATAAGTATTGCATCTCCTCTGAGGAAAATTCTCAGAAGCTTTCTGTGCCCGAAACAACAAAGGTCGCATATTCTGCTCGTTTTGTGTTTTATGTTTCCCCTCTGTATGCATCTGCTAGACGCGTGTGACGCGGCGATGTACGGAAGATGCCTCTCGTTGAATACTCACTGATATAAAGAAACAAATTGTGATATATTAGGCTGTCAAAAAAGTCCTGCGGTATTTCCGCGAGGTGTCGTTGTAAGCGCGTAGTTCTAGTTGTATTCATTGTATTGAGGCATACTATAGCTTGTTGGAAAGGTATTTTTAATATAGTCCTTGACAGTGTTTTGTTTGGTTAAGTCGTTCGTGAGTTATGCGCCACGCTCCGGAAGGCCTGTCGTCGAAAATTGCGACAAAATCGCTGAATTAGCCGAGAAAGACCGGCATAGTAGCAGCCGTAGCATCGGCCAAAGGCTGGGGATAAGTCATCAAACCGTTATTAACCATTTGAAGAAGCTTGGATTCACAAAGAAGCTCGATGTATGGGTGCCACACACGTTGACGCAAAAAACATCTTTGACCGTATCGACGCATGTGAATCGCTGCTGAATCGCAACAAAATCGACCCGTTTCTGAAGCGGATGGTGACTGGCGATGAAAAGTGGGTCACTTACGACAACGTGAAGCGCAAACGGTCGTGGTCGAAGCCCGCTGAAGCGGCTCAGACGGTGGCCAAGCCCTCATTAACGGCCAGGAAGGTTCTGCTGTGTGTTTGGTGGGATTGTCAAGGAATAATCTATTATGAGCTGCTTCCCTATGGCCAAACGCTCAATTCGGACCTGTACTGCCTACAACTGGACCGCTTGAAGGTAGCACTCATGAAGAAGAGGCCATCTTTGATAAACAGAGGCCGCATTGTCTTCCATCAGGACAACGCCAGGCCACACACTTCTTTGGTGACGCGCCAGAAGCTCCGGGAGCTCGGATGGGAGGTTCTTTTGCATCCGCCGTATAGTCCGGACCTTGCACCAAGTGACTACCACCTGTTTTTGTCCATGGCGAACGAGCTAGGTAGTCAGAAGTTAGCCACAAAAGAGGCCTGTGAAAATTGGCTATCCGAGTTTTTTGCCAATAAGGAAGCGTCGTTGGGAACAAGTCATCGAACAAAACGGCGCATATTTGACTTAAAACAGATGATTGTAACTAATTTTATGAACAAATGAAAATTAAAAAAAAAACCGCAGGAATTTTTTGACAACCTAATATAACCAATTAGTGTATTGTTCTCGCAAAAGTAAGGAAGAATTATTGCTTCTCGAAATGATTCTACAAAACCACGCAAGCCATTAAACCCTTTCAGGATCCCCGGTTTTTTTTTTTACTAAAGAGTTATTTATGAAATTTCGACGTATTCGCAAATAATAAACGAAATGATAAACCAACAAATTTCAAAAAATAAATATCGCGTTGCCCTAAGTCCTAAGCGGTCGTGTCTCGGATTGAACCTCGATTTTTTTCTCACTTAATCGGTTTACTAGTAACACTTTTCGGTCTACATGAGTGCAAATTGTGCCACACGTCACAATGCTGTCGGTAGTTATAATGCTTGACACACGAAAGTCAAGTTTGTTTGCGACGTACAAACACGAATAAAATTTAGTTTTGCTAGTGCAGCACACTATCAATGAACAATGGTCCAGGAGATGCATTTAAGTGGAAATTAGCATTTAGAGCTTGACCGTTATTCTCTAGACAAGAACTGTTTCAGACAAAGTTGTTACTCATGATAGAGCGCTCGTTCCTATGTTGTCAGAAATAGGGTGACCAAAATTGTCGATGAAATAAAAAATCTAACTTTCTTATCTTTATAGATAGAGGTAAACATAGTTCGACAATGTTGTAGTATCTATTGAAATAACCGATATAGCGCCTTTTTTCTATGTTACGTTAGGGTCACCATGAAAAAAAATTGTTTTTCCGATTCGTTATAACTTTTATATTTTGAATTTTACATGTAAACTGTCTTCGAAAGACTTTTAGAGCATACTTATACAAACATTTTTCGATGCAGAACTTGTCAATATCTCAACTTTACTCAAAGTTATTGATATTTCTTCCCACAAAACACGCTCTTTTCGTTTGTTTGTCATTCTTTCTGGGGCAAACATAAAAAAAATATTGATGACGGAATTTGAAAGAACAGATTTCACTCTATGTAATATGTGATTTTCAAAACTATGTTATTTTTTTGTGTTTGAGTAAATTAAAATTGAAATCATGAGTTTTTAGATGAAAACCCATCAGTAACTTTGAGCAGGATTAAGATATTGACATGTTCTGCATCGAAAAATATTGATATTGATAAGCTCTAAAAGTCGTACGAAGACCATTTTGATGTAGAATTTTAAATATAAAAGTTAGAGTACAAAAACCTGTTTTTTTATAGTTACCCTAATGCAACTCAGATTGAATGCCCGAAAATTCTGTTTAAATTCGTTGAAAATGCAACAAGTTGAAAGATTTTTCACCGTAAACGTACTATTTAGGATCTACTGTGTACGGCCATGTAGTTTTTTCAATAAAATAAATGGTGTATTTGATGAAGAATTCATTTTTTTATTTTTCCTTTGAAACTCTATACAGGCAAACCTTTTTTTTTGTGCGGGGGATAGAGACCGCACGAAAAAAGTCGCATTAAAAAAATCGTGCGAAACTTCACCAGCAGCTTTGAAAAATCGTGTTCGGTACACATTTTGAAAAAACTTTTTTTTGTGCGGTAGATAGGGACCGCATAGAAAAAGAAAATAACTCCTTTTGTTTCCCTGCTTTGCGATGGGACACTTTGCTTATTCGTTTGCGCGTGGCTGTTTTGTACTTTTAGTTGCATGTCGAAACGTGTTGCTGTTAGAAATCATATCATGCAAAAAAACGTAGAACATTTGATGAAAGGAGGGGAATGATTTCAGAAGTGGATAATTGAGACTTTTCATACACCGCACAAAAAAACTCGCACAAAAAAAAACCGCACCTAAAAAATCGCACAAGTACAGGGTTTACTGGTTATCACTGCACTAGAAATATTGTTTTTAATTTTTGCATAACTAAAGGCGCAATAAAGTGAAGTGTTTTGGGGTTAACGGGCAGTGGTAACTATATTGCCATCAATTTTTCCAACTGTTTCAATAGTTTTTTTTTTTCAAATCTAAATATGTGTTAGTCCTCATGTCAGGAGTATGTTCTCTGAAGTTGGAGTCGATTCGTTGCCTAGTTTCGACGGCCCGTTAAAGGGTTTATGTAATAATTCGGAATCAATAGAGGGGCTCAAAATGAAAGGGGTGTAAGTGACCCCGAAAAATCCGAAAAGTCATTTGTTTCCACTTTTTCTTGAAAAAAAAATCTGAAATACTGGGCCGATTCAGATGATCAACATATTAAATTAAAGCCATTTGGCTAAATATTATACTCGCAAAAAAATGGATTTTGTTTTCGTAATTATTGTTTGCATTTATTTTCTTTATTGTTTACATGGCTATAGATTAGACGGCGATATATTTTTACGTGAATGCTGAGCTCTTTTTCATATAACATATCAGAGAATCAGAGATGTGGTTTGGTTCAAAATGGTCCAAAAAATCATTTTTTCGCTTTTTTTTTCTAAGAATGGCTTTTTAAAAAAATCATAACTTTTGAACTAGTGGGCCGATCCAGATAATCAATATATCAAATTGAATCCAAAGAGCTACTTTTCTTTGAAAAAAAAAACAATAAACGAAATATCAACATTTTCTCAATACAAATTAGAAAACAAATCAATTTATAAAACTAAAAATCTGAATTCATAACTTTTAAATTCAAGATCGAAACTCGTATATATTCCGTCTAAAACATAGCATTCACCGATTCAAAATCGTTACTCGTCGCCGAAATCCGTAACTCCGTAAACTTGCAGTTATCATGCATTATTGCTTGTCTCAAATGCTGATCATTTAAAACCATTCGACAGACGTGTTGCTCTTTTTTAGCAATCAAACAGTAGCATCAACTTCGCAAAAGAGATCTTCTAAATAACTTTAGCACAGGATTTCTGAATGGTAATTCTTGCTTCTGATACAGGATTATGTATGTAATTCTGATTCATTTGAGAATGTCACGTCTTTCTTACTTTGAAAAAGACAGTACGCAATGCTGCAGAAACAAAACGCTGCATTAGAAGAATTTTGGATAGGACAAACGTGATTGGGATTTTAAAAACGCTTATCAAAAATGAAGCACAAAATACTTTTTTAAAATATAACTTGGGTATTTTTAAATAAAAAGTTCATTGGAATTTATGTGACGTTCCGGTAAAGACGGCATGTTGGTAGATATAATTCGAGAAAACGTTTAAATGTAATTGAATGTTATTGAATCTAAAAAAAAACTATAGGAAAAGCAGATATGCTTCTTTCTTTTTATTTGCAGCTTCGTCATCTCCGAGAATGAAACAGCAAAAATTAAGCATAAAATAAATCACAAAGATTTTTTTATCGATTAATTATTTCTATTCGGTTGCAAAAATCAATATATAGATTTTCGGAATATTTTTTTCATTAAATATTGCATTCAAGTTAAATGAATTCGGATAAAAGTTCTTTAAGTAGACTAGATAGATGAAAATTGAGTAAATACACATCAATTCAGGATAATTTTATTCCGATTGTTCATTATTATAGTTGTTTTATAATTAACAATTAACGCGCAAAATAATTTAGCTGCAAAGAATGACTTGCTCATTGAACCTGGTACAGTTCATTCTGAATCGCACCAGAATATTCCGAAACGTAAGAAACGAAATTTTCGAAATAATGGTGATGATAATGTACATCAAAATAAAATAAGTTTTGCGGATGCTGTTAAAAGTGCGAACACTTCTAACAACAATAAGATAATGGGTTATAGTAATAGTACTAGTATCATGCAAAGTAATCGTAAGACTCATCCGGTTATTGTAATCAAGCCTAAAGAGTCCAAACAAGCTTGCGAGGATACTCGGAAGCATTTGAAGACAAAATTAGATCCAAGAACACACAAAATTAGTAATTTCAGAAATGAAAGAAATGGCTCCATCATTGTTGGGTGTGCAACTGGAGCTAATATAGACAATGTGAAAGATGACATCGAAAGCAATTTGGGTGAGAAGTATAGTGCTGTTGTTCCCATATCGGTGCCCAGATTAAAAATCGTGGGCATGAGCGATCAGCATTCCTCCGATGTTTTCATTGATTACCTTCGAAGTCAGAATGAAGGCATCGAAATAAAAGATGTAAAGGTTTTAAATGTGTACGAAAATCCACGCTTCACCTACAATAAGTTTACTGCTGTTATTGAAGTAGATGTTGACACATATAACTGTTTATTGAACGCGAAAAAAGTAAATGTGGGGTTCGATCGGTGCTCCGTAGTTCCTGCGATTAATGTATTAAGATGCTTCAAATGTGGAGAATTTGGACACAAGAGCACGGATTGCAAACAAAATATTGAAACGTGCTCAAGGTGTAGTCAGAAACACAAGACATCTGAATGCAAGTCAACTGTTGTTGAAAATGAATAAAGAACGGAAATTGAACTTGGACGTCAATCATGCCGCATTTAGCTCTGAATGTTTAGTATATCAGAGACTTTTTGATTTGAAAAAAAGCAGCTTGCATTTCAATAAATAGCAACCAGGTTCCAGAAGAATTGTGAACCAATATTATATTTTGTATTTGAATATTGCGGGACTGTCAACAAACTACGTAGCGTTACGTCAGATTGTTGAGGAAAAGCGTCCATTTCTAGTCCTTTTGTCTGAAACACACATTGTTGAAATAGAATCATTTGATCAGTATAGTATTCCGGGATATAATGTTGCTGCGTGTTTATCACATTCTAGGCACACTGGCGGTGTTGCTATTTATGTCAGAGAATCAGTTCAATTCAATCTTCGCCTCAACGAAGTGTTTGATGGTAACTGGTTCTTGGGCATTACAGTTGAACATGGCATGAAGATGGGTAATTTTGGTGTTTTGTATCATAGTCCCAGCTCAAGCGACTTGCGTTTTGTTGAAATTTTAGAAAACTGGCTTGAAATGTTCCTTGACTATAGCAAATTGAATATATTAGCTGGTGATTTCAATATTAATTGGCGTGATGACTACAATTCGAACCATTTGAAGCGTGTATCCGATTTCTTCAATTTGAAACAAACAGTAAAGTGCTGGAGGAAATATTCGAAGCATGCTGTTTCGAATCTCGTAGTGAGAAGCCTGGATTTTCCATTCGAGGTCGGTAATTTAGATGAATCATCAGCTGTTCTAACTGATACCTTGAAAGAGTGTACAAATCGGCTTGTTACGCAAAAATTTGTTCCTATGAAAAGCTCGAACAGCTGGTACAATTTGGATCTTTTACGCCTTAAACGTGAGAGAGACAGATGGTACAAGAAATTTTGTAGAACAAATGATGGAAATCATTGGAATATGTACACAAACGCGCGCAATATATATTCACAGTCGATTAAGAAAACTCGTTGTGAATATATTCAGAGGAAGATTGATCTGCATCAAAGCAACAGCAAGGAGTTATGGAAAATTTTGAAATCTTTATTAAAACCTAGTAATAGCAAACCGCGGTCCATAACTTTTAATGGCACACTTGAACAGTCTGAACAGGCTATAGCATCTAAGTTTAACGATTATTTTGTCAATAGTGTTTCATTGATCAATCAGTCCATTGAATTGGTTGATGAACCTGATGAAATAAAACAGCCGGTTAACAGTAGTTGTAGATTTGAAAGTTTTCACCCAATTACATTAAATGAACTTAGAACTATTTGCTTTTCTTTAGGAAAAACGGCTGGAGAGGATAATGTCAATGCTAGAGTTATTCAAGATTGCTTTCATGTCATCGATCACATCTTGCTGGACCTTATTAATAAATCTTTGCTAACTGGGCATATGCCTAAGGTGTGGAAGGAATCTTTAATAGTTCCAATTCAAAAGGTTGCTGGAACGATTGAAGCCGAAGAGTTTCGTCCCATCAATATGTTGCACACGCTAGAGAAAATATTAGAAGTAGTCGTTAAAGGCCAGCTGCTGGAATATTTAAATTGCAATGCTTTGCTAATACCAGAACAATCGGGATATCGGGAAGGTCATTCCTGTGAAACCGCATTGAACTTGGTATTAGCAAAATGGAAAGAGAAACTAGAGTGCAAAGAGAATATCATTGCTGTTTTTCTGGATCTAAAACGCGCTTTCGAAACAATAGGCCCTTGTTGTTGAACACGATTAAGCGCTTTGGATTTACGAGTACTGCATATAAATGGTTCGAAAGCTATTTAAATGACAGAACTCAACGGACTATTTTTAATGATACAATTTCGAATCCCCTAGGGAATAATCTTGGAGTACCTCAGGGAAGTGTATTAGGGCCCCTTTTATTTATTATGTATATCAATGACATGCGAAGAGTTTTACGATTTTGTGATATCAATCTTTTTGCAGATGATACTGTGTTATTCATTGCAGCTAATGATTTAGATCAGGTCGTTTTACATTTGAATGGAGATTTACATTCTTTAAGTAGATGGTTGAAGTATAAGCAATTGAAATTGAACATAAGTAAAACTAAATATATGGTAATCTCGCGAAATCGTTTAAATGAAAACGTCTCCATCGTTATTGATAATGAGACTATTGATCGAGTTCGGGACATTAAATATCTTGGCGTGATTATTGATGACAAACTCAAGTTCAACACTCACATTGACAATGTCATCAAGAAAATTGCCAAGAAGTATGGAATCTTATGTCGATTGAAAAACGATTTAACTATTTGCAGCAAAATACAGCTATACAAATCAATCATCTCTCCTCATTTAGACTTTTGCTCTTCCATTTTATTTTTAGCCAATGACACACAAATATCGAGATTACAGCGCTTGCAAAACAAAATAATGCGGTTGATACTAAAATGTAACAGATTCACTTCCTCATCTTTAATGTTGGACGCTCTGCAATGGTTATCCGTGAAGCAAAGAATTGTTTATTTAACTATGGTGTTCATTTTTAAAGTAATTAACGGTTTGCTGCCTCGATATTTGTGTGATCGAGTTGAAAGAGCAAGTGACCTTCATAGTTATAACACTAGAAACGCGAATGAGATAAGAACACCTAATTTCTTGTCATGTGCTTCACAAAATTCGTTGTACTTCAAAGGAATAAATGTGTTCAACTCGATGCCAAGACATATTAAATGCGCAACAACACTTACAGAATTTAAGAGGCACTGTATTTCACATGTAAAAGCTGTGTTCTCTTAACAGCTGAACGAGTTTTTGTTTATTTTTATGACGAAGATCTTTACTGACGAAGTTTTATACGAACGGATAATTTAATGTGGACAATTTTTTTGCAGTTTGTTTTCAATATTTTCAATGAATCTGACGAAGTTTTTTTTGAACGGATTATATTATGTAGATTATTTTTTTTTTTAAATTTGTATTGATCTCTATTATGTCTATCATGATCTTGGTGATGATGGACTATTTTTATTTTTATTTTGTCGTTCTTATAGTTGTATTAGTTTAAAAAAAATTAAAGTAGTCTACAAAAGTTTGAGCGTCACGCGCGAGACACAGATATAAAGGATATTAAATTGAAAGTTTTTTTGAGTGCCGGTCTAGGAATTTTTCGTAAAGGAAATTTTCTCGATTTCTCTGAATGAGGGCATTCACAGTCAATCTAAAACAAGGCTGGCGGTTGGACTTGTGCTCTGGTGGACCACTTGGCTGCAAGGGCCTCGTCGGGACCGTATCGGCTCTGTGGCGGACATGACTGAGTATTGGCTTTTTTGGACATTGCAATTTTTTGAACTTATATCTGTAAATAAAATCAGTTCGTTTTTCATGTTTGCTAAACTGATTTCAATGTTGAAAAAAAATAAATTATCTTTTAGATAACTCGTCTTGCTCAAACCTCTGTAGGGGAAGGAGGCGGGACCATCATCATCATCATTATTTATAATTGAACTTTGATTTCTATACACAGGTTCACATGTTCCCAAATAAACATCGATTCAGCGCGTAATTCGCAAACGGTTGCAAATTGATACACTAAGCAATGTATTTTCCAGTTCCCATTCTAGAGTTCATTCGTTTGTTGAAAAGATAGCATTGATTTTACTTTCGCCAAGCAACAGTTCTCAATAGTACGATTTACTGAGGCTTTCATAATATGCTTCCTGTTTCGCTGTATTCAGTAATACAAAATCATTGTGACATTCTTCAAAACCATTTACCCGATTTTTTTCTACAAGAGCCTATCATTTCACCTAGAACGCAAAAAGCAATCGAAAAACATGGCCGCATGCCAAGTTCCTAATGAAGGAAATTATTCGTAACGGCAATTGAACCGTGTCGCCACTTCAAATACAAAAAAGATATTGAATTTGACATTTATTACATTTGCCCCACTGAGCCAAACAAATGAAACCTCTTGAAAGGCAGCCAGTATTTCCCCCTCGAATAACACATTAATCTATGGACATTCTTTAAATTCCAGAGAGGCCAGATAATCTGAAACCAAATAAAAAGTTCACACGAAAAAAAAAAGAAATACTTACGAACCTGCAAACGTTGCGGCGCCTCTCTTCGCTATTCGGCCCGTTGCTTTGCGCCCCCACCGGCTCAGGTATGTTCTTATGCCACGTTCCGGAAGAAATGAAATCAGCTGGCACGTACCAATCGTAATTTCACCAGGTTTTCAGGGCACAAAAAATACAAATCTTCTCCTGCTTCCGCACTGTCGCACCCGCTACTTTTGGGGGCAAATTTTCACGACCCGTAACGTTACAGCGGTACACACGTAAACCTAACACACGACCCGGTGACACACTACGGTGGCTCTTCTCCGTCTATTTCACTTGAACCTTGCACTTTCGCTTCGTTCTCAGCCGAGAGTTTCGGTTTGTGTGGGTGTGGGTGTGTATGTTTCCGCCGGATCAGGAAAGAGCGATTGCAATCGAGGCGAATTTTATTTCGTATGAATTTTAATTTTTACCTTAACTGTGTTGACGTGTCTGCTGGTGTAGGCAAACGAGGGAAAAAAAACGCAAGACCAGAACCACTTCACTCACAGCATCTCGCACCTTGCTGTTCGCGCTGTCGATCTTCAAAGAACCTTCCGCCAACGCATACCCTCGGGCCAGACCAGACAAGAAATTTGCAACCGCTGGAAGGATGTTTTCCGTTCTTTCTCTCTCCCCGCTTTGCCCCCAAAAACACACCTTAGCGCAATCCCTCCCGCAACTCACGGATACACACAATTCCAGGTAACACCGTGTCCGGAATAATTTAATTTTCACGATTCCAGCCGCGTGTTGCTGAAGAAGGATTTCGTTCGTTTTTTCCCCTTCTCGTTTACCGTTTTACTCCCCAGCTCGCTTATCTCGAATTTCTTATTTATATTTTATTTATATTTTTATGTTTACTTCCCTTCGCGCTTTCGGTTAACCGATGAGGGAAAATTTTCACACTTTCAGCTTTTGTTGTGTTTTCACGTTTGCCGAACGTGTCCAAAGAATGGGACCTTGAACCGGAAGATAGAATTAATCACGTTTTCCGGATGATTTAATTCACTCGACTGCGGGCAAACGCCTCCGGGGGTCGACAACTCACCGCGCGTAGAACCGCTTTGCATCGCCTAGCTTTTCCAAATGTACGTTTATCAAGTCTCTCTCTCTCTCTACCTTCGCTAAATTCAAAGAAGGAATTACCCCAGCTTACCGCTGTTTTCAAACATTGAGATATACGAATCGCAAACAAAGGAGGATTCCGTTCAGTCCTATCTGTTCCCAAAATTTAGTCCCTCAAATCTGGTCGTAAAACTCGCCGGTGCATTCAGGCGGAAAGATGTTTATTTCGTTTTCCAATATTCTACGAAATATGTCGACACCTGGTCAAAACAGAATCAAAGCAGAACCGTCCCCAAACATTCCGTTCGTGTAGCTATATTCACATATCATCGACTCGACTGGCTCGACCCGACCCGGCCTTAGCCGCCCGGTTTTCTTTCCAAAAGCGAAAGTCCCCAGCGATGGGGCGCCAAAGTGACACAAGCGCGCGCTGCGATCTCGCCACAGTCAAACAGAGACCCCTGGCACGTCCAGACGGAACCGAATCTGCAGGGAAACTGTGCGATTCCGTCCGCGAGATAGTGCAGATGACGTCGCCAGCGGACGGAGCCAGATTTTGCGATTCTGCACGGCACGGCGGTGCCGAATCAGGCAGTTCCGGCTGCAGCGCGGAGACCCTCAGCGAGGTCCGCGAGGCGTGCTGCTCACCGGCTGCAGCGCTCTCCATCCGAAACCGGGAGAGCGAAAGCGGAGGTTATGCGTTAGAGAGAAGGAAATTCTGAACGAGAGCCCGGTTTCTTTGATTCTCCGGCATTCTCACGTGGGGGTTTATGCCTACCACCGAGGAATTGTTGCCAGCAAAATGGTGATTTGTGGTTGGTGGATGTAGGGATGGTCAATGCATTGAAGGAATGAAGAGAGAAGCACACACCATGGACACTAGAGTGCCAATGAAAAATGTGACAGACATTTTTTCGAGATAACAGTAAATCTCGACTAGGGATTGTTAACCGGTTTTACCGGTAATACCGGATCATTTTTCATTACCGAATTACCGGTAATTTCAGAATCAATAACCGGTGATTTCGGTAATTTTCGTTTTTACCGCTTAAATAATATTTGCCTTTATGCCGCTTTGAATTATTACTCGAGAATCAGAATAAGATCGAAAAAACCCAACTGACAGTATTGCGCCAATACTCTGAATTCTTTTTTTTATCCAAAATATATATTTTTTATTAAGGCTCATATGGCGTCAACCTGACGGGGCCGGGAGTTCAATATTTCGACAATGTTTACCTTATAACTATGATAGTAATATGTAACCAATTACTCGCGGTTGGCTCGAGGTTAGTATTACAAGTGTTTTCGTAATTGTGATGTTGCTGTCTCTAATGCTCTGTACCTGTGCCCGACACGGGATAATTCCTATTGGGATGCAGCTGACCATTAATCAGCAACGCCCCCCTAGTCTGTAACCAATATCTAGCGTGGTGCATCTTTCTCGACTCGAGGAATCCAGGATGGAATGGTCACTAGCCGGCGCAATCATCAGCTCGTGTAGAGTTGTCATATGCGGTACAACCTTTGGCTCTTGTTGAATGATCAGTGGACTGCACAACCTTTGGCCCGTGTGTCTGTAAAGAGTGTGTGTATGTATTGCCGCGACTATTAAAAGTTTATCGATCGGATAGGAGGGATATGAAACGGGGACACAACGAAGGAAACATCATTAAACGTTGACATCGGCGTTTCTGAGGAACAGGTATAGATGAAGCAGAAGATCAGGATCCCGGCTACCTAAGATATCCCGGACGGGGATATCCGATTGTCTGCCTTGTGCTCTCAGTGCTCTAGAGAGCTGAGAGCGAGCAGCATGGAACCGGATACACGACCAGACAACATGCTCGATGTCGTGGTAGCCATCGCCACAATCACAAAGATTGTTTGCTGCGAGCCCAATGCGATAGAGATGCGCGTTTAGGTTGTAGTGATTGGACATAAGCCGAGATATCACGCGAATGAAATCACGACCGACATTCAATCCCTTAAACCAAGCTTTCGTCGAAACCTTAGGGATAATCGTGTGTAACCAGCGTCCGAACTCATCTTCACTCCACATGCGCTGCCAACTAACGAGTGTGTCCTGGTGAGGAATGTGATAAAATTCGTTATAAGCAATTTGCCTTTCAAAAAGTGTGCCTTCTGAAGCGCCCACCTTAGCTAGCGAGTCCGCTTTCTCAATCCCCCGGAATCGAGCAATGATAGGGAACCCATGCTAAGGTAATATTGAATAATTTTTCGACCAAAACACTCAATAGATGTCTTATTCTTGTTAGGAAATAAGATGAGCGTTTATCAACTATCATTGAGCGGAGTGCCTCTATTGAGCTGAGACTGTCTGAAAAAATAAAATAATGGTCGATGGGCAGTGTTTCAATGATCCCTAGAGCATAGTATATCGCACCCATTTCAGCGACATACACGGAACAAGGATCTTTGAGTTTGAAAGATGCACTGGAATTTTCATTGAAGATGCCGAAGCCAGTGGATCCGTTTATGCATGAACCGTCAGTAAAGAACAATTTATCAGATCTAACATTCCCATATTCTACCGAAAATATCGGCGGAATATAATCGGAACGTAGATGATCTGGGATTCCATGGATCTTTTGTCGCATGGACAGATAAAAATTTATAGAGGAATTGCAAAAGAATGGGAAGCAAACTTGGTTGGTTGGATGTTCCGGTTATTGTTTGGAGAAAATTGATTCTTTGCTGGCATTTCTGTTTCAAATACGCAATGTGTATTCCCCAGGTACATTTAGAGTCAAAATATAATCCAAGGTATTTGAAAACATCAAGTGCCTGATCGCTTTGCCGGATAGGTGAAGCTGGAATTGGGCGAGTTCGTGCTTCCTAGAAAAAAACGACCATTTCAGTTTTCTCCGTAGAGAATTCGATACCCAGCTTTAGAGCCCACGTGAACAGGTTGTACAGGGTATCTTGCAAGGATTTTTGCAGAACGGCGGGATTAGTACCCGTGATGGAAATAACTCCATCGTCTGCAAGTTGTCTCAGCGTGCAGTTTCTAGCATATCATTGACGTAAAAACTGTACAAGAGGGGGCTTAGGCAGGAGCCTTGTGGTAGGCCCATAAAACTGTATCGAGAAGATTTCAAGCTGCCATGATTGAAAAACATGTGCTTTTCTGACAGTAAATTGTACAGGAAATTATTCAGAATTGGCGAAAGTCCACGATTATGAAGTTTCTCTGAGAGAATTTCCATGGAAACTGAATCAAATTCCCCTTTGATATCGAGAAAAAAGGAAGCCATTTGTTCTTTACGAGCAAATGCGATTTGGATTTCAGAAGATAGCAGCGCGAGACAATCATTCGTCCGTTTACCTCGGCGAAAGCCAAACTGCGTATTTGACAGCAAATTGTTCGTTTCAACCCACTTGTCCAAACGAAGTAGAATCATTTTCTCTAACAATTTACGAATACAGGATAACATTGCAATCGGCCTATACGAGTTGTGATCGCAAGCCGGCTTATTGGGTTTTCGTATGGCTATCACTCTCACTTGCCTCCAGTCATGCGGGACAATATTCAGCTCCAGAAACTTGTTGAACAAGTTCAGCAAACGCTGTTTTGCCAAGTCGGGAAGATTCTTCAACAAGTTGAATTTAATCTTGTCCGACCCAGGAGCTGAATTGTTACATGAGAGGAGGGCAATTGAGAATTCTACCATCGAAAAATTCTCATAATCGCCTTGGAGCGGAATGTCGCGTACGACGTTTTGTGCAGGAACGGAATCGGGACAAACCTTTCTTGCAAATTTGAAAATCCAACGGTCAGAGTATTCCTCACTTTCATTTGTATGGTTCCAGCCACGCATTCTCCTAGCCGTATTCCAAAGAGTGCTCATAGCTGTCTCCCTTGACAAACCATTGACGAACTTCCGCCAATATCCACGCTTTTTTGCTTTAATCAGACCTTTTAGTTTGGCTTCTAGAGCTTGGTACTTTCGAACCCATTCCACTAGTCCAGTTTTCCGGAATTTTTCAAGGTAGACCTTTGAACACTCCTTGTCCCACCAAAGTGATGGAGGACGACGTCGGAAAGTGGTGGCAGGTACACGTTTCTTTTGAGCTTGAAGTGCGCTTTCGTAAATCAAACTCGATATAAAGTTATACTCTTCGAGTGGAGGAAGTTCATGCATTGAAACAAGTGCTTCAGATATTATTTCTGCAAATTTTCTCCAGTCAATATTTTTCGTGAGGTCATACGCAATATCGACTGACTCACGAGAACCTGATCCATTGGAGATCGATAAAATTATTGGTAGGTGATCACTACCGTGGGGATCTTGGATTACCTTCCACGTGCAATCCAGGGATAACGAAGAAGAGCAAAGTGATATGTCTAGCATACTTGCCCGTGCAGGAGGGTTCTGGTTGCTTCCCCAGTATTCAAAACTGTCAATTTGAAGTTGTCGCACAGATCATAAATCAAAGTGGCACGGTTGTCATCGTAGAGTGATCCCCATGCTGTTCCATGTGAGTTGAGGTCATCTAAGATTAGCCGCGGCTCCGGCAATGCCTCGATGATATCAGAAAACTGATGGCGGCCAACCATAGTTCTTGGAGGAATATATATCGAGGCAATGCAGAGGTCTTTGCCATTGATTTGTGTCTGGCAAGCGACAACTTCAATGCCTGTCATCGATGGGAGAGTGACTCTATAGAAGGAGTGACATTTTTTGAACCCCTATAGTACGCCACCAAACGAGTCATTTCGATCGAGGCGAATAATGTTGAAATCGTGGAAATTCAGTTCGTGGGCTGAAGAAAGCCATGTTTCACAGAGGGAAAATACATCACAGTTAGAACTATGAATTAAAAATTTAAATTGATTGATGCTTCTGCAATTCCACTGTATTACAGTGGTCAAATCCTAGACCTCTTCCACTGAATCAGGCATCGAGGGAAATGAACGCTGCTAAAAAACCACATTTTTCTTTCAAAAATGTTCTCACAATCGGAAGCAAACATAATACAATGCTTTTAAGAGGGTCATTTATATTTAAACCATTTAAAATGTTGTCCACCAGGTCAGAAAGCGCAAGCAAACCAGATTGTGGCTGTTGCCTCGACCGCGAAAATGGAACAGACTGGTGCGTAGAAGAACCGCTTAAACTAGGAGGTTCTTGCTTCGGTTTATTCTCAGCACGTTCAATTCGAGTTTTCATTCCAACTTGGGAAGTTTCGATCGTCTTTCTGGGGAGTGATGGAAAAGAAGTAATTTTTTTTTTCCTGACGGCACCCTGCGATGTACCGGAACTTCCTGCATTGGGAGCGTCAGAAACAAGGTTCGTCGTTCTGCAGAATGGAGTAGGGATTGTCCTGAGTCGTTGGAACGGAACTCTTAAGCATTTCTGCATAAGTCCGCTTGGAACGTTCCTTTAAGGAACGCTTGATTTTTTCCCCTCGTTGTTTGTACACCGGGCATTGAATAATATCATGAGGAGCCCCGCCGCAATGAAGACACTTGTGCTCTTTCGCGCAAGGATTCTCATCATGGCTCTCTCCACAATCTGCACAACGTTTTTTGTTGCAACAATAGGCGGCCGTGTGACCGAGTTGCATACATTTGTTGCATTTCATTACCCGGGGTACAAACAACCGAACAGGTAAACGAAGTGCACCTATTGCAACGTAGTTTGGAAGGGCGGAACCCTCAAAAGTCACACGAAAAGAGTTTGTCCGATTGAGAACCCTTTTGTAATTTTTTTTGTGAATTCTTTGAAACTCTTAAAATTCTGAATTTGAAATCTGAAAGTTCAAAAATCGCTACGCGATTTGAAAATGAAGCATAGGATAAGCTTCAGCGATGAAAAACTGACAGCGATAAAATAATTGATTGATGCTCTCGAACCAGTTTTGGTCGCAATTGAACTGCTATGCCAGAAGAACTGAATCCTTTATTGCGTCAGATTGCAATTTATTCTAAAACAGCTATCGGGGCAACCATCAGAAATTTCGGAGCAGCTGCTTGAAATCTGTTACCGATCAATTAATTATTGTCGGTCACGATGAGTTGTCTTTCAATGTTTTCTGTTTAGTATTGTTGGATAATTTCCGGTATTTAGATTTAGAACCCAATTTAAAATTGAATTGTGAATACCCTGTGAAATATTTTTGAGCTCAAACCGATAAGTTTGTAGAGTAGGGAAATTCAATTATCGATATGTTTCTCTTTTGCACACGATCGCTTCTCGATCGTGTCTCAATATCCCGACACAATTTTTAGATAAAGGCTCGAGCTCATGGATCAGTTGAATATAGATCGCAAAGCACACAAGTTGTGTAAAAGTTCACCTCAATAAACTTTGTCGAAAAAGATCAGTTTTCTTTAAGTCTCGTTGTTCTGTTTCTCGGGAGTGGTTCCTGGACAAATATCGAAATCCTTTGTCATTAGTCCTGATCCGCTCATAGTCATCACAGTATTTGCTGCTGCCAGGTTCGCCATCATGTATGTAAGTAAATTTTTGTTTGTTTTGGACTGGTGGAATTGTCGATAAATGTAGAGTCCTTCGAGCAAAATAATTGTATTGTACTAACCCCACGTGAGTCTGACAACGATGAGCTGAGAAACCAAGCTGTCAACGTTGACAGTCAGAACGGGAGGAAGTTTCAGCAGCGATTGGAGAAAACGGAAGAAGAAAAAAAAGGAAAAGTAAAAGAAGACGCCTTTGGTTCTGGGGCCAGGAAGCGATCTGAACCAACTAAGCAAAAATTGATAGAAAACTGACGTAAAAGCTCAGGAAGAGTCGATTTTTTGAAGCCAAATTTGAAAGAGAGCTGAAGTTTAGGTTTAAAGAAGAAGAAAAGAGAGTGATAGAAAATCTAACAGAAGTAAAGCGAAGTGGAAATACGTGGAATACAGTCGGGCAGTACGACTAAAGCCTTGTTTAACAAGTCCTCATTGAAAGGACTGCAGAAAAACGTTTCGTATATGCAGAATTGTTTGCCTATATGAATAATCATTTTACTCGTGTGTCACGACCACGATTAATGATGACTTGGGCGTCTTCTATCAAACGTCAAGAACTACAATGATCAAGCAGACATTTAAAATCGTTCGTGAATTGATGAAATTTGACGATTATGGTATTGATTCAATAGCTGGACAATAGTAGGGGAAAAATCCACTGGACGTTCCAAAATGTTATCTTGTAAACTAATCATTGTCAATAAAAGCCATTTTATCAAGCCCATTTGCTCATTTTGAAGTATTGTTTTATCGGTAATTTTCCGATTTTACCGGTAATGAAAGGTTCATTTTCGAATAACCGATTATTGAAATTTTGGCACGGTAATGCAATCCATGCAATGTTAATACATTTGATGCAAAGATTACCATTGCAGATGCGGCTAGCTTGATGAAGCCTATAGATAAAAATAGAATTAGAAACTGTTTTGAAAGAAGCTGCCAACAAGAAAACTCCGAGCCCAGATGGGCTGACATACGAATTTTATTTGAAATTCTCTGATCACCTGATTGATGATTTAACGATACTGTTCAACAAATACTTAATCGAAAGTGTCTGTCCATCTGATAACTTCTCAATGGGGATAATATGCCTTATTCCAAATAAAGATGATCCACATGATATTGTCAACAAAAGACCAATAAGCATGTTGAATACCGATTACAAGTTGTTTACAAAAAATTTAGCAAATCGATTATACCCATTGCTGGAAAAAAATTATCGGACCTGGTCAAACTGCATGCAATCCAAGGCTCTCATGCATCGATAACCTCAAAAAATTACGTTATATAACCATCCGTGTAGGTCAAACTAAAAGATTCAAAGGACTGCTGCTAAGCCTTGATTTGGAAAAAGCTTTTGATAGAGTGAATCATAGGTTTTTATGGACTGCACTAGAAAAATTTGAATTTCCTATGCCCATTATAAAATGTCTGAAAACTTTGTATTCTAATGCAAGTTCTAGAGTGATTTTGAATGGCTTTTTAACTAACGACATTCACGTCAAGTCTTCGGTGCGCCAGGAATGTCCTATTAGCATGGCACAGTTTGTTCTGTACATAGAACCTCTTAGTGATAATATTCGAGGCTGCTTCGTGGCAGATCATCAACTATTTTAGCATATATTCTAAAATAAAATTGAACATCTATAAATGATATTATATGCGATTTGATGATTGTAAATCAGGACAGCACCAGATTTTGGAACAGAGTAATTTAAGAATATTAGGCGTTACGTTCCATACAAAATATCAAACTACAGTCACATTTAATTTTGATTCGATAATACAATCAATTAAGCAGTGCCTGAAGACGCATCCGAAAAGAAATTTGAATTTAATTCATAAAGTCTGGATCCTGAATGTGCACCCGTGGCCGAGTGGTTAGCGTCTCACATTGTCATGCCGGGTGTTCGGGTTCGATTCCCGTTCTGGCCGGAGGATTTTTCGTCAAAGAAATTTCTTTCGACTTGCACTGTGGTCACGCGTATTCAAGAGCTTGCCCTTCGGAATACATTCAAGGCGTGTTATTTGGCTTAAGAAATCTCAACTATGTATTAATAAATGACGCTAATTAATGCATACGTTGTGACGGCAAAAGTTTCACAGGGAACGTTAACGCCATTCAAGAAGAAGAAGGATCCTGAATAAGTTAATACTGTCGAAGATATGGTAGGGGAAGTGGGGGCATAGTGGTCACCCTAAGGAATATGCCCATTTCCAGCGTCCACATACCGCTTCAATTCCCGTTATTCGTAGAACACTCATTCATTGTTCAACTCATTGTTGTTCAAGATAGCAAAAGGCTTTTACTATAGAAATTCAAAACAGTACATTTCTCATCATTATAAAAAAAGGTGGAAACCGAACTTTTTTTTGCTTGATGGTAAAGTGGTCACTTGCACATATCATGCTAAAGGGGATAGAGTTATGCGTTTTTTCAGTCCAAATTTGTTCAAATCATATTTGATATAGTAGGTACATGTACAGGGTTTTCCAACTTTAAATTCCGAAAGTAAAGCGAAATAAAACACACTTAGAATTCGAATTCCGATGAAACTTTTATTTCAAATTAAAGTTTGGTTTATGCCATTATGTGTGAAATACAACATCATTCAAATGTCCACCTAGGGCTTCCTCGCACACCTTGATCCGGAACAGGTAATTTTCGATGACTTTTCGGCACATATGGGGCGGTATCTCGGTCATAACTTCACGAATGTTATCTTTCAAATGTTCAAGAGTTTTCGGAGAGTCGGCATAGACACGGTCTTTCGCATAACCCCACAAAAAAGTCTAGCGGGTTCAAATCGCATGATTGGCATCACCAAAACGCGAAATTATTCGTCCCTCAAATTTCGTTCGCAATATGGCCATGTTCGGTCGTGTTGTGTGGCACGTGGCGCCGTCCTGCTGAAATCACATGTCATCCGTATCCATATCTTCAATTTGTGGCAAAACAAAAATCGGTTAACATGCGGCCATAGCGCTCACCATTCACTGTTACCGTCTCGCCGTCCTCATTTTCAAAGAAATACGGCCCGATGACTCCACCAGACCATAATGCGCACCAAACAGTGACTTTTGGCGGATGCAATGGCCTCTCAACAATCACGTGTGGATTTTCTGAGCCCCATATACGGAATTTTGGGTGTTCACATAGCCACCGAGCTCGAAATGTGCCTCATCGCTGAAGAAAATTTGAAGAGAAAATTCAGCATTTTGCTGCTGTTGTTCGTTCACCCAATCGACGTATGCCCGACGCATTCCATGGTCACCACGCTCTAGTTTTTGTACCAGTTGGACTTTATATGGATTGTAAGCTCACGAAGTGTGTTTCGGACGATCTCAAAAGCAAACGCTTTTATTTGGCGTTTATATCGCTTTAAGCTGTAAATATATTTCATTTTACGACTTCATTATTTTAATAATTATTAAATATTTACATTTTTCGTTCCTTCTTGGTTTTAAATTCAATTTTCTCCGTGATTTAACAAAAACAATTTTTTAATAAATTTTTGCTCGCACTCCTGTTTACTTGCTTTTTAATGATGGCTTCTATTCCGGATGTTTTTATCATTGTTGACATTCGTGACAGCTTTGGCAACGTCACTGTTACAGTCCTTAGTTAATGATGTGGCTGTGTTCTGCCCTGCGGTCTTCTCCCGCAACATCCCCCGCCCCGTATTGCTGGTGATTTGACCCAGCCATACCGTTATCCTCAATTTCAAGGACCGCCAATTTAGTAACTGGCCTCTGTAGAATACCGCTTTTAGTCTGTATATCCGCTCTACGAATGCGACCATCCTTTCCAGGATACACCCTAATCACCCGTCCTCTCGTCCAACTATTCCTCGTTGCTTCATCTACTATCAAGACTAAATCTCCCACCAATAGTGCCTTCACCTCTTCTAGCCATTTACTGCGATTAGCTATCGTTGGAAGATATTCCTTGGTCCAGCGTCTCCAGAACTGGTCGAGTAGAACCTGCACAAGATTCCAATTATTTTTAAGAGCAATACGTTCGTCGGTTGGTGGTTTTGTTGGTTGCACGACTCCTGACGAACTGAGCAGCAAAAAATGGTTTGGTGTTAGGGATTCCCCATTACATGGATCAATCGGAATATACGTAAGCGGCCTCGAGTTAACCATCGCTTCCACCTCAGTGACCACAGTGGAAAATATTTCGTCATCCGGTTTTTTTGGCAATGAAAGAGAAGTCAATGCTATTTTCACAGTTTTCACCATGCGTTCCCATGCCCCACCCATGTGGGGGGAAGCAGGAGGGTTGAAATGCCATTGGGTAGCGGTGTTAGTAAATGTATCAGCGAGTTTTTCGTTAATACCCCGTATTTCTTTGATCAATTCATTACTTGCGCCGCGAAAATTTGTTCCTTGGTCACTATATATTTCCTGTGGAGAACCTCTTCTGGCTATAAACCGACGGATTGCAAACTTGCAGGATTCTGTAGAGAGAGAGCCTGTTATTTCTAGATGAATTGCCCTCACAGTCATACAGGTGAATAACGCTATCCATCGTTTGGTATTTGATCTACCGAGCCGAATCAGGAATGGCCCGCAATAATCTAGGCCTACAAACGTAAATGGCCTAACGTATGGTGTCAAACGGGCTGCTGGTAGTGGTGCCATTCGTGGAATTTTCGGGGTAGATTTATATACGCGACACCACATGCATTCTTTCGCCACTTTGCGAACGACCACTCGCATTTTACAAATATAGAAGTTCTGTCGCAATTCGTTCACTATTGTTTCTTTGTTATTGTGTCCGAATTTACGATGATAATAGTTGACTAGCAGCCTTGTAACATAGTGGTCCTTCGGTAGGATAACAGGCTTTCTTACTTCGTAAGGCACACATAAAGCCTCGCTGATGCGGCTATCAGATCTAATGATTCCGTCTTCGTCCAGGTACGGTGAGAGTTTGTATAGTACACTATTTTTATTCAACTGGCTCCATTTCTGCGACCCATTTCTTTGGAATTTTGTCAATTCCATGGAAAATCCTTCTGCTTGAACTTGTCTGTAAACATAAGTCTCTGCTTTTTTCAAATCCTCTTGCAACAATCCTTGAGGATGGCTTATCGACGTCGATTTTTTACAGGTGCGTGCGAAGAAGAAGACGAACGCCACTGCTCTGATCAATCGTTCGTATTTGGAGAAACGTTCGAAGGTGATAAGAGATTCAACTCTCTCGTGTTGATGTACGCGACCCATACGGATTTCCTCCTTTGTTTCTGTCACAACGTGTTTCGAACGAGGCCAGCTTTCTTCATCGTCGTACAGGAATTCAGGTGCTTTGAACCAACGAGACTCGGAACTGGACACGGAGTTCTGGTTCCATTTTGTAGCCTCATCAGCTACATTCATCTGTGATGGGACCCACCTCCATTCGGCCATGGTTGACTCGCTCAGGATTTCTCCTACTCGGACGGCAACGTACTGTTTATAACGGCGATGGTCCGAGCAAATCCAGGACAGAACAGTGCTAGAATCTGTCCAGAATGTACGACGCTTAATTTCCAGGGTGTGAGAATCTGTGATCATCTTCGCCAAACGGACTCCGATTATAGCAGCCTGCAGTTCGAGACGGGGAACGGAAATGGATTTCACCGGAGCAACTTTGGTTTTTGACGATACCAAGACACATCTGACTTCCCCTCGTTCCACAATTCGAAAATATGCTGCGCTTGAATAAGCTTCCTCGCTTGCATCTACGAAGACGTGGAGCTCCATATCATTGTAGTTACATCGATCGTACATGGGAAAGTAACAACGTGGAATCGTGATCAACTCTAAACATCGTAAAGAGACTAGCCAGCGTTTCCACCGAATATATATTTCGTGTGGCACTGCTTCATCCCAATCTAAACCACATTTCCATACATCTTGCAGGATAATTTTCCCTTGTATTACCAACATTGATATTAAACCAAGAGGGTCAAAGAAGCTCATAACGAAGCGAAGAATTTCCCGTTTAGTAGGCGGAGAATCGCGCTCGAAAAGAGTCTGAACTACATTGCGATCGCCGAAGGTAAATTGAAAAGCATCTTCTTCCATAATCCACTGTAGACCAAGGACTCGCCCGCATTCACTTGTTTTATCGACAGTAAATTGCTTGCATTTGTCTGTCGCATTTTCTCCCATCACTTCCATTAACTTCTTGGAGTTCGACAACCAGTTTCGCATACGAAATCCTGCCTTTTCGTGGATAGTTCTCACTTGCGTCGACACTTCCACTGCTTCGTCCACACTATCAAAGCTGCTCAGATAATCATCCATATAATGATCTTCTAGGATGGCCTTGGATGCTCTCGGGTATTGTTGTTCGAATTCTTTAGCGTTCAAGTTTTTCACGAATTGTGAACTGCAAGGGGAACACGTCGAACCGAATGTCGCTACGTTCATCTCATACACATCGATGGGAAACGAGGAATCATTCCTCCAAAGAAATCTTTGCGATTGGCGATCAGAACTGCGAATCAGGACTTGGTGGAACATTTCCTGAATGTCGCCAGTAACTGCTATTTGTCGCTGACGAAAACGAAACAGGACACCAGGTAATGATACCAGAAAATCTGGTCCTTTGAGAACCATACTGTTGAATGAAATTTGTTCTGTCTTCGCTGCTGCGTCCCATACCAGGCGTAGCTTTTCTGGCTTTTTTGGATTCACTACTATATTCAATGGCAGAAACCAAACTCGTCGGGGATCTGATAAATTTTGTTCCTCTACTGTAATCTTGTGCGCATATCCTTTTTGCAGATATTCTGCTATTTGCAGCCTCACCTTCTCATATAGCTGTGGATGCTTATTCAGTCTACTCTCCAAACAGAATAACCTGCGTTCAGCGGTCGGACGACTGTCTGGGAACTCCAAATAGTCGTATCGCCAAAGTATCCCCGTCTCGAAACGGCCTGTTTCTGTGCGCGATGTGGTTTGCTCCAAAATGACACGAGCGCGTTGATCATCCGCAGATTCCAACGTACGGACAGCGGATACTCCTGCCCCCTCAATATTGAAGAAATTTTGTACAAGGTTGTGCAGATCTTCGTCGTGTGATCGCGTGCATACGTGCACATGACGATGGTCGTGTGGATCATCACCATCTCGTATGCTTCCGTGAATAGACCACCCTAGTCTGGTCTTCGCTGCCACTGGTTCATTTGATTTCCCTTCTCGTATTTTCAAATTGGTGATGAGGTGAGTGTTGTTCAAGCCGATTAGTATAGACGGAAAAACGTTACAATAATCTTCTACTGGAAGTCCGCGCAAATGCTGGAATTGAGTTTGCATATCGCTGAACCGCAACGTTTGTTTCGGAAGTTTTAAATTAGTCACGGTATGGACATCTCTCAACGGGAACTTTTTATTGACTTCACGACCAGATATTGTTAATTGAAGAACACACGAATCGGCTTCTCTACGAGTCACATTGCCGGTCCACTGTAGACAGAGAGGATCGGCCTGACCCTCCATTCCAAGCTGATCAGCAAGCTGCTTGTCTATTAGTGTCAGCTCCGATCCATCGTCTAAAAATGCGAAGGTGTCGACGGAAATATTTCTTCCATATATGGTGACGGGGACTATTCTAAAGAGAACGCATTTTCCTTTCTCATGATGTAGGGTGACTGTTCCAGACGTTGTTGCCGGTTTGGTTTTTTCGCGCAATTTTGTTGAGTGGAGAAGTCTGTGATGCCTGTATTCACAGCCATCTATGCCGCACACAAAGCTCTTACAAGGTCGCTTTCCATGTGGCACTAAACAACGTCGACACAAATGGTTCTGCTGCACTGCTTTCCAACGACTGTCGACATCAAGTTTTTTGAATTCGAAACAATCTTTTACTTTATGTCCAATCCTCTGACATACAGGACAAGGTTTTTGTTGGTTGTCAGAATTATTGAATACATTGCTGTTTTCTTCGATGACATGCGCGTTGATGAACCTTTTCTCTTTTTGCTGTTCATTTTTGTGGGAACTTTGAAATACGGGCGGAACTATGTGGCTGACTGCTGTGACAATCGTAGACATAAACTCCCCAAACGTGGCTAGATCTGGTGATTCGAATTGGCGTTGATATAGTGCCCAATCTAACCGTATATTTGTCGGCAGTTTACCTACTAACTCATTCAGCAGCATGGGATTTTTCAAGAAATTTTCCATTCTCACTGCATTGAGATGAGCACATAAATTCTGGACTATGAGTCCGAAATTCAGCAACGTCTCCAATTTGTCCGCCTTTGGCGATGGGGTCGATCGTATTTTATTTAGAAGATTGTTTGCAATTATTTCGGGTCTCCCATAGAGCGTGTATAGGGTGGAGAGAACATTTGGGACAGTTGACGGATGTAAAAGAAAACACTTTACGGCATCGAGAGCACAGCCCTTAATGCTTCGTTGCAGCCTCATAAGGTTCTCCGAATCTGAATATCCACATATTTGCGTAGAGTTGTTGTAGCTGGTGATGAAGATTGGCCAATCGGAAGGGTCTCCACTAAATATCGGTAACTCCTTTGGAACAACTTGGCGTGCGGTAAGTTGATGGGTGCTCGGTCCAACATTGACATTAATAGGTGTACTTGCGGCTAACGATGTGGAAATAATAGGTGGTTGATTATTTAAAATAGTCATAGATGGCGTTCCGTTATGATCACAAATCGCTGCACTATGCATAGGATTGGGTGCAACGGAGGACGGGTGTTGGTGATT
Source organism: Toxorhynchites rutilus septentrionalis (assembly GCF_029784135.1). Classification (NCBI taxonomy): domain Eukaryota; kingdom Metazoa; phylum Arthropoda; class Insecta; order Diptera; family Culicidae; genus Toxorhynchites; species Toxorhynchites rutilus. The sequence continues at coordinate 24,653,288 of NC_073745.1, forward strand.
ATGATACGCTCGAGGTGTTGTATAAGTCAATGGATGGCAATTTATTGTTTGCATTGAGTGTAATTGCGGATACATAGAATTCGATTGAACATTTTCTGTACACTGACCTGCTGGTGGCTGAACACTGGATGTCAGGCATGCTCCAAACAATGGACGCGGTAGGCTTACCTCATTCCTTATTGACGCTTGTACGTCGGTTGGGTTCGGGGGATGTGCTATAGTAGGTTGTGTAGAGTAACATAAAGATGATATGGGCTGCATCGCTGACTGCTGAACTGCATCGATGTATACCCCGCGCGGTGTCTGCTTCTGTATTTGCCACGCCTGACAAATCTCCTCCGACTGTACGGGAACTCTCTGTACATTTGCGGACGATGCCGCTCCTTGCTGCGAGTGAGTTGGATATTCACGCTGACGATACGGTTCTGATGACGTTGCATGGTGACTCTGCAATCCTGCTAATTGCGTTTGCTGAGGGAGAAGTAGCTGATTCCCTTTGGACGGAGTTAATTTAGTTGTTTGTTCGGTAGCTGGATACGTTGTGACGTCAGTTATCGGTTTGTCTGCTTGCGACGGGACAACAGTCGGGATGATTGTATTTCCGGAGACTGTTTCCGATGTCTTTATTTGCTGAACTTGTAACCACTGTTGCACCTTACCGGTACCACTCCTTGCTGATTTCACGCTTCCGCAATCACTGTCATCCAATAAACTCTGCATCATGCTGAACTTTTTGGATATAAACTCCTCCTCCATTTGCTTCTTTTCTTTCCTCTCCTTCTCCTTCCGCTCCCTTTCCTTCTGAATGGCTCGTTCCTTGAGTGCATTTTCCTTCTCTTGCAGCTCCTTCTCCTGTTGACTTTCCTCCTTAAGTAATCTTTCACGTAACCTCTTTTCCTCTTCCAACTGCTGTAGCTCGATTTGCACAGTCGCCGCTCGTTTACTGGATGACGAAGTTCTACCGGAAATAGAAGCTTTCGAGGTCAAAGCGGGACACAGTTTGCAGACAAAGTTACTCGTTTTCACGGAATCATCTACGCCAGCGCATGAGTAGTGATACCACTTGAGACACTTTTCGCATTCCACCATATCTTCCATAGAGTCTGGGTGCGAACATGAGTTGCAATTTCTCGGTGTCGATTCCAGATTAGGTTGGTTATCCTTCTTCGTTTTCGGATATGCTCCCAGCTTCATTTTATGCGTGGACATATCTTCTGTTTCCCACGGCTGAGAGTGTCAAAACGATGTGTGCAAAAGAAAAATCTTAAAGATTTGTAAGCTCACGAAGTGTGTTTCGGACGATCTCAAAAGCAAACGCTTTTATTTGGCGTTTATATCGCTTTAAGCTGTAAATATATTTCATTTTACGACTTCATTATTTTAATAATTATTAAATATTTACATTTTTCGTTCCTTCTTGGTTTTAAATTCAATTTTCTCCGTGATTTAACAAAAACATTTTTTTAATAAATTTTTGCTCGCACTCCTGTTTACTTGCTTTTTAATGATGGCTTCTATTCCGGATGTTTTTATCATTGTTGACATTCGTGACAGCTTTGGCAACGTCACTGTTACAGTCCTTAGTTAATGATGTGGCTGTGTTCTGCCCTGCGGTCTTCTCCCGCAACATGGATGTAGGTGCAAGTCCAAATACAAAATTCGCCACAATGATGTGTTTGACAAGCTCAATTGCTGAGCACGCCGTGGAATCGAAAAATTCGGGTCATCCTCCACACTGGCAGCAACAACAGCAATGTTTTCGGCCGAACGCACATTACGATGATGCACAGGTTTCACAATATATGCTACGGATCCAGTTTGTTCGAATTTACGCACTACATTAGCGATTGTGTGCTCTGTAGGCCGTCCATGACGACCAAAATCCGTCCGTAATGCTCGAAAAACATTTGCCGATGTTTCATCATTTTTATAGTATAATTTAACAAAATCAACACGTTGTGCGATGCTAAAACGATCCATATTGTAAAATGGCAGACATTCAACTAACGATATGACGCTTTGGTTGACAGCTATGTCAATCGGTTGTCAGCGCAGGGCTGTATACTTTCGGAAGCCCGAAATGGAAAACCCTGTATAAAATCAGTTTGGCATATTCACCTAGAGTCTCAATTTAAATTTTCACATCCATGCAAAAACGTAGTAAGAAACACACAACTTTCCGCATAATGGGGCTTGGTTTATTTGGAGTGGTATATTTTTCCAGGGTCAAAGCTACAAAAGGAACCTCTTCAAGAGCAGAATGTTATAAGGTATATCAGCTTTAGTAAACAGAACATTATAAGTCGTTATTCACCTATGACCACTTTGCCCCCAAACATCTAAGTAATTTCTATGCTAATTAATCGCTGAGATTAAACAAAATATCTGTTCACCTCTTCTAGAATATGTGAACAGTCGTCCAAACTGATGATTTGTCCAACATATCAGATTGAATAAACTAAATTTCACGAGAAATTCCTTAGATACCATGCGCACAGAACTACGGCCGAATGACTATCGAGAGAGAAATTTCTGTTTTTATTTATATTTTGACATGCGACAGCTCTACTGAAGTACAGGGTGACTCAAAAGACATGAAAATCCTCTAACATAAGGTGGCTATCAATACGGCACCCATAGTCAATAGTTATACTACCAAACAAGCAGGTGACCACTTTGCCCCGCATGACCAATTTTCCCCCACTACCCCTAATTTTTTTTTTTATCCCATCCGTTTATTAGACTCAATTCAGCTGTCACAGAGCCGAATTTATTCGTATACATTTTTATGTTAAGATAACTATTGTTGTATATTATTTAGGCTTAAGATTCCTATCCATCGATAAACATTTGTTTTTTTTAAGTATAACACAGTAGCTGTTTAGGCCTAAGAATATTCCAATTCTATCGATACACAACACATGCCGAGTATTCCATTTCTATCGATACACAACACATGCCGCCTTTTTCGGCGTTAGAATATTCCTATTGTTCGAATGTTCACAGTTGGACTGTTCACAACGGGACTGCTGATATGAGGCTTCCATTGCTGTGTTAGAATTAGCTCCAATTACCGATGCAGCAGATCGTAATGTGAGCGGTAAGGGACTGGGATTACCGACACATGATGATTGTTGCGTGGACGTAGTAGCTAGAATAACACACAAAGATGGTCAGTTGAGGGGCCCTGAGTTATGAGCTCATGATCGTTCGCTTAGTAGCGGACACGCAACCAATTAGGCTACGAAGACCCCCTACCACTACTTAGCGCAGGTGTTTCCACCCAACAAAAGTCATCTGGCACAAATTGATACAAGTTGCTGGATGTTTATTTGGAACCGACAAATATTCAAAGTTGCTCGTAACCAACTATCTCTAGTGGACCCTTTCCTGAAATGTAAAGCGTTGTTTGTAAGAAACAATTTATTACAAAAACCAATGATTCAATTGATCTTTTCATGATGGCTCAAAAGAACAATTTCTCTCTTACCCGAAATAGTCGAGAGGGGCTAGTTTATACCGATACGATTGCTGAAAACCCTTTGTTAACATCCACAAAACTTATATATAACGCTATGCTGACCGAATGGAATCATGTTGTCAAGACAGTAATAGAAAATCCAGATTTACAGCGGGACATACTGTGGGAAAATTGTAACAAACCCTTCCTCTCATCAAATGCCAGAGAAGGACTGTACATGTGCTCGATCGATATCGCGAACTCAAAAGTGAAACAATGCAGAAATAGTGTAACAGGGATTACTATATATATGAGCATTGCGAACAATTAGCCACAACTGAGCATCGTATAACAAGTGTATAGGATCACAACAAATTTGGAATTGGATTTTTTTTTATCTCATTTATTTATTTATTAGGCTCATTAGCATTTTAGCTGTAACAGAGCCGGGTTTTAATCGTGTACATGTACATATGTTTATGTTTCTATAAATTGTAAATTACACAGTAGTTAGTAGTAGCCATTTAGGCGTTAAGTATTCTGTTCCATTACATTATGGTAAATCACACAGTAGTAGCCATTTAGGCATAAGGGTATTCTTTCTGTTCTTCCATTGTTCAGCAGACCGGACAGCGAAGACAGTTGATATTGATCATTGTTGAGTTATTTATAGAACAGTAGCCCGATGTGTCTTGCAGAGCAGAGCATTGTATGGATGAATCGATCTCATTTCGACCGTGGATCGATTTCCATCGCTGATGATGGTTGCGTGGACGTAGTTATTCTATAACAACACAAAGATGGTCAATTGAGGGCCCTGAGTTTGAACTCACGATCGATCGCTTGGTAAGCGAACGCGTAACCAAGTGGCTACGAAGACCCCCGGAATTGGATTTATAGTTTGATTAGAACAAGATAGAAATTGAGGTATGAAGACCCGGAAGAAGTAATAGGTCTATACATGATAAAAATTATGAAGAGAAAGCAGCATTGTGGTTAGTTAGTGAAGCAATCACTTTCAATTTGAAAACCTTTGGAAAAGATATAGTGTATGAATTTCAAAATCATATTCGTCAAGAACGATGGAACAAGAATGTTGTGATAAAGAAATATTTTAAAAATGTGTTGTACATTCTGTTCAATTTCTATAAGACCAGGTGATGATCATGCTACTTTGTGCCATTATAAATAAAAAATGCTACAACTTATATTCTAGTGTGTTGGTATTGCATGATTTTCATATGTATGTGTGCAAGCGCTGAGCGTAAAACAAGGTTTTGTATTTTTCAAGTGTCAAGTTTCTATAAGACCAGTTACATTTTTCGTTGTTTAAGTTGTTTTGATCAATAAATCTGGTAAATGCCGAAGGGAAAAGTGCTCACGGAGAGAAAAGAAGGACAAATCGATGCATTTCACCAATAAAATGTTGGTATCAGAGAAATTTCTCGTCGGATTGGACGATCTCATCAAGTAGTGCTCAATTATTCGAATGCTGAAGGATACGGTAAGAAGGAGAGAGCTCCACGTAAATCGAAGCTCTCTGACTGGGATAAGCGGGAAATAGCTAGAACAGATTCGAATACCTCAAAATCGCTTATGCAAATAAAGCAATATTTCAATTTGAATGTTACTCGGGTGACAATTCGTTAAATTTTGGTAAAAAATCCTCACATAAAGAGGATTTCATAAGTTAAAGCTCCTCATCTTACACCATCTCACGTCCGAAGACTTCTGAGTTTTGTCAAAGGTCAGATGAACCGACAGTGGGACATGGTATATTGTGACAAAGAATTTTTTTTCTATCCCAACAGTCTATTTTATTAGGCTCATTTAGCAATTCAGCTGTAAACAGAGCCGAATTATTCATGTACATTTTGCATTTTATCTTAAAATAACTTTTGTTGTATATTACCACTGTTACCATTTTGAGGCGTAAGAGTATCGCTATCTATCGATAAACATTTGTTTTATCTATAACACCATAGCCGTTTATCGCAAAAGAATTCCTATTCTATCGATGCACAACACATGTCGCTTTTTTCCGGCGTTAGAATATTGCTATTGTTCGAATGTTCACAGTTGGGCTGTTCACAGCGGAACTGTTGATATGAGGCTTCCTTTGTTTCGTTATTAATAGTGTCAATTACCGATGCAGCAGACCGAAAATGTGAGCGGTAAGGGACTGGGATTACCGACACATGATGATTGTTGCATGGACATAGTAGCTAGAATAACACACTAAGATGGTCGGTTGAGGGGCCCTGAGTTATGAGCTCATGAATGTTCGCTTAGTAGCGGACACGCAACCAATTAGGCTACGAAGACCCCCAGAATTGTTCCAAAAGAATACATTTACTATATACCATAACGAAAAGTTCTTCAATGTATAGGTTATCTTTACTTACGAAAAAAAATTCAATTAGGATGGTCTTGATGGTTTCAACGGGTACTGGCGTTATTTACGGAAGAAAGAACAGTATTTCTCAACCAGGGATTTTGATGGAGTGGTCTTATAGAAACTGGACAGCTGAAATTATCATATTTAAGCACAATAAATAAACAAACAACTCTTTTGAACGAATTAGACGTTAAATATACTTTACTCTAAGTATTCAACAATGTATGAATGTATCTTGTTGAAATTCTTATTGTTTGTGCTGCAACGAAATAGAATCAGGGTGGCCTTATAGAAGTTGGACAGAGTATATATATTTTAAATAGGCAGGGAATAAACGGAATTTCTAACAAAAAAAACTATCCTACACAGCCAAGGAGCGGCTGCTGATTCCACTCAATCGACTGAGATATACATTATTTCCATCCGATTGAGATGGAACATCATCCACCCACGCAAAGTGGGTGGTATGGCTGATTGCTTCGCCAGTGCCAGCTGGTTTCTCGTTCAGCCGTCGCAGCATTTTCATAAACAATGATAGGCCCTGGAATTGCATCGCAACGGAGAAAAACACTGCGTTCTGATTGTGCTCACAAGAGAATGCTCGGAAAAACAACCCCACGTGAGAAAAGCGAGAGTTTCATTCACGAGCGAAGAGAAAAGTTGTCGTCGACATAGTCGACGAAGAGCTTAAAAATCCCTGCAGAACAACAGCTCGCAAAAGAGAAACCAAGCTGCAAACACGTGAGCAGTTCAGGGCGCAGATGCCAACGATAGCTGTCAAATTTCGGTTTCTGGAACTTGACACAAGACCAGAGCTGTGGTTGTGACATCGGATGGACATCCTCCGTGCTATTTTTTTCCCCACTGTTCCTTCTTCTACATGTGTCCCCGATGGGACTCCGATGTCTGACTATTGACGTTGGACCGATGCCAAAATCTATGACAGGCTCTCCTGCTACGCCGCTGTTTCAAAGGCGAAAGGACTTTATCCCACCGAAGTGAACCGTTCCAGGGACAGCTGTAATTGAACTTGAAAATAGCAGAGTGCGGAGAATGATAATTTCGAAACGTGCCCCGACAATTAGGGAGAGAAGAGAAAAGCGCGCGGCGGCGAAACACGGCATCGGAAGCGATGCTAGGATGCTGTATTTTTATGCTTGAGATGTACCAGTTATTCCTTTTTTTTCCCCTTCTGGGTGGAGATGGCTAAGAGTATGAGTGGACGTAAGTGACATTGAATTTACCGTGGAACTGAGAAGGGCTGGATAAATTTGGGAATTGTTTTCTCTGTATCGAACGAGAATTTTATCGACTAGATTTTGTGATTTAGGAAAGGATGAGAGGCCGAGTGAATAATGAAATTATTTCTGATTCGAAGGATCAGACCGATGAGAATAGAAAAATATCGTTTTCTAATTGATTCATTATCTTTAACAGAGTGTCCTTTACCCAGCTAAGTTGTTCGTTCCACCAGAAACACAAGGTCCACGAGGTCAAAAGATCTAAACTGTCGAATATGGTCCACGCTGCTGCTTCTGACAGCGGCTTGCTGAAGTATAGAAGTCGCTTCACATTTTTCGTCTTTCGTTGAATGGATCGCTCGTTTATTCGCCCATAAGCTGCTTGCGGATCGCTTTGGTGACCCAAGGATATGTACCCAAAGAGAGAGCGAGACAGGGTGGGATAGAGAGAAAGAACCACCTGACTGTGACAGATTCCATTAAAACTGCTGCCGTCTTGCAAGTCCACAGAGGCAACCAAACTCGCCGTTCCAGGGTGCGTGCGTGAGTATAGCGTTGTCGTTGTTGCCTCTGTAAACAATAATACTTCGTGCGTAATTAAAACATGTCAAGAGCTGCCGGTATTCTGGATTTAGACCTGGCTGTACGAACCCTTCCAGGCTGGGTGTTGACTCTGTTTGGTTATGACTCGAGACGAGTGTTTGGGTGAGTATTTATGTATAAACAAGGATTATCGCTGTCGGCAGATGGGGAGTTATTAGATGCTAACGGAGGCGAAAACTTTGCGGTTGGAATAGCTATAAAAGCTGGAGTGCATAGGTCCGGGTGATGGGTGCCCTGAACTGAGATGGGAAACGCTAGGCCAATGACTTCGTTCATGATGGTTCAAAATACTCGCATTGAAAGTATTCATGATAATCCCTTGATAAACTCTGACAAACACTTGAAAATCACTAAACACCCACAAACGTAATCTTTCCCAAATCCGGTCATTAGCTCCCGCAATCTATTCCCAAATCACCAACAAATCCAATCAATACGAGGCGAACAAGTGAGACGTAAATCCAACGACGATTCGTCCAATATGTTTGACCAAATTAGCAATTATCCAAAATCAGCATAAATTTCCTATTTTCCCTCTCTGGCGGAAGGCAGACATCGACTGAAAGTGTGAAAGAAAACGTATCAAGCTAGATCTCCAAACTGTTTACTGTTCCATATAACGAATGGTTATTGGAATAGAAGGAAATGAAATGAAAACTTGAGTGCGAATATTCAGAGCGTTAAGAGAAATACTTTTTTTCCATTCGTTTCCTTTTTGATGAAGAAATTGCTTTTATCAAATGAGGGTTCATCAGAATTACCACAGTGTTGCCCTCTCTAATTCTCCCATAATTCATGTTCGTTGTGCGTTTTAAACATTCTACACAAGGCTTTTACAGGTTTAGTTGTATACAGCGTAAGTGATATGAAATGTAACCAATGCTGTGTATGCAATCACCATGTGGACAATTTATTGGAGTAGATTCGATACGTATTTTGTCACCGTCCACCAATTACCGATTTTCGATTATGGATGTGAGCATTGAGCCGAGAAAATCGACAAACTCGAGACTTATTTATAATCCTTCTTTTGTATACAGAATACAGTCAGCTCTTTCTAACTCGATAGCCAAGGTAACATCGAGTTATGGAGAGAAGAATGTTTGTAAAATAAATCAAGTTGCAGAACATCGAGTTAGGGAGAGTTGACTGTAGTTGTATTAAAAATGACTCTGATATAGGGCGTTACTATTGAACAACCAATTATTTCCTTTTACTAATTTTAAGCAGGTTTTACGTTTCTATGTTTGAGCGAATAGAAACGGAATAATGAAATGAAAATATATTGAAGAATAGGAAAATTGAAAGAAATTCAGAGTCAAAGATAGAATAAAATGAAGCTTATTCGTGTCGATTCCCGTTACCACTTGTAAGTGCGATCAATCTGGAAATAATAATGTCTAAAGTGAACAAAAATTAACTTACAACAAAAAGAAATGCGAATAGCAACATTTTTTATGTGATTTTTGAATTTTGGAAAACCTATGAAAAAACAATGACAATCAATAATTACGGTTTCTATTTGATATGACGGCCTTCTGGTTCAATAGTTCAAAAACTATGAGTTTTTGAAAAAAAAATATTAAAAAAAAAAGGGAGAAATCTGATTTTTCGTATCTCCCTAAAATGGAAATGAGCTCCCTGATGACAAAATAAAAAAACGGTCAATGTTTTGTGATGTACAATCGAAAATCTTTCTCATCTGTACTTTTTTTTCCTGAATCTGTACGATTGAAAAAAAAATTATCAACATCAAAAAAATAATCATCGTATCGTTGCTGAGTCAATTCAAAGCTTATTTTTGTTCTGATTATATTCAGAAAAAAAAATCGCTGGACAGTTGCCGAGGAGTGAGGCATAGTGATTTATATTCCGTTACAAACAAGGCATCGTAGCGCCGAAAAGACGAGCGAACCGTCAATTCTTTTTAGGCAATAAATTTATGTCCACCAACCCTGCACATGCTCGTTTTCTGCATTGTGATTTCCTTACGGAGTAATTTCATCTTTAGTTTACAGAATTAGTTCTCCACATATTGTACATTCCCATTGTGGAATCCTGGAAACGCTTCTAACACAACGTTAATGCTAGTCAAATTGGAAAAGATTCTGGAATTTAGCATTGCCGCAGACTTGAGCGTCGAATCATTTTCTCATTTGTTTGATTTTTTGTTCCTGAATTAAAAATTTTACATTTTCTGGTTCTATGGTTTTGTAGTCTAGATTAGAGTTTCAATCGAGCGGCCGTCGGATGTGGACGTGTGTTTCTTGTGCTCCGCGTATTTCGTTTGCGAGTTCTTGTGTTTTCACTGTGTTTAGCAGGAGGTAGCATACTGAAAAATATGTGCGCGTTAGTGCTGTGTTGATTATTTTATTTTAGATGGGCAAAAAATAGTGCATGTGATTTCGAAACCGTTACATTTTTCAATTCTTCGAAGATGTTTTTGAGATGGTTTGGTGAAGTGGAGTTTTCTGGGAAGCCTTTTTTATACCGCGTTTGTGGTAGTGAAGAGATCGTTTTGTTGCATTTTCAATTCGTCGCATGTTCGGTTCTGTATTTTAGTGCGCTCTCTCTCAGGCACGGGCATACTTCATCATGACGAACGGTTTGTTTGCCCTCGTCTAATACATCGAGTGAGGAGTTATTACGTCGTAGTGAGTTTATCACAATTGAAGGAATCACCGACACGGATGGGCTGAACATGCAGCAGTGCCAGCTAAGTTTTCTTTCACCATACACACATACAGCTTTTTGACGTAGGATGACGTCTTTCGGGAACATATTGGGGTACAAATTGAAAATCGAAAATCGAGCACATCGTGAAAATTGTCCAATTTCAAACGCTTACTGCTCAGTCATTTCATGATGGATTGATGAAATTTCTGCGTCAATCGATTTCGGCACTTCATAACAATTTTTATATTGAATAAAATAATATATGTCATGAAACTAACCATCAAACAATTGAAAAATCTCAACCCCTATCCTAACGGAAATACCCACTTCTGATTAGTCGAAATTGACGACACATGCGGTCCTAACAGAGACATCAAAACCAAGCCTGGGGGAAATCAACATTACAAATACATGAAATTGAGGGGAGATTTTGCTCTCACCGAAATGTGTTCCCTAACAGAGACATCAAAACCAAGCTGCCTGGGGGAAAACGACATTCAAATGCATGAAAGTAGGGGGAGCTTTTGTTTCCACCGAAATGTGTTCCCTAACAGAGACTTAAAAACCAAGGTGCTCGGGGAAATCGGCATTGCAAATATATGCAAGTCGGGGGCATTTTTATATTGCAAGTAAGGTATCAGTGATATGATGAATTCTAGCAAATAAAATTTAAATTTGGAACTTCAATGTTGGTTGCTTCGTGAAATTTCAAATCAATGACCGACCGTGTATTGTGAAAAATTTAGCACAAGTGTAAGTATAAAATTGTATACGGTAGTAGTTGTGTTAAAAAGGTCTTGATATATAAAACGGTTTATTTCAATTTTCATGAATAAAAACCAAGGTGTGTTCCCACTCGAGAACGGGTCGTTCGGTTTAATCTGTCTGTTTTGTTTTGTATATTTTCACCCAAGAAAAGTTCATACGGCGATAAAAGTTGGAAAAGTGAAGAAATATTCGGAAAAAGTGATTTCCCATATCTTCTTCTTCTTCTTCTTATATGGCACCAACGTTCCTAGAGGAACTCCGCCGTCTCAACGTAGTATTACTTGCGTCATTTTCATTAGCACTTAGTTGAGATTTCTATGCCAAATAACACGCATTGAATGCATTCTGAGTGGCAAGCTCTAGAATACGCGTGACCACAGTGCAAGTCGGAGGAAATTTCTTTGAAGAAAAATTTCCCCGACCAGAACGGGAATCGAACCCGAACCCCCGGCATGTTAGGTTTGACGCTAACCACTCGGCCACGGGAGCATAATATTAGGCGTTGTTACTCCAATGAACATTCCCATTGGTTGAATAATCACTCAGAAAGTAACAATTATAAAAAAAATACCTTTTCCATTTCTATATATTTCATTCCACTTCGGCATCTTCTATCTGATACGCACCATCAAACGACTAATTACCATTCTTCTGTCAATTTCACTCGGTTGTAAACATTGGTGGATCGAACAAACAATACCCAACAATCAAACAAAACGCCACCAAATCATTATCAGAGTTTAATTCTTCAAACACATCCAAAATCAACAGATAGCCTAACGGAATCCTACGTCAACTATGCGGTCGTGTCTCAGACACAACCCACCTGTGACTTTTTTCATACTAAATTGTATCCATTTCTGAAGAGTTGAAATGATGATTTATTTAGATCGGATGCTACAGAAGATTACGTTGACTTCTCCCTGCTCGCTGATGGTGCGATTGCTAACGTGTTTTCTTCAACTTTTTTCAACGATATAGCAATCTCGGTGTCGGTGCTATTCCGGAAACGATTGTTGAGTCGATCCCGGAGATCAAAGTTCTAAGCAAAAAATATAAATATAACAATCTGAAAACCCAAAAATTAGAAATCTGAAATTCTAAAAATCTAAACATCCAAAAATCTAAAAATCGAAAGATCTAAAAATCTAGAAATCTAAAAAAATCTAAAAATTTAAAATATAGAAATCTAGAAATCTGAGAATTTAGAAAAATAGAAATCTAAAAATCTTAAAATCTAGTCATCTAAAATCTAAAAATTAAAAAATCTAAAATATAGTTATCGTAAAATACAAATATCTTAAAATTTAAAAATCTAAAAATCCAAAAATCCGAGGAACTAAAAATCTAAAAATTTAATAATCTAAAAATCTAAAAATCTAATAATCTAAAAATCTAAAAAATCCAAAATATCTAAAAATTTAAAAATCTAGAAATCTAAAAATCTAAAAATCTAGAAACATAGAAATCAAATAATCAAAAAATCTAAAATCCAAATATTCAAAAATCTAAATATAAAAATCTAAAAATGTAGAGATCTAAAACTTTAATAAACATATTCTTTTTCCACAGCTATCAACGCGACGGCAATTGGAAGGCTGAAGTTCGTTTATTACAATTAGTATCATATTTTCTAGTAATAGTAATAGTAATACAGTCAACTCTCCCAAACTCGATTATCTGTAGCTCGATATTTTCCGTAGCTCGATGGATTTCATGACACCTTCGATTGATTTTACAAGCATTCTCCACTCCATAACTCGAAACCTCCCTAACTCGACGGTCCATCGGATATCGAGCTAGAGAGAGAGAGTTATAGTTATAGTTATAGTTATAGTTATAGTTATAGTTATAGTTATAGTTATAGTTATAGTTATAGTTATAGTTATAGTTATAGTTATAGTTATAGTTATAGTTATAGTTATAGTTATAGTTATAGTTATAGTTATTGTTATAGTTATAGTTATAGTTATAGTTATAGTTATAGTTATAGTTATAGTTATAGTTATAGTTATAGTTATAGTTATAGTTATAGTTATAGTTATAGTTATAGTTATAGTTATAGTTATAGTTATAGTTATAGTTATAGTTATAGTTATAGTTATAGTTATAGTTATAGTTATAGTTATAGTTATAGTTATAGTTATAGTTATAGTTATAGTTATAGTTATAGTTATAGTTATAGTTATAGTTATAGTTATAGTTATAGTTATAGTTATAGTTATAGTTATAGTTATAGTTATAGTTATAGTTATAGTTATAGTTATAGTTATAGTTATAGTTATAGTTATAGTTATAGTTATAGTTATAGTTATAGTTATAGTTATAGTAATAGTAATAATAACATGCGCCAATTACACCGGCTGAATGTATCCTATGGCTCACCTCCCCTACTAATACATTAAGTAAATGTCGAACTAACATTCCTTCCATTTCCTTAGCAGTTGCAAGGACGTGGCCAAGACAATTCTTAACTGTTGGAGAAAGCATGCCTTCATCTAAGAGATATTACCAATCATCAGCAACGGATGAGGGCTAGTTTTTGACTTAACAGTTCTGAATTCGTACCACCTACGATATTGTGCAACTTGCTCAATGCTAATGCTAATGCTATGGTTTTGTAGTTTAGATTATTGAATTTAAGATTTTTGGAATTGACATTTAGTTTTGGAGTCCATGAATTTAGGATTTCAATTTTTGGACTTTTAAATTGAGAATTAATTTTTTTTTTGAATTTTTGATTCAATTTTTCATTTTTAGGTTTTTACAATTTCTGGTTTTTTTTTTTGAAATTCATAATTTTGGTTTTTAGATTAAATTTTCAAATTTCTGTAAATGATATGTTTGGACTGTGGAGGTTTGTATTTGAAATATGTGAAATTTATATTCCTGGATTTTTAAATCTGGATTTTCAGTTTCTGATTTTTAGATTTGGAAAATTTGTAATTGAGATTTTTAGATTTTCTATTTTCGGTGTTTAATGTTTTGGAAGTTTAATCTGTGGCTTATACATTTCACAATCTCTGGTTTTATATTTTTATAATTTAGAGTTTTGCAAAATTGGAGCTATATTCTTAGAATTTTTAATTTTTGGATTTCAATTTTTTTAGTTTCAGATTTCTTTTATTTTTGCTTTTTGATTTCAGTTTTTTTTTAAATTTTATTATATTTTGTTCTTGAATTTCGTTTTTTTTTCATAATTCTAATCCATGGGATTTGAATTTTTGATTTATTTTTAAATCTTAGATATTAGGGACCGTTTTTTTTTGTTTTTTTACTAGATTTGTAATTTTGAAGAGTTTTTGAATTTTGGATGTAAACTTTATCTTTTTTTTTGGGATTTAATCTCATGGAATTTACATTTTTAATTTTTTTCAAGCATTTCATTTTTTTGGTATTTAAATTTTTGAGTTTTCCACGTTCAGATTTTTTTGATGTAATATTTTTATCAGAATTGCACATTCATGTACTGACATTTTTAGTTTTTAAATGTTTACATTCGAAATATCTATTTTTTTAGAATTTCCGATTTCTTATTTTTTTAGATTTAAGATTGTTGGAACTGAAATGTTCGAATTCTTCGGATTTGAATTTGTTGGGTTTTTGGTTTGATTGGATCTTTCGACTTCAGCTTTACAGATTTTATGTTTTTAAACGGTTTTATTTAGCTTGCCCTGTAATTTATATGTTTGCCTGTAGCGCTTTACCACAATAATAGAAATTTGAACCCCTTCATGTTGACCGATTGATCGGAAATTTGGAACACACCTTTATCTCTGCAGTCATTATGAAACTGCGTATTTCATGATTTTTAAAATCCAAGATGGCGGCCGCCACAAAATGGCGGATTACATATTTTCCCAAACCCCATCAATATGGGTATTAAATGAAAAAGATTGATTAGTACAACACAGTTATACATGAAAAATGCGAATCCAAAATGGCCGCCACAACAAAATGGCGATACAGGGAAACTTCGATATAACGTACCCTCGTCACTAACGTCACTCGATATAACGTACATTTTACCTCGATATAACGTACACATTTCCAAAGTGTAAAGGAAAATTTTTTTCAATATTTTTTTTCTGATAGAACAATGAATTATCTGTATTGTGATGCTAAAACAAGTTTTGTACCTTCAATCAATCCCGAAGTACAGCTGGTTTTGTGATTCCGGATTCTAAATGAATCAAGTTTTAATCAACAGTACGAAGGGGAACATCATGAGAAAGGCTGGCTTCGTCTTCTGATTGAAGTTATTCATTAACTTTACTAAAACAGCAACACAATAATGTATTATAGACTACGTTTGTGAGTACTTTATTATGCTTCGATATAACGTACAATTTTGAAAGTTAAATGTACGTTATATCAAAGTTTACCTGTATATATATTTTTCCAAAGCCCAATCAAATGGAAGGGTTTGACTAGTAGAACACAGTTATTCACGAGGAATCCAAATCCAAAATGACCGCCACCACAAAATGACGGATTACAGATTTTCTCAAAACCCCATCATATTGATCGAATGTATAGGATTGAATGAATGGGATTGAATAGTAAAACACAGTTGCTTATAAAAAATGCAAATCCAAAATGGCCGCCACCACAAAATAGCGGATTACATATTTTCACAATACAAACCCAATCGAAATGGGTATTAAGTGAAGGGGCTTGACCAGAAGATCACAGCTATTTTTGGAAAATTTAAATCCAAGATGGCCGCTGTAACAAAATAGCCAATTACTTTTTTAAATGGTTTCATTCAACTTGACCTGTTTGTATGTATGTATGTTTGCATGTCTGTAGAGTTGTCCCACATTAATAAAATTTTGACCCCGTTCCTTTTGACTTTTTGATCTGAAATTTGGAACAAACTTTTATATCTGCTGTCATTATAATACTGTGTATTCCATTACCTTGAAAAATCCAATTTGGCCGCCGGTAAAAATGGCTGAATGGCTTGAGTTGGAGAACACACTACATTAGGAACAACATAAATTCAAAAAGGTGTATGTTTTTTCTTTGTAATCCTCTCAATATCGGTATCGAATGAAATGAGTTGAATAATACATCACAGTACATCATCACAATATTCCGAAGAAAATTATGTAAGAAATAAAACTAAAAAAAAAGTTCAACGGTTTTATTGTACAGAAGTATACTATTCATACAGATAATGTACTAAAAACTAGAAAATAAAAATAGTAAAATAAAACTTTTTAAATTGAACGGTTTCAAATACTAAAAGCAAGAAAATAATTAGACAAGTAGCAGTTAGTAGTTATCACATCCCTTCCTTCATTAATCTGGGCAATGATGAGACTGGAATAAAATCGTGGGGCATATGATGAAATAACTAACTGCTAATAATGGAAATCCAATGTGCCCACGATTTTATTTTAGTCTCATCATTGCCCTAGATTAATGAAGGAAGGGATGTGATAACTACTAATTGCTACTTGTCTAATAAGCTTTTGGTATACGAAACCGTTTAACTTAAAAAGTAGGGGGTCTTCGTAGCCACTTGGTTACGCGTTCGCTTACTAAGCGATCGATCGTGAGTTCAAACTCAGGGCCCTCAATTTGACCATCTTTGTGTTGTTATAGAATAACTACGTCCACGCAACCATCATCAGCTATGGAGATCGATCCACGGTGGAACAAAGATCAATTCATCCATACAACTGCTCTGCTCTGCAAGAAACATCGGGCTGCTGTTCTATAAATAACTCAACAATGATCAATATCAACTGTCTCCGCTGTCCGGTCTGCTGAACAATGGAAGAACAGATAGAATACCCTTACGCCTAAATGGCTACTACATTGCAATTTACCATAGTGTAATGGAACAGAAAACCTAACGCCTAAATGGCTACTACTACTACTGTGTAATTTACAATTTATGGAAACATAAACATATGTACATGTACAAGATAAAATCCCTCTTCTGTTACAGATAAAATGCTAATGAGCCTGATAAATAAATAAATGGGTTAAAAAAAACTTAAAAAGTTTTTTTTTACTATTTTTTGAATATTGATTTCTTTGGAAATCACATTTTTGGATTTTCATCCAAAACCGCTATACTTTTAGAGAAAACATCGTATAACGAATGTCAAAAATTGTGATTGAGCAGCAAAGTTTGGACAGATCTATTCATACTCAAGCTCAAAAATAAACTGTATCAGAGTAATTTGCTCTTTTTAACAATTTTCGAAAAATTGACGGCATATTTTTTATAGGAAATCTTGTGTAGTCCGGCGATTGTTTACTATTCTTGATTCGCTCATAGATCAGTTATTCTTTTCCACAGGCATAATTTTCACGAATAAAAGACAATATCGTCATGATTGTATATATTGCCGAGATCAACCCGAAGCTAACTCTTTGTCGGTATGACTTTTGTTCCCTCTTTACTCAACCAAACAGCTCGCTTGTTTGGAACAAAGTGCAAAATCGCTCCGTAATCGTGTCGCAAATCGTCATTAGCCGTAAGCTTTACAATCGGAAACCTTGTCCCAAATTTATGTAAATTGTTTATTCCAACTTTTCAAATTGACACTCTGAGACTCCACACAAGCGTCAACTCAGGATAGAACTTTCACTGATGAGGGATTAGAGTGATTTTCCCGGAATAAGGGATTGTTCTGGCACACACCAACGCACCAACCCCCGCACCATTCGGAACCGAGATGCTTGTGACACCGAGATGAATAAACAATCGGTCGGTAAACATGGGTTGCGAGGCGGCCGCTCGGAGATTGTTTGACTTTTAGATTTTCCAGGAACTCAAACCTGATAAAGGCGCTGCGGATTGGACCCTTGCCTGGGGCACTGGTCGTTGGTTATCTCAGAAACACACAATCGCCCTGCGAGAATTTTTGAAACCGTTCAGGTATCTTGGCCGACTTCAACTATTACTTTATTTCAAGTGTTCTCGTCGTGGCGCTGCGAAATCCCTCAACAGATATTTTACTTGCTTTTCTGCGAAACGACAAATCAAAGTCCCAGCCCTTATCACTCCACCGGCATCGGATGGTGTGGAACAAACCCGCAGCGCAGGATAAGAGTGACGAACACGTGAAAAGAACTCGGAAACTGCTTCGCAGGGCGAAACCCGGCGCTGATTTTTCCCACAGCATTTTTATTTTTAATATCACGACAAATGTGTGTAGCACATCCCGCTGAGGAGAGCGCTCCTCTCGCAAATAACAGCAAAATAATAATCATCATCATCGTAGTTGTTATCATCAGCACACAATCTCGGTGCAGTGGAGCACGGGATGGAACAGTCGAAGGATGCGAGAAATAAAAGACACTATTCTCCAAAGGCTTGTAAAACATCCCTCTGTCCTTTTTGCTGTGTTATTATCTTGCCCCCATCCGATCCTTCTCCTCCTCCCAAGCAAGGCTGCCTGGTTGGCAACCAGCAAATACCGCTGCGAACAACAGCGCAATCGAGAATCTAGAGAGTAAGCAGCATCTTTGCCAGGGAATCGGAAGTAAAACGGAACGAAACAATGCGATAAAGCACACCATCCGAACGCGGAACATGCCGGGCTTGCGACTCCAAGTCATGACCGAGATTCAGGCAAAGCTGCTCATTGCGAGACGAGAACGAAAAAAAGAAAACATCGTCTCAAGGAGGACTCCAATGAATGTGTGTTGTTGTACACACATACACACACACACAAGCAGGAGTTTAATTATTGTTGCTGTCTGAACTAAAAATAAATTAGACACAACACAGCTTTCGGTTTCCGCACAATTTTATTCAAATAATCTGACGGAACAAAGGGAGCCTCAACCCCGTCTAATACCGAAAATTCCAGCGACATGATAACGAAACAATGTTTCCATCCGCATTGAGCCACCAGAAACCGGAAACGGCAGAAAGAAGGAATAGAGTATGTTTGGCGTTTATTCAAAAACCCCTTCAATGAAAGTGCACCCTTGACGATCCTTCTTCCGTGTTCGGCTCGATATTCAATCGAGTATCGGTTCCTCAACCCGCCCGGAGTACAACAATAGTTTGCAAAAATTCTGATGAGGTACTTGAGACAAAACTCGCCATTTTGTTTCCTACGTTTCCATCCATCCATCCTTCCATCCGGAAACGGTGTAACAGACGACCGACGAAAGCAAGTCCTCTGACTTCTGAACGTGAAGCTAAATTAAACACCAATGAGCTGCGCCTGGTCGCGAAATGTTGGCCAAAGCGGGGGCGTATTGAAAGCAGAGCATATTGAGTGGAAATTGAAACTTTCGTTCCAACAAAACCCGGAAGTGGAACAAACGCGGAACGAGTGGAGCTGAAGCAAATCGTCACCGCCGGCTCCTGCAAACTCTCTTTCTCTCTCTGTCTCGTTTGTCACCCACTTTCGAGGGGAATAATTTGTTGGCCGCTGCGGGTCTTTTTGGGGCGATAATTAATTCCGCTGTTTTTTCCCTCTCTCTCTACCCAATATTTTCAGCATTTTATTTGTTGATTGCAAGTTGGGTTTCGATTGTCGAAAATGTTGCCGGCAGAAGTTTGGTTCCCCGGTTCCGCTCAACGGCAAAAGCGGAGGAAAAAGTTTCGAGAGTTTCGTAAGCATCTTGCAAGTAATAAATTACAAGCGAATGGTTTGGCTTTCGATGTGGAACTAGGATTGCAAAACGGAGCCGCACACAGGTGTTCCCAGACGACGTGGCAACTAATTGCCAACATTCGGAGTTAGACTTGCAAATTACGACTTGAGAAATGATGGATGACGGATGATTATTAAATGACACTGAATTGTGATTTAGTGCGCTAGTTGGGACAAATTATTCGCTTCTTATGCTATTTTTCATAGAATTTTTATACGTCCTGTAATCCCGAAAATTAAACATTGTGTGCTGATAACTGTCAAATTTGGATGTCATCCAACTTGTGAATTACGTTGTTCCAGATAGCAGTTTCGAAATCACGTGATTTCCAGATTTGCAATGTGTGACCATGTTTATAAGTTCCTCGAAATGATTAGCAGCTGATATTCAACATTTGCTGAATCATAGACGAGATACCAATCGAAATGTGCAGAAAAGCAATAGGGAATCGCTCCACAAATATTTGAGCAAAAGTTAATTGAAATCTGAATAATTTATATGCTTTTTCCTCTACTTCCCAAAGTGCTAAACAAATTTTCTGGGTTAGTCTGTTGTTTCGTCCGCTTTGAACTGTTGGTTCAAAAAATTTTGATTAACTACCAATTAAATTTAAAAAAACAATCACCCCTATTCTGCATTCCGTCGGATTTGCATCCCGTTTGAAACCATTAGCTGTTCGAGTCATAATTTCGCTTTCCGTATTTTGAACATTTTGCCCATTTAATGTCCGAATTGAAGGAGATCAAACGAAATGCAAAAACAAACTCGAACGGAATACAGAATGGAATTTTATCAAGACGTTCGAAATATTTCGAATCAATCCAAATACAGAACAGGACTGAATGAGCTTAAATTCATCTAGTTAATTTTTGCGATTGCGATCGATTGAGAAGAAGAAAAATAGTACGTAAAAATATTTTGGATATACGTTATATAACTTGAGTTTCCTAACTGAAAATCGAAGGCAAGTTTTACATTTTTGCAATCCATATTGTTATGCCATGGGAGACCAGCAAATCCGGAACATGAAATAAATCCAAGTATGTATTGTAAAGCAGCCATTCCAGGCCAAACCGATGTAGTGGTTCTCAGATTTTCGTCAAAAGTGGTAATTTTGTTTTTCATCGCAAAACATTATTATTAGGGAGCCCATTTCCATTTAAGGGTGGTCCGAGAAATCAAGTTTTTCTAATTTTCCCCAAAAATGACCTTTTTTCAAAAATTCATAACTTTTGATCCACTGAACCGATTGAGATAATCGATATTTCAAATTGAAGCTAGCTAGCCTTTTATTAAAAAATATTGAACTTGCAAGAAAAAGGAATTTTATTTTCGTAATTATTGATTGTATCCCCTTTGTACCCGAAAAAATCGTAAAGATCGATCTTTTTCTTTCGATTTTTTCGATGTTAGTTTTTAGTGAACGTCGATTTTAATCTCAACAATCGACAAATTTTATAATCATAATGTCACATTTGGATCGCTTTCGAGGATGTTTAGTGATAATGAATTTAGGTGAAGCTGTGTGTATGTTTCAATCGTTCAATCGTTGGGCATCTCCTTGACGTCGTTGTGGCGAAATTTGCGTAAAGATCTTGGCCAACATCGTTACAAGATCAAATTGAGCAAGAACTGAAGCCGCTTGAGCGCCAGAAGCTTCGTATGGTCGTGAATTGGGCTGAGCAACAACTTGAAAATGATCCGGATTTTCCTCGAAAAATCAACTTCAGCGATGAGGCTCCTTTCTGGCTGAATGGCTTCGTCAATAGGCAAAATATGCGTTATTAGTCAGGCAGCAATCCACACGTACTCCATGAGTTTGGTGCGGTTTATGGTCCGGCGGCGTCATGGGGCCGTACTGCTTCCGTGATGATCAAAACCGGCACGTTTCTTTTTTTATCTGTATTATAGTGACTTTCAACTCATTTGGCTGGTTCGTCACTTTTACTTCCATTTTTGGAAGAATGTCGGGAGTGAGAATTGAACTCGTGACCTTGAGCGTGAGAGGCATGGATGTTACCACTACGCCAGATCGCCTCCACGGCACTTTTCTTTGACTAGGAATCGCTACCGCTCATTGATAACCGAATATTTTTGGCCCGAATTGGATGATATAGACTTGCACAATATGTTGTTTTAACAGGACGGCGCCACAAGCCACACAGCGAATTTAACAATCGATTTATTGAAAATAAAGTTTGGTGAGCGTGTTATCTCCAGGGTTGCCATAATCGAGTCTTTGTTTTCGACCTACACAAACTTTTTTATCTTAGTTCTTTCCCACAAAATCCGTATGGATATCTGTATTGAGTTTATAAATCTAATTTTTAGCCATAATATGAACTTTATTTTCATTTTTTGCCATAATTGTTATACGATGTTGAAGGTAACCACATAGCGCTAGTAAACATATATTAGGTGTACCGGTAAGTTTATTCGCAGATACCCTTGGAGTAGCTCAGCAAATCATATCCGATCGTTTAAAAGCAATGGAAATGATCCGAAAAATAGTACATTGGGTGCCGTATGAATTGAAGCCACGAAACGTCGAACGCCGTTTTTTCACGTACGAACAACTGCTCCAACGGCATGAAAGAAAGAGTTTTTTTGCATCGAATCGTTACTGGCGATGAAAAGTAGGTCCATTACAATAATACTAAGCGTCGGGCAACGTATAGATACCCGGCCATGTATCAACATCGACGGTTGCGCGGAATATTCAGGGCCAGAAAGTTATGTTGTCTTTTGGGACCAGCTGGGTGAGGTGTACTTTAAGCTGCTAAAACCGAATGAAACCATAACGGGGGACCTCTACCGACGACAATTGATGCGTTTGAGCCGTGCACTGAAGGAAAAACGGCACAATACGAGCAAAGACACGATAAAGTTATTTTGCATCACGACAATGATCGGCCGCATGTCGCGAAACCGGTCAAAACATAGTTAGAAACGCTGAAATGGGAGGTATTCTCCAGACATTGCTCCGTCCGATTACTACCTTTTTCGATTGAAGCAACATGGCCTGGACCAGCACTTCTCCAATTTTGATGAAGTCAAAAATTGGATCGATTCGTAGTTAGCCGATAAACCGGCCGATTATTCCGGCAAAGGGATCCGTGAATTGGCAGAAAGATGGGAAAAAGCTGTGACTAACGATGGGAAATATTTTGAATATTAAATTTTTTAACCATATTTGCAGAATAAACCTTTAATTTAAAAAAAAAAAAGGAAGAAACTTACCGGTACTCGATTAGTTACCTAAAATTACAATTTCCATCATCAGACTAATTTTGACAAAAACTGATTTTTTATAATGGCGTATCCAAGAACATTAAAGTTTGTGCGTAATTTAAGAAAAAAAACATTTTTAATACATTATTAAAAAAATATTACACAAAACTTGAATTGATTATTAAAAATGGCTGTAACTCAAAAGACGTCCCCTTTGATATTTTTTTGAAATATTTTTATTTTAAAACTCTTTCAATTTAACAAAGTTTAACATAAAGTGTTGCCTTATCGGACCCACCAATGTATAAAGGTATAAATTTAAAAAATGTATGAAACTTCAATACATTGTGCAATCGTAATTATTTAAGAAAATTAACATAAAAAATGGAATCTACATGCGATTCTACATGTAAAACTACCTATAACATTCTATGCTAGGACCAACCGTTCTCGGGATATAACAAATTTTATATATGAAAATATTTTTTGTGTAGTTATAGAAAATGCATGGATATCTATTTATTTATTTATTGTCGTCAATCAAAATTGTAGACCGATACATTCTTAATACTTGTCAAAACTTCTTACTTGAAACTAAAAAAAACTAAAGAGAGCTGGCTGGATAATTTATCCGTTTAATTTAGAAGAGGATTCTAACAAGTTACGTAATCAAAAATGTTTTTATTTATTTATTTATTTCGTCAAACCAGCGTAGACTAACGAGTGTTAAATAAAAAATGAGATTTTTTTCAATACCTTTCAGTAACTCAAATAAAGAGCGTAAAATTTTCTTTCTCCAAGAAAATTGCTCTTTGGGCTCCCTAGAAACAGTAGGCGTGTTTGGTTTTGCTAGTTTGAATTTAGTCATAGCAAAGATGGCGTCGAAACAGCACGTGCTCCGCGAACGCATTGTACGGTTCTACGAAACGCATTTCCAGCAAGGAAAAAAGTTCATGGTGGCACATTTTAAGGAAGAAAATGTACCTATCAGTACGGTATATCGTATCCTGGGTGCCCTGAACGTAGAGCGAAAGGTCGAAAGACAACAAGGACGCAACCAGCCTGCGTGACGCCGGTAGGAAATATGGCTGCTCCCACGTATTGATCCATCGGACCCTCAAGATGGAAGGAATCGTCTGCAGGAAGAAGACGAGGTCGCCGGAGTACACGGAGGAGCAGATTGAGAAGGTTAAATCACAGTGTCGGTGGATGACCAAAAAATACCGCGGGACGTCTTTCGTTCTGGACGACGAAAGCTATTTTCCGCTGTCCAAAACGCATATTCCAGGAAATGATAATTACTACTCCAGCGACAAGTCATTCACACCGCCTGAAGTGAAATACAAGTTCAAGCACAAGTTTGAAAAAAAGGTTATGTTGTACATCGCCATTTCCGACCGGGGCATTTCAAAGCCTTGGTTTAAGCCGAGCGGTCTGGCAATCAACCAACAAATCTATCGAGAAGAGTGCCTCGATAAAATCTTGCTGCCGTTCCTGAACGAGCATCACGCGGATGGGAAGTACGTCTTCTGGCCGGATAAGGCGTGTTCCCATTACGCCAAAAAGACGCAGGCGTATCTTGAGAAGAAAAAGATACCGTTCGTGCCGAAAGATCGTAACCCAACAAACTTGCCCCAGTGCCGCCCAATAGAGAATTTCTTTGGCTCTAGTGTATAAAAACAATTGGAGGGCCAAGGACACGAAGCAACTGTCTACAAGAATCCGGAATTGTATCCGGAAAATGGACGTAAGTGCCGTACAACGTTCTTGTGAGAGCATCGCAACAAAGTTGCGACGAACAGCCTACCACGGTCCTTACTCAAACATTCACTGACATTTTTTTGAAGAAAATACATTATTTTATTAATAAAAAATACTGAAATCGATGAAAAAAAATTATTTTTTTTATATGTGATTGAAAAAATTCTCATTTTTATTTAACACTCGTTACAAAATTTTTGAGACTTAATGTTCAGTCTAGTGATACGGATTCCCGATTCAGTTTCCACGTTCCAGAATATATATTTCAGATTTAATATCTAGCGGAAGATCATCAGTTATGACTTACAAATTTAAGATTCTTAATTCAGATTCAAATTACATATTAGGATTCCAAAAGTTCAGTCGCATATGTATTCATGTATGGTACTAACGATCCCAGTAGAACTTTGGTCTTCTCAACGTAGGTTGCGTCATTTTTAATTAGTACTTGAGATTTCTATGCCTAAGAACACGCCTTGAATGTATTCTGGAGTGGCAAGCTCTAGAATACGCGTAACCACAGTGCAAATCGGAAGAAATTTATTTGACGAAAAAACCCCCGGCCAGAACGGGAATCGAACCCGAACCCCCGGCGTAATAATGTGGGACCTAACCACTCGCATACGTATAGGGTTGTTTATAACTGTTAATCTATGAATTATGTATTGTTTCTTTTATGAAACAAATTTGTATCTACTATGAAAGTAACATTGCAATATTTACAATGATCATCTGTAAATCGATTATTTTAGAACTACCAATGCGTAGAATTGAGTTTATGACAATTCTATGAGCTAATGTGGGGTGTAAGTGTAAAAACAACACATGTTAAATGGGTCATTGTATATTGCCACAATTTTTTAATGAAAAATTTCACGCCTAGAACATAAACCGTATGTTAATGTATGACATTAACCACTCGGGGGCTCAAGATTCCACAGATACAGACAAGGATTGATATTCCAGAGTCAATTAATAAATACAGATCTAGATTGTTAATATAGATTCCAAAATAGGATTTCAGCGAAAGGATCCAGTATTCCAAAACAGATTATTTAGGCCAAATTACAAATAACACTGGCCAAATTTCAGATAAGACAAATTATTACGATACAACATGAAAAGATCTAACAAATGACGCGATACTTCGGAAACTGTTTCAGAGTATCAGTAAAAGCAGAAAACGATGGCCATTATGATTTCTCCACTTTTTCTATATTACCATCAAATAATATTAACTGCCACTGAAAATATAGAATTCCTAACATATTGTCGTTCCCGAATGTTTATCGTACGTTTCTGGAAACCATTCCAACGAAACTGTTCATCAAATTAAGTCGAAAAGAACGTTTCAAAGCCAGAGCTCATCCATCACTCCCAACAGGATCCATTTATAGTCCAGCAAACTTTTACCTACGTGTTGGAAATTGTTACCTTCAATTGGGTAAAGAGGAAGTAGAAACACTCAAAGAACGTGTGTCCATTCGTGAAACAGAATGATCTCCAGTTTGATATTTATGGCCTCAGATAAGCTATGTATCCGTTTAACTACTTAGTAAAACTTGGCCCAACAGCCATTGCGAGCGAAAGCAACAGTGTGCTTGTGAAGTCAATATTCACAATAAAATGGCCTACATGGCCGTTGGTCGCACCGATTCAACCCATATTGTAATATGTTTTCCTGAAACGCTTTTTCCGCCCTTATTTAAGGCGCCTCGAATAGAAACCAGCAGCAATGAAAGAAATATATTTGCCACGCTTACCCATCTGCGGGGGCCTCGAATTACACCGTTGCTGTCACGGAGGTTTCTTGTGTAAGCGAACTCCACTCCCCGCCCTCGTAACCGGAAGTGGGTGGATAACCTGCAATAAAGCAATTCCTCGTGGAGACGCGGCACCGGCGGGAAAAGCAGGAAAAACTTGAGCCGTTAAAAGGCTATCTGCAGCAGTATCTCAATTTGTCATTTTTATTGTCCATTCTTCGCCACTGCCCAATACTATCACCATCATCATCATCCTCATCGGCAAAAGCAGCAGCAGCCGGAGAAAAGGCAAACGAATAAAGAGCGAAACTTTTTCTTTTCTTCCCAATTCGTCCCTCACCAGTCGCATTGGTCAAAGTCCCGGTCCTTAAGTAAATTTTCCACGTAAAGTGGAAAACTTTTCAATCTTGTTCCGTGGGAAAAAAAAGCAAGGAACGATAGAATGGGGAAAACAGAATCTCTGGCTTCTCAAAAACCGGTGGACCCAAAATTAAGATTTACCAGGATTCATCAGTGCGACGGAAAATGAAAAATATAAATTGATAAGTTAGTACAATAGCCGCCGGGCGGCTGAGAATGTTATCCACCCGGGTGTGCGGGGTCGAAAGATGGTGACAATGGAACTGATGATCCTGGGAAACCCCACCCCAAGATGCAAGTGTTGCAATCAACGGCTTCCTTTTTTTCGCGGTGGTGGGAAAAACCATGGCGCATTTGAACGGCTGCTACCAGATGGTGATCTGGTGATTGTGCGCTTGGAAGCAATCGGCCAGTTAAGAGTACACAGAGCGTCTGGCCCCTGGGTGACGACCGACAGTCATTTCGAAAATTGCACGAAAGGCGGCAAAGTGGAAAAGTTTTACTGCCGGCGGGATAGATTATGAGCTGAAACAATGGACTGATGTTCTTGGCTTGGCAGAGGAAAAAATGAGTGTGACATCCGTTGAAATATGTTACCGATCAGGGAGGAGTACTCGCACTCTATTGAATAGGTTTTATTGCGCAAGTTTGAAGTTATGTTTTACTGCAAATGTAAGCAACGTGTGTTTTGATGGTCTGTAGATGATTCTAATCTCTCATAAAATGGTTGCATTTTGCAACACTACGAGGGTCGTTTGAAAAGCCCGTATAAAGTCAGAGAGATCACACTACTGTCGCGATTTGTGGCTCTGTTTAATTAGTAGCCTTTCTCGAAAGAACACACACCAAGCTTTAGCCAGATCGGCATTCGTTTGAATCGAGGGAGTCTCACGTATCAGAGGTTGTGGACTCAAAATTAATGGAAACAGTATTCCACCTTTTTTCACTTCCCCCCTATTCTCCAGACTAGACTCTGACTACTATTTGTTCCCCAATTTGAAGAAACGGCTGTTGGGAAAATTATAATTATAAACAAACTAGAGCAAAAAAAGTGTGAAAACCTAGAAAAAAACTATGTTGAAAAACAAAAAAGGTCTATTCCAAGCAGTATTCCATGTTTCACATTAAACACTGGGTACGAAACGAACAATGTTCTCCCTACTCTCGCAGTTTTATGTTTTCAGACAAACATTATTTTTTCGTACCCGTTGTTTAAAAATGTGACATGTTTGTTTCACATGATGTTCAGTTTCTCTCGCATTTTCATCCCAAGCAAGTGTAGTGTGTGTAGAGTGAAGGCAGTGGACACCACACCACCACTACTCAACACACAGTGTGTTAGTGTGGTGATATGAGAATGGAAGAGAAGCATTTAGCATAACAAAGGGTGCTTCATCTAAATTTTGGGCAAATAAAATACACCTCTTCATCTGTTCTGAACAAAATAAGCGTCAATTGATATCAGAGTTTTTTCACAATTAATATCATTATTAAGTCCACGCATCAATTTATAAATTAAATTTATGTAACATCGGTTATTATCAGCTTTTGAAACAAGTACTAAAATTGAATATAGGCGGAGACGTTTAGTTACTAACATCAAAATATCAAGAATAGGTGTGAACTTCCCTGAAACTGCATCTAAAACTAATTTTTAGGCATTTATATATTTGGCCAGTTTTTGTATGACGTCACCCCGTTGTGCACTCGGTTCCCCAGACTGCAATTGGCAACATGCACGGAGGAAAAAAATTTCATAGAAAGCTTCTTTCTATTCAGAGAATGTTTTCTTTTCACGGGAAATAGCTATGGATTATTTAATCAGACTTGCAAAATGTGCATGAATTCATAGCCTCATACAATTTTTGCAATACGAATTAAATTTTTAGTTAGTTTCTGTGAAAAAATACTGTACAAAGAAATGTTTTAGGAGGAATTATTTTTTCCTGTACATGAAAAGAAATGCAAAGCAATGAATACTGCGACAACGGGTGGTATGTCTGTACATGATGTTCTTGAATCATAAACATCGTGTTTATTTACAAATGTTTATGTTTGTGTATCATTGTTCGTGTTTGGGATAGACATTTAATACTAGCGAAAATCATGTTCGTGTTCAAACAAAAACATGGAACTTTCACATCGCGTGGACATGTGTAAGTGTTTTTCGGAAGACTGATTCCAAGGGCACTACTACAGGGAAAGAGTTTTCCTAACAACAACTTTTTCATGTTGAACATTTTTTATCAATGTTTAATTCTTAACGTTTTGTGTGTAAGTTATCGCGATTGACATGTTCTGCATACTTTTATACAGCCATTCCATGACAAACCGATATTGTGGTTCTTAGATTTCCATGAAAAGAGGTAGTTTTGTTCTTCATCGCAAAACATTAGACCCGTATTTTTTTTATTTTTTTATCGGGGTGCCCATTTCCATTTTAGGGTGGTCCGAAAAATCAACTCTTTCCACTTTTCCCCAAAAATGACTTTATTCAAAAATTCGTAACTTTTGAACCACTGAACCGATCATCTAGGCATATAGAATTAAAGAAAATGAGCTAGCCTTTTATGAAAAAAAATATTTAACTTTATTCCTTATTCTTTATTCTTTATTATTATTGATTCATCTGACAGAAATAGTCTTAATGAATAATCTATCACGTTTTAAAATACATGCAATCTTCTTATACTATTAACAAATTGTGACGTGGACATTCCAAATTCAAACACTGATTCAACGGACGAAAACATGCGGATCATTGCACAAACAGGTTGGTTGTATCCATACAAAGTACGATGAAATCCCGGCTGCATTAGGGATCGGTATCTCAGCATCCTACCCGAGGCTCGAAAGTCCAAAAGCGATAGGAGATACGAGCAGGCGACATCGCCATTGAGTAGTTTAACTACAAACGTCGCTTGTTGAATCTTTCGTCTCCGATCAAGTGTTTCAAGTCCAAGCAAGCGACACCTGTCAGCGTATGCTGGTAGGTTCAATGGGTCACGCCACGGTAAATTTCTAAGCGCAAGCCGTACAAACCTCTTTTTCACTCGTTCAATCCTTAGGTTCCACGTGACATCATTAGGAGCCCAAACAGCAGATGCATTCTCCAGGATCGGGCGAACAAGAGAGTAATACAATGCTTTTAGGCAATGCGGGTCCTTGAAATCTTTGGCAATCTTGAATAGAAAACCAAGTTGTCGGTTTGCCCTAGATATGGTCCAGGTATAATGAGAATGGAAGGAAAGTTTAGGATCCAGCACTACGCCAAGATCTACCACTTCATCTACTCTCTCAAGAACATTTTCAACGATGTGATAGTCAAAAATGATTGGGTCCTTGGATCGATGAAAGGTCATTACATGGCATTTACCGATGCTAATAACAAGTTTGTTCTTGCGGCACCAGTGAACAAACTCATCGAGTAGCCTTTGAAGACGTAGACAATCCCCGATGCAACGTACCACGACATAGATCTTCAAATCATCAGCATACATAAGTTTGTTCTTGAAGCCTAACGAAGATGCAGCATCATTGAAATATAACACGAACAATAAAGGTCCCAAATTGCTTCCTTGTGGGACACCAGATACGCTCACAAACGATGATGATACGCTAGAGCCATGCTTGACACGAAGCTTCCTATCAGTAAGGTACGACGACAACCACGACACCAATCTGTTCGATGCGCCCATCCGTGATAGTTTACACAGTAGCACTTTGTGGTCGATCTTATCAAAGGCTGCCTTTAGGTCTGTGTAGATCACGTCTACCTGTACCTTTTGTTCTAAAGCTTCGAACCAAGTACTGGTGAAATCCAACAGATTGGTACTTACGGATCTACCGGGAATGAAACCGTGCTGATCGGACGAAATGTGGAACTTAGTAGCATGTAGAATTTGATCACTGACGATAATCTCAAAAATTTTCGATCCAGCGGGGAGGCTGGTTATTCCACGATAGTTCTTCACATTACGTCGATCCCCACTTTTGTGTACAGGTAACATATTTGATTCTTTCCAGCACATGGGAAACACTCCTCTTTCAAACGAGTGTCTGAAAATGAAGGCAAGCGGCTCTGCAACTGCAATTATGCAGCGACGGAAGACAGATGCAGGGATACCATCCGGTCCAGGAGAAAATGAATTCTTCAATTTCTTGGAGGCGTGGATGATCATTGCAGGTAATATTTCAAACGTATCCAAATCTACTGCATCCGCAACGATGTTAGACGCAGCCAGTTCAGCATCGGAATCGCTAGATGGCTCGGGTTGAAAGACGGAAGCAAAATGTCTCGCGAAGAAGTCGCACGCTTCGGCTTCATCACTGGATTCCTTGTCTTCATACACTAAATTGGACGAAACTATTGGGTTTTTGCGTTTGCTATTGACAAAGCTCCAGAAGGATTTTGGATCACGACGTAGACCAAACTGCACTCTTAATACATGTGATTTGTAGAGTGCAGCATTTAGATGCCTGTAGTCATCGCTTGCATGTTTGAAATTGACTTTTGTAAAGTTGGATCAATGAGTTCACATACGTCGCTGCCATTGATTGCGTACACGCTTCGCCCTCCGGAGGAGAGGCGTACTCCAAGGAGGTGAAATTGGGCACCGTTTCAAAGGAACGTTCGCAATCAGCCATTGGCGAATGATGTCGCAAAATTTGAATGCCATGTCATGGACGTTCGTACAATCGTAGATACAACTCCAATCAGAACCGGACAGATGGGCAGAAAGGCTGTCAAAATCAATTTTACGGTAATTTATTTTCCTTTCTTCTACATTTCCCACTGGAAGCGAAGTCACTGATTTAGCTGGTGCGTTGAAGCGAATGGTCAAAGGAGGGTGATGAGGATCTACGGACACTAGTGAATCAACGGCGGTCAATACTTCAGCATGGCTTCCTTCGGATACAAAAACCAAATCCAAAGTACGGCGCAGGTGATTTAGTTGTGCATTAATTTGATTCATGTTCAAGAAATCCATTCCGTCAATCAGCGCTGCGCTCGCCGGAGTCAAAAGTATCGGGTTGTCGAGACGTAAGCTGTTGTCGTCGTTAGACCATGCTAAACGCGGCTGTTATAGTCGCCACAAGCGAGAATGATAGCTTCGGAGTTGGCGGACACACTTAGTTCACGGACGGTGGCGATATGATCTTCCATCAAAACAACGTCCCGGCTTTTATCGGGTGGAATGTAAATGTTACACATCAGGAAACGATGGCCCCGAATATTCGCAGAAACACACACTTGCTCCAGCCGATTTCCGTTAAGCGTGTCGATTGGCGACAGCTATCAGTACACCGCCAAAATTACGCTTGTCGCTATTCAGAGAACATCGATCACATCGAAAAACGTTGTACGATGATCCGAAAATTTGCAGTGAATTGATGCTATCGTTTAGTCCAGTTTCCGTCAGCAATATAACGTCATAACCGCAGTCGAGGGAAGTAAGAAATATATTGTCCAGCTTGGTCCTCAATCCTCTTACATTTTGGTAATAAATCCAGACGGCATCATCGATGGAAGTAGAAGTATGCTGCAACACAGACTGATTGAGTGCTGGGGTCGAGAGAATAGAATGGATATACTCGCCTGTGATGGGAATCCTTGGGTTCCCACTGTCCTCATCATAACGCATTGGAATATCGATCAATTCTGCATTGCATCTACCGGTGGTGTGATGGATGTTGGCGTCAGGTTGACAACGGGAGGTTTCCGAAATTTTTGGACAGTAATCTCCTCGAACTCACGGAACATGATGCCCTCTGGCCAAGACGAAGGGTCCATTGCTTTGGATTTCAAAGCTGGATCAAGCCCGACTTTGAACGAGATGAAGGTCATGTTGCCGATGTCTGCTCCTTTGGGGACCAGTTTGACTACGTCGGGATCCTGGGTTAATTGCAAATTTGCACGCACCATTGCTGAAATTTCCCCATTGGTCACATCGGGACGTATGCGAGACAGGTAGAGCCAAAATTTGGGTGCTGGTTTTGCACTGATGGCAACAGATACAACATCATTCCCAATCTGCTTAGAGCCAGACTGACATTCAGACGATTTTTGTGTGACATCAGGTCCACGAAGACGTTTGGCAGCTCGAACAGGTTCTAATGAGGGCCAACGCTTCACTGCGGGTGACATGGTCAACGAAGTGGGCCTAGATGACAATTGCTTTATTTCCGATTGCAAATTGGTGATTGCTTCCGTGAGTGCAACCAGCGGAGATTTTTCATCTGCTACCTTAGTAATGGAGCGGAGATGGGAATTGCTGAACAGCTCAGCGCATTCATCGCACATCCAAAAGAGATTTTTCCGATGTGACGAGAAATAGCCCAGAAGGGCACGTGTCACTACCGGCTGGCCAGCACATTGCAAGTGGAATATGCCACCACAATATCCACGGCATGTGACGAATTCAATGCCGTTTATCATTTGGCAGCAGTTTGCACAAATCTTCTCCATGATAACCGTCGAACTTATTGGCCTATCGGTAGGCTTACAGCACAGCACAAACACAAGAACAGCAAAGAGGTGCCGAGGAATGTTTATTGTTTTTGTGTACAAGTGGATGATAAATCCGATGAACAAAACGAAAACTTTTAGGCAGCTACAGTTGCAACACAAACGTAAGAACGATAATATCGACAACTTTTTCACATTCGCACAACAAACAGTCAATGGACAGTCACTAATTAAAAAATATTTGAGTGCGAAATCACAATAAAAACGGTAAGGAATAACGATCAAAACCATTTCAAATATGTTTTCTCTATACAGTAGAACCCCGCTTATCCGCGGCATAGTCGGACTAGCTCACCACGGATTACGAAAATCGCGGTTAACGCAATACAGGGAAACTTCGATATAACGTACCCTCGTTTGAATGTACCCTCGATATAACGTCACTCGATATAACGTACATTTTACCTCGATATAACGTACACATTTCCAAAGTGTAAAGGAAATTTTTTTTCAATATTTTTTTTCTGATAGAACAATAAATTATCTGTATTGTGATGCTAAAACAAGTTTTGTACCTTCAATCAATCCCGAAATACAGCTGGTTTTATGATTCCGGATTCTAAATGAATCAAGATTTACTCAACAGTACGAAGGGAAACATCATGTGACTTTTTAGTCCTGACCGAGGAATTGTCGAACAATCGCGCAGTTGCTAAGGATGACCGATTTTTGGATGTCGGTCAATTCTTTCTCCATATTCAACACCTTTAGCGCTTCCAGAAGTGTCTTCGGGACAATTCCAGTTCCAGAGAGAACGACTGGAACAATTCTTAGGACCTCCCTTAGCCCTCACAGTTCCTTGAGCTCCACGGCCAGTGGTCGGTACTTGCAAATTTTGCGACCGTGAATCTCCTCCAGATTATGGTTCATTGGAATAGCGACATCGATGATGGTGACTTTGCGGTCGCTCTTGTCGTAAACCATTATATATGGACGGTTGTGGTGGATCGAGAGGTCGGTCCCAGTACAGCTTGAAGTTTCAAAAATTTCATTTTACTTCATTTTAATTTTTAATTTTTTTTAGAAAATTTTTCGGCATTTTTTTTTTTGAAAAATTCAAACAATTTCCTACATTTCATGTTTGGACTAGATATTTGTACATGTTATAGGTTTTGAGACCCTTTTCAAAAAGTAGTCTAATTTTTTTTCGAAGATTTCGAGTATGCAAAGTAGCTTAACACTTTGAGTGCCACGATTGTATAGCGACTCTATGGAAATTTTTAAACATATTAAGGCTATCGTTTCTTATCGTAGTGGAAGGTATTTTTGTTTGAAAGGGAATGCTTATGTTTATATTAGTTACCTTTATTTTCATATGTTATAAGTTAATTTTCTTTCTTAGAACTTAAAGAAAAAAAATTTATTTATTTTAGAGCTATGCTCTACTTTTACTTAAAACTAAGATTAAGACTAAACTGAGACTAATTTAAGACTGACTCTACAATCGTGGCCCTGCTCTATTTATATTGATCTGGTGATGCGTTGTTGTGAAATAGCATGATGAAATCATGCTATCGATTTCCTGGGAAAGTTCCGTTCTCGATAATTCGTCTGGTCAATGTTTATGTTTATGTCTCGATCGCCCGCCTGTCCGCTGGGTGGCTAATTTATGATCTTCTGCACTTTGTCTGGGATGA
The DNA here is from genome assembly GCF_029784135.1 of Toxorhynchites rutilus septentrionalis. Taxonomy (NCBI): domain Eukaryota; kingdom Metazoa; phylum Arthropoda; class Insecta; order Diptera; family Culicidae; genus Toxorhynchites; species Toxorhynchites rutilus. The sequence continues at coordinate 24,688,352 of NC_073745.1, forward strand.
TGTTTATGGGTGGCTATGCTGACGCTGCGCGATAATGAAGTCATCTCGGTGTTAACTCTTCCCCTCTTGATCGCTTTGTCCTCAAAGTTGATTAACGGTCCGGAATGGTGATGGCATATTAATAAAATTCTCGATTTCTTTCTTCCGCTCGTCCGATAATTCGATCGTTGGTTCTGCTGACTTCAGCTCATTCAATGTGATGTTTTGTGTCGATTCTTCTGGAAGTTGAACTTGAATTTTCGTGGTTGATCTTCTGGAGAGAAAGAAAAATATCGCTATTGCGGTTATGATGAGGATTATTGTCGTAGTTCCCAATGAACTGAATAAATTCAATGACCACTGTAATGACTCATTTTTTAGTTTTAGAGTATCTAATGTATCTCTATGCTCGAGTGTTAAGTTTTGAAGATAATCATTTGAAGGTGAATCAATGATATGCGCTTCATGAACAATTAGACCTGTTGTGGGATGATAAGGTCGTCCTGGAATATTGACATCGAGATTGGCGTAAAGTTCTCCGTTGATATAGATGTTACAATCTTCAAATTGTAATAAAAAACTTCCTTCGAGTACTTGTGTTGAATTGCTGCAATTGGAGGTCACTTCAACCTTAGCGTCATTGATGAGAATAACTGCTTCGCTGATTCTTTTTACTAATCCTGTGGAGTAGACTTTTTCGAAAGTACAATTTGAATGCTTGCCTTGGATTAGTTTGTGAATACATTCTGATGTCGGTTTAAGAAAATAGCTTTCACAGAGATATAGATTTTCTGGATTTTCGCATGGTTTTTCTAATTCGTAAATATGAGTTTGATTTCGCAAATAGTAATTTTGTTTTATCCAAATGCGTTTGCTATTTTTGATAGTGGAATCAATATAGTTGTACTCATACGTATTTGTTGATACTTGGGGCACTTTCAACATGTATACTATATGTGTATTGTTCAAGGTAACTTGAGGTGTTGACATTGAAAGTAATTCTTCATATGATGCGACATAAATATTGTGATTGTCCAGAAAAGTGGTAATTGTTTGAAAATCTCTCATCGATAATATTCTGCTGCTAGGAATGCCATGTTTTGCCATGAGTATGGCTTCTTCTAATGTTTCAACTTGATTTTGTAGTGAATCGAGGTTTGACAGGAGTACTAGCTGATTTATTTCCATGGAGTGGTTTTTGAGTCTTTCGCTTTCGATGGTTAATATTTGGTTAGCGACGTCTGTTATCTCTTGGATGCGTTTACTGATGGCTTCATTAATCATCACCTGTTTGTTGTTCTGGAGTATTAGGGCGTTCATCGAGCTGTTGATTATTCGTAGATCCTCTGCGTCGGGGCTTCCAGCTATCCATTTCCATATGGTTCCGATCGTGTTCCATCTTTTGGTCCTTCTTGTTTTGGGTCTTAATTTTAAATATGTTTCATACAATTTATAATTTTTTATCTGAATCAATTCATACAATGTGTTTGGATAAGGGTGATTCTGAATTTCTCTGTTTATGCCTGCTATTGTATTTTCTATTTCTAGTAAACTGATTGGGTGTATTATCCTGATGTAACCTATCTTGATTTTAGCTTCTCCTAACGGTATAATTGCTAGTGGGTTGTTTGTGAGGTCATGTACTTGCAGTATCGGTTTAACAATAGACACGCAGATGGCGAGTCTGAGAAAAGATGGAAAAGAATTTACAATTAGGGTTTTCTTAAATTTGCTTTGTGAATTTTCCTTCCATATATGTCTATTACATGTGTGTTATGGTCTTCTTTGATTTTGATTATTTTGTACTTACTTTTTCGTTTAGATATATCATTTGATTTTTCGTAAGCATATGTATCTGGTGTATAACTTGGATATGTGTTCTGTGGTAATTTTTCTTCTTTTTCTTTATAAAGTTTGATTATTCTTTCGTGTAATTTTTCTCTTTGTTTGTTAAATTTTTCTAATGGCAAATTATTTATATTTCTTCCCTGGTATATATTATGTGGAGTATCATTTGTGACTGAATGAACCGAATTGTTATATTTATGGGCTGCCTGTTGTATTAATTCGTTTATAGTTATTTCTGGATTTAGTGCTTTTATACACCTAGCTATTTCTCTTATTGTTGAATGGCATCTTTCTATTTGTCCATTTGTTTCAGATATGTGTACTGGTGTTTTAAATATTTCTATTCCTAATCCTTTAATCTGTTGTTCCATTACATTTGATACAAAAGCGCTTTCATTATCCATTACAATTTGTGCGGGTACATCCCAATCGTATATTAATTGCATTAATACATCTTTGATATGTGCAATAGATTTTGATTTGATTGGTCTAATTTTTAGAAATTTGGAAAATTTGTCAATGGATGATATAAATAATGCATTTTGATTGTAAACGAAAATATCTATATGTATAATTTCTGCTGGATAATTTGGAATTGGAGTTTTAACTGGGATATACTTTTGTGGATTTCTATCATATTTTTCAGTTTTACAAATTTCACATGTTTTTACATAGTCTTGAGTTAATTTATTCATTTTTGGAAAATAGAAGTGCTTTATTAATTGTAGTACGTTTTCTTTTGCGTTTCTGTGAGCGAAATTATGGACATTTTTTATTTCTTCTAATTGTTGTTCTTCTTCATTTATATCTGTAACCTGTGTTTGTGAATATCGTGCCTTTACAATTTGTGAATTGAAATTTTCTTTGTATATTTCTTGTATTGTTGCCATTATTGGTTCATCTGTTAGAATTCCATTTATTATTCCTGGTATTAAAAATCTTTTTAATTTGTCTTTTAAAAATTCTACTGTAAAACGTGGTTCACAAAATATATGTCTCTTGAATTTTTCGAATGGAATATTCATTTCGTAACTAGATCTTGGATTGATTTTGAAAATTAATTGATTTCTGAATACGTTAATAGGTGTTTCTGTAGATGGGATATAGGAGTTGTCATCATTATCAGAGGAATGCTGTGTAGCGGTTAATGAATTAATTTGGATTCGAGATAATGCATCAGCTACAATGTTGGATTTTCCTGGTTTATAGTGTAACTCATAATCATGCTCTTCCAGATATGCTTTCCAACGTTTTAGCTTTGCATTACTATTTTTTGGGGATAACGTAAAAGTTAGTGGCATATGGTCAGTATAAATTTTGATTTTTGTTCCATAAATGAAGTTTCTTAATGTGTTAAGGGACCAAACAACTGCCAACATTTCTTTTTCGTTAGTCGCATAATTTTCCTCGGTTCTTGAAAGAGTTCTGGAAATGAAAGTAATGGGTCTTTCTCCTTCTGGAAATTGTTGTGATAATACTGCACCAATTGCTTTATCTGATGCATCGGTCGTGAGTATGAATGATTTTTCAAAGTCTGGGAATGTGAGTACGTCTTCCGAAGATAGAATTTCTTTGAGAGTTTTGAAAGATTGTCGCGCTTCTTCGTCTAATTTGATCGAAAAGTTTTTTGACTGAGTTTTAGGAATTTGGCGATGGCCATCTTCCCCTCTTAAAAGTTTTGTCAACGGTTTAGCAAGTGTTGCGTAGTTTTTGACAAAACGCCTGTAGTATCCTGATAGTCCTAGGAATGCTCGTAATTCCTTTAAATTTGTTGGTTCTGGGTATTTTTGAATACATTCGACCTTTTTCATATTTGGTCTAAGTCCATTTTCTGAGACAATGAATCCAAGAAATTCAACCTCAGTTTTCAAAAATTCGGATTTGTCTGGTTGTATTTTGAAGTTTGCTTTTCGTAATGTTTCGAAGATTGTCTTAATGTTTTTTAGGTGTTCGTCAAAAGTCTTACCGAAGATTATTATGTCATCTATGTAGACATAACAAATTTTACCAATGTGTTCACGTAAAACGTCATCCATTACTCTTTGGAATATTCTGGGAGCGTTTTTTAAACCAAATGGCATACGAACGAATTCGTATTTACTATTATTAACAGAAAAGGCTGTTTTTTCAATGTCTTTTTTAGCCATTCGGATTTGATGAAATCCGGATGCTAAATCCAAAGTTGTAAAATACTTGTTTGCACCTAAGTTTGCAAGGACTACAGATGTCTCTGGAATTGGGTAAGTGTCACTGATTGTTTTTGCGTTGAGTCGTCGATAGTCTATTACCATTCTATACTTTCTTTCTCCAGATGCGTCTATTTTTTTGGGTACTATCCATATTGGTGAGTTGTATGGGGACCGTGATTGTCTGATAATTCCATCCTTGAGAAGTTTGTCTATTTGTTTGCACACTTCGGATTTTAATGCCTGTGGATATGGATATGATTTGCTGTAGGTAGGATTCTCGTCTGTTGTTCTGATCTCAGCTTTAACTCTAGTGGTGAACGGTAGTTTTTCATCAGGTGGCTGAAATAAATCTTGAAATTGTCCTTAAAATATATCTAATTTTGATTTCTCTTCTGCTGTCAGGTGTTCATTCCTGATTTGAATTTTGTTTATTTCTTGAAATTTATGCTGTAACAAAGGTATTTCATAATTTCCTGGAAGTATCAATTTCTCTTTGAAGGTATTGATTATAGCTTTGAGTTCCTTTAATGTATCATGTCCTATTACTGCATCAAATGTTTTTAACTCGTTCATATGGTAGAATTTAATCATTATATTAGAATATGGTAAAAAGAACTTACCTTGTGAGTATTTGTTGATTAGAATGTCTCCTCCGACTGATGAAACTGTAAAGGGGTTTTTTACGGTATGTGCAATTTGAGTAAAGCGAGGGTGAATAAAGTTTTTATTTGATCCAGTATCGACTAAAATTTTCAAAGGTTTGTTTGGATTACCATAATATAAGAAATATGGTAATGTTGACTTTAGCCTAAAAAATTGAATTCAACATTTTCTTCAATGAAATCTTCCGAATTTTCATTTTGTTCCCATTGTTGCATATACCGTTCAAAAGTAGAATCATTAGACATCATTTCTTTGATTTGCTGTTCATGTTCCATTTCATCGGGTATTTCTGTATTATGTTCTTCAATTATTTGTTCAAGTTCAGGTTGGTTCACAGAATTCATGTTATACATTCGGAGTCTTTTTAGTGGTGGTTTAAATTGATTAGAAATTTGGGGCCTATTTTTGTAATTGACTTGTTTTGTTCTAATGGAAGGGTCTACTTCCATAGGTTCAGGTTTATTGACTTGATTGAAAGGATTTCTGGGGGGTTGAGGAGGTTGGTTGAAATTATTTCTTTGAGGTACCATTGGTTGATTATTAGGATATCGTTGAGGTCCTAGTGGATAATTGTTTTGGAAAGGTCTATTATATTGAAGCGGTCGCTGTGGAGGTATAAAGGGTAATCTGAAATTAGTAATTTCAGGTCTTCTTTTTGGAGGAATAGGAGGTGGTAATGGAATTTGGTTTCTTGGGACACTAGCGAATGTTGGAGTTCTATTTCTTGTTAATTGGTTTCTGAATTCTACATTTTGGAAAGATACACAGTAAGCATATGCGGCTGCTAACGAATCAGGTTTGTAATTTTTCAAGAATTTTCCTACATCTCCTTCTAGACCTCGGATGAAAGCATCGATAGCTTTATCATTATAATTCTCAATCATAGCACGAGAGGCTTAGGATGTTGAAATCGAGGATCTGTTTTAATTTGGTTGGCAATAAGTGAGAGCAATCTATTGATCTTATCATAATATTGTTCAAGAGTTTGACCATGTTGATGCGAACTTATTAACTGATAGTCGAGAGTACCGAGATCACTCTTTTCTCCATAGTATGTTAAAAGTGTTTTCTTAATTAATAGCCAATTTATGTTAACGTTTGATGCTACTAAAGCATCATTCGCTTCACCTCGAATTTTCCTTCTTATGGCTTTACACACCATATGAAACTTATTTTTTTCATCAGTTGTACTTTGATGATGAGGCTTGTAAAGATTGATTAAACCTTCAGCGTCATTTATCCAGATGCTGACCTCATTTGGTTCGCCGTTAAATATCGGTAAATCTTTCACCAAATCAGATAGCTTCTCGATAGACTCTGGGTTAACGGGTGTTCCGTCTGCGTTTTGGAGGAAAAGTGGTGGATCACTGTAATCCAACTCTTGGAATGCGATTCCTGGTCTTGCATTTTCGAGTGCATTTACTCGATTGATCAGATCTTGAATTTGTTGTTGAGCCATATTAAGATGGAAATTTTGCAATAAGTCGGCAATGCTGTCAGGATCAATTTTGAAAGTTAAAATTTTTCCTTAAATATTAGTAACAAAAAAATATTCTTCTTCTTTAAAAAGAAGTCGCTTCCTAATAATAATTCTTCTTCTTTAGTAAAAGAAGGTCGTTCCTTAAAATAATTCTTCTTCTTTAGTAAAAGAAGGTCGTTCCTTAAAATAATTCTTCTTCTTTATTGAAAGAAGGTCGTTTCTTTGTTTAAAATAATTCTTCCTCTTTATTTAAAGAGGGTCGTTATCTAATTCTATTTGTTTCGTATTTTCGTATTCTTATTTAATTTCCTTATATTTTTATTTTAATTTTTGTGATGTTGTGTGGTATAATTTTATTTTGATAATTATTATTTTTCTTCGCTTTTTGCGGTTTTTTTTTATATTTCACTTCGCTTTGTGCGGTATTTTTATATTTCACTTCGCTTTATGCGGTATATTTATATTTCACTTCGCTTTATGCGGTATTTTTATATTTCACTTCGCTTTATGCGGTATATTTATAATAAAAAAAAATTATTTGACTTACATGATTAGCCTGAACATCTCGAGGGTAGTCCTTGAGACTGCGGGACAACGTACTTCTGGCCACCAATCCTTTATCAGTGGTGATCTCAGCAAGCTCCGGTACGCGTGTTCAGATGGTCCTTACCGATGTCCTATTACTACCTTTTATCTCAGCTTCGCCGGGTGCGAATGGAATCTGCTGAGCAGGAACCTGGAGTGTGTTGCTCACCTTCTCAGTACGTCGCGTTGGATCCCTTTCCTCAGGATAAACCAGCTACTCAGGAACGTTACGTACGGCTGCCTTGTTGCGATTGGGTTAAGCGGTTGATGATAGTCCGGATGTACAAATCCTTTAACAGTTGTACTATTCCGGTGCTTGTGATATGGACTACTTCACTTTAACGTTGTAATACTCATAACACTTGATTCCACACTATGACTATCACTGCACACTCTGGGTCCCTATTCGGGCGCCAGTTAATTTTCTTTCTTAGAACTTAAAGAAAAAAAAATTATTTATTTTAGAGCTATGCTCTACTTTTACTTAAAACTAAGATTAAGACTAAACTGAGACTAATTTAAGACTGACTCTACAATCGTGGCCCTGCTCTATTTATATTGATCTGGTGATGCGTTGTTGTGAAATAGCATGATGAAATCATGCTATCGATTTCCTGGGAAAGTTCCGTTCTCGATAATTCGTCTGGTCAATGTTTATGTTTATGTCTCGATCGCCCGCCTGTCCGCTGGGTGGCTAATTTATGATCTTCTGCACTTTGTCTGGGATGATGTTTATGGGTGGCTATGCTGACGCTGCGCGATAATGAAGTCATCTCGGTGTTAACTTATACTTTCAGCCACCGGTGACTGACGCAGCCTGAGCGAAAACTCGGTGTCAGTCACTTGGCAGTCAACATGTTAAATGACCATAAAATATTTGATAAAAATCGACCGGAAACTATTCGCCACATATAATATTTAAGGCGTTGGAATGCCGAATCTCTTGAAGTTAGGGTATCACTGAAATTAAACGATGCAAGTACTCCAAAATTACGCGTAAACTTCGTATACTGTGAGTGAATCATTTTAGAAGAAATGCTATATTTCTCTGGAAGGCGTGTCATTTAGAAATTTGTGCTTTGAATAAATCAGTGTATTTTAGGTGCATTTTAATTTTATAAAAACTTTCGGTTATTTCGAATAATTAAACAACATTTTTTACATTATTTCTTATGTTTCGAAAAACGTGATATAAGCGAATCATTATAAAAAAGCTCAGTGATATAATCGAGACGACACTGTACCTCAATTTCTCTAGAATATTATCGATTAAATTACGACAAAACATCGGTGGAAGATGTACCATATCAACTCTGCTAAACGCTAGAATGCACTCTCTCAAAAATGTTCCGCTGAATTTTAAACGCTCTGTATATATTTACCTCCCAAAAATTAAATGAATGTACACAGAAGTTGCGCGCCCAATTTTCGCCTGCAGCCAATTGAAAACACACGACTTCCCAATAACCAACAGCCGAGAGCTAAATTGATGTTAAAAGTCCTCTCTTCCGACATCAGACCGGCAGCATCCAATCCAAATCTCGTTAAGCAAAATTTTCCCCGAATAACAGCAGCAGCATCAAGCCGTTTCGTTAGGTCAAGTTCATTCCGGTTAATTTAACTGCGTTTTTGTGCGCCCCGCTCGGAGCTTGTTTTATCGAAAAACTTTCTCCGAGTGAAGAGTGCAGCAAAAACGCTAAATCAACACCCACGCCGCTGTTTCGAATGTTCGATTCACCCAAAGTAGGAGCCAAAACTATGAAATGCATTAGTGCAAACTTCGATTGCACTTTGGTGCAATCCTGTGAGATGGAAGTGGAAGTGTGAGAGGGAAGGTGTGGCCGCGAACGGAGTCATTGTGCCAATTGGTTGCTGTTTCGCGATTAGTTTTTCAATCATCAGGTTGTGGCCCACCCCTTCATTCACGGTCGTTGCCGGAGAAATGTGCCGCCCCAGTTATTCCAAAGTCGAAGCGAAATTTCTAGATGACTCTCCAGCATTGAGTTCACTATTTCACCGTGGCTAGAAACGGTAAAATTGAGACACGGTATAATTGAAATTGATTTCAGCCGTGACAGTTATGTCCGCGAGTGCACCGGAAAGACAGCGCGGCGAAAAATGTTAATTTTATCAAATAATTTCTTGCCCTGTCAGAAATGTCCCCCGGGTATATATCCGAAGAGAGACGACTTTCATAAATATCGCCCCGTTTCGAAGCGCATTTTCGCTGATATGACAATGAAGGAACACGTCTCACTCACCAGGTATTTTTACTTAAGTGGAAAACTGTCACTCATCGCTTACGGCGATAACAGACGATTCCAACTATCGAGAAATATATTCCGGGTTGCAGTCACGTTCCACTGACAAAATGTCACTTAACGAAAAACGTGCAATTTATCGAGTTCACACGGCTGCTGGCTGCGATGATTTTTGCTTAACGAGCATACATACGAATTCGAAATTGTGCAAGTTTGATAATGCATCATGCATCAAGTTAAGAGCTGTTCGACCCGTCTCCAGTGACGAGCACACAAACAATTTGCCAACATTGTTTCAAATTACAGAAAACTTATTGCTATAGGACACAGGACAATTATCGCAGCAAGTGGCCTGCTCTAGTATTCATTGAAACCTAGCCGCAGAAACCAGGGAGCAAAGGATCCATGCCTGGCCAGTCGGAAGGGTTAGACTGCAGCACGCCAATCATAAGTTAAATTTGAAATTGTGCGGTTTCCATCCATTGCACCGAGCCCAAGTCACCGAACGCATGACGATAAGGACGACGACGACAACGACGATAACCGGTGGAAGTGCTGCTGCTGCTGCTGACTTTCCACCCGGATGCACGGTTCCCCGACAGAAGTCAGCTAAAGCCATAATTAATTGATACGTCAGCAGGTTTATACTTTTGCATTTTGTGCGCAACCAACTCCATTAGACGAGCACGAGCACACGAACAAACGGAAAGGCATTCGGTGATGCGCACCCACAGACTCCCCCACATTAGGGAAGGTTGGGGGTGCGCTCGGGGATGAGCGGAAATCCAGCTGATGTTCAAATGAAGGGAAAACTGAGTGTATAAGCAGTTCGCTGTCCCTACGCAGCATACGAACCAGATAGACTGTCAGACAGTCAGGCAACCGCCAAGAAAATGAAGAGTAAAAACAGCACTTTGTGACGTTTCATATGCGCATCACATCGGGTTTAATAGCAGCCGGGTGTCAGGTTAGAAAATCCTTTTCATAACCCCTCTGTCTAACGAGATGATGAAGATGGTGGCAGTCGGCAATAAAATTGTTGTGGTTTTGCTGAATGTTTGAGGAACACCGAAGGACGTGTTCATGATATTACTGATGGGTAATAGTAATTTTCTGATTTATGATATTAATGGATTGGAAAAAGGATGGCTTCAAAATTAGTGCTACTTAGTACTACGGTTAGGATGAAAATCCTATAGTTGCTGGACGTTTTAATAGACATAATTATTTATTGACTGTAATCATTTAAAATAGTTTATCCCAACTTAAAAGAACTGAATACAAAAGTTGGTCCGAAATAATAAGACAGTTACAATTAGTTACACGAATATAGCATTCACCCGAATTTCACATTGACCAGAAGGTACTGTTTTTACGAGAAGGTATTTTAATATTCATTACTGCAAAGCGTTATCAAATGACCACATTTGTCTTGTACTTCGCTTCTATCCCAAAATGTGGGAAAAATCGACCCTAGAATTTCAAAAACCCCATACAAAATGTACACCCTTCGAAAAAACACCATATGCAAAATTTCTGCTCAATCGGACTTAAGGAGAGTGGCGCAAAGCGGTTAAAGTTTAAGTTTTTTTTTGAAAATCGAAAAATGAAACATCGAGAACTACTGTCATCCCGAAAAAAATTTTTTTTGTAAAAAATTTACACTCTGCTTTATCTTGGAATACGAAGCAAAACGTATGGTTTAGGGTGACAATGAAAATGATCCTCTCGATTTTTCATACGGAACTTCGTGCAAAATGTTGATTTACACGATAAAATACCCAATGCAAAATATTAGCTCACTAGAATTTCATTTACTAGTGTCGCATTTACTGGAAGTCCCAGAATGCCGATATTTGACAAAACAAAATTGTTTAAGATTACACTAGACCTCGACGTTTCATGCAATTCTAAGACATTTGACATCAAACTTTTTTTTTTCGAAAACCCCGATTTCCCCGATTTGTATAGTTACATTTTGAATTTCAGATTTATGTTAATGAGAACACCTTCTTCCGTTATTCTGTAATGTTTAAGCCACCCTATGGCAATGATTACTGATCAAAAGTGGAGAACGGAAACAAAAACCGAAAATCATACATGATTCTGCGTGTTGATGTTATTTTAGCTGCTTCGATATTAAGCATTTTGAGTGGTTTGATATAAAAATTTAATTCGCTGATGGTTATATTTCGGTTTGTGAGCTAACAGAGAAGCGATATCAGGTATGTACGGAAAAGTAAATTCATTTTTGAGTGGATTTTTTAAATTTTAATTATTGAAATAATTGAACTGGTGGGGTAAAACAGACAGTTGCCAGTGGGAGTGAGATGAACTGTGAAAAGTCTGTTTAATCTGTTTCTAAGGAATGCCCTGCGTCTAAAAATGCAAATCAAATCGCCAAATATGGACTGTTTAGAAGCTGACTGGAACCAGAAGGATAATAGTTAAGGGTCTGTACGTTTATACTGCTGAAAAGCACGATATCACTTCTAGGTGGATTAATTCGATTTTTTCAAACATGTCCATATTACCCGCATCGAAAAAAAAAGTTGTACAGTAAAACCTGTTTTATTTTTTGTGCGAATTTTTTTTTGTGCGATTTTTTTTGTGCGGTTTTTTTTGTGCGATTTTTTTTGTGCTGTATATGAAAAGAAGCATATTTGACGAAGTTATAGTCCGTTTAGTTTCTTTCGATGGTTTATATGCATTTCAGTGCGAAAAAAGCATATTTGCGTCTCAATTATCCACTTCTGAAATAATTCCCTTCCTCCCATCAAATACTCTAAGTTTTTCTAAGTGTTTGCATGACATGATTTCTAACAGCAACACGTTTCGACATGCAACTGAGAGCACAAAACAGCCACGCGCAACCGACGAAGCAAACTGTCCCATCACAAAGCAGGGGAAAAAAAAGGAAATTGAACGGTGAACGGCGTGGAATTGAGTTATTTTCTTGGGGGATACTTTTTTTATGCGGTCCCTATCTACCGCACAAAAAAAGTATTTTTCAAAATGTGTACCGAACACGATTTTCTAAAGCTAATGGATAAGTTTTGCACGATTTCTTTTTATGCGATTTTTTTCTGAGGTCCCTATCCCCCGCACAAAAAAAGGTTTGCCTGTACTTTTCGGTGTGTTTTTATTTCAGTAAAAAAACATTGAAAAATGCTTTTTTGAAAAATATTTGTTCAATTAGGTAGAAAAACAGTATATTGAATTGCAAGAAACCGCATCAAAGTTGGGAAACATGAAAAGCATTTTTTTGAAGTTCTTCTTACGTACATATTTCACCCCCACCTCCCCTACAGTTCACGCGGGGATGATTTGAGTTTTGTTACAAGATGCATTTCAATGGAGAATTTAGAAGAGTGCAGGTGTCCACCAAATCCGTCATTTACCCTTCAATCAACACTCAGGTTGAATTCATCTGAAAGAGGAATTGAGCCTGAAGATAAAACACTTTAGAGAAATTCTTTTAATCAACAATTAAATTAAATTTTTGTAATCAACAATTGAGTTTATACTAACTAGTTAAAATCTTTATGTGCAATATGTGATAGCAGCGATATACTTCAATCTAGGATAAATTATTCCTTTAAGCTAACTTTGATTTTATGGATTTGAATATTTAACGAGATTTTTACACAGAGATTCTAAATGCATGATTTGCAAATCTAATAGAAGATTATTATTATGAAGTAGAACTGCATAGGGATGGACTGTTTTTCATTGAAACATTTGGCATGAAAAAAAATTCTTACAAGAATTAACGCATGTGACTCTCATTATGCTAAAAGTCCATTGCTGAAAACGTTGTTGTGTGAAATTTACTGTTCCAGCTCGTTGATTCTATGCCATCAGATAAGGTCAAAAATCACATCGAATCACAATCAACTTGATCTTACATATCATCATAGTTAAAATGGCGCTTGCACCACCTCCCAGTGGAAATGGCGCTTACGCCATTCCGTTCTCTCTCTCAATTCCGCGAGATTACGGCAGACCAGTGGCTATGTGGATAGCGTGGTCGTGTAAAACAGCCTTGCGTTCCACTCAGCCGTTTGACATCGTATGGAATCTTTTTTTGTACTATCCCAAAAGAGACGAAAAAAGAAAAAGGGAAGAGATGTCTGCTCCCATACATACAATCATTTTTAAAACTTTTGAAACAGATGCTTTTATTTGCTCATCTGACTCTTCAGAACACGAAACAGCATTATTTCTGCCGAAGATGAAATATTTTCTGCACACACTGGTTTGGGTGTAGTAAATGAAATTCGTTTGAGCTACTCCCCATTATCCCGCGCGGCGAATTAAATTAGATAGCAAATTTTCTCTTTTTATTGTGGAAGCCACATTACTTTTTCAGCTCCTGTTTCATACCCGAGTCGATAACATATGAGGACACGACTTCAAATCTCACCTAAGTGACAATCTATAGTCACGCAATTCGCCTGCACGAATACCGTGACTTGAGTCATCTCATGTCACTCGCCGCGCGGAATCAATGGGAATATTTTACATTGGATTTATCGTGTAAATCAACATTTCACACAGATCACAATTATATATATATATATATATATAATATATATATATATATATATATATATATATATATATATATATATATATATATATATATATATATATATATATATATATATATATATATATATATATATATATATATATATATATATATATATATATATATATATATATATATATATATATATATATATATATATATATATATATATATATGGATGGATGGATTTCTGTCTGTCTGTCTGTATGTCTGATACTTATGGACTCGGAAACTACTAAACCGATCAACATGAAAATGGGTATGTAGGGATTTTGGGGCCGGGGAAGGTTTTCGTGATAGTTTAAGACCCCACCCCCCTCTCTGAGGGGGGGCTGCCATACAAATGAAACACAAATTTTTGCATTACTCGAGAATTATTCAAGCAAATGAAACCAAATTAGGCACATTGAGGTTTGAGGATGCAATAAATGTTTCTATGGTGGTTAGACTCTCCACCCCCTTCTCTAAGGGGGGGGGGGGGCTGTCATACGAACAAAACACAAATTTCTGAATTACTCTAGAATTAATCAAGCAAACGAAACCAGATTTGGCGTGTGGAGGTTTTAGGATGCAATAAATATTTCTATGGTGGTTAAACACTCTTCCTGCTGTGATACAAATGAAACACAAATTTCTGCATAACTCGGTATGACACCCCTCCCTCCTCTAGAATGGAGAGGGGGTCCCATAAAAATATTACACATATTTCAACCAGAAATATTCCAACCAAACATGACAATTGAAAATTTTCGTAAAACTCTGAAGGAAAAAGGGAAAGTTCGGAAAATTTAATTCCCATATGTTCTACAATTACATAGTTACAAGCGCTGTTGGTCCATTTGATGTTTGCGCTAGAGAAATTGATCTTTGTTCGAAACTGGAAATGGATTTGATGAAACGCATGATGAGTTTTGTTAGAAACACTACGAATTTTATAGTAAAAGGTAAATTCAACGGGGTCGAAGAGAAGATCAATCAATGAACAGTTCTGCGATTGAACCCGATTGCGATTGCGATTGAACTTGCTCATAGTGAAAAATATCGTGAATGTTTGAAGGTATTGATAACAAAAAACAAATTTTCGGCAGGACGAAATTTGCCGAGTCAGCTAGTCCATAATAAAAATCGAGATGGTCATTTTCATTGGTACCCTAAACCAAAAAAAAACCATAGTCCCAGAGCGTCGATTTTTGACAGAACATTTTTTTCCGAGATGACAATAGATCTCGACGTTTCATGCAATTTTGAGATATTTGACATAAAACTTTTTTTCTAAAACCCCTATTTCTTGAGTGTTTCTATCGATTTTAAAAAAACTCATATTTTGACCGCTTTGCGCCACTATCCCTTAAGTCCGATTGAGCTGATATATTGCATAGTGTGTTTTTTCGAGGTGGTGAACATTTTTTATGGGGTAACTTTTTGGAACTCGAGATGACCATTTTCATTGGCACCCTAACATGTATACTTTGAATGGCTTTGTTTAATGTCTTTTCGTAGTAATAAGAAAATTTAAAAAAAATGATTTTATTTGAATGATGAACTTTGAATTTCGATTATAAACATTTTCCTTGCATTTAAGTCACACAGCTCATTCACAGTGAAGAAAGCTGTATTTGAGGTACTCGCCATAGAATATACAGAATTATATGTTAGAACCCGTTTTATGGAAAGTTAGCGACATATATCCTGATAAACAGATAATACATTAGCATAATAATAAAGCGAATGATAAATTTCACTTATTCCCTAATCGGATTTCCTTGATTTTTTCCATCCTTCTTCATTTGAGTTTTAAATGGTGTCCTTCGTTTTCTTGATAGTACTAGCAGCAATTTTGAGTCAAAAAGGTCGCATCGAAAACGTCATAATGTGTGGTTAGGTACTTATAAATACTTCACAGTTCATCATTACGATCGAAAACTTTTATCGGTGTCAGATGTATTTTTTGCTTATCGCGTTTAATTCTAAGTTTAATTCAGAACTGGAGATTCTAGTATCGAAGACAAGAAGGATTCCGGAAAAGTTAAAACGTTTGAAGACGCCGAGCTGGGGACACTTCTTCACGAGAATTCCAGTCGAGCCCAGCAGGAACTGTCAAAATCATTAGCCGTATCTCGACAAGCGATGTTCTATCGTTTACGAGCTTTGGGAATGATCCAAAAGCACGTTTGGTTCCATACGAATCGAGGCCGAGAGACGTCGAACGAAGATCGTTTGTTTGCGTACCACTGCTCCAACGTCAAAAACGGAAAGGATTTAACACTCCTATACTCGCGCATAGGTCTGTGAGGCCGAGAAATAGAAAATTCGCTCATTTCTCAGAAAACATCAACTCTACGACTTTGCGATTCTCTCTAGCTCCGTTATTCGTCGTTCGTCATCGTTTAGCGTATCGTATGTGTTGGTACCGAGGGGACGTGTATCACTTTTTTACCACTCTCGGTCTGAGACACCGACACTAGTATAAGAGTAACTTTTGACGGATTTTTGACGTCTTTCGGGAACATATTGGGGTACATATTGAAAATCTAAAGTCGAGCACATCGTGAAAATTGTCCAATTTCAGTCATTTCATGATGGATTGACAAAATTTTTGCGTCAATCGATTTCGGCACTCCATAACAAATTTTTATATTAAAGAAAATAATATATGTCATGAAACTAACTATGGGGCAATTGAAAAATCTCAACCGCTATCCTAACGGAAATACCCACTTCTGATTGGTCGACATTGACGACACATGCGATGGGTCCCTAACAGAGATATCAAAACCAAGCTGTCTGGGGGAGATCGGCATTGCAAATATATGAAAGAAGAAGGAGCTTTTGTTCCCACCGAAATGTATTCCCTAACAGAGACATCAAAACCAAGCTGCGTGGGAGAAATCGGCATTGCAAATACATGAAGGTAGGGCCTACCGAAATGTGTTCCATAACAGAGACATTAAAATAGAGTTTAACGATGTAATTCTTCAAATATATCCAAAATCAACAGATAGCCTAACGGAATCCTACGAATCGGAATCCCTCCTGTGACTTTTTTAGTCAAGTGACTACTTCCTATTTTGGACTATCGTTCAATGAAATGTATAAAATCATGTTAGGGGCTGTCCATATACCACGTGGATAGAAAAAGCACGTTTTTGGACACCCACCTCCCCCCTCCGTGGACAAGCGTGGACATTCCTGATACCCCTCCCACGTGGACATTTTCCCAGAGACAATAGTTGAGTTTTTTTATGTTCTACTAGCTAACCCGGCAAACTTCGTCCCGCCCATTTACATGATTAATTCTCGAGTAATGCAGAAATTTGTGTTTTATTTGTATGGCAGCCACCCCTAAGAGAGGGGGAGGAGTATCTAACCACCATAGAAACATTTATTGCACCCTAAAACTTTCACATGCCAACTTTGGATTCGTTTGATTGATTAATTTCCGAGTAATGCAAAAAATTGTGTTTCATTTGTATGGCAGCCCCCTCTAAGAGAGGGGGAAGGAGTATCTTATCACCATAGAAACATTTATTGCATCCTGAAACCTCCACATGCCAAATTTGGTTTCATTTGCTTGATTAATTCTCGAGTAATGCAGAAATTTGTGTTTCATTTATATGGCAGCCCCCCCTTTGAGTGGGGGAAGGACTGTCTAACCATCATAGAAACATTTATTGCACCCTAAAACTTTCACATGCCAACTTTGGTTTCATTTGCTTGGTTAATTTCCGAGTAATGCAGAAATTTGTGTTTCATTTGTATGGCAGCCCCCTCTTAGAGAGGGGGGAGGGGTCTCAAAATATCACGAAAACCTTCCCCGGCCCCAAAAACCCCTACATACCAATTTTCATGTCGATCGGTTCAGTAGTTTCCGAGTCTATAAGAATCAGACAGACAGACAGACATCACTCCATTTTTATATATATAGATTCTATATTTTCTATTGGTAAAAATGTTAGCTATTACTATTAAATGATATGTCCTATTTTTTGACGTAGAACTGCGTCTTTCATTAAGGGTGTCAAATCAGAAAACAGGTCACGTTTTTATGAAATAAAGTTAACGTTAATAACTATTTTTGCCGCGAACGGATTTTGGCGATTTACATACTAAACGAATCGGAAATTCCGTAAGATTTGTTTAATATGCCATACAATAGAATCCCCTGGTTAGTAAATGGTTAAAATTCATGAAAACTTTAAGTGTTTCTATTTTCCCATACATTTGTTCTGTTCATTTGAGTGCTTTCCCGAACAGAGCTATCAATAACGAGCAACTTATCGACGAGCAACGGAGGAGAAATCGTAGGATTTAAAGTCTCCGTGAACAAAGGAAAAGAAGAAGAATGAAGGGGAATACTTGCCTAGAGTATAAACAGTGGATCTCGCTGAGGCAAATTTTCATTCGGCATCAGACTGTTAAGTAATCCAGCTCACTTTGCTTTCGCTGCGTTTCGATCTAAGATTGGACCCCACCAGTGGTAATCCAACTTGGAAATCGTCGTTTGATTTTTCTGTTCGTTTTTCGCGTTATTCGTATCGTATGTTCTTTCCGCATCATAAATTGGACGTTTCGCGTAGTGTGCGATGAGCAAGAAGAAGAGGAAGGCAGTCTCGAGCCTTGCAAAAAACGAACGCATTGCCAGGGGCAATAAAATTTCGAGGTAAGCGTCATCTAATGATGCACGCGGTGTTGGTGCAGTGAAAAGCGCTCGCACTGAACCGAGCCTTCGCAAATATGACACCGCACCGAACAACAGCGAAGTAGGCTATTTCGGCGCGTCGGTCGAAAATGTAAACGCCCAGGCAGCAACCAAAATCAAGCTCCCCCGCTGGTGGTGAAGGCGGTCGCTCTGACAAACTCATCAGCGAATTCGCATCGATGGGTGTTACAGCAGAGTACAAGCTGTGTGGCATAATTCAGCCTTTTTCCAAGCAGTTAACATTGTTTATTTTCCGTCTTCATAAGGGCTTCGTTGGTGCCTTTGAGAATGCATCAATGCATTAAACTGACGTTATGGCGAAGCAGACGTTAAGGTTGTGCACCAAAAAATTATTTGGGAATACCAAGCATCTTGAATGTCTTACTGGAATGTTATAAGTTATTTGGGTTCGCGTGCCAGTCGCAAAACTGCCTTCAACTAGGATTGCGTTTGCGCTAATATTGATCATAATGAAGCATTGCTACTGTTTTCGAGGTTGTTATTAACAAAAAAAAGTTTATTTCTCTTGTTAAGTCATCAAGAAAGTAAATGTTCTGGAATTTTGTATGTGATTAGGTTTTGCTTGCCAGTAGCAAACATCCTCCACTAAGGGTGACAGCTGCGCTTCTCTCGAGCATGAGAAAGTAATGCAACTCTTTTCGAGGCCAGTAATATTAACAGAAGCGACACACGATTGTACATGGAATAAATTGCGACATACGATTGTTTTGCGAGGGCAAGAATGAATCATCAATGAATTATCGTCAACTGGTTCTACAATTAAAAAATCATTTCAGAGATTATTCTACTAAGCAGTTGTTTCTAAAATTTCACAGCATTATAGAATAATATCCGAAGGTATAAACAAGCAACTTATATAAAATAACAGCGTATTTCTACGTCAACAATGCGGTCGTATCTTGGACACAACCTCTTATAATTTTTTATTTTTTACCGAGCTCGGGAAGCTCTTTAGTTTTTTTGTCCGATGAAGTCCATATAAAAATATTTCTCAAGACGAATTTCGAAACGAGACAGCAGTGGTACAAGGTTTTACATTTCGGGCTTCCGAAAGTATACAGCCCTGCGCTGACAACCGTTTGACATAGATGTCAACCAAAGTGTCATATCGTTAGTTGAATGTCTGCCATTTTACAATATGGATCGTTTTAGCATCGCACAACGTGTTAATTTTGTTAAATTATACTATAAAAATGATGAAAAACCGGCAAATGTTTTTCGAGCACTACAGACGGATTTTGGTCGTCATGGACGGCCTACAAAGCACACAATCGCTAATGTAGTGCGTAAATTCGAACAAACTGGATCCGCGGATATTGTGAAACTTGTGCATCATCGTAATGTGCGTTCGGCCGAAAATATTGCTGCTGTTGCTGCTAGTGTGGAGGATGACCCGAATGTTTCGATTCCACGGCGTGCTCAGCAATTGGGCTTGTCAAACACATCATTGTGGTGAATTATGCATTTGGACTTGCACCTACATCCATATAAAGTCCAACTGGTACAAAAATTAGAGCGTGGTAACCATGGAATGCGTCGGGCATATGTCGATTGGGTGAACGAACAACAGCAGCAAAATGCTGAATTTTCGCATCAAATTTTCTTAAGCGATGAGGCACATTTCGAGCTCGGTGGCTATGTGAACACCCAAAATATTCGTATATGTGGCTCAGAAAATCCACACGTGATTGTTGAGAGGCCATTGCATCCGCCAAAAGTCACTGTTTGGTGCGCATTATGGTCTGGTGGAATCATCGGGCCGTATTTCTTTGAAAATGAGGACGGCGGGATGGTAACTGTGAATCGTGAGCGCTATGGCCGCATGTTAACCGATTTTTTTTTGCCACATATTTAAGATATGGATACGGATGACATGTGGTTTCAGCAGGACGGCGCCACGTGCCACACAACACGACCGAACATGGGCATAATGCGAACGAAATTTGAGGGACGCATAATTTCGCGTTTTGGTGATGCCAATGGACGGCCAGATCATGCGATTTGAACCCGCTAGACTTTTTTTGTGGGGTTATGCGCGAAAGACCGTGTCTATGCCAACTCTCCGCAAACTCTTGAACATTTGAAAGACATTCGTGAGTTAAGACCGAGATACCGCCCCATATGTGCCGAAAAGTCATCGAAAATTACCTGTTCCGGATCAAGGTGTGCGAGGAAGCCCTAGGTGGACATTTGAATGATGTTGTAAGTTAATACTTTTACAGAAGGTTTATTTTAAAAAAATATTTTTTTGACACCAACGTGTCTTTATTCACTCTTGCTAAATAACTGAACATAGAATTTTAGGATACTGCTATATATAATCTCGCTGTGCCCTGATTCTAGTCCTATCGCTAAATACTGCATTATGGCAAATAATGGAAATGTTTGTTTATTTGGATCTTGGGTCGTGAGATTGTTTATGATGTGATGTGGCTGAGTGGTCCGATGTCTGGAGTTTGTTGATAATGAATTATCGCTTCGCGGGTGGTCCGTTGCTGGCCAGATGGTTGGTGACTTAACTCTTCCCCTCTTGAATGACTTTGTCCTCAAAGTTTAATGGTTCGAAAGGGTGATGGCATGTCGATGAAAGATTGGATTTCGTTTTCGCGTTCTGCTGATAGTTCTGATGACTGTGTCTTGGAGTTTGTGATGATTTCGTTTTTGCTGACGGAAACAGTTTCCGTGAGAATGATGTCGTCTTTGTTAATACTTGAAATGCTGAATTTGGCGTTGATGATTGTTTTTCTGGAAAGATATAGGAAAACTCCAATTGTGGCAATTATTGATACTACCGTGAATCCTCCAATGGATCCAAACAGGTGTAGCTTCCAGGTGAGAGAGTTACTTTGAAGTTTCAATATTTCCAATTCGTCTCGATGTTCTAATGTCAGGTTCTGTAGATATTCAACAGGTGGTGAGTCCAGGGTATCGAGCTCGGTAACTATTAGGCCGGTTGTAGGGTGATACGGTCGTCCAGGTAGAATAGTTTCAAAGTTAGAGAAGAATTCTCCGTTGATTCGTAGAGTGCATCCTTCAAATTGGATTAGAAATGAACCATTGAGTTGTTGGTTCGAGTTGCTGCAGTTGGATGAGACTTGCACAAGTGCGTTGTTGATAAGTATGGAGGCGTCGTCTATTCGTTTGACTAAACCTCTTGAATATATTTTTTCGAAGATGCAATTGGAATGTTTTCCACGTATTAATTTTTCTATGCAGTCATTGCTTGGGGTTAAAGTTGAAGTTTCGCAGAGAAAATAATTTCCTTGATCCTCACATGGTTGGTTTGACTCGTAAATGTGTGTCAAATTACGCATTAGATAATTGCGTTGCAGTGAGATGCGTTTGTTGTTCTTTATAATGGAATCAATGTATTCATATTCATAAATGTCTTTTGAAAATTGTGGTACTTTTAAAATATACGCAATGTGCGTGTTGTTCAATGTTACTTGTGCCGTTGATTGTGATAATAGTTCCTCAAATGATGTGACGAATATGTCGTGGTCTCCCAGGAAGGTTGCGATCGTATTGAAGTCGCGCATTGATAACAGCTTGCTACTCGGTATACCATGTTTTGCCATTAGAATTGCTTCCTCAAGTGTTTCTATCTGGTCCTGAAGTGAGTCTAAGTTGGACAGTATCATTAAATGATTAATTTCAATCGAATGATTTTTAGCTTTTTGTTTTTCCATTAACAGCATTTGATTAGCCAAATCGGTTACTTCTTGTATTCTATTGCTTATAGCTTGGTTTATCATTACTTGCTTGTTGTTTTGGGTGATGAGGGAGTTAAGTGTAGCGTTGATGATACGAAGGTCGTCTGCATCAGGGTTGCCTGCTACCCACTTCCATACAGTGCCTATAGTATCCCATCTTTTTTGTCTTTTTATAAAAGGTTTCAATTTGAGAAAGGTTTCATACAATTTATAATTCTTAATTTGCATCAATTCGTATAAAGGATTAACTGAAGGGTTTGATTGTATTTCATCATTCACGTTGGATATGGTGTTTCCTATTTGAATCAAATCTATGGGATGTACTATCCTTACGTAGCCTGTTTTTATCCTAGCTTTCCCTAATGGTATGATAGCTAGTAGATTATTTGTGAGGTCATGTACGTGAATACTGGAGTGTATGGCCGACAAGCAGAAGGCGAGTCTGGAATGAAAGGATTGAAGAATTAATTAGATTTCCGTAGATTGACCTTATGTATTTTCCTGCCTGTAGTGTCTATTATAAAAGTGTTATGATCTTCTTTGATTTTAATGTGTTTGTACCTGCTTTTTATTTTTGATATATCATTGGTTTTTTCGAAAGCATATGAGCCTGGTTGAAAGATTGGGTATGTTTTTTCAATAATATTTTCGTTTTTGGCCTGATGTAAATTATATATTTTTTCAAAAGTTTTTTCTCTTTGTTTGGCAAAATCTTCAAATGGTAAGTTGTTATAATTTGTTCCAATATATACATTGCGAGGTGTGTCTTTGATAAAGGAATGGAAAGTATTATTGTACCTATGAACTGATTGTTGAATCAAATCTATTATTGACCAGTCTGGGTTTAAGAATTTCAAGCATCTTGAGATTTCTCTAATAGTAGAATGACAACGTTCTACTTGGCCATTTGTTTCTGATCGGTGTACAGGTGTTTTGAAAATTTTAATACCGATACTCTTGATTTCCTGTTCTATGACATTTGATATAAAACTGCTTTCGTTGTCTATTACTATTTGCGCAGGCACATCCCAATCATATAATAGTTGTATCAAGGCATCTTTGATATGTAGGATTGATTTCGATTTGATAGGTCGGATTTTAAGGAATTTGGAGAATTTATCAAGGGATGTTAGAAAAAGATTATTTTGATTATAGACAAAGATGTCTATGTGGATGATATCTGCAGGATAACATGGGACAGGTGTTTTGACGGGGATGAATTTCTGGGGGTTGCGTTCATATTTCTCTGTTTTACAAATTTCACAAGTCTTAACGTATTCCTGTGTTATTTTTGTCATTTTCGGAAAGTAGCATTTTCTCAAAAGTTGAAGTGAATTTTCCTTAGCATTTCTATGTGCAAAATTATGTATCGTTTTAATTTCTTCTAATTGTTGTTCTTGATCATTAATGTCTTCAACTTTCGATTGTGAGAATCGTGCACGCACTAATTTTGGATTATAGTTTTCTTTGTAGATTTCTTGAATAGTAGCCATGATAGGTTCGTCGGTCATTATTCCATTTAAAAGTCCTGGAATGAGATATCTTTTCATTTTGTCTTTTAGAAAGTCAATAGTGAATTGTGGTTCAGTAAAAATGTGTCTTTTGTATCCTTCGAATGGAATGTTTTGTTCGTAGGCAGAGTTTTGACCGATTTGAAATATTATTTGATTACGGAAAACATTAATAGGGGCTTCAGTGGATGGAATGTAAGATGAATCGTCGTTGTCAGAAGAATGTTGAGTTGGTGTAAGAGAGTTAATTTGAATTCTAGAAAGAGCGTCAGCTACAACATTGGATTTGCCTGGTTTATATTGTATCTCATAATCATGTTCTTCTAAATATGCTTTCCAACGTTTTAGCTTTTCGTTATTATTTTTTGGTGATAAGGTGAAGGTTAGTGGCATATGATCAGTGTAAATTTTTATTTTGGTACCATAAATGAAATTTCGTAATGCATTTAATGCTAACATGACGGCTAACATTTCTTTTTCATTTGTGGCATAGTTTTCCTCTGTTTTTGAAAGTGTACGTGATATGAATGTAATTGGTCGTTCACCGTTTGAAAATTGTTGTGAGAGAACTGCACCGATTGCTTTATCAGAAGCGTCGGTTGTTAGAATAAAAGGTTTTCCAAAATCAGGGAATACTAGGACGTCTTCAGATGATAAGACTTCCTTCTAAAGTATAAAAGCTTGCTTGGCCTCTTCGTTGAACTTGATAGGAAAATTTTTTGATTGTGATTTTGATATTTGGCGATGGCCATCCTCCCCTCTTAAAAGTTTTGTTAAAGGTTTTGCAAGTTTTGCATAATCTTTGATAAAACGTCTGTAATATCCAGAAAGTCCAAGGAAGGCACGTAATTCTTTTAAATTAGTAGGTTCGGGGTATTTTCGGATGCAATCAACTTTTTTCATGTTTGGTTTTAATCCGTCCGCAGAAACAATAAATCCAAGAAACTCAACTTCGGATTTTAGAAATTCACATTTGTCTGATTGAATTTTGAAATTGGTTTTCCTGAGCGTTTCTAGAATAGTTTTTAAATTTTCCAAATGTTCATCAATAGTTTTTCCAAAAACAATGATATCATCTATATATACATGACAAATTTTTCCAATGTGTTCGCGTAGTATGTCATCCATTACTCGTTGGAAAATACTTGGAGCGTTTTTGAGACCAAATGGCATACGGAGAAATTCGTATTTACCATTATTAACAGAGAATGCAGTCTTTTCTATGTCTTTATGTGCCATTGGAATTTGATGAAAGCCAGATGCTAAGTCTAATGTTGTGAAATATTTGTTATTTCCTAAGTTTGCTAGAACAGTCGATGTGTCTGGAATTGGATATTTATCACTGATAGTTTTGGTATTAATTTTTCTGTAATCAATAACCATGCGATATTTTTTTTCGCCTGATGCATCCATTTTTTTGGGTAATATCCAAACTGGTGAATTATATGGTGATCGGGATGGTTGAATTATACCATCTCGTAAAAGTTGATCTAGCTGTTTAGTAATTTCTGTTTTAAGGGCTTGCGGATAAGGATAGGATTTGCTGTAAACTGGATTTTCATTGATTGTTCGAATTTCGGCTTTTACCTCTGTGATAAATGATAGTTTACTGTCTGGAGGCTGGAAGAGATCTTTAAAATTTGTTAGTAAATTTGATAATTTTTCCTTTTGCGTTGATGACAGGTGATCGTCTCGTACCTGGATTTTATTCACTGCTTGAAACTGATGCTGTAGTAAAGGAATAATATTTTGATTAATAATAAGTTGTTCATTTGATGTACTTATTATGGCACCTAATTCTTTTAGGGTATCATGTCCAATGATGGCATCGAATGTTTTTAGATTTTTCATGTGATAAAGTTTAACATTGATGTTGGAATATGGTCTAAATAATCGTGCTTGAGAAAATTTGGTAATTTCAATGTCACCGGCTACAGAAGATACAGGAAAGGGTTTTTCAACATCGTGAGAGATTTTTGCATGTTTTGGATGTATGTAGTTTTTGTTTGATCCAGTGTCGACTAAAAATTTCAAAGGAGTATCTGTTTTACCATAGAAAAGGAAATATGGTAACGTGGATTTTATTCTTAAAAAATTAAGTTCGGTAGGTTCATCATTATTATTTGATTCGTCTTGTTCTTCTATTTCAATGTTGTCACTGTATCGGTCAAAAGATGTTCCTTGTGGGCAACTTTCTTCTGCGAGGTATGGGACTTGTTCAAAATATTGGGATACATCAGGATCATTTTCTGTATATTCATTAGTTTCTATATTAAAATATCTGGGTCGTTTATTCGGAATTTGTGGCCGGTTTGTATAATTCACTTGTCGAGATCGAATCGAAGGGTCTACTTCCATTGGTTCGACTTTATTATTGGGTTTTGGAACAAATGGGTTGTTTTGCTGAGCTTGAAATCTTGGTTGAGGTTGAGGATTTTGAGGTTGAAATTTTTGTGGTTGAAATTGGTTTGAAATCATTGGTCTAAACATATTTTGTTGTTGATGTTGTCGATTAAAATTGTGAACAGGATTAAACATTGGCTGTTGACGAGCAGTATGCTGAATATACATCGGTCTTGAAATAAAAGGTTGTTGTTGAATTTTGGGAGGAATTCTAGGTGGTATTCTAGGATAATCTTCAATTCCGTGTCTTGTTTTTGTCATTGTTTTCCTGTATTCAATGTTTTGGTAAGTAATACAATATGCGTATGCATTTGCTAATGATTCCGGTTCGTGATTTTTCAAAAATTTGCCGACATCTCCATTTAATCCGCGAGTGAAAGCATCTATTGCTTTTCTATTGTATATGTCAATCATGGCCTTTGATGCTTCTGGGTGTCTATAGGCTGGGTTAGTTTTAATTTGTCCAGCAATAAGAGAAAGGAGTTTATTAATTTCATCGTAGAAACATTCCAAACTTTTACCAGATTGTGTTGTGTTCATCAATTGATAATCGAGAGTTGTCAGATCTCTCTTTTCACCATAATATGTCAAAAGAGTTTTCTTTATTAAATTCCAGTTTATATTTACATCGGAATTTACTAATGCACTGTTGGCTTCTCCTTTTATTTTCCTTCTTATTGCTGTGCAGATGGCATAAAATTTATTCCGTTGATCGGTTGTGCTATTAATATTGGGTGTGTATGCTCTTACGAGAACATCAACATCACGTATCCAGCTGCTTAATTCATCGGATTTACCATCAAAAACAGGTATTTCCTTAATTAAATCTGGTAATTTTTCAATAGAGGATGGATCTGCAGGTGATCCATCTGGGTTTGAATAAAAAAGAACTGGATCTTTATAATCCAAGTCTGGTAATGGAGCATTTAAACTTTCTAAAATGCTTAACCTGGTTATAATATCTTGCATTTGTTCTGCCATTTTATTGAATCTGATTAAGTATGTATTTTTTTCAAAAATTATATTAAAACACAACTAGTTTAGTTAATTCACTTTTTTTATTATAATTGTATTTCTTATATTTTGATTTGAATATTGTTTCGCTTTTCTTCACTTTTTATTAATAATTTTAGTAAAAATTTTTCACTTTGATTTTGATTAATTCACTTAATTGAAATAAAAAATTTACTTACACAATAATTCCAAACATTCTGTGGGTATGCCACAGAACTGCGGGACACGTGGCTCCGTTCCCAATCCTCTTGCAGTGGAAATCTGGAAGCCTTTCGAGCGCGTGTTTGGTTGTTACCGAGTCCTATTATCTCCGGATCCAAGCGTCGGGTGAGCTCGAAGTGATGAGGATCCGTGGAACCCAGGTGAAGCACACACTTCCCGGTGCGGTGGTGTTTTCCTTTTTAGATGAAGCACTAGTATTTCTCTGTGTTTTCGTCCTACTGGGGCACCTATCCGCACGTCCGCTTTAAACGAGGTTGGTGTTGCGCGAGTTATCAATTCGAACCGATGGTTGCTTTATCGCACCAAGTCGTTGTTCGAAACGCGGTGGAAAATTAAACGGGCTGTCGATTGCTTTCACGCACCGAGTCTTACTTCCGTTCACTTCACTAATTTTCCACTGATAACACTAATCACTCTGGGTCCCTATTCGGGCGCCAGTTAATACTTTTACAGAAGGTTTATTTTAAAAAAATATTTTTTTGACACCAACGTGTCTTTATTCACTCTTGCTAAATAACTGAACATAGAATTTTAGGATACTGCTATATATAATCTCGCTGTGCCCTGATTCTAGTCCTATCGCTAAATACTGCATTATGGCAAATAATGGAAATGTTTGTTTATTTGGATCTTGGGTCGTGAGATTGTTTATGATGTGATGTGGCTGAGTGGTCCGATGTCTGGAGTTTGTTGATAATGAATTATCGCTTCGCGTTGCTGGCCAGATGGTTGGTGACTTAACTTGTATTTCACACATAATGGCATAAACCAAACTTTAATTTGAAATAAAAGTCAATTTACTTTCGGAATTTAAGGTTGGAAAACCCTGTATAAATACAAATCGATATAACGCTCAAACTAATAGACGTTAGTCAGTGCCCGATTTCTGACGCCGTTCACTTAACAGATCCGCAGATTCATCATAACCAGCAAGATTAGTCTCTTTATGTAGAATATTTTCCCTTCTAACCATCATTTACATTACACAATATTACACATGTTGGGTAGTGCATGGCGGCTACACTGAACTTAGGCAAAACAAAACACCTGCATCATCATCGTGATTGATAATTTCATCCATTTCATCCATCAAATTCAGCCAAATCGGTCGAGTAGGTCGATCGAGAAAATTCTTTTAGGGTAACATTTCTGAGGGCATTAGATTCCCAAAAATGCAAAAAACAAAAATTCGATTTTTTCGATTTTCTAGACCTTTAAACGCGCCTCAGATGTGTTCAGCTGCCATGTAGGTACTTGGACAGTTTTCGAACCCCACTAAAAGCTGAGTTTGACGCAGTATAACAGTTTCTGAAGCCAACTAACAGTTGAGATATTGGCATTTTCCGAGCAGAGTCCATAAGATAAGACCTAGAAGGGTAGGCGCTCGTAAAACGGTATTTTTTTCAATCCAACCAGACACGGTGTAGGATTTCTTCGTGGCAAAACACGATATGTGTTTTAGTTGCGTTTATGAAGCGAATCTCAAATGGAGATGCGTTCAATCAAATTTTTTTGGTCAAATAATATGTAACCCATCCATTGCAGCGTTTTACGTAACAATACTTCACCAGGTGTTCATGAACGGTGGTTTTAGCTATCTGTAGTGAATCTGCTGTATCATGTGTCGTGTACCGAGGATTATTTTTGATCAGTATCTTGATTCGATTGTCATCAGTGTTCCCAGACAACCCAATAGTAGCGTATTGCAAAAATCCCTTCATTAAAAAAGAGCATCGCTACCAGGTATAGATCCGCAGAGATATGGCCCATGCATCAAACAATGTGTTGATCGCCTTCCATTTTGGCAAAATCTCAGTTAATAGAAGCTGAGCAGCGGAAAACGGAATCTAAGCCCACACATATAAAAATAATGTCGTGTTTTTAATACATTTAAACATTAGAGACACAGAGTGCGAAGTCGACATTTTCAAATAATTTTTGAAATGCTGTAACTTCGTGAAAAATCAACGCATAAATATAAAATTTAAATAATTTAATACTTGAATTTTCAACACATACGTAAGGAAACGAATGTTACTAATCGCTCTTGTCAAGGGTACGCAGAGCATTTTGTACTTCTGGCACAATTTTCAATGAAGGCTTCTCTAATTTATTCAAAACATTCATCGATTGGCTAAAAAAAATGGCTAAACGTATTATTATGAAATATTTACAGGGGTTTTGAGGATATAAAAGGCTCAAAATGTTCTGTTAACATCGAAACATGCTGCAATATTTGCAAAATAATAGACACAACAACAACATATTTTCAAAAACACTACAGCAAAACAACGTTTTAGACGCTTTTTCAAAATCGATGCAAATAAATTTTATTGAATCAAATTTCGTGCGTTTTTCGTAGAATCAACAAATTAACTTTGCACACACACAATTTATGGGAGTTCTCCAAACTGCCTCCCGATAAGTGGAGTGTTAATCATTTATCGAATCATTAACCATCGAAGACAATGAAACGCTTTCTCATACATGCAAAAATAGCTTTGTATTGAAAGCTCATAATGAAACATTTTTAAAATCTAATAAAAGCTGATTGATAAGGTTAATTTTTTTTTTTTTTTGTTGGCTTAGCTAGCTGAAAGTCTCAATAAACCTAGAAATTACAGAAAGAAATAGATTTTTTCTTGTTTTGTTCTCATATTTTTATTCACTACATTTACACAAACCAAAATGAAAATTCGTTCGTAAATATTCCGTACTTAAAGCTTTGAGCTGTTGAAGTTGAAGCTTTGAAATGATGTATATCCATCTTCATAGGTTGATTTTTCATGAAGTTACAGCATTTCAAAAATCACCTAAAATTTACAACTTTACACTTTGTTCCTCTAATTTCTTTGTCGAGTTACAGAATTGTAAGATTCTTCGATTGTGCATTCATCCTTGTGGAATGCATGATTCTCTCCTACCAATGGAAATAAATCGATTGCTCTCAATTCATGTGGATGACCTTCAAAACACACGTTTCAGGGAAGAAGTTCAACCATATGGAAAAATATGGATGTTTGCCGCACGCAAGCCTTCTTTTATAAACACTGAATACAAAGAGCGGGTGGAAAGTTCGAAAAAGTGCGATTCACATACAACATCCACGTCACGTTCACGTTCCGTCACGTCACGTTGCGTCAATTATTGTTCCATGCAATTCTTATGAAAACATTCACATACACCGGCAACGGAAACTTCGACTTGCCGTTGCTGGTGTATGGGAATGCTTCCATAAGAATTGCATGGAAGAATAATTGACGTAACGTGACGCGACGTGACGTGAACGTGACGTGGATGTTGTATGTGAATCGCACTTAATTCTTGAAAATAAAGCGCATCATTTAAAAAATATGAATCGTGTCCACGTGGATAGTATCTAAACCCCCTCCTCCCCCACCGTGGACAATCGTGGACATTTTCGTAACCCCTGTCCCCCCTAAAGTTGTCCACGTGGTATGTGGACAGCCCCATAGTGGCGTGGAATATTTATTGAATACAATGCATAGGATCATTACCGAACTATTCTTTTTTGATTTTAGTTCTTTTTGTCACCAGATTGATTTCATTTTACAAAATTTGTAATACCTCGTTCCTAATGCAAAATCGATTTAATGAAGAAGATTCATACCAAAATTATCGACATTCAAACAACTTTGTAGAACATCACATACTCATCAGACAACTAGGTTTCGATTTAGGATTTTTGGAAATAGCTCAATAATTGTTGATAACCCCTTATAAAAAATCGGTCGTGTTTGAAATCAGTTATATGATAGGGAAATTGTTATTTTGGGTAGCGGTCACCATATGTACAAATTATTGGAAAAGAAATGGTGGAATCTACAGTTTCATACACCATATTCATTCTATCATTTTCCAACGCCGAATTAGAATTTAACATCAATATTTTTTTTTTGCTGACTTTACTCACAATTGCAATACCGCCAACATGTCCACAAGGGTCAAGCAGGCCTGGTAGAGGTAACAATCACTGTCACCCGGCGGTGGTAAAAAACGCACAAGCAAACGATTCTCCAGTTGGGCCTTTTGCTTGATTGACTCGTGCAGATGAGCCCGGAATGGGACCGTCAGTCAGCTGGATGTAATAGGTGCTTTGTCCCCACAGCAGCTGAATCCCGATGCAATACAACTAACATTAATTAGCGGTTTTGCCTCATCGCTGAATGTACTCATTGCGAGTATTCACATTGCTACCACAACGGAGACCGGTTGGAAAACGTCGCTTTGCACTGACAGGAAGACAATGCCGAAGTTGTGCTTCCCAGTGATGCCCGCCTTTGCTCTCGGCACCTGTCAGGGCCGCGAAGAGTAGTTGCATGGGGCGCCCAACATCAATGACGGCAATATTTGTCATGTTTAATTGAGTAAATCTGTCAATTTCAACTGCCTCCAGTATAATCTATTGTGGTTTCTAGGCTTCGGTCAGATATTCAACGCAAACCTGCGGTGGCTTAAAGTAGACCGTCCAATATGTGTGTGCCCCAAATCGGCCATGATTCAACTCGCTGACAAAAAACTGGAAATTTACGTTCAAAGCAATTGCCCATCCCACTATAAATAGCTGCTAAATAGAACTAAATTGCACCGGAAGCATAGACAGGCCATTATTCCGCTCCTTCTGTCGGAACAACCAAATCCAACAACACCGAAGGCAAAAACGGATGTCGAAACACCTCCTCTCGTCGTACTCTCTTTGTACTGTTTCGTTTTAAGAATTCTTCAGGTGTTTTCAATTTGTAATTTTAATGTCGGAATTTTATGCTTTTGCCCATTTTATGTAACTGGTCTAAGCGCCGGGACCGGAGCAACGGACGAAGCGGGACGGCCACACTTACGACTTACGTTTTATGTGCTCCTCATCCACAAAGACGACGTTCTCGTTCGTCCGTTTGCTCGCTCGGTCGGATTTGGATTCGATCCTAGGCGAAAGGCATACCTAAATGGGGTAAATTTACTTTTTATTCTTCGTAAAGTTTGTATAGAAGAAGGTGTCGAACCCGCTGATCTACCGCTTCCACCAGCTCTTGGTGGAGGAGGGAATGATACTGGCGAGGCAAGAAATCGGCTTGATTTGGACGTAATTTTCCGACCCTTCGCTTCGACCGGAAGATTTCTTCGCCGCTTCACCTTTACAGTGAATTGAGATTTCACTAGGCGCTTTCACCCCTTTCCGCTGACTCCATCCCGGTACACACGGTACCATTCTCCGAAGCTACCAGATGGGACGGAGAGGAAGTGTGCTGGAGATAAGGGTTTAAAAAGACGATTCGTTTTAATGCTTGATTGAATTCTCGGAAAAAGGAATTTTAGTTGGTAAATTATGTGAATTGCATAAATTTGAATCGCCGGAAGGTGGCGCGTCGGATGCTTTGAGAGCAACAGTCGCGTAGCAACGGGTCGGTGGCTTCTAGCTTCAGAGGAGGCAGCAATGGTTTATAAAGTTGTAGAGTTACATTCTTTGATACATTAATGTTTGGCTCGTAGATTACGTGCGTTGTGTCAATAGCAGAAATGCCAGATTTTTTAGGATGCGTCGAGACTTTCTCAAACCCATTCTCCTCTTGTTCGATTGCAATAATGTCCACAAAGAAACTCCGCCGTCTCATCCTATTCGCGTAGTTTTCATTATATTTAGTCGGTATTTTTATACCAAATAACACGCCTTGATTTTATTCTGGCTGGTAAACTCGAAAATATGCGTGTATCAGTACAAGTCGGAGGCATTTTCTTTTGTTTCTGACAAAAAACCGGAAATCAACGGGAATCGAGACCGGAGCCCCGGTTTGACATTTAAACGACCATGTAGCCACATTTTTGATGTCATATTTCGTGTAAATAGACAAACTCACCAAATGTTCCTGTATACAATAGCTTTAGATATGAATATTTGTTTTCAATAATGAAAATATGGAGAATGGTGTTGAATAAACGGATGGTTCACATGCATGAGACCTTGAATGTATTTTATTCAATTCGCTTGAATTGAATGTTGTTACGAGTCAAAGGCAAACGTTCTCTTCCCCTTTCTATCTCTCTTTCTTTCTTCTTTGCTCTTTGTTCTTTACTCCTTACTCTTCACTCTTAACTTTTCTTTTTTTTTACTCTTCACTCTTCACTCTTCGTTCTCCACTCTTCACCTCTTCAACTCTTCAACTCTTCAATTCTTCAACTCTTCAACTCTTCAACTCTTCAACTCTTCAACTCTTCAACTCTTCAACTCTTCAATTCTTCAACTCTTCAACTCTTCAACTCTTCAACTCTTCAACTCTTCAACTCTTCAACTCTTCAACTCTTCAACTCTTCAACTCTTCATCTCTTCATCTCTTCAACTCTTCAACTCTTCAACTCTTCAACTCTTCAACTCTTCAACTCTTCAACTCTTCAACTCTTCAACTCTTCAACTCTTCAACTCTTCAACTCTTCAACTCTTCAACTCTTCAACTCTTCAACTCTTCAACTCTTCATCTCTTCAACTCTTCATCTCTTCAACTCTTCATCTCTTCAACTCTTCAACTCTTCAATTCTTCAACTCTTCAATTCTTCAACTCTTCAACTCTTCAACTCTTCAACTCTTCAACTCTTCAACTCTTCAACTCTTCAACTCTTCAACTCTTCAACTCTTCAACTCTTCAACTCTTCAACTCTTCAACTCTTCAACTCTTCAATTCTTCAACTCTTCAATTCTTCAACTCTTCAACTCTTCAACTCTTCAACTCTTCAACTCTTCAATTCTTCAACTCTTCAACTCTTCAACTCTTCAACTCTTCAACTCTTCAACTCTTCAACTCTTCAACTCTTCAACTCTTCAACTCTTCAACTCTTCAACTCTTCAACTCTTCAACTCTTCAACTCTTCAACTCTTCAACTCTTCAACTCTTCAACTCTTCAACTCTTCAACTCTTCAACTCTTCAACTCTTCAACTCTTCAACTCTTCAACTCTTCAACTCTTCAACTCTTCAACTCTTCAACTCTTCAACTCTTCAACTCTTCAACTCTTCAACTCTTCAACTCTTCAACTCTTCAACTCTTCAACTCTTCAACTCTTCAACTCTTCAACTCTTCAACTCTTCAACTCTTCAACTCTTCAACTCTTCAACTCTTCAACTCTTCAACTCTTCAACTCTTCAACTCTTCAACTCTTCAACTCTTCAACTCTTCAACTCTTCAACTCTTCAACTCTTCAACTCTTCAACTCTTCAACTCTTCAACTCTTCAACTCTTCAACTCTTCAACTCTTCAACTCTTCAACTCTTCAACTCTTCAACTCTTCAACTCTTCAACTCTTCAACTCTTCAACTCTTCAACTCTTCAACTCTTCAACTCTTCAACTCTTCAACTCTTCAACTCTTCAACTCTTCAACTCTTCAACTCTTCAACTCTTCAACTCTTCAACTCTTCAACTCTTCAACTCTTCAACTCTTCAACTCTTCAACTCTTCAACTCTTCAACTCTTCAACTCTTCAACTCTTCAACTCTTCAACTCTTCAACTCTTCAACTCTTCAACTCTTCACCTCTTCAACTCTTCAACTCTTCCACTCTTAAACTCTTCAACTCTTCAACTCTTCAACTCTTCAACTCTTCAACTCTTCACCTCTTCAACTCATCAACTCTTCCACTCTTAAACTCTTCAACTCTTCAACTCTTCAACTCTTCAACTCATCAACTCTTCCACTCTTAAACTCTTCAACTCTTCAACTCTTTAACTCTTTAACTCTTCATCTCTTCAACTCTTCAATTCTTCAACTCTTCAACTCTTCAACTCATCAACTCTTCAACTCTTCAACTCTTCAACTCTTCAACTCTTCAACTCTTCAACTCTTCAACTCTTCAACTCTTCAACTCTTCAACTCTTCAACTCTTCAACTCTTCAACTCTTCAACTCTTCAACTCTTCAACTCTTCAACTCTTCAACTCTTCAACTCTTCATCTCTTCAACTCTTCAACTCTTCAACTCTTCAACTCTTCAACTCTTCAACTCTTCAACTCTTCAACTCTTCAACTCTTCATCTCTTCAACTCTTCAACTCTTCAACTCTTCAACTCTTCAACTCTTCAACTCTTCAACTCTTCAACTCTTCAACTCTTCAACTCTTCAACTCTTCAACTCTTCAACTCTTCAACTCTTCAACTCTTCAACTCTTCAACTCTTCAACTCTTCAACTCTTCAACTCTTCAACTCTTCAACTCTTCAATTCTTCAACTCTTCAACTCTTCAACTCTTCAATTCTTCAACTCTTCAACTCTTCAACTCTTCAACTCTTCAACTCTTCAACTCTTCAACTCTTCAACTCTTCAACTCTTCAACTCTTCAACTCTTCAACTCTTCAACTCTTCAACTCTTCAACTCTTCAACTCTTCAACTCTTCAACTCTTCAACTCTTCAACTCTTCAACTCTTCAACTCTTCAACTCTTCAACTCTTCAACTCTTCAACTCTTCAACTCTTCAACTCTTCAACTCTTCAACTCTTCAACTCTTCAACTCTTCAACTCTTCAACTCTTCAACTCTTCAACTCTTCAACTCTTCAACTCTTCAACTCTTCAACTCTTCAACTCTTCAACTCTTCAACTCTTCAACTCTTCAACTCTTCAACTCTTCAACTCTTCAACTCTTCAACTCATCAACTCTTCCACTCTTAAACTCTTAAACTCTTCAACTCTTCAACTCTTCAACTCTTCAACTCTTCATCTCTTCAACTCATCAACTCTTTAACTCTTCAGTCTTCTTCGCTCTTTACTCTTTGTTTTTACTAGGGCACTTGCACGTTGCATTATATTATAGACTTCAAAAGTAGACCTTGTAAAAGGCCTATCAGAAGACCCAATGCAGACGTTAAATAAATCATATATATAAATAGAACAGAAATCAATATTAATGACAGTTTTTGTGGAAGAGCGTAAATTGTATTATGGTATTTTGGTACTTTGGTATTTTGGTATTTTGGTATTTTGGTATTTTGGTATTTTGGTATTTTGGTATTTTGGTATTTTGGTATTTTGGTATTTTGGTATTTTGGTATTTTGGTATTTTGGTATTTTGGTATTTTTGTATTTTGGTATTTTGGTATTTTGGTATTTTGGTATTTTGGTATTCCGCCTCAAGCGGAATATAGGAGCAAAAGTTTTTATAGTTTGTGATCGATATCTGAGTGGGAATGAGAAATTCTTGTGCGGTTGGGCAGCGCTGTTCAATCGTAAGTGTAATATATTTAGATATAATATATTAGATATATTATATCTACAAATCTACAAATCTAAATCTACAGTCTGGTAGCGATATCCATATTAATCTCTATCAGTTTACCAGGCCAGGCCAGCCAGTTTGAAACTGTTTCGAATAAGATCATTTTTATAGTAACAATAAAAAAACTTATTTATGAAATTTCGATGCATTCTTATGCATATATTCGAACTGGTAAACAAGTGGATTGCATAATATAATTGCGTAGTTGTACGTCGAAAATGCGGTCGTGTCCTAGATACAACCCCATACATTTTTTTGCGTTTTTGCGTTTTTGTGTTTTTGTGTTTTTGCGTTTTTGTGTTTTTGCATTTTTGTGTTTTTGCGTTTTTGTGTTTTTGCGTTTTTTGTGTTTTTGTGTTTTTATGTTTTTGTGTTTTTGTGTTTTTGTGTTTTTGTGTTTTTGTGTTTTTGTGTTTTTGTGTTTTTGTGTTTTTGTGTTTTTGTGTTTTTGTGTTTTTGTGTTTTTGTGTTTTTGTGTTTTTGTGTTTTTGTGTTTTTGTGTTTTTGTGTTTTTGTGTTTTTGTGTTTTTGTGTTTTTGTGTTTTTGTGTTTTTGTGTTTTTGTGTTTTTGTGTTTTTGTGTTTTTGTGTTTTTGTGTTTTTGTGTTTTTGTGTTTTTGTGTTTTTGTGTTTTTGTGTTTTTGTGTTTTTGTGTTTTTGTGTTTTTGTGTTTTTGTGTTTTTGTGTTTTTGTGTTTTTGTGTTTTTGTGTTTTTGTGTTTTTGTGTTTTTGTGTTTTTGTGTTTTTGTGTTTTTGTGTTTTTGTGTTTTTGTGTTTTTGTGTTTTTGTGTTTTTGTGTTTTTGTGTTTTTGTGTTTTTGTGTTTTTGTGTTTTTGTGTTTTTGTGTTTTTGTGTTTTTGTGTTTTTGTGTTTTTGTGTTTTTGTGTTTTTGTGTTTTTGTGTTTTTGTGTTTTTGTGTTTTTGTGTTTTTGTGTTTTTGTGTTTTTGTGTTTTTGTGTTTTTGTGTTTTTGTGTTTTTGTGTTTTTGTGTTTTTGTGTTTTTGTGTTTTTGTGTTTTTGTGTTTTTGTGTTTTTGTGTTTTTGTGTTTTTGTGTTTTTGTGTTTTTGTGTTTTTGTGTTTTTGTGTTTTTGTGTTTTTGTGTTTTTGTGTTTTTGTGTTTTTGTGTTTTTGTGTTTTTGTGTTTTTGTGTTTTTGTGTTTTTGTGTTTTTGTGTTTTTGTGTTTTTGTGTTTTTGTGTTTTTGTGTTTTTGTGTTTTTGTGTTTTTGTGTTTTTGTGTTTTTGTGTTTTTGTGTTTTTGTGTTTTTGTGTTTTTGTGTTTTTGTGTTTTTGTGTTTTTGTGTTTTTGTGTTTTTGTGTTTTTGTGTTTTTGTGTTTTTGTGTTTTTGTGTTTTTGTGTTTTTGTGTTTTTGTGTTTTTGTGTTTTTGTGTTTTTGTGTTTTTGTGTTTTTGTGTTTTTGTGTTTTTGTGTTTTTGTGTTTTTGTGTTTTTGTGTTTTTGTGTTTTTGTGTTTGTGTTTTTGTGTTTTTGTGTTTTTGTGTTTTTGTGTTTTTGTGTTTTTGTGTTTTTGTGTTTTTGTGTTTTTGTGTTTTTGTGTTTTTGTGTTTTTGTGTTTTTGTGTTTTTGTGTTTTTGTGTTTTTGTGTTTTTGTGTTTTTGTGTTTTTGTGTTTTTGTGTTTTTGTGTTTTTGTGTTTTTGTGTTTTTGTGTTTTTGTGTGTATTTGTGTGCATTTCTGTGTATTTGTATGTATTTGTGTGTATTTTTGTGTATTTGTGTGTATTTGTGTGTATTTGTGTGTATTTGTGTGTATTTGTGTGTATTTGTGTGTATTTGTGTGTATTTGTGTGTATTTGTGTGTATTTGTGTGTATTTGTGTGTTTTTGTGTGTATTTGTGTGTTTTTGTATATTTTTGCATATTTTTGCGTTTCATGGAACAATAAGAACATAAGTTTCTTCATTGTAATACATACCTACAAATAAATTCAATCGATTCATGTGAACATCTCTGCGATATATCGATAAATGATCGAGTTATTTGATTATCTAGTTACATGTTAGATTTTTAGATTTTCATTTTACACCCCATACCTTCGTGCTATATGTAATTCTTCGTTGACATTGACATGTGACAGGGCAATTCGACAGAAGTATATTTCATTCTTTTATGTTCTCCTTCGCTCCCGTTAGAATTATTCGCATTATTATTCGAATTACAAGCCAAAATATCGCATTGTAACTTCACGATGCTGATATGTTCCATTTATAGTCCAATTGGTGATATACTCCATTTATAATCAACTCATTCCTTCTAAAAAAATCTACTTTCATCAGATTTACACGACGGAGCCAGGTAACAATCCCGATGTGGTACACCAGCAAAGGTTTCCCAAGAAAAAATATTCAATCAATTAGTTGCTGTAACAAATCCAAGACGGATTGGCGGTAACCGCACTAATTAAATTAACGTCATCCATCACGCCAGATGTCACAATCTCAGAGCTCGTGTCCAAAAATGTTTTATACTCCAATGGAGCACAACGAAACGGCGGATGTCCCTCTGCCGGCTGCCCAAAACTTCTCACCACCAACAGACGGTGGGGTGTGAGGCTGATCCTCGATTGACCTCGGATCCTCTTTAAATCCACTTTAATCTCATCCATCCGTTCACTTCAGCTGGGGCGCATAACAACCGTGCGTTTCGCCCCTCGATATCGTGCATCGTGGTTCCCCTTCGGAGAAAGCCTGGTATTATTATCATAATCATGCCCCCACCGCCTAGGCCACAACCACTCTGCTGGTTGGCTTTTTGGTTGCTAAAAATAAAAGCAGTCCCCTCTCAATCCTTATTGAACTTATTTTGCGCTTCAATGGACGAATTTAATTGAATTATAATACCACGCACCGAAGGACGACGTCGAGGATGCGTGTGTTCGGGAAGATGGCGCCGGGGAGGGAGAAACGTTGATGGTGAGTGAGAACAATCCACAAGTACTCCTCAACGATTGAAACCACAACGATGCGGCCATGCTCCCCTCCGCCATCGCCGCCGCTCACAACATACAAACCCCTTTTGGCGTAAAGAGCCGACAGGATATAAGAGCGTGTGTGTGTGAGGGGGCGAGGGTGTAAGCTTGGGATGAGGATAATGCTCATATGCGGTGGCGATGATTTGGAACAGAATTGCTATTTCAACGTGATTAATTAGTGACGCTCATTTCGGCGGGGGGAGAGGTGGGTGACCCATTTAAGTCGATTTAATGCGCCACAATTTGCCACCGAGGAACAAAAAAAGAAGGAGATTAATGAATGGTTTGGTGGTGTTGCAAACGTTGAGACCGGATGTGGCGTTTCCAAGCGGTTGTGGAATATGGGTTTTTCTGAGCTCGGAAATTTTAATCACACCTCAGCGAGTATTGGAAGGTGTTTGAGTGTTTCTTATTCGCTATAATCAACGCGTGCCAAGCATCATCTAATAAACCTCTTAATTTGCTTTGGTGAGGAATATTCGACATATACGCGAAACGTGTAGCAGTTTGTATGATCTTCCAAAATTCAAGATTGGACAAGATTGGTCTGCCCCGGATGCCACCCTTAGAGGGGTGACACCCATGACCATGACAAGTATATTATATTGAAGGGTAATCATGATTTCGAATGAAGGTTACCGGTTATTACTAATGGTATTATCTAACAAAATAAGTCACTATGGAAAGTCCATGTTATAGAATCTTACCTGTTTTTTATGTTGATTATTTCTTCATACTACATCTTTCAATTCTATACTGGGGTGTAAATTCAAGGTTTCGAGAACGAGGGGGTGACGTTCGGAGTACAAAGTGTTGAACGTTTATATCTCTCTACCGGATGAACGAAGTGGTATAAAAATAACATTTTCGAAAAACTCTTTTCTTGTACCAATATTGAAATCCGGTATTAGATCCGATGTAAGAAATTATCGTGAAGCAATTTTTCTTGCATTCCAGAACTCTTTGAAGCCATAATAAACCAAAAACTTTTTCAACAACTAAAGACACGGATTACGAATTAGAAACACGGTTTATTCCAAACGACGCTCAATAACAACAAATTTGCTGGAATTTGTCACATTCACTTTGAATGCAATGGATAATTGTAATCAAGTTGAAGCTCTATACACTGACTTCAGTAAGGCTTTCGATCGTGTTGATATACCCTTACTCCTTCTTAAACTTCAAAAAATAGGGATAGAAGTCAAGCTATTGAAACGGCTAGAATCATATTTGACTGACTGCACGCAAATAGTAAGATTTAATGGTAAAATTTAAAACCAATATTTGTTACATCAGGAGTTCCTCAAGGCTCTCACTTGGAACCACTTTTGTTCACTTCATTTGTTAATGATGTTTGCGTTTTTCTTAACAATGTTAAGGCACTTATCTACGCAGATGATATGAAGCTGTATATGGAAATAATGAATGAAGAAGATTCTCAAACATTCAAAAACGAAGTTGATATCTTTTATTATTGGTGCATCAAAAGTTTATTACAGATCAATGTTTGGTAATGCACTTTGATGTATTTTATAAGAAGAAGAATAATATTGAACAATGATGTTAAGCTGGGAAA
Source organism: Toxorhynchites rutilus septentrionalis (assembly GCF_029784135.1). Lineage (NCBI taxonomy): Eukaryota > Metazoa > Arthropoda > Insecta > Diptera > Culicidae > Toxorhynchites > Toxorhynchites rutilus. Next base: position 24,729,368 of record NC_073745.1, read on the forward strand.
TCAACCCATCAACAAATGTCAACGAGTAAGAGACTTAGGCGTGGTCTTGGATTCGAAACTAACCATCGGTGATCATTATAATTCAAATAATATATTGAGCTTCATCAAACGCTTTAGTTACCATTTCCAGGATCTGTGCACAATAAAAATATTGTATGTTACATTACATGTCAGATCAATTCTCGAATACTGTAGTATTGTATGGTCCCCCTATGTAACTTCACACGAAGACAAAATTGAATCTGTACAAAAACAATTTTTATTATTTGCACTTCATAAACTAGACTGGTCTTCATATCATCTCCCTCCATATGAGGCACGTTGCATGCTAATCAATATGAAAAGCTTGAAAGAACGACGGAACTCTGCCGTGATTCTATTTATTATTGACATCATATCACAACGAGTGGACTCAGAAGAAATATTAGGAAACTAAAATTTTTACGCACCCATTAGGCACCTGAGAAACCCTAACATTTTCTACATAGATTACCGAAGAATGAAGAATGAATGAAGAATGCCAAATAAAGTCCTATTAGTCGTATGACGAGCCTCTGTAACGAACAATTGATGTAACCATGTCAAGGTCAATGCTTAAAGACTATCTTAATAGAATAAAATATAGTTGAATTTCACTGTAATATTTGGGGAGCAACGAAACGAAATAAATAAATAAATTTAAAAAAAAATTGAGTATGTAACTCGTTAAAATCCTCTTTTGAATCAAACGGATAAATTAAACGCCTCCTATCTGAGTTGCATTAGGGTAACTATGAAAAAACGGGTTTTTTTTACTCTAACTTTTATATTCAAAATTCTACATCAAAAAGGTCTTCGTACAACTTTTCAACTTCAATACCAATATTTGTATAATTTGTCAATATCTTAATTCTGCTCAAAGTTATTAATGGTTTTTCGCCCAAAAACTCCTGATTTAAATTTTAATATACTCAAACATAAAAATAACATAGTTTTGAAAATCACATATTATATAGAGTGAAATCTGTTCTTTCCAATTCCGTCAATCAACATTTTTTATGTTTGCCCCAGAAAGAATGACAAACAAATGAAAAGCGCGTGTTTTTTGGGAAGAAATATCAATAACTTTGAGTAAAGTTGAGATATTGACATGTTCTGCATCGACAAATATTTTTATTAGTAAGCTCTAAAAGTCTTTCGAAGACAATTTGCATGTAAAATTTGAAATATAAAAGTTAGAGCAAAAAAACAGTTTTTTTCATGGTGACCCTAACGTAACTTAGAAAAAAGGCGCTATATCGGTTATTTCAAGAGATAGAGAAAAACTTTGTTTTACATAGGTGTCGCAAATAATTGGAGCTACAACATTGTCGAACTATATTTACCTATGTATAAAGATTTATAAAGATAAAAAAGTTAGATTTTTTATTACATCGACAATTTTGGTCACCCTATTTTTGACAACATAAAAATGAGCGTCCTATCATGAATAACAACTTTGTCTAAAACAGTTTTTGTCTAGAGAATAACTGTCAAGCTCTGAATACTAATTTCCACTTAAATGCATCTCCTGGACCATTGTGCATTGCGAACAACTATACTATATTTCTAGGCTCAATCCTCTATTCAATACATTATTCTTATTTTTTACTCCTCGCTTTCCACGTCTCGCTATCCTTGTTCTGTTCTCATCTGTATATTCATATCATCATAAACATCATAAAACATGCCTCATGTTTATGGATTTGTCGCCCATGTTGTTCTGATTTGGCCACTCTATTTTAAAACGTAGTCCTACGTCAAAAATCACATGCGATTGCAAGGATACTCTACATCAATACGATGGTTACACGAGCGTTTATACCGAAACATCCAACCGCCAGACTGTTTCGAAAGTTGGAAAAACTCTAAATCAAACGGCTGTAATTTTTGCGTATAGCTCATGAACACCATGCCTTTCACTGAAGGTTTAGTGCTGCTTTATATATATATATACATCCTCTGATGAATACGCTAAAAAATGTACGCTTCATGGCTCTGCCTATTCCAATGAACCGATCGTTAACGTTCCGTAAACTCTTTTGAAAACTACACCCACTCACACATACACACACACACGTGCGCACATAATTCCTCGAAGTACAAAAATGAAAGTGCGAGCTCGGTTGAATGTTATTAAAATTTCAGCAAACATTTCGCCTTCCCCTGGAGCAAATCCGATTTTCATAATTACAACCAGACCGAATGGTACCGATGGGCAGGGCAAAAAAAATCATCGGAGAGCGACAGACTCAGTCCCCACTTTGCATCACTTTGTAGTGATAGCAATTCCATGTCAAACTCCAGCCTCCAGCCTTTCGAATCCCGGCCATCTGTTGGCGGAGTGCAGTAATCGTGGCATGCATATAGTTTCGAACAACAACGAGACAGACGATGCCGTTCGAAAGTCGAACTAAATTTGTGGACTTAAGCTGTGGGGGGAGAGGGAGACGGGGGGGTGATGGTCATAGGAGGACTGTCTACAGCTGTAGGCGTTTTTCGAATTCAACACCGGCCATCGGAGGAACCAGTTACGGCCCGGGGAAAAGACACTTTCACCACCCACCAGTAAACTGCTTATGTTTCAATTATAAAATTCATAAAATTTTCCTTCTCACTTGGCGTGGGTGAAAGCGGTACCCAAGCGCACATACACACAGACACACACATACGTACATGTTCTGCCTGGTGGAAAGTTGTAGCAGTTAAGCCGATTAAAATTTTGTAATACTGGTTTATTTATGCATTTGCATTGGGCAAAACTCTTCCGTCTGCTGCTGTTAGGTGTGTGCCTTTTTTCTGCCTCTTTTGCGGCGCGGCGGGGAAATATGACATCACAGCAAAGTAATTAGAGCGATGAACATTGGATATGCGAAATTGCAGGAAAACAGCAGTCTCCTGGTTACACTACAACACTCTATAAATACTTTTCTGATCTCGCTGGGGTTTGTTAATTCGCTTGTAAGCCGGTACTCATGATGATGTGCGGTGGAATTTTTCGTATTGTTTGCGGGCTTGTAGGATATTGTCTGGAAATCGGGTTCTTCCGCATGCAAAATGTAGTAATATTTACATTCGAAGACGTTGCCTGGAGAAGTAATTTGCCGCATTCGAAAATTTTCCCTTTCGCGACGGCGTACGTGCAAAAAACTAGAAATACTTACAAAACAACAAGGAATGTCCTTTTTTCGGGATACTTATTTGCTGTAGTGGTAATATATTTAAGTCAATTTTATTGAAAGGACGTGCGTCACAATCACACACATACAAGGCGGCATCGGTGGATATAATCATTCAAACGTCTTTTTTCCCGAGACATACGTTTAGCGGCATAAAAATCTGTTTTTTTTTTTAAAAGATACTTGGGAATGTTCAATTTTCAAGGTAAATATTGGGTTGGGGAAAAATAAATGTCGTATATTGTCAATATATGGCAACACTTAAACATATCTTGTGTTGTACTTATCGCATCGGGTCATACTATACGGCTGTTTAAAGACGACAATCTGTACTACAAGTGTCGTTTTGACAGTGTTGTGATTGTTCTTTTCAGTCTGAAGTTATAGCGCGTCCACCACGTCCAGATGGAGTCCACCAAGCAAGAAATATATTTTACGCCATATTTTACGTTTTTACTATCTGCGAGGTAAAACTGCAACAAAGGCGGCCGAAAAAAATCGTGTAGTTTATGGACCCGATACTGCAACGATTCGCACCATTCAATAGGAATGGTGTTGTTTTCCACCAGGACAACGCTCGGCCTCACACATCTTTGATGACCCGCCAGAAGCTACGGGAGCTCGGATGGGATGTACTATTGCACCCACCGTATAGTCCGGACCTGGCTCCAAGTGATTATCATCTCTTCCGGTCCATGCAAAACGCTCTTGGTGATACTAAGTTGGCCTCAAAGGAGGCTTGCGAAAACTGGCTGTCTGAGTTTTTTGCAAATAAGGAGGGGGGTTTTATAAGGGGGGGATAATGAAGTTGCCTTCTAAATGGCAACAAGTTTGCGAACAAAACGGCGCATATTTGACTTTTTTTTTTTAATTTAATTTATTTTCAACTGGCTCAGCAACGTTAAGCATCAATGAGCCGTGTTTATGTATAGGGAAAAGCCTCTGTGAGTAGAACTATGCAAATGTTCTTTCTCATAAAGGCATAAAAACCCTATGTTTTTTTCATGAAATAGAACAATATAAATAATTATACAACAATTCATTATGAAATATTATTTAAGACTTCTTCTTGAGGATTTTTTATAGAGAAAACCACCTCCTTGAAGATTGCGAGCAATTGCGTGCATCTGAGTATTTTAGAGTTCTGAGGAAAATAGTTGAAGAAAAATGAAAACGTTAATAACCATATATTATTGACAAATAATAAAAATATTCATAACAAAAAACAAAAAAGTTGGAGAAGTAAATGATAATCAAAAATAAAAGAAAAATACACACATACTCATACTTGAAAGTGTATGGATTTGAGGAAGTAATAAATCAACATAATTGCATCGAGATTACGAGTAGCCAGAACGTCACGGATCGAAACATTGAGTGGCATTCCCTTTTTGCGAAATTTTTCTATTAAAGATAACCTTTTATTTTGAAATTCAGAGCAATGCCATACAATGTGATCAATATCGTGGTAACCTGTACCACAAATACATAGGTTACTATCACTGATGTTAATTCGAAAAAGATGTGCATTCGAGGAATAATGATTAGACATGAGTCTGCACACTACTCGAATGAAATCACGAGAATAATTATATCCTTTGAACCATGGTTTGAGGGAAACTTTAGGAATGATAGAATACAGCCACCGACCTTTATCACTACCATTCCAACTTGTCTGCCAGCATTGAAGTGCACGTTCACGAGGAAAATGGAGATATTCATCAAAAGTAATTGGCCTATGAAATAACAGTCCTTCCGTAGCGCCCTTCTTAGCAAGAAGATCAGCTTTTTCATTTCCTGGTATCGAACAATGAGAGGGAATCCATACAAAAGTGATATTAAATGATCTACTTATCAAAACACTTAAAAGATGTTGGATTCCAGACAAGAAATACGAAGAATATCTAGACCTTACCGAACGAAGTGCCTCTAAAGAGCTGAGACTATCAGAAAAAATGTAAAAATGTTCAGGGGACAAGGTCTGAATATGTTGTAATGCAGTGTATATTGCAGCCAATTCCGCAACAAACACCGAACAGGGTAAACTAAGCTTACGGAATATGGAGAAGTTAATATTAAATACCCCAAAACCTGTGGAACCATTAAGACTAGATCCATCAGTAAAAAAAAATTTTGGTTGAGTCAATATGTTTATATCTTGACAAGAAAATTGCAGGCATGACTATTTGGCGGAGATCACTGGAAATACCACTCACATAAACTTTCATTGACAAGTCAAAATTAATAGAAGGATTGAACAAAATTGAAGGAATGGTCTGGAAACCAAGTAAAGCAGATGGGCTTTCCAGGGTCAGAAATTCAAGATATAGCAACATTCGCTTAGATTGAGTGCCTAAGGTTAGCATTTTTTCAAAGTTTGTTATCACTATCGGATTGAGTGTTTCACAACGTATCAAAAAACGAAATGATAACTCGAAAAAGCGCACAGAAAGAGGAAGGATACCAGCTAAAATTTCTAGGCTCATTGTATGTGTTGACTGCATACATCCTAGAGCAATACGCAAACAGCGATATTGGATCCTTTCCAGTTGCATAATATGAGTACGGGCAGCGGACCTGAAGCAAAAACTTCCATACTCCATAACAGATAGAACGGTTGTTTTATACAACCTAATCAAATCGACGGGATGCGCCCCCCACCAAGTCCCTGTTATGGATCGGAGAAAATTTATTCGTTTCTGACATTTTTGTTTCAAGTAACCTATGTGTTTACCCCATGTTCCTCTAGAATCAAACACAACTCCTAAATACTTGAATGACGGCGAGTGCCTAATTGTTCTATCCAAAAGTTTAAGTTGCAATTGTGCGGGACGGTGTTTTCTTGAAAACACAACCATTTCTGACATTTCAGAAGAAAACTCAATACCCAATTTACAAGCCCACTCAACCAAATTATCAAGAGAAATCTGCAAGGGATTATACAGATGAATACTGTCTTTGCCTGTTACCGACACTACACAATCATCTGCATATTGTCTCAAAGTACAGTTTCCTGATAAACAAACATCGATGTCATTTACATAAAAGTTGTAAAGGATTGGACTAAGACATGAGCCTTGAGGAAGGCCCATGTAGCTAATCCGTAAAACTGACGAAGAACCATGGGAAAAACTCATATGTTTTTCACGCATTAGGTTAAACAAAAAACTATTTAATTTTGGAGAAAACCCATTTAGATGAAGTTTTTCGAAAAGAACCTCAATGGAAACTGAATCAAACGCACCCTTGATATCTAGGAACACTGATGCCATTTGTTGCTTACTACACAAGGCTATGTCAACCTCTGATGAAAGCAGCGCAAGACAATCATTAGTTCCTTTACCTCTACGAAACCCGAACTGCGAAGGAGAGAGGAGGTTGTTGGATTCTATCCATCTGTCTAAGCGACATAGAATCATTTTCTCTAATAATTTTCGAATGCAAGAGAGCATTGCAATTGGTCTATAAGAATTATAATCAGACGCAGGTTTACCAGGTTTCAGAATAGCTATAACTTTAATCTGTCGCCACTCATGTGGAACAACGTTCTGCTCAAGAAAAACATTGAACAATTTTGACAAACGTTTCTTCGCATTATCAGGTAGATTTTTCAATAAGTTGAATTTGATCCTATCTGACCCCGGCGCCGAATTGTTACATGACAGAAGTGCAAACGAAAATTCAGCCATACTGAACGGAGGCGCAATATCATCAGATGTCTCCAAGAAGGGAGGTGGAGCAGGTGCTGAGTCTGGACATATCTTCTTGGCAAAGTCAAAGATCCACCTTTCAGAATATTCAACTTGTTCATTTGAATGAGTTGAATTTCTCATTTGTCTGGCAACTCTCCAAAGAGTGCTCAAGGAAGACTCTCGGGAAAGCCCATTCACAAAATTACGCCAATAGCCTCTCTTTTTGGGTTTTATGAAGCTTTTGAATTTACGCTCCAGATAAATGTAATTGTCGTAACGTTCGCAGGAGCCTGATTTACGCCAATTCTTGAAAGCATTCGATTTTTCTTTATAGAGATTTGTACAATCTTGATCCCACCACAGATTAGGAGAACGTCTGCGAAACGAATTCCCAGGAAAACGTTTCGTTTGGGCATCAATAGCACTGTCATGAATTAAACCAGCTAGAAAATTATATTCTTCTAACGGGGGTAACTCATTAACTAATGCCACTGATTCTGAAATAATTGAAGAATATCTCTTCCAATCAATGTTTCTAGATAAATCATGCTGAACATTTATAGTTTCAGACGATTTAGAATAATTTGAAATAGAAACGGTGATCGGCAAATGATCACTTCCATGTGGATCTTGGATAACCTTCCAATGACAATCTAATGATAAAGAGGAAGAACAAAGGGATAAATCTAAGCGACTTGCGCGGCCTGATGAAGGAGCAATTCTTGTTATATAACCTGTATTTAAAACTGTCATGTTGAATTCATCGCAAAGATCTTCTCTTCGCTCTTCGCTTCTTCGCTCTTCGATCATCAAAAGATTCACCCCAGCCAATGCCATGTGAGTTGAAATCTCCCAAAATAAGATGAGGTTGCGGAAGAAGCTCAATTATATCCACAAGGTTTCGATAATTAAGCATTGTACTTGGTGGAATATAAATAGAAGCAATGCACAAATCTCTACCCTTGATGCGTGCCTGACACGCAAGAATTTCAATTCCTGTGACTAAAGGCAGGGGAATCCTGTAAAATGGATAACATTTTCTAATACCTATGAGAACTCCTCCATAGGAATCATAACGGTCTAAACGAATAATATTGAAATCATGGATGTTTAATATATTGTCCGAACGAAGCCATGTTTCAGATAGAGCAAACACATCGCAATTCAAAAAATGGAGCATTTGCTTGAAAGAGTCAAGTTTTGGAAGAAGACTTCTACAATTCCACTGTAGAATAGTAGAATTCTCTGACTCATCCAATAAATTAGGCATCGAAATTAATGAAGGAGAGGAGGGGCCACTTTGCAACCATTTGTTTAGCTAACTGACTGATAGTAGGAAGCCAAGCAGAAATGAGACATTTCAATGAATCTGAAATTCCGAAAATATCAAAGATCCATCTAACAATTGAAGAAAAGCAAATACCTCCTGAAAATGATTGGGGTTCAGGAACCGATCGAGAAGCAAATCTGGGATGACTTGACAATTCAGGGAAATGAACGTCATAGTTAGAGGATCCCCAACCAGGAGGGTTCCTGTTGGAAGGAGCAGAAAAATGAGAAGAAGCTTCTGGTTGATTAGAGGATAATCCTCTTTTTTTAGCAGGCTTGGAGGAGGAAGTATTTTTTTCTCTTCCTGGTTCTTCCCGCGATTATTGGATCGAAAGTAGTATCCGATTCATCATCCTCTGATAAAGCAGAGAAACGATTTTCTGAAATCTCGGATACCTGAGCTGCCTTGAGTATATCAGCAAAGGATCGTTTAGAACGATCTTTAAGTGACTGTTTAATTGAACGGGATTTGTATTTTGGACAGTCTTTAACTGTGTGAGGAACACCTCCACAAAGAATGCATTTATCAGCATCCTTGTTGCAAATACTTTCATCATGATCGACTCCACACTTAGAACATTTAATTTTATTGCAACAGAAGGTTTTAGTGTGACCTAACTGTTTGCAATTAGTGCATGACATTATTTTGGGAGTAAATAATCGAACTGGAAGACGAAGCTTATCAATGAGCACATAATTTGGAAGAGCTGTGCCCTCGAAGGTGATTCTAAAAGAACCAGATGGGAAATATTTCTTCTCGTTGCCAAAAATTATAAATGAATTCAGCGATCTAACTTCTAAAATTTTCACATGAGGAAGTTTTACATCATGAAAAATACCCTCTGCTTTTTCGAATTCTGCTAGTTGAGATTTTCCGAAACCACACCATCGATTTCAACAATGTGTGCCTGAATATACACTCGATATTCAGCAGTGAACAAAGAATTATTTACAACTGCGTTAGCGTCTTTACAATCCGAGAGCACAACACGAAGTTTGTCTTTATTAACTTTTGTAATCTCCAAGACACTTGAGTAATTAGATTTCAAGTCTTTACAAATTTGGGTCACTCTTAACGGTTTCCCTTTGGGACGGAAGAATACCACCCAACGATTTTTCGATGAACCCGAAACGTTCTGGTATTGTCGTATTCGAGAAAGATTCTTGGGAGGAATATTCTCAATGATTGGATGTTGAGGAGAATTAATTAGATTTCGAACCGAACTGAGTGAAACAGAATCAATTGTTGGCTGTGTCGAATTTAACTGTGATTGTTTTTTATTTTTCTTCGAAGGACGAACTTCAGAAAAACAATTACTAGGAGAAGCTACGATGCTCATATCAACATCGGAGGGTTCGTTCCCCTCCATTTAGATAGAATTGTGTAATAAAAATGAGAGCAGAGAGAGCATAAAATGCCTAACACTCACAGAAAATAAAACTATTATTTTTGTATATATAAAAAAAAATTAAATAAAATTAATTAATTAATTAAGTAACACAAAACAAAAACTTAGCTGTTTTATATTTTCCAGAGGCAGGGAATCTTCAGAAATCCTGCACCAAGGTTCAATACAGCGGGAAGCTTTACACACACCGAAAAACACTTGAAAATTCAAAATTCGTATATCTTCTTCGGGGAATTCCACTCGCTAAACAAATGGCTCCAATAACTTCACAACTTCTTCGAGAAATAGTCTTCAAAACACTGAAATGACCTACAAGAAAAAAAAATCACGAAGAAAATCTGCAATATTCGTTTTGATGAAAATTATACGTCACCTTTATTCCACGGCTTGCTGATGTATTTCTTGTGATCATATTTGACTTGTGATCATATTTGACTTAAATTGGATAATTTTAAGTATGTTAAATAAAGCGTCAAATTTCGATCAGAAATACGACATTTCTTTTTCCCCAACCCTCTATTAGATGTGCAACGTACGAAGTTAGTCAGATTAGTGATCTACGTAGAATTTAAAGGAATGGTGAAAGGTATTCTATTGACGGAAGAGGGGCGGAAAACAATAAAGATATTCAGTGAACAAAAGTTTTCTAATCGTTCGATCGTAACAAAAATTGGTCGATCTGAGAAAGTGGTACGGAATTTCTTTAAATAGTGCCTGAAATATGGGATATAAAGACCAACAAATGGGAACACCAAAGTTACTTTGCGTCTTAAAGGTCGAATAAGATACGAAGCAACCAGGAAACGATGTCCTGCTCATACATTAAGGCAGGATCGGTTGTTCCAGTAACGAAGAGGCATATTGCGTGCATCTTGAATGAGTCACCAAACCTCATGTGGAAGAAACTTCAAGGGAAGCCGAAACTGACCGCCACCCATGAGCAGAACCATCTCATTTTCGCCCGGCAAAACATGGAATGGAAACTGGAATGGAGAAATGTTGTATTTTCCAGCGAAAAGAGTGCAATTTGGATGGCCCGTACTGTTACAGCTGCTATTGGTACAATTTAAGTCGACGGAATCTCGTGAGATCGAAGCAAAACTTTGGGGCGGAAGTTTGACAGTGTGGGGAGCCGTTTCCTATCACAGCAAACTTCCCATTTGTTTCATTTTCACCCGAATGAATTCCGAAAAGTATCTTCAATTACTGGAGGACGTTTTGATTGGCCATATCGAGAATAACGCTACCGAGGATATCGTTTTTTCAGCAGGATAATGCATAGATCCACGTTTCCAAGCAATCGAAGGCATGGTTTGCTGAGAAGGACATTCCGCTTCTTGAATGAGCTGCTGGCAGTCGATTGTGATCCCATAGAGAATCTATGGAGAATCTTGGCCGAGATGGTCTATGCAAACGGATGAAAATTTGACAACATATCCAGCCTCTACTACCTTGAGGCTGGAAATGTTGTCAAATTGTTCAGGAATGTTGGGCTATAATTAATATGGCAACACTTTAAAAGCTGTCTGACTCGATGCCAAAACGAGTTTTCAAAGTGATCTGAAATGGAGGTGGACATACAAAATATTAGCTACCGATTGGATTCGAAATTTGCCGCACAAATTTTCTTTTATTGAATTTTTAGGATGCGGCTAAACGAATGTCCGAATATTTCCACATATTTCAATTACTTAGAAAACAAAAAGTGTTTTTATACTTTTTTTAGAATGAATTCGATGAAAATAAACAATAATAGTCTTTTATGAACAAAACTGTACAAATAATTGACTTATTTTTAAAAATAATGAGGAAAAATCGGGTGCGGCTAAACGAATGTCTACCACTGTATAGACGGCGTCCGTCGTTGTGATGTCTGCCGTATATACACTAGGGTGGCAAAGGATTTATGAAGAAAAAAATATTATCGAATTTAAAGAACTGATCATGTATATTTTGTTCATTGGCCCAAAAAAATTACCTGTGCAAAATTTCCTGATTTAGGGGGGCCCTCAAAAATCTACCAAGGGTGGGGACATGAAATCGGGGTTTTGATTGATGCCAAATGTCTTCAAATTGCATGAACCGTCGAGATTTACTGTTATATTAAAAAAATTATCAAAAATTAACTTTTCAGACGGAACAACGAGATCCAAAAAGTCAATTCTTGACAAAAATAAAAAAAAATTCCGAAAGAGCGAGTATCAGAGAGTAGATTTTCGACAAAAAAATCAAGATAACCGTAGATCTCGTCGTTTCATGAAATTTGGAGACATTTGGCATCAACATAATTCTTGTAAACCCCGATTTAATGTGTTTTTCATGTATTCCTCGATGCCAATCGTCTTTTGAACAGATGTAGTTCCGTTTAGTAGCATTCTCTTTGGACGATCTTCACAAAACAATCCCTTGCATTTTGAAGTTCACTAGGTAGTGCACCCGTGGCCGAGTGGTTAGCATCTCACATTATCATGCCGGGTGTTCGGGTTCGATTCCCGTTCTGGCCGGGGGATTTTTCGTCAAAAGAAATTACCTTCGACTTGCACTGTGGTCACGCGTATTCTAGAGCTTGTCCCTCGGAATACATTCAAGGTGTGTTATTTGGCTTAAGAAATCTCAACTAAGTATATTAATAGTATATTAATCTGACGCTAATTATTACATACGTTGAGACGGCAAAAGTTCCACAGGGAACGTTAACGCCATTCAAGAAGAAGGTTGAAGAGTGATGATAGATTGCTTTGGTCCCTTTTGCATATGCCAACTAAACCTGCATGTGTTATTTCCGGGATTTCCTGCTTCGGCCAATTTTCCTTTCCCTTCCCAACCAATTGGATCTATTTATCTAACCAATTGGATCCATTTATCCATATTTATCTACGATCAATTCTCTGGATACAACATCGGCTGGGTTATACGTTCCAAGTACACTCTGTCCAATTTCTATAAGACCAGGTGATGATCTTGCTGCTTTGTGTCATTGTAAACAAACAATGCTTTAATTCATATTCTAGTGTGTTGGTGACTAACATACACTGCATGATTTTCATATGTGTGTGCAAGCGCTTAGCATAAACGAATGTTTTCGTATTTTTGAATTGTCCAGTTTCTATAAGAGCAGTTACATTTTCCTTTGTTTTAGTTGTTTTGATCAATAAATCTGGAAAATACCGAAGGGAAAAAGTGCTCACGGAGAGATCGAAAAGACAATTCGAATTATGATATCAGAGAAATTACTCGTGGGATTGGGCGATCCCATCAGGTAATGCTCAATTATTTGGCGAATCCTCAAGGATACGGTAAGAAGGAGAGAGCTCCACGTAAAGCGAAGCTCTCTGACCGGGATAAGCGGGAAATAGTTAGTACAGCTTCGTATACCTCAAAATCGTTTATGCAAATAAATCAATATATCAACTTCTCTTCTACTCGGGTGACAATTCGTCAAATTTTGGTAAAAAAACCCTCACATAAAGAGGATTAGAAGGTCAAAACTCCTCATCTTATAACCTTCACTGACGAAAAAAGTTCAATTTGGATGGTCCTCATGGTTTCAACGGGTACTAGCGTGATTTACGGAAGAAGGAACAGTATTTTTCAACCAGGAATTTTGGTGGAGGCTCGTGCATGGTTTGGGCGGGATTATGTGCAACCGGATAGCTCAAGATAGTTTTCACATCATTCAAGGATTACACACATGTTCTGGAATCCTCTCTCCTACCATTTTTGCGTGGATATCGTCACAAAAAATACACATTTCCGCAAAAAAATGTTGCTATTCATACCAGCAAGTAAACTAAGCAATGGATTAAGGACCAAAAACTTAATTTTTTGGACTGGCCGGCTAGCTCTCCAGACATGAATCCTGTTGAAAATCTATGGGGGGTCCTTGTACGCAGAATCTACACTGAAGGAAACGGTACACCACGATTGAAGAGCGCAAGGTCGCAATTTCCGAAAAATGGAAAAATATCGAGAAATCCGTTCAGCAGAATTTGGTAAGTAGTACTCCAACACGAATTTTCAAGGTTATTAGTCGAAATGACAAGGTTGCCAATTATTGACATGTAAAGCAGCCAATCGTTTCGAATTTTTCATTGATAATTCTTATGAATGTTGAAGTAGTCTTATAGAAACTGGACAGCTGAAATTATCATATTTAAGCACATCAAATAAACAAATAACTCTTTTCAACGAAATTGACGTTAAATATATTTTATTCTAAGTATTTAACAATGTATCAATGTATCTTGTTAAAATTCTAACTGTTCGTGTTGCAACGAAATAGAATAAGGATGTTCTTATAGAAGTTGGACAGAGTGTACATGCAGCCATGAAGTATCTTTTGTTCGGGTTTGCCACAATGGTTTTCCAGATTTGTGGTGGTGCACTACCACCATCGAGTCGGTCCAATAGAAGATAGGTACGCCTTTCAAATTTAGTGCAGTGATAACTCTCGACAACAAGCGAGCGCCGAGTTGAGCTGCACATAATTCCAGTCTCGGGATGCTACGTTTTTGTAAGGATGCCACTCTAGACTCTGCTGCTAATAATGTCATCTTCACTCGACTGTTGACCTTCGCCCTCGCCATCCGTACGTAGATGCAGGCTCCAAAAGCCGATTCCAAAGCATCCGTGAAGCAATGCAGCTGCATCGCTCCCACGTCAAAGACAAACCGCGGTACCCGGAAATTGGTTAGCGATGGTAGGTCCTCCACCAAACGCTTTCACGTAGTACGAATCTCTCCAGGCACTTATTCGTTCCAATCGATAGACATCAATCAATGTTGCTGGGTGAAAATCTCCGCCGGACAACGATAGGAGCGATTAATCCCGAAGGGTCATATAATTGAGTGATGATTTTCGTAGGAAATGGCTTAGTTGCGCAACCGTATTGCTGTCGTGATGTCTACTTCGCTCCGAACAATAACAACGATGGACCTTAATTCGTATGTCACTGTGGTCATCTCATATTTAGTTATCGAGTCGGTCTTTTTGAATATCCATAACACGTAGGAGAGGTCGGTCATCGGGATGGATTCCGATTTGCCGATACATTTTCTCGACATCAGGATAGCAATGCAACCGAACTTTCGAAGTCGGAGCTGTATATCGGAGCGGGATTTGGTTCGTCCATAGGTACCTCTCGCATGAGTCCCAGTTCTATAAATTCCGCCATGAAAGCGTGTTACCATTCTCTAAGTATAAGATTTTGGTCCAATTTACGTTCTAAACTACCTAATCGGGATTTTCCGTTGTAGTAAGACTCACATATCATGATTTCGAAACCTTCTTTCTTGGGATATTCCACCGAGTATCGTCCAGTGGAATCTGTTGTGAACGTTTCCCTATAGAACTCCTCGAAATATTGATCGTTGGGGAAAATGTTTCAATTATCCAGTTCGTCCAGTATCCAGTATCTCGATATTTCGGTTCAGCGTCGGCTCTTCGTTCACAGAGACAAATTCTTCCCATTCCTTAATTCCCCTTGGAATCGTCGACTCAAGAAAACAGTAGATGAACAGGAAGACCACCCCAATGCCCTGTAGGTTCTACAAGCTGATTCAATATTTTCACATGTCGATGAAAGTATTCCAATACAGCACTTAGCCCTACAGCAAATTTTCCCGACACCTTCGAGTGGACCATCAGAGAATGTAGATGATTCTTTTTAGTATGTACGTATTTGGATAACAATTCAGAAGGGCTTTCCAAGGCACTGTATAATTATTCGCCGTAATTGTAATTGGACTCAATTAATTTTAGGGCATCGCCTCGCAAGGCGGATCGTGGGTACTAGAATTTTTGTATGCAGAGGATTTCTGATGACGCATGAATCAACGAGGAAAAGGAATCGTGGAATGTCTACCATTCATTCAGGTCACCATCAATCCGTGGTAACTCGACGGCAGGGAGCTTCACACAGGTAACATGAGAAAAGGCTGAGACACCATGATGGATCGTAGAATCCACTGAAGTTAAAGGATGAGGAGGACGCTTGCTGACGAGACCTTTTACCCGAACGAACTGCTCTTCAGCATTGAAATTCGTCAAGAATTCTTTGATACGTTGGATTGAATCCAGAACATTTTTCCGTTTCAGCTCCTTAGACTTCATTTTCTTCTCCCGCATGCAAGGCTGCAATTTGTCACCGTCACCGTCAAAATTGGTTCTGATTATAATCCTGTCTTCCATTGAAATTTTGAGGGTTTTGTCTCCGAAAATTATTACCATTTTGATAATTATCCCTTTGTTGAAAATTTTATCGATTGTTAGAGAAATTTGGTACATTTCTATCTCGTTCAAATTGAGGGTTAAAATTCTGGAACTGATTCCGATAACGGTAGTTTTGTTGTTGGTAATCAAACGTTGTGTCATTGCTCATTTCTCTTAGAGCTATAGAATTAACTGTTTCAAACTGATTAGCTGGTTTGAATGATCCTAATCCTTTATGAATTAAAATATTTTTGTACATGTGGCGAGCAATAATTTCTTAATTTTCCAATAGCATTGGACTCAGCAAATTTGAAAAGCACTGCTGAGTCAGTTCCATAAATTAATTTAATTTCCTTGATTTTCAATGATAATCGATCAGCGAAGTCCGATTAGCATTCGCCTTGATTAATCGCAAAACTAGATAATTCTACTAACATTATGTGAATGCGCGTTGGATCAATTTTAAATTTTAAATTTCTTGTAAAATAAGTTTTAACTGGGCCCAAGATTTCACATCGATGCTAATTGATTCTTCTCGAACTGAGTCGGACAATTTACAATGAATAATTGTCACAACACAAATCTGATTTTTTTTAACAGTCGTTTAACAGTTCAAATAAAATATTTTTGGAGAAACAGTCTTTTTTTAATTGATTGATTGAAGTTAAATTCAAATCAATCCAAATTAAAATAAATAAATTCCTAAATAGATTTTTAAAAAAATAGCAAATAGTATTTTTTTTAATTTTCAATGAATTGTGGATCAAACTAAATCAGATGCCTAGTTCTGCATAATAATGTCTCTTTCTTGAATATAATTGCATAACTTCTAATTATTTTTATCAAAATTTTATTATTTCCAGGCTCTATTTCCGTTCAACATTAAAAAAATATATTATAAAGTTAATCTCTATCTGTCACCATATGAAAAAAAAAACAGTTTGTAATCACCACCTTTCTTTAACCCTTTGCGGTCGGAATTAATTTCTCTTGAAAGGGATCGTATTATGTTTCCACGCTAATAATATTTGGTTTATATCGAGAATCTACGTATTAATTCGAGAACCAGTTCACTAGACATTTCAATTAATTTAGAAAAAGCATAAACGGTTACATGGTTGAATAAAGTATTCAGCATAATTTCTAAAGACGCGTGCACATTACGCCAATCGGCCTTGGCCGCCCGGTAAAGCCGAATAAATGTGGACGTACCGCCCGGGCTTGCCGACGTGCCGAAAACCGACTCGAATCAAACCGAACCCAACCCGAAACAAGTGAGTCCGGTTCGAGAAAGTCGAACCAAAACAAAACGAAGTAAATTAGCGTTGAAGACATAGTGCTTCGTGTGTTCGTGACGGCTTCGTGTATCCGATGGGACTTCGGCTTCGTGCACCCGATGGGGCGTCCACATTACATAACGAACCGAATATGCCGCCTGATACAGGCCGATCGGCATCTTTCGGCATAATGTGGACGCGCTTTAACTGTGGTGGTTGACGGCAGACAAACGATCGCAAAGGCTTAATGTTGTCAATCAGCAAAGCTAAATCCTGGATTAATTTCTCGTTGCACCGATGATCCGACGCACTGTTGCTTTTTTTTTTAACACACTATTTCAACACTACTGTCCTTTTTTCACTTTTGAACACTTATCGCGACGAATTTTTGTCACCAAAAATGTTGGGTTTATTTCTTTTCTTGATAAATGCCGAGGCGTACTTTCCTCTAGCATGTTACAACTCGGACTGATTTTATTATCACATTCCTTCTCTTCTCGTACATCCTTATCGTGTATATGTTCTGTTGACACATCTATTCTTTTCGTCCATTTTCTCTCTCATTCTAACATCTCACCTTATCTATATGTTTGGCTAGTATGGCGTGGGAAGAGACTACAATAAAACATGTATCGCCATGTGGCCATGGGTTTGACTCCCGCGTGGCTGTATCAATGTCGAGACAATAATGATCGTTCGTACCACAACATCTGGTTTTGAAAGCTTACAAAAATTTCTAACTCAAAAAATATGATACAGGTCGGACTCGACTATCCAGAGCAGTCTTGGTAATGGTTACCATCGTATCACTAATTATGGAGACGTATGTGTTGTGTCATTAATGAACATCATAACATGAACAGTCAAAGTACCGTCGACCTAAAAATGTCATATGACATTTCAGTTTTTTTTTCGTCTTATTCATTAATTGTTCATCGTCCCGTAATTAAACAACAGTGTTCACGGGGAACGCTCACCTCTTGAAACGTTGATTCAACACATTCGCACTTGATAGGGAATAGTTTGTTGGTTGCTTTGATCAATACAATTCGTCTAAATATCATCCATCGTGTATGGATGTGTGAGTGAGAAGGTGGATGTATGTGTGCAGCTACGCTTGAATGCAGAATAAAGAGAGAAGAAGAATCCATACCAATGTCAAATGACATTAAAACTACAGTCAAAGTAGCCGGAATTAAAGGATGGTTATGAGCACGAATGGTAGAATGGAAATAGCATATTTTCACCGCTCTTCTGGGTACGTTCGACAGAAAGAGAGAATATATAAACGTTCAATTGATTGTCGTGTTTGCGGCTGTTCGTTTATTTCAGAGGTGACTGTTCGAACCGAGCAATGCTTTCTTGGTCACATTCGCAATACATATTTAGCTGTGACTCTCGCGCAAGAGCAGTATGTGATGGTTGAGATAAATGTCGACCATTTACAACACTGATCCAGAGTATTGATTTTTTTCACTCCGAATAATCGAATCCTCCGGATAATCGAGTGAAAACAAGTATTTGTTTTTTTTGCATGCATTTTTTTTTTTAAATGAAAGAGGAATTTGATTTTTGATTCATCCCCTTAGTGTCAGAAAACACCTTTCTCACATGAAAAAACATAATTTATCCAGATTCTCTCAGGAGGTGATAGACGATCATATTTGATGAAAAAAATCCTTTTACGCATATGTTAGAATTTCAACAATGACAGACTTACAGAACTTTTTTTGTTGTTTCAGACTCTGTTGCTTCATACTGGCTCTACATTTAAAAGTACGCTACGAAAGACGATTCTAATGCTTTCATTTGAAAGATGATAAAATTGAGTACAGGATATAGTAGTGGAACAACTAAATTAGTAAATTTTGATAACATTTTGGAAATGAAACACTTAAAAGTTAGTATATTTTAATGTGTTATTATTAATCTTATCCTAAAAAATTATATTGAACTAAATTGATTCTATCAATTAAAATGAAGTTCTTTTACCGCTCCACAATTTGTTCTTTGACGCACAACTTCTATCTTTCTTAATCTGGCTGCAATATCGATATAAACAATTCCTGGTGAAAATTCAAGCAAAATCTTCAAAAATCACGATTTTTACCCACGGTACATGTAATAGCCACTTAAACTTCACCTTAACGTTGAAAGGTTACATTTTATAATGAAATAAGCCATATTTGAAATATAAAAATAATATATTTTTTCCAAACTGAATATAATCGAGTCCAAAATTGTGTTGAATCGAATCACATATAATCGAGTCTGTGTATAATCGAGTACCTGTACCGTATTCTATTAGTCAAATCATTTCATTTGATACCAATATTGAGGGGATTGCAAAAAATACATAGTCGACCATTTTGTGGCGGCGACCTTTTCGAATTTATGTTGTTCATAGTGTAGTGTATTCTCCAAAGCAAGCCACTCAGCCATTTTTTTTGCGGCGGCCAAATTGAATTTTTAAAGATCATGGAATACGCAGTTTTATAATGAAAGTAGAATTAAATGTATGTGCCAAATTTCAGATCAATCATTCAACAGGAACGGGATCAAATTTCTATTAATGTGGGACAACCCTACAAACATTCAAACATACATAGAAACAGGTCAAGCTGAATGAAACCATTCAAAAAGTAATTAGTTGTTTGGGGACTGCGGCCATCTTGAAATTGGATTTTTTATTATCTGTTATGTTCTTCTAGTCGAGAACTTTCTTTTGATACATTTTTGGGCATTTTTCATAAATAACTGTGTTCTACTAGTCAAGCCTTTTCATTTGATACCCATATTGATGGGGTTCTGAGAAAATATGTAATCCGCCATTTTGTAGTAGCCGTCTTAGATTTCTTAGATTTGCATTTTGCAATATACAAAAAAAATTGTTTCAAACAAACAATAAACAATATTTTAAAAATAGAAATTCATTTTTCTTCAAAAAAATGTTAAAAAATTATATAAACAGTCCTTACAATATCCAACAAGTCACCAACAAGTTTTTGAAATAAATATTTCGAAGTTTTGAGTTTTGTCAACCTTTTTTTTGGTAAAATCTTAACTCAAAAACTATAAACCCTACAATATGTTGATTATAGAATGAAATGTAGAAAATAATTTATGTTTTGATTAAAAATATCGAACAATAAAAAAATCATTGATCAAATCATCAAATCAAATACAAAAAGTTGGGTTTAAAAAAAAATAGCAAATATCTCAAAATTGCATAAAATTTCATGAGATTCACTGTTATTAAAAAAAATATTTTGTCAAAAATCGACTTTTCAGAGAAAAAAACGACAACTTTTGACGAAAAAAACAAATTTCAAGATAACAGATAACAGTAAATCTCGACGACTCAGATTACGCACGAAAGATGTCCGAAAGATGATGCTGCGAAAACCTTGAATGGCTTATGTATACCAAATAAGTTGACAACGGGCAAAATCGAATGTATTAGTTGCTCGTTATTGACGGTACGGATAGGTAAGTATCAAATCGGCAGAACAAATGTATGAGAAAATGGAAATGCTTCCAGTTTTCATCAATTGAAACCGTTCAAGGATTGGAGAATTGTACTGTATAGCACATCAAACAAATCTTAGAGAGCTTCCGATTCAATTGGTATGCAAATCATCAAAATTCGTTCGCGGTGAAAATAGTTATTTAGGTTAACTTTATTTCATAACAACGTGACCTGTTTTCTGATTTGGCACCCTTCCTGAAAGCCGTAGTTCTACATAAAAAACGAGCAAATTTTTAAAATACCGTAAAACATTCATTTTTCATTTGCCCAGGATCGAAGACAATATGGGCTTTATTGTGACAAAAAATTACATTTTAAAAAGGTAGTTTTGAGATACTCCATTTTTCAACTTTGTTCTAATTTTTTTCGGTAAAAAAAAGTATTTTTTTTTAGTATGTAATATTTTCAAAACCACAAAATTATAACCTATAACTTTGCCTAAGACACTATTTCAAATAAACCGTTTTGGCGATGTAGGTGTTTTTTTCTGGAATGATATTATTTTTGCATAGGCCTTTTTAAAAAAATTGGCCGTGATCATATTTAAAAAAACTAAATCCGTAAAGTTTAAGCTAATTCAAAAACATGAAACTAAAAAATTTTTAGATACATGTATACTTTTTTCTCAATCTGAGTGATATTCACACACTCACGTATTTTTTCAACGGTTTAGCATTTCTAGAAATCCATAACAAAAGAGATACCAAGTTTTAATTAATTTCATACCGGACGATCGTTATCTTTCTGCTTATCTTTTTATAAATAATTCGATGCTGCATGTGGTTTATTCTGAAAATATGCTCAGAAACCCTCACACTATTGTCAATTCATGCCATCTGATGGTTTCTCCATTAAGAGTCGTGAGATTCGCCCAAAAAAAAAAATTAAGATGAATCATAATATAAACTATCATGAATAAGCATTGCAGGAAAGTACAGAAATACTAAGTCTACGAAGCAAGCATAATTGATGTTGCTCTAAAAAAGTAAAACCATAATTTATTCACGGAGTGTTAACGTCAAGTAGCAATTTTCAGACGAATTTCTTGCCTCGGCTGCATATTTTTATTGTAGCCATGTAACTAGTTTTCGTTCCCCAGCGCATGGCATGCGAAGTTAAACACCACTCGGAAATAGTTTAGTTTTCAGCTGTGCATTATCGCAATTTGGGTGCTAAAAGTATCATATTTTCTCCAGGTGTATCTACGTTAGCGACAACTTCACGCGACAAGAAAATTACTCAACAACTAAGCAACTTGTTCTCACTGATGCCACACTCTGTGCTTCTAAGGAAGTGAAAACTCGAAAGCTTAGAGAAAACAGCTGGTTGCATAATAATTAATAGGAATGCAAAAAACAGCAACAGCAACAGCAGCAGCAGGGAAGACGTTCCGGAACCGTACTGAACTCGCACACACAAATATTACCAACCCGCGCATAGCATCGGTGGGAACATTCCCGTAAAACAGGTTTACATTTTCAGCGGCACCTCGTAACACACGGAGGAAACGCGCAACTTGCGCCGTGGTGGCTCCTGTACATAAATCTGTCTATCCATCTAACTGCATGAGAAGTTCAGTTAGGGGAAAAGTATCCCTTTTTGCTTCCTGCCGCAGAACACATTCCATCGGGGTGTTCGAGCAGAATGAAGACATCGTGTTTCCTCGAGTAACTAAACTCGACGTGGAACTAAGTACTTAAACACATTTTATTTGATCACTTGCTGGGACGAAAGTTTTAGCGCTCGGTTTAAGTTCCGTAATTTGCGATGGTTTAGATAATAAACAAGTTGTGATATCTTAATTAGATGGATGAAATTTACATTGCAGTGGTATTCCGCTGTCAATTCGAGTGAAGATTGGCGAGAGTTTCCAAAGTCTTATCTGAGAAAACGTCTAACGAACCTCGTATCCACATATACCGTTAATTCAGCAGTTTTGTTTAAATTACCTGACTTTTCGACTTTCTGTCTGCTAACTTCCCTTCCCACCTAATCTATTTCATATTCAAACACTCGCTTAATTCAACATCATAACCCAATTTTAATTGCAAACATCGAGCAATCACAAGTTACTAGACAATGCCCCCATTCACAACAGAGCGCTGTCAGCAATGGAAAAACATCAAAACTCTCCTAATTAGCCTTGTTTACGAAACAAACCACCTTCCGCACACAAAATTATGCTACAAAGGCAAAAGTTTGCACTCGGAACTCTTCCGAAGAAACGCTGTCTATTGTTGTCCTATTTATAAATATTTACGCTTCGGTACACCCCCTCTCGCACTCACTGAGACGCAATTAAAAAACGACGGAAGCGGCTTGATCGCTCACTCCGTGGCCCCACCACTCTCCTCGATTCGGAACACCAATCTCGAGAGCACCGGCACCTATTATATCGCCTTCGTAATCATCAAACAAACATTCATACCCAGCACGCCAAGGATCACTTGCCGGAGGGCACTTCCAGCATCCGACAGCGGTTCCCCCTCGCTTACTCACGATAAAATACGTACGAATATTATATGTTGAAGTTCTGTCCCAAAATTCGCCCGCGCCCATTTGCATGTTACGAGTCTGCTGTGTGTTTTAAATTGAATCTTTCAGCCGCTCAGCATCACCCTCATCACCACCCACACCCCCTCTCAAAAAGCAAACAATTCTCGCCAACCAGATTTGAGTGAACATCCCGTTTCGCCTCGAGATGACTTTCTTTGAGGAATATTCCTTTTGAGCTATTAGCAGGAGCGCAAGAGCGTGTAACATGGGTATTATATCCTTGTAGAAGTTCCTTTTTTTTTGGATGTTGAGCGGTGTTTTGTTGGAAAATGGGGTTAATGAAATATTCATACACTTTATACGATTGTACGCTTAGCTAAATCCTGTTTTGTGTGCCGCATCTCACCCGGTCCCGTACTGTCCTTTGCTGCGAAGGCAAGGCTCACAAAGAGAATGTTTGAAGGATGGGTGGAACCAGCTGAGTCGAATAAGCGGTTTGAATATTGTATTAGAAAGGAATACATTGTCGGCGAGAATAGTGTTGATTCGGAATGGAACTATTTGTGTGCTATGATCAACTTATTCTCTATACAGAAATATGTTGTTTTTGTAGCTGAAGACAAAGACAAAATATTAAATGCGATCAGTAAAAAAAAAAGTGTAAACTACACATTGTGTTCATAGAAATTTAAATTTTTTTCCGAAATAGAGTTAGTGTGAGTCCACACAACGCTGGAATGTTTCGGAAGGTATTTGAAGCAATGTTTCACGGGGCTCATTTAAACCCTTTTTCAAGGATAATGTAACTAGTATGATAGTAGGTGAAATATTTTTACATATATTCAACACTGATATGTATTTAACCGAACATGTGCTGAATTTACTATGAAATTTTAAAAATGTTCATATAGTGGTTGAAGATTGATTATTTCATTAGCTTGAGGATAGAAGGCACTTTTGACATTTTTAAATATTATGTATTGCGGATCTTTGACTTTTTCTCTAATTCTAAGAGTGAATATGATCATCCACAATTAATAAATTTATCTATAATTTAATCGGGAATTTCATCAAACGTAACGCTTTCTCCAGGCGGAACTATGTTGTTTTTTACTTCGTTTGATGCCCATCTAGACGACAGCTGCTAACATTGTTATGATGTTGTTTTAATAATTCCTTGACTTCACCTACAAAATCAATTTATATGTTCCCAAATTGTTGTGGCCTCATGAAGTTCTCACACCTGCTAATGAACGAAACTAAAGGGTGTGTCACATCAAATTGCATCACGGAAAAAACGCTGTAGAAATTTAATTTTTAGGAATTATATCTTTAGCTTTCGCTTATAATCAGATAAGAGTGTATAGATCACGTTGGCCATGCTTCACTGTAAATTTTTCGTAAATTTGGAAAAATGTCGTCGAACGAAAAAGAGCGTCGTGAATTAATCCTGTGCACTCATTTCGAGAATCCGGAGTTCTCACATCGGGACATCGGTAAGATGCTGGGAATCGTCCAATCCACGGTCAGCAGAGTACTAAAACGATACTTCGAGAACCTAACCATCGACCGGAAGGTGAAGAACGGCAAAAATGGATGCTCCGTCAGTGAAAAAGATCACAAGCGCGTAGTTAAGCAGTTTAGACGTGATCCGAGAAGTTCGGTCCGGGATGTCGCCAATAAGCTGAATTTGTCAAGTTCATTCGTCCAGCGGACCAAGCAGCGGGAGGGCTTGCGTACATACAAGGTTCAGAAGGCTCCTAACCGCGACGAAAGGCAAAACATTGTGGGGAAGACGCGAGCCCGGAAGCTGTACACCGAAATGCTGACGAAGCCGCATTGCCTGGTAATGGACGACGAAATCTACGTCAAAGCGGACTTTCGTCAGCTGCCGGGCCTGTTGTTCTTCTCCGAAGAGGACAAATTCAGCGTTCCGGAGGAGATTCGCAAGCAGAAACTATCCAAGTTTGCCAAAAAGTACATGGTGTGGCAAGCGATCTGCTCTTGTGGAAAGCGGAGCGCCCCCTTCGTGATGACCGGCACGGTAAACGGGCAGGTTTACCTTAAGGAGTGCCTACAGAAGCGCTTACTACCACTATTGAAGCAGCACGAGGGCCCGACCATCTTCTGGCCGGATCTCGCTTCGTGCCACTATTCAAAGGACGTGTTGGAGTGGTACGAAGCCGACGGGGTCACCTTCGTGCCAAAGGAAATGAACCCGCCCAACGCGCCGGAGCTTCGCCCAATAGAGAAATATTGGGCGATTATGAAGCAGGCCCTCCGGAAGAACCCAAAAGTTGTCAAATCGGAGGCGGACTTCAAGAGAAAATGGATTTCTGTTCAAAAATAAACTACAACCTGACGTTGTAGAGAACCTTATGGACGGGGTAAAGAGGAAGGTGCGAGCATACGGGCTTGGGCTCGAAGTATGAATAAAAAGAAAATGCGAAAAGTTGTTTAATAGTTTTTATTTTACTGTCTAAAATTTTCAAAAGGATCGGTCTACTGGGCGAATTTCTACAGCGTTTTTTCCGTGATGCAATTTGATGTGACACACCCTTTAGTATACGGGTGAGCAGTGTTACCACACGTACAGATTTATCTGGAATGGTACAGATTTTTTCGTTATTTTTGATACAGATTCTGTACGGTACAGAGTACAGATTATCGTCAAAAAGTACAGAGTGGTACAGATTTTTTCATCGTGTGAAATTTCTTATATTTGAAGGAAGCAACATTAAGATACATGACGACGTTTACGCCGCAGTATCGCTTGGTGCAGCTGATCGTAAAAGCATTTATAATGCTTTTATTGATCAGTTTCATAAGGAAGAAATTCGATGTTTTAGAGGCGTTTCTGGGTTCTACGATGGGAATATGCAATATCTAGAGAATGGATTCCATACCCTAAAAGTGAAATTACTCCGAAAGGAAATCACAGTTTCAGAAAACGTGCATGTTCAGGATTGGTGGACAAGAATTTGTTGTCTAAAAAGAAATGTCGGTTCGCACGCATTTTCGGCGCTTCGATGTCTTGTTTGTATCATTCTCACTACGCCTCACTCCTCGGCATTTTTTTTTTCTAAATATAATCAGAACGAAAATAAGCTGCGAAATTGGCTGAGTAACGATACGATGAACACTATTAGGAGACAAAAAGATTTTGTTAAACATAGTGACTTTGTATAGGCGTCATCAAACACCCGAATGACTTGCAACTGTAAATTTAGTATTTGAAGTAAATTTTAGATTTTTTTTTCATTTTGATGAAATATACTTCTTCTACAACAAATATTTTCGATGGTACAGATTTTTTGGAAAAAAGATACAGATGAGAAAGAATTTTAACCACTCTGGTATGGTAAATGTGGCAACACTGGAGGTGAGATATAATAGATGTATTCTCTAAGAAGACTAGCTTTATAAACTTAATTTTTTTAGGTCGGGCACAAAACTTTTTGAAACCCTTAAAACACACGTATTAATTATCGAAACATAAGTAAATATTTATACTGCTTACAAAATTAGTTATTATGTTAATTATGTTAATTATAGAAACGTTGATCACTAGGGTAGACAGTTGATAATGACAAAATGAGGAAATATAAAAAAAATGTTTGTTTTCGGTTAGCGTTAGCGTAGCGAGTAAAATTCGATAATTGTTCTGATTTTCAGGCCCAATTAACGAACGTCACTTTCCTCGTTGCTTCGATTGAATTTTGCATGAAATTTGAGTGATTACTTCAACATGTTTACATTCGAAAAAGGTCTTGCTAATTTGTTTGATAGAACGAATTATTGCAAACAATTTTGTGTTGCATACAGCATTCATGGGAACGAAGTTGAATGAAAGAATGCACATACATTATTTACCTTCGCGTCCGCTCGCGAAGCATAACTCTTTTATTTGTTAAATTGCTTACTTGTTTTCAATCCACTGTTGATGACTCAGGCGAAAAAAAATGCTAGATAAATTTTCCGTTTAACGGTATACATTATAACATATGTCGTAAGAACGATTCTGCGTAATATGCATTTGAAAACCCTTAATAAACGTTACATTTTTCGTAGAGTGCGAGGAATAAAGACCGCATAAAAAATCGCACAAAATTTTAATGAGTAGCTTTGAAAAATAGTTTTCGATACAAATATTGAAAAAATATAATGCGGTAGGCAATTTTACCTCATCATGATGCTCGCGGAACGTGGAACTTCAATTATTATAAGATTTAAAGCTTTAAAAACGACATAAATTATTTTAAGTATAATGTAGAAAAATAGATCTTCTTTAAAGTTTTGTTTCGTTTTATTAACTTTAAGTTGGCAACACGTGTTTTACATTTAGTTTAATTTTTCATTTCATCACTATAGACTGTCTGAAGGAAATATTTTCGAAATATACGATTCTAAAAAAATCACATTTCTGTTATTAGTACTTCCAGATTGGTGCGCTTTATGGGCCGATAGAATTATTGCTCCGGTAATCATTACTATTTATATGTGTTTTTTTTTTAGTTTTAACATTATGTCATTTATAGTGCCAAACGGTTAATAGCATAACATTAGGTTGGGGAAAACGAAATCCATTATGTTTGCATGAAATTCAAAACTTTATTTAAGATGTTTCGGATTGTCCGATTTGGGTCAAATATGAACCGTATAATTTGTTGTATGATTTGTTGCCGTTTTTAAAGGTAGCTTCATAATGCCTCTCTCATAGTACTAGTCTTGGTCTTAGTCCTTATTGGCGAAAAACTTTAGTAATCGATTTTTATCATCTTCTCTTGATACCAATTTGTTATCACTCAGAAAGTTTTACAATGCGAAAAAGGTGGTAATCGCTTGGTGCGAGGTCAAGACCATATGGTGGATGGAATAAAACTTCCCAACCAAGCTCCCGAAATTTATGGCGAGTCACTTCAGACGTGTGTGTCTTTGCGTTGTCCCGGTGGAACACAACGCCTCTCCGTCTAACTTTTATATTTCAAATGTTACATCAAAATTGCTTCTAACGACTTTAAGAGCTTATCAAGACAAATATTTAGCGATACAGGCATTCATGAATTGTCTGACAGATGAGAAAAATGTGCTGTTTCGAATGGTTATTCGTTTGATTGAAATATTTTCAACCGAAGAAGTAGTGTATTAGGAGTTTGTGCTGTATTAATATTCGCTATTAAAATGAAAGTATATGGATTTTTCTTACAAGAACGAACCAATTAATCGTCAAAGCTTCTCACAATTTACTTGCCCTCGATACGCTTCTAGTAACTTTTCTCGGAGATACTCTCGAACATGAATTACAGATGATACAGATCAAGATCTTCCCAGGAAACATACGTGCCAGTTTGTGTCTCCTGTGTATATGATCAGAACCTTCATCCAGGAAGCTGTCCATAATCCATCTTCACACAAGTTTCGTCGTCCATGACGATACATCTTTCGTACTTCGTAGGAACCTCATTGTTCAAATTTCGGGCACGTCTTTAGGCCACTATATTCTGCTTCAGTATCCGGTTTGGTTACTTACTGGTCCGAAAAGATTGACATCCTTCTCGCGAACGAATCCTCCTAACGGTGGCATTGGTTTGGTTTCATTTATTGGTGATATAATAATTTGACAGCCCAGGGTTTACCCTAATCATTCTCAATACCTTGAAATGCCACTTCCGATCCTTAGTTCCACTATGAGACCTCCACACACGGCAAATTTCGCCAATTTCAGCCTCATCCTGATTTTCGAAGTGAATTCCCAAAATATATATTCAGTTTCTCAGATCCGACCACCACGAGCGCTCCAATAAAATAAAGCTATTAAAAAAGCTGCGACCAGCTATTAAATAACTTGAGCTTTATTACATGGAATACATATTCGATACGGAAAAGAAATTTACATTCATGATTCCATTCATGTTTAGAAAGTGAGTTTATTCCACCTTATCACTTTCGATGACACAGTATACACACACATTGTCGGTCGCGAACAGCTAGAAACCATCAAAACGAAGCAATATTTACATCAATTATGCTGCCGTTCTACGCATAGTTGTCCCATGTCATTTTTTGGAAATTTTCACTTTTCTTCATTAAACGATGTTTTCATGCCCAATCTTCCGGAAAAACACAAACAAAGTTATAGTTTGTTCTCAGCTTTTAAAAAAACAACATCAAGCTCAATTGTCCCATGTTGATATTATATACATAACCGTTCCACCATGTATTTTTTGTAGATGCATAATAAATGAATCGGTTGAAGTACAAGAATTCCATTGGCATGCTTTCAGCAGGACTAATGCACTCATTTCTGGTTTGGAAGAACGATCTAATTCACAACCAAATAATAAAAGTTGAACAGAACACGTGTACACCTTGTTAGCGAATGCCTAATAACAATGAGATTCATATTTCGCAAAGATATTGCTGATCACTCCTTTCTTCATAGAACGATGTTTTTATGCATAATCTTTCGGAAAAACTCAAAAAAACTTATTGTTTATTCTCAGTTTTTCGAAAAACAACAATTGTTGTTCAATTATCCCATGTTGATATTCTATACATAACTGTCCCACCATGAATTTTGAAGCTCAGATTGGTTGATTCAAGTAAGGCGATCTGTTTACATTTAATTGAACAATAGTTTTCTGCTTATAAAAAACCCAGTGTATTGCTAAAATGAAGCTTCTGGTAGACAAATATTGTAGAAAACTTTGATTGCGTTTTTCTCAGTTGCTGATTTTAGAACATGGGACAACTATGCGTAGAACGGCAACATGGATATTGAGTCTACTGGGAGGCATATTGATGACAACGGTAACCGTAGCAGCAAACATGATCTTTATTCGTTTCCGAGGGAAGGGAATACTCATAAAGATGCGAGGTCCCCGAAATCCAACCATCGATGGACATGAAAGTGTATTGGAGTAACAGGGTTCACCGACAAATACTGAAACAGCCGTCCTTTACCCACGGAGAAGTTTAATACCATCCATGATGAACACCGTCACCAGCACATGTTTGCATTTTTGAGCAACGTGACATCGATCACACCATCCGAGCGTTCTGTCGACATAATTGAAATCCTCAATCTATTGATCATAGTCATACACGCAAGCTGAGATGCAACGCAACATTTCTGGTTTTATAAATAAGACTAGCAGGGAATAACCAGATCAGCTCTGTTTTGTTAGTTCCAGGAAAATTTCAATAATGTTTTTTTTATCAATTAGTGGACTATTTCATATGTGTTTCCAAATCAAACTTGATAAACACGAAATTACAACCGTATTGTAAAGAAATAAAATCTCCTGCGATTCTCATAAGTACTGTACCAAGAGCTATCATAAGCGTCCCTTAGACTAGTGAAGGGAATATTAATACTTTTGGTGAATAGTCTTACGTTTTCTCAATAACTCCCGGCATCCTGATCAAGATTGTATTCATAATTAAACTACTTAGTTTGTTAGAGTCACGCCCAAATAGTTTAAGTTTATCGTGAAGAAGTTGCAGCGTATCCACGATTTGTCCCGCTCGCAATTGTCACAAAATGACATCTCAACCGTCTGGGTATATCTCGGTGAATCCGTAATGAATGCATAATGAAAACGACCTTAAAATTTTAAAAAGTTGCCCTATACAAAATGTTCACCACCTCGAAAAAACACCCTATGCTAAATACCAGCTCGATCGGACTTAAGGGAGAGTGGAGCAAAGCGGTCAAAGTTTGAGTTTTTTGAAAATCGAAAAATCACCCAAGGAGACAGTAAAGGGTTTTCGAAAAAAAATTGATGCCACATATCTCAAAATTGCATGAAACGTCGAGATCTAGTATCATCTCGAAAAAAAAAATTTATCAAAAATTGACACTCTGGGACTTTGTTTTTTTTCGGAATACGAAACAAAAACTATGGTCTTGGGTGCCAATAAAAATAGCTATCTCGCTTTTTCATTCGGAACATGTTGTGAAATGTTGATTTGTACGATGATATACCCCATGCGAAATATTAGCTCATTCGAACTTCATTTATTAGTGTTGCAGACGTTAAAATTTGAGTTTTTTTGAAAACTGGGGAATCGGAAATCGGGGCTCTCAAAAAAAAAATTTTTTTTTGATTCCAAATGTCTTAAAATTGCATGACACGTCGAAATTTACAGTTATCTAAAAAAAATTGTCAAAAGTCGACTTTTCAGACGGAAAAATGACAAAGTGCCAAAAAAAACTTTTTTGACAATTTTTTCTTCGTAAATATCGACGAGTAATGCAATTTGAAGACATTTGGCATCAACTTTTTTTTTAAAACTCCGATTTTCGGTGATTTTTCGTTTTTTATAGAAACTCAAATTTTAAAGTCTGTGACACTAATAAATGAAGTACGAATGAGCCAATATTTTGCATAGGGTATAATATCGTGCAAATTAACATTTCGCAGCAAGTTCCGAATGAAAAATCGAGATAACTATTTTTATTGGTACCCAAAACCGCACGTTTCTTCTCGTATTCCTAAAAAAAAAGTTCCAGAGTGTCGATTTTCGACTAAAAAAATTTTTTCGATTTGACACTAGATCTCGACGTTCCATGCAATTTTTAGACATTTGACATAAAAAAAAAATTACGAAAACCTCGATTTTTTTACTCCCCCCTTGGGTGATTTTTCGATTTTCAAAAAACTCAAACTTTGACCGCTTTGCGCCACTCTCCCTTAAGTCCGATTCAGCTGATATTTGGCATAGGGTGTTTTTTCGAGGTGGTGAACATTTTTTATGGGGTAACTTTTTGAAACTAGAGATGACCATTTTCATTGGCACCCTATTGCATGGGTTTCGAACCTGATTTTTTTAAATTTTCCACACATCGGAAGCGTAGTCTAACAATCGAACATTCTTTTTTTCATTTTGATTTCTTGTGCAACAAAAAGAAAAGTGTTCAAACTAGCGAATTTAAGTTTTGAGCAAAAACTTATAAAAAGAAGCGAGTGCCATTCAATTTGTTGCACCGTTTTCTAATTGTTGAACAAACAATTTTTTTCACACTAAAACCAGAAATATCTCTGTAAATTTCGAATTCGAACTCTGTTCCTCCAATTTTTTTCGTGTGAATATCCCTTTGTAAATATAAATAGGAAAAAAAGTAACGACATTTATAGATTATTTTTCTATTTCCACTAATCGAGTTTAAAAAAAATCATGAATATACGAAGTTTGGTCCAAAAAATAACAGAGTGTTTCACAAGAAGTTCCAATATTTTTTCAACTTCAACTTCGATTGTTCAATCATTAGTAAATTTGGAGGGATAAAATGCGATATATTGGTACGCCAAAATAATGCCTTTTACTAGAACATTCGCTGATGAAATTCAATGTTTTTTAGATATGATAAATGAGATTTGTTCAATTACCTTATTTTTATTGGACGAATTGAAGTTCCAATGCCAAATAAGCTTCTACGATAGTAATGTTGAAAGCACAAAATCAAAGACACGTGCATTAGTGCAAGTTGAAATAATTTCCTCCCACTCAATTGAAATGAAAGAATTTCTCGTCGTAAACGCCAATGTTTATCTCAAATTGAGTTTTCATGCACAGTTGTACAAAACCCAATTTATCCTTCTCCAAGGGACCAGTCCACAATGCGCTTCAAATCACCAAGCTAATCTGGTATCGCCCATTTGCCCGTATCTCCCCCCAGATCGGACTTTTATTCATCCGGAGCGGAGTCCGAGCCGGGGAGACATGACACTGAACGCTTTCGCCGAGCAGTCATACGATAAAATTTGCATAACCTAAACAACTTGTCCTACCGGCCGGGATCGAGGGGTCAGGTAATTCCCCAAAAAACCGCACCGCCCCACAGTGTTCCAAAAGTGCAAAAACGTGATCGTGAGGGATTTCTCCAAAACGGTTAATTTTACGTATATGATGTCTTCGGAGAAGTTTTAAAGTACAACGAGGGCCACCTTTTGAGGGCTGCCATTTTGAAATGAATCCCCCTAAAAGTGAGATCCAAAATCCATTTTTTTCAGCTTAAGAGATAGGAAGTTGGTGTCTTCACAAAAATTATAGCTCTTATCAAAACAAACAATTTTGCTGAAAACATCAACTTTCTATCTATTCAGGTAAAAAAGTTATGGGACATTTTTGGTGAAAAGCACCAAAAAATCATATTTTCGTCCTAACTTTTCCTCTTGATTTTTTACAATTTCACAATGTTTAGAGAACTTTTTTGCCTAGTCAAAACACACATTTTTGACGCACGTTGTTTTTTTCTATCTCTTATATATTTGGAGATATTAGAGTTTTTATGTTAAAATTTACCTATTTTTGAACAAGGATATTTCATAAAGGGGCAGATTGGGGCAGACCAAACCGATTATAAATTAAAGTACAAGCAAAATGCTGCAAAAACACACTTCAAGTGTCTGTATCCACCTGTATCCTCAAAAGTTACACTTAATTTAAAGGAAGGCCTCCATCTACGTTATCCTGTTAAAAAAATATGTTATATTGAATATAGTTGTTTTGTATACATCTATATAATATTTTTATAAAAAATATCATTTAGACAATGACTTCAGTATTCTAGATTACATGAGCAAAGCTAAGGCAGGTTTCTTTAAATATTAAATAAAACATATAATGATCTTTTTAATTGCTTCTATTAGGATGAAAACTCGTCACTTTACACATTATTTTAATTTTTTCTTAAGAAAACGTTTTAACCTACCCTTAACCATTTTTTTAGTTCAGGATACTGCCCTCGTTGTACTTTAAAACTTCGCCGAAGACATCATATACGTAAAATTCACCGTTTTGGAGAAATCCCTCACGATCACGTTTTTGCACTTTTGGACCACTGTGCGCCCATGCCGCATATGATTCCCAGGGTTCCAGACCGTTCGCCGCTCGAAGTCAAGGTGACACACACCCGACACGACACCCGCTCGTACGTGTTTTTTTTTCTGTGAATCTACCTTTGAATTGGCCAAACTTAAATTGCGGCTAGGTGCCGTTCGGGGACACCGGATGAAGAAGTTATCAGAATGAAAGCACTAAAAGTTAAACTTCCTTATCGTTTCTGCTCTGCTGCCCCCCAAGTGCCGTCACGAGTCACATCATGTGCCGACGACGTAAGATTCGTCCCGGAATGAGAGTTCCGTCTATTTACAAAATATCCCTCTCCCTTCTAGCCGGGTGGCATTTTTCCTGGCTGCTCCGACCGCTAGCGAGTTCGGTGTGTTTAGGAGAGTGTTGGTGAAAAACTTTCTCCGGATAAGAGTGACTTTGGGGAAAATGCCACCGTCGACCGGCAGCTGTCCTAATATGCAGCCCAGCCGAAGAGCATAGCTTAAGCAGGGAATTCTCCAAGAATGGCAAACAATATCAACCTAATTTGCTGTCAGGATATTATCTTATTTTATTTCCCATGTGAGCAGTGCATCATAACGGACCGACAAAAGCAACAGCGAGCGAGTGGCCCTAGTTCCCAGGACCATAGTGCCAGAGCACCCGCTTTTGGTGCCTTTGGTTTCCCACTCCCTCAACCCCCGCCAGGGTGGGGCATTTATATGGTGGAAAAGCTTTTGCATCTCCACTTGAAGTTGGCACTGCACACGTCACTCTCTGAGTGAACACAACACAGCAGAGTCCATGGTGTGACACTGGAAAGCAGTTTACCGATACACAACACCACGGAAGTTTACATAAAATAGTGCACTGTGGCGACACCGAGACACGTTGAATATGCTGAAACTAGCTTATCGTTGCTCATTTCCGTCGTGGGGGGAATTGTTCAAGGGACAGAGTGAAAGAGAGAAAGAGTCGGTCACAACGAGCGGTAAGTGCCTCCTAACACCAAGGAATGGCACCATGTGAACACGCTTGATGCAGGTCGTGATTTCGAGCACCTAATTTAGATGTGCTGTGGTTAAAAACGTTGCATACATTTCCATCGTGAAAGTACTGATTACAATGGTCAATGCCGCACGGCGTAAGAGGGCAATTTCCTTGAGCACGAAAGGTAAAGGAAGTCGTTTCTTTGATTATGCAAACTTTTCTTTTATGGCTGGTTTGACAATGAAACGGTAAATAGTGAGTGATCCTTATGGATCAATCTTTTCTTTTGACTTACTTCCATTCATCGGAATCTCGAGTTATGGACTTGAAATGCTAAATTTGTCAGAGATTAGATAATGAACACAATGGGCCTTTGCAAATCGAACACCAGTTACGCGACTCCTTCCTGACCTTAAGTTTGTAGCAATGCAATTGTATGTTTTATTCATAGCCTCAAAATATTCTAAAAATATTCTAAACATCTTGAAATTAGAGAATATTTTTTGTTTTTCTTGAAAAATGCAATTTAAATAGCTAATGGTCACTGATTCATACGTATGACGAGTATGACGAGTATAATCACAGTTAACTGGTTAAACATGAATCTAAGAATCAAAAACTAAAAATGGCGAAGAGTTATATTGGGAAACCTGAAAAGATAACCGAGAAAACTCTTCTAAAACTAATAAGGCTATGGTGTAACTATTCCGTTAAACACCAAGCTTTATCCAAATCCAATCGCGATGCCGGATTTCTCTATGGAACCTAAGAAGATTACCGAGCGTACTCCTCCTAAATCAAAGTATATTATCCATCGCTCAAAAGTTCTATCACGCTCTAATCAAGACGACAGAGAGTTACTATTGAGAAACCTAAGAAGGTAACCGTGAGTACTCATCTAAAACAAATAAAACTGACGATATATTTCGCTAATCATCGAGCATACTTTTCATCGGATTTCAATCGCGACGCGCATCGATTAATCGATTAATCGAATACTGTCTTCAAAAATCGATTATTATTCGCACGAATACTCTGCAACCAATTATCGAAGCGAACGAATTTACGTCGATTAATCGATCCCAATTCAGAGCAAAAAGTAGATGGGTCTGGGCCTAGGGAACAGATGCAGCTTGACGTAGGGCTGTGGCTGTTTGTAGTAATTGCATTTGAATTAAGTTTTTTCGTTGCTCAGAAATCTATTATTTTTACTCATTTCATGCATCAAATGGAGGTCCTGCAAAAACAGTTTCTTATAATAACGTATATCCTTTAACATTTTTGGCGCCCCGTCACCCAGACATGTGAGACACTTTCCTCTTTCAAATTGAATAGGATTTTCAAACCGAATTTGATCGAATGGGCACCTAAATATTAATTTTGGATATGTAGAAAAATCATAAAATCAAGACCATAAAAATATCATGTTTCTCCTATATTTTCCATTAATTTACATTAACGATGGTTTGTACTATTGTTCAATACGAAACCCATATTATATAACATAGGCATGTGCAATTTTGGCCTGCAAGAAACTTAGCCGCAGCGCTTTGAACGACATTCTAACATTCTGACATAACTCGACACCATTTGTTTTTTTATATCGATGTTCAAAAATATGCACAAAATACCATTAAAGCCAATGCTTTTCTTCTCTTCTATTTATTTGATTATGCAGAAGAGAACAAGCAGCCAGCATTTATGGGTGCATTTTTGAACACAAGCCTCAATAGGTTAGATCTACGTATACTAATCTACCTGAATCTAATAAATCTTTAACTACAGAAATATATAAAGGACAAAAATTGCATTTTCTCCTACGTCGCCACGTTGTCCGGAACATTGTTTGTAGAGGGTTGTAATAACCTTATAGCGTGAGTGAATGTGAGTGAAAAAAATAATTCGCTGGACAGTAAATAAGAAACTGCAGGCAGGTCTCCTTTTTTATACGACAGGTTAGCTCAGATGAGAGAAAAATAAATAAATAAGTAGTAATCTCTGCTTTCTGCGGAATCCTTTGTGCTCGCGCTAATCTTTCGGATAAAATATTTTGTTCAATTTGTTAGCTGTATTTTTATACGCGTTTGATGGCACGAAAATTCGACTCTGAACATTCTTGTCATAATGAATGCCTCTTCGTGAAAATTTTCCCCAAACCATCAAAACTCTATCTCCAAAGATGCGGGTTGTAATCCCATCGGATTCACTATTTTAGGGGAACTTTGGAGGTTTGATGTCTTGGGGGAAAATCCCCAAAGAGGCCTGATTCCGTGAGTCCATCGATCAATGAACAGGCCGGAGTACAACGAAGTATTTCAAGGATAATTCAGTGCTGTTTTTGCATCAAAACCATCTTGATAATTGGCTAATATCGAATTTATATTAGGTGTACCGGTAAGTTTTTTCGATTTTACAACAGATGGCGTAACTGGCGATTATTATTCCAGTGAATCAAATTTCCAGACATTCGTTGGAAAGCTACTATCACTGCGCGTCTTTCTCAGTATATGCCAAAAAGTTGAAGCGTAAACAACATAGCTTTTTGCCATTTCGAATATGTCGAATTTCGTACCAACGAGAGTGTTTATGCTGGGAGTGTTACTTCATTACCTTAATATGAAGAAAATTCATTGCATTTTAGTGGAAGTTTATGGTGACCATGCTCCAACTGAGCGAACGTGTCAGTCGTGGTTTGCACGGTTTGAAAGTGGTAATTTTGACTTGGAAGACGAAAAACGTTCCGGGCCGCCAAAGAAGTTTAAAAAAGAAGAATTGGAGGCTTTACTCGATCAGATCCATCACAAACGCAACAAGAACTTGCAAATACACTTGGAGTAGCTCTGCAAACCATATCCGACCGTTTAAAAGCAATGGAAATGATCCGAACGATAGGACAATGGGTGCCGTATGAATTGAAGCCACGAGACGTCGAACGCCGTTTTTTCACGTGCGAACAACTTATCCAACGACATAAAAGAAAGGGATTTTTTTGCATCGAATCGTTACTGGCGATGAAAAGTGGCTCCATTACGACAATCCTAAACGGCGGGCAACGTATGGATATCCCGGCCATGCATCAACATCGACGGCCGCGCGGAATATTCACGGGTAGAAGGTTATGCTGTCTATTTGGTGCGACCAGCTGGGTGTGGTGTACTAGGAGCTGCTAAAACCGAGTGAAACCATTACAGGGGACCTCTACCGACGACAATTGATACGTTTGAGCCGTGCACTGAAGTAAAAACGGCCACAATACGAGCATGCGATGGACAATACTTTGAATATTAAATTTGTAACCATTTTTGTAGAATAAAGCTTTAATTTAAAAAAAAACTAAGAAACTTTTTGGTACTCCTATTAGAATAAGACGAAAAGATACTATAATTATAAAAACCAGAGTTTTTCCCCAATTAGTACAACAAGTTACAACAACAATCTTATTTCACATGCGAATTCGTCAGAACAGTTGAAAATAATAACAATGTTCAAAATCAGGAGTGCCAGAACACCATTTCTGACGATTTGTGGGTCATTCACTATTCAATTGTGGCTGAAAGCGATCACCTGAGTGGAAATGGCAAAGCTGGAGAAATCGGACTTTTTAGCGTGCGTGGTGACCATGGAATGCGTCGGACATACGTCGATTGGGTGAACGAACAACGAACACACGTGATTGTTGAGAGGCCATTGCATCCGCCAAAAGTCACTGTTTGGTGCGCATTATGGTCTGGTGCAGTCATCGGGCCGCATTTCCTTGAAAATGAGGACGGCGAGATGGTAACCGTGAATGGTGAGCGCTATGGGCGCATGTTAACCGATTTTTTTTTTTGCCACAAATTGAAGATATGGATACGGATGACATGTGGTTTCAGCAGGACGGCGCCACGTGCCACACAACACGACCGAACATGGCTATATTGCGAACGAAATTTGAGGGACGCATAATTTCGCGTTTTGGTGATGCCAATTGGTCGTCCAGATCATGCGATTTGAACCCGCTAGACTTATTTTTGTGGGGTTATGCGAAAGACCGTGTCTATGCCAACTCTCCGCAAACTATTGAACATTTGAAAGACAACATTCGTGAAGTTATGACCGAGATACCGCCCCATATGTGCCGAAAAGTCATCGAAAATTACCTGTTCCGGATCAAGGTGTGCGAGGAAGCCCTAGGTGGACATTTGAATGATGTTGTATTTCACACATAATGGCATAAACCAAACTTTAATTTGAACTAAAAGTTTCATCGAAATTCGAATTCTAAGTGTGTTTTATTTCAATTTACTTTCGGAATTTAAAGTTGGAAAACTCTGTATATCATCAATTTTAATAATTTACAGAATAAAATAGTATACAGAATAAAAGTGTTTTTGTTTTCAATATTTGAATCGATAAAAATACCTCTTTTATCAATAACTAGCTGACCCGGTAAACTTCGTCCCGCCCAAAATTTATTTTTCGTCATCTCATCCACGCACAATCATGGGAACTTTGAATCACAGTATTGAGCAGTGATATTTAAAAACGTACTAAACGGAATGTACGCGTTTGTGCTCTGTGTTGATTATATTTAAAAAGCGAAAAAGTGCGTGCTTTACTTTCGTGTAAATGGAAAGCAGTGAATTTTTTGAATTTCCTACAAATCATGGAAATTAACATGAATGGCGAGATGAAGTATTGGTCGAAGCCATTTTAACACTTCATATGTAGTGGTGAATACTTCATCGTTTTCGTCGTGCTATGAATCGTCGCGTGTTTGGTTTGGTGTGCAGTATTTCCTTTTGCCGCGTGTATGCCGCCATATTGCGGTTTGGTTGTTTTCGTCTGCTAGATTCAGACATGCCAGTATATAAGTGTTAGTGCCTATATTTTCTATAACAAACTCGAAGTTGATGTGACATAGTGAATGTATCACAACCGGAATAATCATCGGCATGGCTGAGAGCAGACAGTGGTTTCAGCTGAGTTTTTTTTTTTATTTATTTACATACATACTTCTGAGGGGAGGTCCTAAAAATATATGAAGGCTGGTTTATGCTACTCTGGTATTTCTATTCGCGTTGACAGCGTAATGGTGTCGACATCTGGATGCGACATTAGTTTGTATGACGCCAACTATTCTCTATCAGATTAGTCGGCCCTAAGGCAGTTTTAAATTGCTAAAATTTGTATGAAATTTTTTTCTTGGTGTTATTTACCTACTAGAAGTACGTTGTTCTGACCCTAATTTGAACTATTTTCTACGAACTTTCCAATGTCCTCACTAAAATTTATCATTATAATATAAAATTACCTTTAGACACAATTTTTGTATGATATTTTTTCACTAATTACAAGCAAAAGTGATTTTCATTTACATAGAGTACTAATTTGATTCGAGAAAAATAATTTTCATTCACAATTTTTATTTTAAAGTGTATGTCTTCTGGAAACCCATATTGTCATACCTACTCCCCCATTTCGTAATACGAAGCTCAATGCCGTCAACGCGGATAGTTCTCATTATTATCACCCGGGAGAGCAGTGCTACGATGTAATAGGCGAAGTAGTATTTTTTCATTTATCTATTATATCTGAATGTGTAGTTTGATGCTGTTGTGGGGGTGGATGCGGTTGTTGATTTTATATTGTTGTGTTTTTGTATTGTTTTTATTTTTATTATTTTTTTTGCGGATTGCATATGTACCCGCTGGGTTCTTGACGCTAGTTTGGTTTTGGTTGTATTTTTGTCGGTGATGTGGAGTTCGCGGGCTCGATTAACGATACGCTGGATAATCATATTTCGTTGATCATCGAGCGTGTTGTTTGTCGAGCTCGCGGATTCTATGCTACTGCTACGGACACATGGCTGAAGCTGACCTTACGTGGGGCTCCCGGTGAGTGTATGTATGATCCGCCGGGGGAGCTAAATGGAGATAATACGGAAATACAATGTTACAATGGTATAACATCGATAGCTCCTTGTATCCCCATATCAGCATGAAAAATGGATATTCCGATTGATTTTGGAGGAGTTCTATTGGTTACCTTCTTAGGTTTCCCAAACAAAACTCTCCGCCGTCGCGATTCAAGCTTGAAACAGAGTTTGCGTGATAAATAACGGAACATACCGCCGGTTCGATTGGGTTTAGATAATTTCTCTCGGTTACCTTCTCAGGTTCCCCACATTTAAGTAAGTACGATAAATAGTATAATATATAGACGGTTCAACTAATTTTACAGGGTTTCCTTATCAGAATACCTTAATATAATATATGCAACGTGTTGTAACACATGAAAATGTAATTTTCGTTCCGTCGAGCGCTCGACAGCCCGTGTTTACAAAATCACATCACTTACCTCAGTGAATCCTGATTCATACCTCTTCCCACTAACAATTATCCCTCCCATGATATTCGCTAGGGAACCGCGCTATAGAGGCGACCCTTCTGGCCTTCGGGCGGCGAATATCATACTAACATTCCTTCCCTTCCCCTGGTAACTGTAAGGACGTGGCCGGCGTCGTTATTGACCATTTAAAGCTCGAATCACCGATAATTGCACAACGAGAATGATTTGCTAGTCTCAAGCGTCATTCTGTGCGTTCTTTGTGCAATTTGGTTGGTTCAGGTCAATCACGGAGAGCAACTACGAATTAGACTGTACAATTGCACTGTACAATTCCCAAGCTCAAGCTCATCCACGCACAATCATGGGTCCTATCGCAGAGCTGTTCATCTTCTAATCTACCCTTTGAAATTATTTTTTACTATAAAATTTCAGTACTTCTACCAAAACTCGACATTATAATATAAGATTATTTTCAGATACAATTCTCGTGCAAGATTTTGCATCCACTTGCAAATAGCATGTTTCTCCGTCACATGGAATAAATGTTTGATACAAAAAAATATGATAGAATGAAGACAGCCCTAAATCGGACAATTCCTTTCCCAAGTTTTGCTCTTATCAACACATTCGGCGATCCATTTTATGTATATAGATAGGAGACTATATACAAGTGTGTTTTATCATATTTATTGCACCCTAAAATCTCCACATGCCAAATTTAGTTTCATTTGCTTGATTGATTCTCGAGTAATGTAGAAATTTGTGTTTTATTTGTATGGCACGATTATTAGGGGACGATTAATCATATCGAATAACAAACAGCTGAAAAATATTCGATTAGTTGATGAACAATTAATTTCAAAAATTGGGGATCACTACTCTAATACAGGCGAATGACACAAAACTAGAACTATGTTAGTTGAACGGAAAAGTAAAAAACACTAAGGTACACCGGGGCAAGTTGGAACGATTTTTTCGAAGTTCACCTTGAAAGTTATCTTAAAAAATCACGAAATCACTAAATTGAAATCTGTTTGCAGCATATACAAGGTATGACAAATGACTTTCGAGAAAATTCATAATAAATGTTCCAATAATATAAAATTTTTAAATGTTTAGTTTTCATATGCATTGTTTCAACTCATCCCGTAGAGCGGGGTAAGTTGAAACGCGGAACTATCATGAGTTTAATGTGCGGTTTTGCTTCTCGAACTATCTACTACTGATCTATGAAACACTAAATTGAAAGAATTACATATTAACAACTGGAAAAGGGAGTTTTGGTACACGTGAGATGTTGGGGAGTAGTCTAATACACACAAAATGGACGCATACTAGGAATTAATATACGAAACAATAACATCAAGAATACTATTTTAGACGCCTTCATGTGAAGCCACTCATAACGGCCACTAATCAGCATCCCGAGTGATCATGATCAACAACAGTCAAGTGAGATTGTGTACCTGTTTACTCACACAGTATCGCTTGATCTGTTTCATATAAAAATCTCTCTGGAGAACATGATTTTGGATATTGCTTTGATCGATGATTCGTGATTACTGACTAGAACAACTGATTATACAGAGGAAGATCAGAAAGACGGTGAAATATACAGTCAGCGGAATAAATGTTTTTGCGTTATGTTTGTATGTTTTGTATTTGAAATTTGAATGTTTTTCCTGTTTAAGTATCCGGTTGCGCACGAACAATGGGATCATTCAAATATTAATATGTATTAATAATTTACGTAACTCCTCGGAACGGGAGGAGGGGATGCATTGTGGAAACTTGTTAAGAAATAAATCCAAATAAGTTTAACATTTATATGCAAATGACCACTTGCTACATGTTATGTAGGAAAGAGGGAGTCTAAAATAGTAAACAAATTGCGTTACGTAATATTTGAACGACCTCTAGTTGCAAAATTAACAAATTTGACTTGTTTCATGCCTTTGTATTGATAAATTATGTAGAACATACTAGAGAACAAAATATGAATGATTTTAATTTTTTAAATTTATCATCATTCATTCATACTGCAATCACCGACAAATAACGTCCGCAGATGTTTAAAAAATAGTCGATTTTCATTGGTTTCAATTTATCCCAGTGTTGAAAAAAAACATGGGGTGAATTTAAATGCTCAGAGCTATACGGAAAAAGATTTTTCACTTTAGTTTTCAAATCCACTACACTTGATTATCCCTATTTGATTATCTGACGTGCAATTCTGGCGATATTTTTGGTAAAATCAGTGTCTACGGACCTCAATCGGTCAGCGCGCAAAAATGTTTGTTTTAATTTCACGGAACAAGGAAAAGTAAACGGAGGCGCGGATTGCGTTAAAGCATTCCAATATTCTGATAATGACTGTCATAAGGTGGGTTGAAAGATAATGTTAACTATATGTATTTCCATCTCGTCAATCCATCATTCCTAGTAAAAGTTATGATTTCCGTTTTAACTTACCCCGAATTTCAACTTGCCCCGGTGTACCTTATATAGAAGTATAGACGAATTTCATGCCAACTCG
The DNA here is from genome assembly GCF_029784135.1 of Toxorhynchites rutilus septentrionalis. NCBI lineage: Eukaryota > Metazoa > Arthropoda > Insecta > Diptera > Culicidae > Toxorhynchites > Toxorhynchites rutilus. Next base: position 24,773,199 of record NC_073745.1, read on the forward strand.
TCTCAGGAGTTGGCAGCACCATCTCAGATAGTAGTGAAACGTTGTGGGTCTAAAGACATAAGTCATTTAAGCAACTTTGCATACATGAAATATTCGAAAAAGAATTGGGCAACTTTTTGGGAAAAAGACAAACTTTTTTCTTAATTTTTTTACAAAAATTTATAATTTAAAAACTATGATACCTACAAAGTTATTGTCAAAGGATGAAATGTAGGAAATTGTTATTTTCACAAAAAAAATACCAAAAAATTTTTGGGAAAAAATTATGCTGCCAAAAAAGTAATTTTAAAAATTAAAATTCATTTTTCTCAAAAATGTATTTTTTTAAATTCCCAAAAATATATATATGAATAGCCCTTACGATTTCCAACAAGTCGTCCATACATTGGAAGATGAGCACTATTACAGGGAAAAAGTTTTTCGAACAACAACTTTTTCATGTTTTCTTTGAAAAAAATACAACTTACCCTAATTTTGTTTAAAGTCAAGATAGCGATATAGTGTATTCGACAAAGTTTTAGATCTTGTTGACATATAAACTTTTGTCGAAGACATCAATTTTCTATGTTTTATAGTTTTTGGAATATAAGTCATTTTTGTATGAAGAATCCTGAAAAAAATAATGTTTTGTTCGTAACATTTTTGTGTGTAAACGTTTGACATGTTCTTGACATGTTTCTAAATAGAGAAAAATTAGAAGAGCATGTAAATTGCGATAATTTATACATAGAAATGTTACGAATCAAACATTAATAGTATTTTTTCAAAGAAAAGAAATGAAAAAGTTGTTGTTCGAAAAACTTTTTCCATGTAAATGGGCCCATCGTCCGATGTATTTGGAAAACTTTAAAATTTTAAAGCTATTTATATCTTTTTTTTTCAGAATTTAAGAAGCATATGTTCTCGAGAAAAATGAATTCTATTTTTCAATATATTTTTTTAATGACTTTTTTTTCCAAAAAAATCTTTGATAATTTTTAATGAAAACTAAAATAATTTCCTACATTCCATTCTTTGACTAAAATTTTGTAGGTCTGATAGATTTTTTTGGTTTTTTGTTTTAAATTTTGAGTTTTTTCATCTTTCTTCCGGAAAATCTTAACTTAAAAACTAAAAGATCTACAAAAAATTGGTCAGAGAATGAAACGTAGCAAATTACTTAGGTTTTCATTAAAAATTATCAAAGAATTTTTCGGAAAACAATTTCATTGAAAAAAAAATATTTTGGAAATTAAAATTCATTTTTCTCGAAAACATATGCTTTTAAAATTCTGAAAAAATTGATATAAACAACCCTTAAAATTTCCAACAAGTTTTCCATACATCGGACGATGGGCACATTTACATGGAAAGAGTTGTTCGAACAACAACTTTAATTTGTAACATTTTATGTATAAATGTATAAATTATCGCAATTTACATGCTCTGCTAACTTTTCTCTATTTGGAAACATGTCAAGAACATGTCAAACGTGAGAATTTACACACAAAAATGTTACGAGCAAAACATTGTTTTTTGCAGGAGTCTTCATACAAAAATGACTTATATTCCGAAAACTATAAAAGAAAAAAAGTCGATGTCTTCGACAAAAGTTTATATATTAATAAGATCTAGAACTTTGTCGCATACAGTATATCGCTATCTTGACTTTAAACAAAATTAGGATAAGTTGTATTTTTTTCAAAGAAAACATGAAAAAGTTATTGTTCGAAAAACTTTTTCCCTGTAAAAGTGCCCATCTTCCGGTGTATGGACGACTTGTTGGAAATCGTAAGGGCTATTCATATATATATTTTTGGGTATTTTAAAAAAATACAATTTTGAGAAAAAATTATTTTAATTTTTAAAATAACTTTTTTGTCAGCGAAATTTTTTCCCAAAAAATTTGTGGTATTTTTCTGTGAAAGTTTAAATAATTTCCTACATTTCATCCTTTGAAAATTAATTTGCAGGTATGATAGTTTCTAAGTTATAATTTTTTGTAAAAAATTAAGAAAAAAATTTGACTTTTTCCAAAAAGTAGTCTAATTATTTTTCGAATATTTCAAGTATGCAAAGTTGCTTAAATGACTTATGTCTCTAGACCCACAACGTTTCACGTTTTTTGAGATGGTGCTGCCAGTCGAGTTGGCATGAAACTCGTCTATAGCTGCACCTGAGTGCAGCTTTAGTTTGGGAGATATGAGTATTCAATTATTCAATCGAGGTTCTATTCAACCAGTTACATGAGAGTATAGAGTATACACTACACAGAATCATTGAACATTGAAAAACATTTATGGAATTAAAATTTTACACCGTATACGCGAATACTATTTTATTTAATGGATTCCCAGTGACAAAAATAGTGGAGCATACTTCCTACCACAAAGCAAAAGTTTCAAACACGCTTCACACCCATTCTTGGCAAATCTAACCAATTTTTCCCGTCTATCTTCGTTCCACCCACCATATGGGTCCGGATAGAAGAAAATTCTGTATTCGCCTGGTGATGTATAGACAAATTGAAATTTTGATCACAAAATATTCAATTTTTACCAGCCCTTTGCCACCCACCAAAACAGTCCAAAATTGCCATCTCGGTCCCGTCAGCATCACCACCACTAGTCTCATCCCAGCAACGCAAGGAATAACTGTGATTTCCGCTTCTTTTGTCTATCGGTCCCGAGCCCCCAAGTTCGGCTCGAATCAGCCTGATTTGCAACCGAAGCATGTGTCGACCGCTGTCAGAAGCGCCTCATACTGCCTGGTCCGATGCTTCTTGCTATTAGTCCAATGCCGCCGCTTCTATATGTAGGTGTACTTGGGTGTGTGTGTCAACCCACGCAACTTTAGGTACGTGATTGGTTTGCAGTTTGAAATCCACCCCATCAGTGGTCCGGGTTTGAATGGCAGGAGAACTTATTAGCAACTCATTTCTTCGTCTGAAGCTACGTTTTCTATCGATAATACGGTGGTGATGCCTTCCATTTGCTGTGTTGCAAATGTGTCAAACGAGGGATGCGGGGGAAAGATTTCCCTGCGGGTGTCTGAAACGTGGTAAAAATTTAAAATTTTCTCGATGAATCTGCTCCGATGAAGAGTGAAGCTGGAAAAGTGTTCCATTGAAGGATGAAAGAATGAGACATACTAAAAAGTGAAAACAGGATTGGTTTTTTGTTGTTGAAAATTATTCCACTAGAAGCCAAATGGGCTCAACTCATCGAAAAGATAGAAATGTAAACACATTTTGGGAACGCGGCTGACACCTTGTACACCCGGTACTTATTCAATACAGTATAATAAAGACACCGTCATTTACCGGGAAGCATGTCTTTATCTCCGAGAGTACACGAGCGAAACTTTCCCGGTTCCTTTTTGTTGCCAACGCCGCTATGAATAGACACCGCAGCTTTGATCGCTACATTTTCCCTTCCAGGAGACAGCTACTTCATGGTGCTTCCACTCCAGAAGCGCAGAGGCATCCGGATTCATTCGAACCTATCACGCTTGATTTACGATATTTTTATATACATTCTTGGGGTATCGACAAAATTATTGGTACATAATAACTTAACCAATATTTATTGGTCTATGGTAAGAGTGAAACTAATTTTGTATTCATTATCGTTCATTCTCCTCTCATCTCATCTCTGGAGATATTGAATTATAATACTTGTCTGACTCAATGAAGACTTTGACTTAATTCAATATAATTCACAGACAGTTTTTATGTCATTTTCGATTAACATAAGTGATACAAGTAGTACTTCTTCAATACGATATAGTTTTTCAGGAAACATTGGGTTCATTATTCTTCTAAATCTTCTTGACTATTTTATCTTTGGCATATTTAGCATAGATAGATTTTTGTACTACAGTTTCTGAGAATGGCGCGAAAATTTGTATGTAGGGTTTTAGGGGCCGGCGAAGGTTCTTATGATGGTTCGAGACCCCTATCCCTTTCTAAGGTGGGTGGGGGTTGGTTTGACTTCCAAACAAATGGAACACAAATTGCAACAAAACTCGAGAACCTGGGTATATTGTTGAAAGTCTAAACTTCAGAAATATGTATAAAAAAATTCGAATTTTTTCAAATTTCTAGACTAGAATACTCCCTTAAGTGAAAAATACTTAAATCCTAAATCTCAAAAATTAAAAATCCAAATGTTCTGAAACATAAAATTCAAAACATAAAGCTCTGGAAATGAAACACAAAATCACAAATTTTATTCCAGATATTTGAAATCCAAAAACCGATTCAGTATCTAAAACGTAGAAGCCTAAAAAGTAAAAAGGCAATTCTTAAAATAAGAAAAACCAAACATTCAAAAATTGAAACATCGAAAATTTCAAATGCATAAGACTGAATTTCAAACGTTTTATATCTCATATTCAAAAATTAAACAGCTGTTATCTAAAAAATTTTAGATAAGGAATTCCAAAAACTCAAAATTAAGTAATCTAAACTTCATAAATTCAGAATTAAAAAATCTGAATTACAGAAATATGTAAATGTAAAACCCAAAATCCAAAAATTTTTAAATTTTTAAATTTAAACTCCAACAATTAAAAAAAATTACATCCAAAAAATAAAGAACCAAAACATAAAACACCAAAAAAAATTGAATACATAGAAATCTTAAATCATAAGTCTAACAAATCAGAATACAACATTTGAAAAAACAAAAAAAAAGAAATTCCATAAATTTAAATACCAAAAAGGTCAAATCCAAACATTTTAAATCCGACAAATCCAAACATTGAAGAATCCTAAAACCCGCTACAAATCTTAAGATCGTAAAAATTCAAAGATTTTAAAATTTGTTATTCAAAATCCAAAACTCGTTAAATCACAGTACCAAAAAAAAATCAAAAAACAATGAAACCCAAATTACATAATTCTGAAATCCGATTCAAAATCTAAAATATACAAATAGTTCAAATTCAAAATTCAAATATCTAAACTGTAGAAATTTAAAATCGACACATTTGACAAACATTTTGACATTTGAAATCTGAAATTCTTAAATTAATAAATCCTAAAACACTAAAAATTATTTAGGAAAATATAGAACCAATTTCAAATCAAAAATCCCATAATAAAAATTTCAAAAATAAAAACTCTATGAGATAAAAATAAAATCTAAATTTTTTTTCCAAAAAAGATTGATTCGAATCGAAAACCGTGAAACCAAATCACAAAAATTATATTCGAAAAACATGAAATGTAAATTCTGAGAATGCAAAAGGGATATACAATACAAAAATCTAAATTTCAAAAATATTAAACAAACATTTTAAATCCGAAAAATTCAAGCGCTGAAGAATCCCAAAGCACACTGAAAATCTTAGGATCGCGAAATTTCAAAGTTTTCAATATTTGTTATTCGAAATCCAAAACTCGGGAATCTAAAATCATTAAATCACAGGACTAAGAACTTATCAAAAATATAGAAAATAAAAAACAGATTCCGAAAATAAAAATAATGAAGCCAAAAATACATAGAACTGAAATCCGAAAACAAAACAAAATTTAAACTCCTAATAAAAAGGTGTAAAATTTAAAAACCGTACATCTGTAACATCTGTAATCTAAAATTGGGACAACCAAAAAATTAGAATCCAAAAACTTATTAAATTTCAAAAAAACAAAATTATAATATCATAAAATATAAATTCAATAAAAATTAAAAAAAAATCCTTAAATTCAGAAATCTAAAATCCGAAAAAAAATATTAAATCGAAAACAAAAAAATTCAAAATTGAAAAATCAAGAATTCGTTGGCTAAAAATTTTAAATTTTGTTTTAAAATGTTTAGCTCACGAATTCTTGATTTTTCAATTTTATAAGAATATAAAATTCCAACAATCTAAAACTCAGAAGTACAAAATTGAAAATTGAATATCTAATATCTAATTATAGATTTTTCTTTTTATGTCTTTATATCTTTTTAACATAAAACCAGAAAGTGTATAATCCACAAACCAAAAATAAAAAATCTTAAAATTGAGATTCCCAAAATCAGATATCGAACAAACTGAAATTCAAAACTAACAATTACAAAAATCTAAAATAAAAAAAAACAGCAAGACTCTTAATTTCTAAATGTTTATTGCTAAAATTAAAGAATTAAACATCAAAAATTCTATGATCCGAAATCGTTAATTCCGTAGATTCAAATTCCAAAAATCTAAGGACCTTTTCTGTCAATTAAGGTGGTAGTACACAATGAACCAGAGATGAAACGGATATCCCGTAACAAAGATCTGGCAATCCGTCTGGATACCGGATATTTAAAAAAAAAATTAACATGAGATACATTATAATACAATAGCATATAAACACGTGATTGAAAATAAGGTGAAAATTCCGACATGTCAACAATGTCATGAAAGTTGAATCACTATCAACTCATACCATCAACTTATTATTCAGCTTCAGCACTTTCGTTTCGATGACCGGGTATTGAATACAGCAATGAGCTGTTATTCTCAGAAGATTCGTTATGATTTGAAGATACAATTTGATGATTTTTTGTCGTCTGTTAACATTTTGAGAACTCCTAAATGGTCTGACCTGAACCTCGGGTCTAAAAAGGTTGCAATCAGATAGATTTGATCTTCTTCTAAGTAGTTAAAACGACCTCTCTAGCGTTTAAAGATGTTCTCATACGAACATACGCAACCGGTTTGTTGAATCTTTGCAGCCGAAACCTTGTAAACTGGTGGGAGTTCTATAAGTTATTTTAGTGGACCGATTTCAACCAATGATTTTTTACGACGTAATCTTGGATATATTCCCTATCATCGTACGTAATATTTTTTCAAAATATTGATTTTTGACGAAATGCAAAACTTAGTTTAGAGAAAAACGCGTTTTAAATTTTGGATCCGCGCTCCTTACGCAAAGACTTAGGTCCACTAATTGGCTTGTAACTTTGGAACGAAGCATCGGACAATCCTGGGACAAAAACTACAGTAGAGTAGACATCCCAGAGAACATTTTAGGCCAGAATATCTTTTTTATTTTTTTCAAGTTTCCATTGTGTACTACCCTTTTAAAAAGAATCTGAAACTCTGAAGTCTAAATTTTAAATTTTAAAATGCTTGATACGCAAAAAAATCAAAAATCGAATATCCTTTGAAACTTAAAGCTTAAAAATCCAAAAATAAAATTTTAAAAATTTGAAATATTAAATACAAAAATTTAATTCTGAAAACCTGATATCCAAAAATACGAAAATATAATATTTTGCAATTAAAAATCCATAAACTTGAATTCAATAAATCTAAAAATAAAAAATATCGATTCCAAAAGAAATACAAAAATACAAAATACAAAACACAAAACACCAAAAATCCAAACTTCAAATTTAAAGAATTCAAAAATATCGATTCTGAACAACTGAAATTCATAAATCTAAAATCCAGTCATTAGAAATCCATAAATCCAAATTTGAAAATAATCCTTGATTTTATTCTTAAACTAAAACTACGGAAAATTTGAAATCAAAAATCACAAAATGTGAATTCAGAAAATATATAATCTAATGAAATCTAGAACTCCAATAACAAAAAATCCTAAAATCTTAATTAAGGAACTAAAAATAAGAAATCCTAATATCCGGGAATGCAAACTTCAAAAATTGAAAAATCACAACTGCAAAATACGAATATCTAAAATGTGGAAACTAAAAAACAAAAATCATAAAAAAATCTTAATTTTAGAAAAATATGAATTCCTAGAAATCTAATAACAGAAATCTAGGAAATCTAGAGAATGTTTAATCCAGAAAATAAAAACAATTGATAAAAACAAATTTCAAAAATTCTAAAATAAATGTTATAAAACATGAATTTTAGAACAAAAACCTCGAAATGAAAAAATATAAAATCCAAAAATTTTAGATCTAAAAATCAAGAAGCTAAATGTGATAATTTCAAAATTATGAAATACAGAAATCTTAAATCCAAGAAATAGAAATCCGTAAATCTAAATTTGAAAATATAATCTATGATTCTTAAATTGAAACTCCAAAAAATCAAAAATCCCAAAATCAAAAATCACAAAATGTCAATTCCAAAAATATATAATCTAATAAAATTAAAATGCCAAAATCAAAAATCTAAAACAATGCCAACTAAAACTCCAAAAACGATCCTAAAATCCTAATTAAGGAATCAAAAACAAGAAATCCTGATGTCCGGAAATACAAAATTCAAAATTTGAAAAATCACAAATGCAAAATCCGAATATCTGAAATGTGGGAATAAAAAAATACAATGCCGATCATAAAAATCTTAATTCCAGAAAAATGAAAAATCCAAAAATATTAATTCCGAAAAAAAAATCAAAAATTCAAAAACATAATAAAATTTTAAAAAAATAACAATAAAATTCTGATTTTATGAATTTCATATTCAAAACTGAACAACAAACTAAAACTCGAAAACGAAACGAAACAAAAAATCCTAAAATCTTAATCCAAGAATCAAACATTTTTATATTTTCTTCAAATTATCAGAAATTCAAAATTCAAAAATCTTCGAAAACAAAAAAAAAGCAACTAAATTCATCAACATCTAAAATGTACATCTCTAAAAATTTCAAATATTAATTCTAAAAATCTCAAAGAGAATTTATTCGAAAATATTAATTCCAAAAATTTTCATAACAAAAACAAAAATTCAAAATAAAACATATGAAATTAAAAAAACTAAAATATAAAAATTTAAATTCCAAAAATATTAATTCCATAAATTGTAAATCCAACTAACAAAAAATACGAAATGCAAGAACATACTAACAAAAAATGCAAAAGTAACAAAAATCTTAAATTAAAAAATTTAGAATCCAAAAGTTCTAGATCCAAAATTAAAGAATCCGAATGTTTCAATTCGAAAACTATGAAATACAGAAATCGGAAATCTGGAAATCTTATTTTCAAAATTTCATAATCGATACGCCCCGTATATTTTGATACGCTCCGTATATTTTGATCCAAAAAAATGGAATTTCAGAAAGCTACGAAGAAAAAATCTATTCAAAATTCAGAAATTTAAAAATCGAGAATTGAAAAATTGAAAAACCAAAAATCCAAGCTCTAAAAATGACAATTCCAAAAATATTAAAGGGAGACGAATTTAAAATATAAATTTCAAAAATCAAAAAAAGACGGGTGGGTAATGTCGGGGACATAACCGGAGTGACGTAGGACTATACAAAGGGGACAGCTTTTGTTAAATATATATTTTAAATATATTGTTTTATTTTGTTCTCCCACGTGAATACTTACCTATCTACCTGAAAAATGGATTAGTTTACTGTTTACTCTTTATGAATATGTTGATGGTTCTGAAAAGAACCTTTGGTGTTGTGTTTTTGTTATCACTCGATATTCCCATCTTGTTCGGTTAAACCCTCCTGTTTAGCTATTGCGTTTGCCACTCGCCACAGCTTTCACAGTTGGAAAATTTCTTCCCATCCAGCTTGTGACATGTTGTTCAGTAAATTACATTTAATGCAACGTGCCGGAGAAACACTCTGTTCTTGATGCGGGTTTTCTGATTGTCGTGAGCAGCTTTGCAAGCCAACTCGAGCACTCCGACGGCCGAAACTCTATAATCGCTGTTAGGTATACTGGTGCTCCGGCACCAATCCGTTCGGCCTAGTTACCCTTGCGGAGCAATCAGTGAATGCGACCAACAGGGAACTGGAGACCTGCACGGTTCGAGTGAGACTTTGCCTTTCCCTTAACTTGTCCTCCTTTGTTACGTCCAAGATGCCGATGCCGTACAACCACACGGGTTTACGGTTTGAAAGAAAATAAGATATTTTTTTGGGGTCCGCGTATTTTATACTCTAGCGGTACACACTCACAGGATAGAGACAAATCGGCAGACTCAGCCAGAGGGGCGAGTCCAACGAGACGAACGAATGAGCGTTAAAAGGGAGCGATGGCAAAAAAATACATTCATTACGATTTGTTCGCTCGTTGGATTCATATGCAGGCTAAAAAGGGTTCTTTTCAGGATCACAAAATTATCTTCAATCTAAAGAGTTTATTGTTTTGTTATCACTCGATATCCCCATCTTGTTCGGCTAAACCTTTCTGTTTAGCGATTGCATTTGCCACTCGCCACAGCTTTCACAGTTGAAAAATTTCTTCCCATCCAGCTTGTGACATATTTTACAGTAAATTACATTCAATGGCACGTCACATTACCACCACTCAGTATCGGATTGGAGGTAATTTTAACCTGTAATTGAACATTTGCGTATTTACCACTGTCAAGTGGTACAGTGTCGACTTTCCATGTGGGGTCATAATTTGGACCCCGAACTCTATGTTTACAAAAATGTCCAACTAAATATGTCGCATTACAGGTCCGTCCAATTGGCTAAATGTCGAGATAAGTGTAAATTACTTTACTTTCAATCTAGAAGCAATTTAAGAATTGGTGAAAATGAATAAGCTCAGAACAACTGCCAAATTCACATACTCATCATATCCTGGCAAACAAATTATGAAAAAATCAATTTGTGTTTTATTATTATTTTGGATATTGTTTTAGAAAGCATTGAACTGTATTTTCCAAATTTTTTTTGGAAGGTTTAATGGCCCTGAAAAGCGCCTTGTTTTATGGAACGGTTCCATTTTAGAAAACTTAGTAATCTTGGTTTTGAAAAAAACCATTTCGAACGCCCTCGATGCCGCCTTGTTCTGGATTTGTCACCAAAGCAGTTTGTATAAAGAACAAACTTTTTTCTTCTGCTACCTGATGCCGTTTTGCGATTGCGTTTGCCACTCGCCACTCGCTGCAACTGTCTGTTGTTGTCTTGATGTGTTCTGTTCTGAATGCGGTTTTTCTTATCGTCGCGAGCTGCTTTACCAGCCAACTCGATCACTTCGGCGGCCGAAACTATATAACGCCGGCTAGGTGCACTGGTGCACTGGTACTAACGCGCTCGGCCTAGCTACCCTTGCGGGGAACTCCAGATCAACACGGTTCGAGCGGGATTTTGCCTTTCCCTTCACTTTTCCTCCTTTACCATGAATGAGGATGATCGTTACGGCAGCGGAGCGGGGATTTTTAAGCTGACTGGCTGGCTCGAGAATTACGCATGTGTGAGACTGCGACCAATGTTTCGTTCATTTTTTTCTTTTTCCTTTCCAATCGTGCTTCATTCTATTTCGCTGCTGCTCTGGTTGCCCGTTTTGGTCGGTACGAATTGAGGAGCACAAAATGGACCAATCAAAAATGGGCACATAGTGCATTTTGACAATGCTTCATATTTCACAATTATTCAATTATTTATCTCAAGAAAAATGAAATGTTATTCGTTATGATAGATGCGTAGATATATTTCCTATCAATTGATACAAAAACCTTTGCGATCTATTGAGAAATGCTCGAGTTATAAGCGTTCCAAATCTTGCATTTTTTCCTACTTGTTCAGTGCCTAGATTTCCATTTCACCCCCTATATCTTCCGGTTAGACGTAGTCCTACGTCAAAAGTCGAAAAGAAAAATAGATTATTCAAATAAAATTTAAAAATTCTAAATTCTAAATTGGAATTTCCTAAACCTGATATCCAAGAATCAAAAAACAATAAACTAAAAAAAACTACGCAATGAAAGTGATCGAGGAAGATTTGCCGGCAACGGGAAATCCGAGATCGGAGGGAAAAAGAAATCCGAAAGCCAAAGCGACGACGAAAACAGTGGCCTACGTTTTCGATCGAAGCCTCAACCTCTCCTTCCGAGGTTTCGCAAACAAAATGGGAGTATTATCTTCAACCATGTATCAAGCTAAAATTGTGTTTTCAAATGGTAGCTGAGAATGATTACAGGCCACAAGCAGTAGCTTCTGTGCACAATGATCGACTGTTTCTGCATAAATATTTTGTTGTGAATTGAAAATCTTTCCAATTTTTAAAAATCAAAAATTGGATACATTACGCAATTTAATGAAACAGCTTCCATCCCAGTTCCTTCCTCCAGATTCCACCCCAGCAATTGTTATTTAATTTGGAACGAACAAATCCGGATGTCAAACGAATACTCTAATAGCGTTTCAATTATTTGATGTGTTTCATTTTAGTAACGACGCAACTAACGTTGTATTTTGACGACACGATAATATTTGACAATAGCATTAACTTTGTAGGAATGATGTTTAAAGAAATAGATAAATTTGGTAGAATCTGATAGAATCTGTATCTTGAAATCAAATTGAAACTCACATTGTACCACCATACAATCGAAGCGCAGTGTTGACTGGAATTCATGTCTCTCCCTTCAGATTGATTGGAAACTATCGAGAGGTCGCACGGGAGGATCAACCTCTGCCGACTATCGAAGTTTTTCTGTTCATCGAACACAAACACACACACACACACACATATATCCATCTGGCTCAATTCTCAGAGCTGCTTTTTCCGATCCGAGCCCGATGGGAGTCTTCAATGAAAACGCGCCATTCTCGGCAGTTCTTCAACCCCTTCCTTTCTGCATCTTGACTTATCCGTAACATTCCGCCGATGATTGGAGGGGAGGAACAGACGCTGAAATTGCATTTCTCTGATGCAGCTAGAGATTTTTTCTTGCCCCTACCTAGCCAGTGTGTGTGTGTGTGTGTGTGTGTGTGTGAATGTGGGGAAAAAAACTTGTTCGTGGCAAAAAGCATCGAGTCCAAATATTTGCCCAGCAACTCTCGGTTGACACGAAAAATAGATTTGCGGCATCGTGGGGAAAATTTGTTCAGGGGATTCCACCACCAGCAGTACTGGGATCTTTGAATAACGTGTATTATCGTTGATGGCTGATGAGAAATGCAGAGCAGGGCACTTGCTTTCAACTCAATGGGTAAGCGACTGTACTGTTCTCAACAGCAAAAAAAAAACGCAGATTGATGAATCCCTAAAAACACAACGTATTCAGAAAATCATCGCACAAAAAGGAAAACTCAGCAAGGAAGTAATAACACACCAGATTGCTCAATCCCTTTCCCTGTTGACTGTTAGAAATGTAAAAGTCGTCAGTAAATACGTTGTCTGCAATTTCACAAGAGAAGGGCACAATTTACTCCACATCGGGCTATTATCAGCCTCGCCTATTTCAAACGGCATTGCAAACTCATGCAAAAGAATACGTTCTCGAACGAGCGAACGGAAGCGGATGAAAGGGAAGTGATTTACGGAAAAGTTTTGAATTATTACCAACCAAATCCGGATGGTACGTGATCTGTTTGCATGAAGATGTTACTTCCTCGGAGTACGCCAATGACGCGCTAAATTCAAAACAACCGAAAGCAAAAAAAAAAAAAATAAGCGCACTCAAAGTGGCATCTATGGTTCATGCGTTTTAAGGCAGCAGCAAATTGCAGGAAAGGCGTGACGAGAAATATTTCCTGAATATTCGGCAAATTTGGGTGAAATGTAAATTGGAGTTCTTAGACCTAACTTTTCGCCTATTTCTATATTGATTTTTGTTTTTGTTTTTATGAACGCTGAAAGGAGTGTTAAATCCTATATGGGACTAACCCTTATTCCCCATTTTTGTTGCATTTGCTGTGGAGTAGCGTATTTTAGATTGTGATTCATTTACATACCCCAGAATTCGTTCACTCGAACTCTGTCCTGTTATATGCATTTTAGAAGTAACATATGTAAGAAATAAGAAATAAAAAAGATGTAACAAATGTAAAATTTATCAGACATTATGAAAGATCAAAATTTAACAATTGAACCCGCGGCAGAAAGCACTGACCGGGCAACAGTTCCTCAACAGCGAAAGAAAAGCTATTAACTGCATTTCCAAGATTTCAAAGAGCGATTTAAAAAAAAAGACGATGCTCATACCGGTTCCGGGAGACCTTCTTTCCTCCGTCGCAAAAGTGTCGTGGATTGGCAGCCTCCGTTCGCCTTAGATCTCAAACGAAGAGAAAAGACCCTTTAAAACTCCATTCGGTATTATTTGCCCGTGCTCCATTCAAAACACGATAATCACTTAAACATACATATTGAGACGCCCCGGTTCGACAGGGGAACCGGGTCCTGCCCCACCAGGCCGAACCGACAGATGAGCAAACGGAGAAATTGTACAGAGATTTAGCACTAACCAAATACTGGACAGTTGAAGTTGAAGTCTTCGGAGCGGACAACTACTCGAGCCGGCGAAGAAAATCCTGTTCCTTCGAAAGCGCAGCGGCCAAAAGCGCCACCAGAAGACGACAGCGATCCACTTCAATCAGGAAACCGACAGCAGCAAAAATAGAGCTGAAACGACTCGCCAGGATCTATCGGAGCGTGCAGATTCAGATGGACGGTGAGCGGTGCTCCTGCTGGAAACGGTGCCAGTGGGAAAGCATCACAAGGATCAGAAGGATTTTTCGACCGGCACAAAGATAAAGATATAGAGCGAGAGAGAGAGAATGAGGACCATCCTTCCTTCCAAGATGCATAGTTGAAGTGTGTTTTCTTGTTGTGCGCTTTTCCTACCAACCCCCGGCCATTCATCCCACGCGGGAGTGGACGATGTCTTCGGACGGAACGGTATAATACATTACATAATAGAGCAACTAAAATGGGAAGAAATTAAATTCCATTCATCAGTATGACCCCCCTACACTTCGGAGCCGAGCTAGCCTTTGGTACTGACGGAGAGTTGCCCACTAGCGAAAGCCCCGGGATTTTCGTTAATGAAGAGCAGTTTCGTCGGATAGTTGATTGCGTAGTTATGAGGATTAAATTACGCTCGTATGCTTCCGTATGCTTTTTTCGTATTTTTTCGTACTATGAGCTGGTCTCAAAAATATTCGTTTCCTCGCTCATTCCCCTTGAATGCCGCCGGTAGATAATTTGACTTCCTTTTTCGAATTGTCGAGGTGAAATGAGGAACGTGGCTTCGACGTGAATAAAATCACAACTCATCGAGTTCTGAAGCTATAAATGAACAATTTTGGTTATAAGGCATTCGTACATGATCATTGTACATTAGGGTGCCAATAAATGCATGGGGAAAAATCGATCCTAAAATTTCAAAAAGTTACCCTATACAAAATGTTCACCACCTCCTAAAAACATCCAATGCCAAATATCAGCTCAATCGGACTTAAGGAACTGTGGCGCAAAGCGGTCAAAGTTTGAGTTTTTTGAAAATCGAAAAATCACCCAAGGGGGAGTAAAGGAAATCGGGGTTTTCAAAATTTGTTTTATGTCAAATGTCTTAAAATTGTGTGAAACGTCGAGATCTAGTGTCATCTCGAAAAACCATTTTTCGTCAAAAATCGACACTCTGGGACTTTTACTTTTCGGAATACGAGACGAAACGTATGGTTTTGAGTACCGTAAACCGGGGGCAAATTGATCACAATTTTCATGAAAATATTGTGAATGTGAATATTTCCGAAAGTTTTTGTTAGGTGTATACCCAATTATTTTTAAAATCAGTACTGGTGCTAAGGGCACAAAACGTTATGGAAGTTTTGTTCATAAAAAATCTTTAAGCGTTGATTTGGAAAATTTTTAGCGTAAAAATTCAAAATGTAGTTTCGGGGTGAAATTTATCAATCTATGTTTTACAGGATTTTCTAGTGTCATATGCACAAAAATTTATAGAAAATCATATTTTTGTCTTCACCTGTGGTCATTTATATGATAATTCAAGAGTTTGAGGATACAAAAGCCTATTTGAATCCACTCGATTAAAACACTGATCTGCAGGTCATACGGAGACCATTCGTATTATCCTAATGTGGCCAAAAATCCTTGAAATGGTCACCAATGCTAGTTTTGACAAACCAAGACGTTCAATATGTCGCATTATGAGATTCGGTTCTGGTCATTCTAGGTGCTTTTTTGTAAAATAGTTTTTTAGTTACTCATTCAACTCATCATGTATCGGCTACAAGTGAATTAATATGTTTGGCGTCTATAAATATTGTTTTGATGTGTTGAAAATATATTTCTTTACAATAGTTAAAACTGGAAACGAAAATACTATTCAGAAAAATATTAATTTTTAATGCAATTTAATAAGTGATTCGTTGAGAGCCATTGACAAAAATAACCTTCAGATAATCATTGAACATGTCAGATTAAAAATGTTTAAAATTAAAATGCATAATACCTCTGAACATTTATGTTTGTAATACGTTTGATCAATTTCATCCCGGTGGTCAATTTGCCCCCGGATGACGGTACCAATAAAAATAATTATCTCGATTTTTCATCCTGAATTTGCTGCGAAATGTTGATTTGCACGATAATATACTCTGTGCAAAATATAAGCTCATTCGAACTTCATTTATTAGTTTTGCAGACAGAGTTGCCAACTATAATTTTAAAAAATCAGGGATGAAAATAGAAATCAGGAAAGCTCATATTGGTTTGTCCGAAAAGTTAATGTCGATTTTCGGGAAAACAAAAACATCATTTTCAATCAAAGCATTATAAATTAATATTATATCCATAGTTATGTTTCACAATCTTTCGTCATCTTTCACAAAGTTTAAATATTATATCCTCCCAGAACATGTTTGCTTCCTCGTTGAAAACTGCTGCGAGCCATAAATGTGATAAACAGGTTGCTTGGTAGTAGCTCATAATACAGAATCCATTCCAAATCCCACCAGAAACAGAGTATATCTTCCTTCGGGCGAAGACCGGATATGTAAATCGCATAAGCGGAAATACTAGTGTTTGGCCTGACTTTTTTTTATCGTTTATAGTTTTTCCGGAAAACTTGCAGCAGTGGAAGACTTGTTGAATTTTTCCCAATTTTTATGATATTTAGTACGGTAATAAATATATTTACCATAGTCCCATAATTAAACTTGATTCTACTTTGAATCAGACAAACAACATATGTATAAAATCTTCTTATATTGACTGTGGATTCAAAAATTTTCTCTTGAACAATTTTACACTCTTATCCTCAATGAAGCAATGTTGTTCCTCAAACTTAATCTCGTTGTAATTTCATAAATTCGTCAGACAATCTGGTCTCATGACATTTTCTGGCACTGTTTTGGAAAGTCACGAAACAATTGAGGCTAGAGATAAAAAAAAGTTAAGTACAACTTTGCGTCTAGAGAATTTAACTTTATTTAAGATACACTCGACAAAAAAAATAGGGGAACAGAATGCGAAGTCACAAATTTAAAGTGATTTTTGGCATGCTGTAACTTCGTGAGAATTGAACACATATCGATGGGATACACATCATTTTGAAGCTAAAACTTTTAGGTATTAGAGTATTTTTCGTACATATTTTTATCTTGATTTGTGTAGGTGTAGTGGGCAACAATATCGGGAAGAAATGAAAAATCAATTTTTCTTTGTTTTTTCAAGAATATTCTGGACTAACACAATTTTTTGCCAACCAACTCAACAGCAAATCCATATTTTTTTCCTGCCGATTTTTCAAAGTTTGGAATAAATTAGAGGTGCATTTAATCGCAATTCGTACCAGATGTATAAAATCATACGCGACTCTCACAATGAATGATTCGTAACTTTTGTCTTTATAAGTTTGTGGGTAAGGAGTGCGTGCATGTGTGGAAATGCGTATGAATATGTGTGAGTATTATCACTCCTTACAATATTTGTACCTACAAACTCATGAAAACGAATGTTACGAATCGTTTGTTCTGAGAGTCGCGCAGGTTTGTACTTCTGATACGATTGCGATTAAATGCTCCTCTAATTTATTCCAAACTTTGAAAAATCGGCTAGAAAAAAAGGGTTGAACATATCAATATGAAACGTTCACAGATGTTTAGGGAATACACTAGGCTAAAAATTTGCCTGGAAACATTAGAACTTACTGTGATATCTGCAGAACTACAGTCGATTTTGTAAAGCACTATGAAAATCCTGTTTTTGACCCTTATTTTAAATCAATGCAAAAAATTTAAATAACTTTTTTTTCGTCAAAGTAACAAAATATCCTTGTGAAGAATTTATTGGAGTTTCCAAAACTGCCTTTCGATGTGCGGTGTAATGGTTGTTTATTGAATTATTCATCATCAAAGACGAAGCGATAATTTTTCATTCAAACTAAAATATCTCGGTGTGGGAAGGTCCTACAGGAACGTTCTTGGAATCAAAAAAAAAAGCTGATTGATTAGGTTATATGGATTTGCTGTTGAGTTGGTTGGCAAAAAATTGTGTTAGTCCAGAATTTTCTGGAAAAAACAAAGGTAAATTCATTTTTCATTTCTTCCCGATATTATTGCCTACTACATCTACACACACCAAGATAAAAAAATATGTACGTAAAATATTCTAATACCAGAAAAATGTAGCTTCAAAATGATGTGCATCCCATCGCTATACGTTGATTTTTCACGAAGATACAGCATGTCAAAAATCACTTAAAATTTCCGACTTCGCACTCTGTTCCTCTATTTTTTTTTGTCGAGTGTATATACAAGTGCGAACCGGAGAACTATAATGACAGAAAGCTTTTGGCCAGTATATTGATTACGAATAATGTAAAAAGTACAAAAATCAGGACCATTTCAGAAAAATCAGGATAAATTGAGTGTTCGTCAGGATATCAGGGAGCGTGCTAAAAAGTCTGGGAAATCCTGAAAAATCAGGAAGGTTGGCAATTCTGGTTGCAGACGTTAAAATTTGAGTTTTTACAAAACAGAAAAATCACCGGAAATCGGGGTTTTCAAAAAAAAATTGATGCCAAATGTCTTGAAATTGCATGACACGTTGAGATTTACAGTTATCTCAATTTTGTTGTCAAAAATCGACTTTTCAGACGGAAGAACGACTAAGTACCAAAAAAAAATTTTGTTTTAACAAATTTTTTTTTCGAGATAACAGTAAATCTCGACGGATGTTTTTTCGAGGTGATGAACATTTTTATGGGTTAATTTTTTTTGAAATTAGAGATGACCATTTTCATTGGCACCCTAATGTACACTGTAAATGGTTATCTCGAATTTTCGAACGGAATGCCCTGCAAAATGTTGATTCCCGTGAAAAAAATACCCTATGCAAAATTTTAGCTCAATCGGACATTATTTACTAGTGTCAAAAAGTTTGAGTTTTTTTGAAAACCAAAAATCAGATTAAACCAGGGTTTTAAAAAAATGCTAAAAGTCTTAAAATTGCAATGAAATGTCGAGATTTACTGCTTATAATAAAAAAGTCGAACATCACCAAGGGAGGGATTATATGGTTTCAAAATACTCAAAAAAACGCCAAATCTGGTTGAACCGAAATTTCGCATACAATATTTCTCCGCGGGAATCCCCATTTTGCAGGAAGTCCCGTTCGAAAATCTGAAGGTCAGTTTTTTCGGCACTGTAATGTACACTGTAAGTATGAACTAAATCTGCCTATTTTGCTGTAATATTTCCGTTACAGTAAAATAGATCAAAACCCGGAAGAGTGTAGCCCACGATAAATGAAACGGTGCAAGACTTCTCGCATAAGAATTTCTGGTCCTTCTAATAAAAAGTAGACAAATGCACAGAAAAAAAATCCACGCACTGCTGCATAAATAACATCGCGCATAATAATCAAATTTATACATTTTAATTTTTTCCATAAATCTTCAAAACTTTCATGTTCCAAGATCGTAAAACTAGATTGAAAATTACATGACCTTCTAGCCATCTTATAGCTATTCCAGGAGAAAAAACAATCCACAGAAAAGCTTTTTTTTCTGCACAAATCTTGTATAAATATTCATCTGTTATTGTAAAATTTTAGACATGATTTTTATTTCACCTACATAGTGCAGAGTTTTTTTTTTTGTGAATAATTTTTCTTTGTATTTTACTCTATATCATGTGAACTGTTCTTGCAATATAGTTAAGAGTTTGGCTCCTTAAAACCCATGTAATTGAGCCTGTAAAAGTAAATGAATCGAAAACGTAAACTTTTCGTCCAATCGTTTTGCTGTCAATTAAAATCACACATATTTTGGGAAAAAACATTGTTGCTGCTGAAAATAACGAAGTAACTTACGAAGAGGGGGTATTTTTGAACTCTATTCAAAAATGTCCAACATACATAATTCAGGACATAAACTTCCTGATTTTGAATACATCATAATAGAATAATATTACATCATCGAAATATAAATTTTTGACATAGTTCGAATATGACAAATGTACCAAAGGTTAGAGATTTTTTCCCCTGAAATTTCTCCATTCATCGAATGTAACCAATAATTGCTTTGAGGTTTCACAATCAAAATATGAAGGAAAATAGATTGGTTTTCGAGTTATTCATATTTTAGCATTAATTTCCAAATAATAAACAAAATGTTTTTTTTTTCCCAAGGCCTCAATAATTCCCAACAATTCGTTCTTTGAAAGTTTCTTTTGCATATTTTATTCTTATTTAAAATGCTCAAATTCGAGAAAGTCTAAATGAATCGTATTTCAATCTCTCAAAGCGGCCAATAACTTTGGACAGTTGAGCGCAGAAGTTACACCTACGGTATATATCCACCACCCAAAGTGAGATGCCCATTCCCCTATTCGCACATATCGCATGGAGCTCAGTTCCACCCAGTGATGCGATCGATCGCATCCCTGGCACTAGTTTGCGGCTATAATATCATATCTCTCACATGCCCACCGCTGCCACAGCAATAGTTCCGGACAGTTCCCGTCAATCCAATGCTGTATGATGCTGCGTGGGAGGCAGAATTTGTCGATAAATTACATCCGATATGGCAATCACGATTCTATTTGCGGGAGTGAGCGCCGCACACGTCGAAGTTGTCAATTTTAACAATGTCTGATAATACCCTATCCGTGTAAGTAGGCGATCGGATTGACAGATGGAATGGCACGGTTTTTATGAGTCCATCAAAATGAAAAATCATTACAATCCGACATTTGATTGGGCTATATAGAAAATTTAACAGATGCAGTCATTCTTTGTGCCGATTTCGAATGCTGCCGCTGACGGTTTGTATTGCTGTCATGTATAATCCGCTGTCATGGGGGAAATTTTGATTGATAATTTAACTGCGCAAAAAATACACCAAACTCGCTACGCCACCAACCGAGTTCTCCTATACAAGCTGTCAACAATACTTTCCTATTCCCCGTCGATAATGGAGGTAATGCATTATCACAGGAAGTGTTGTTGAAGGCACACGAGAAGGAGAAAAAAAAACCACATAATCGCCAACGCTCGGAGAAAATTGAGCTTCTTGAGCTCCGATGGTTGGCCTGGATTCGATTCTCCTGCAGCAACATATTTCACGATTTCCTAAACAACACCCGTTGATTTGTGTTTCCGAAAGATGGGCGCGGGGGAAGAAAAATCCGTCTCGTTATGCACGTGTTTTGTGTGTTCGTTGCAGTTGCCGCCTCGCAAGCGGGGATGTGAAGCTCGCTTCAAACGTGATTCAGCAACGAGAGGCATAACACACAAAAAGGGGAAAAAATAATAAAGAAAGCAAAAAATGTTCCTGCTTCCAAAACGAAACGTGATTTTCCAGGAGCGAATGATGCCCTTTCTTATGGTTTGTTTTCCTCAAAGCTTGTTGGGATACAAAAAGTAAGCCAACAGCAACGAATTCAATACATCGACCCTCAGCTCTGAAGCTGGAATTTTCCCAGTTAACGGTGAGGGGAAAATTTGCATTGAAGAGATGTCTGAACAAGTACCCCAGCACCCGCCACCACCCACCGAAAGCTTACGGAAGGATAAAGACCAGAGGAGATGCGAAAAGTTGAAGCGAGCAGTGAATAACAGAAGTTGTGTTCTTTTAGCTCGGCTCCATTTTGGGCTAGATATGCGCTCGTGAAAATTCTTTTCCGAGATATTTACGAAAAGAAACTACCGAAGCCGGGGCGGTTTGCCCCCTTTTCACACGATCAAACGCGAAACTTCATCCTGCGACTGCGACGGAGTTTCTAACTTGCTCAACATGTATTGAAAACAAGAAAGAAAAAAAAGGGAACGGGAATGTGATTTTGCCTCCGCACCAGACTTTATTATGTGCTTTGGCTGTTGTGGCAATAGTAGAATGTGGAACGGCTTCGTACAAACGGTACAAAGCAAATTGTCCTCTCGTGCGAACGATTGTCACGAACGTTTTCGGCACTGGCAAGAGATCATTAGGGTCGTACCCAACGCCCGAAAATAATGAACCATGCTGATTCCATAGAATATCGGTGGGGAGGGTTACGATCCTGTATCCAAATAAAATTCTCTAACAAAGGCTTTCTGGAATCAGCACGAACGAAGGGAATACAATTTGCTGATGTTATTATACCGATTTACACAACCGATGCATTATGTCGAATGCGATCGCATGGTTTTGGTTTGATTACACCATTATTTATGAATATCATCTTCTCGTCCCGCTTATTCTTACCAATAATTATTTCAAGCCATATAAACAGGAATCATATTGAACAGGAGAAAAAATAACATTATTTTGATTGAAGTGAAAAGATGAACCGCTGAATTTATCTTCTTTTCAAAAAAAAAAATAAAAACAAACTTAATGTAATATTGCATAAATTTCCAATGGACTGTGGGTTCAAAAGCAGAACAAATATTGGTAGAAAATAAAAGGAAGAAAAGAACTAAATAAGCGTTCGTTCTAAATAAGTTTGCGCCAATTTTTCTAATTTTCCTATTGATGAATATGCCAACTCGACCGACCATTGGCAGCAGCATCTCAGATCCCAAAGAAACATTGTGGATGAAAGATAATGATCATTTAGGTAATTTAAGCAATTTAATATTCAATTGAAATTCTTAGAAAAAAGAATAAGACTACTTTTTGAAAAGGGTCAACAAAAGTTGTCTTTATTTTTTACAAAAATTTTAAACTCATAAACTATTATATCTATAAAATTATGGTCAAAGGATCAAATCTAGGAAATTGTTTAAATCTATATTACACATCTACATTACAATACCAAAAACTTTTTAAAGAAAAAGAGTACTGAAAAAAAATGTTTGAAATTGAAATTCATTTTTCTCAAAACATATTTTTTTAAATAATCAAACAAATTATGTGAACAGTCCTTACAAAATTTCCAACAAGTCTCCCGTGCTCGGAAGATGGACGCTTTTACAAGTTAGAACACACACACACACACACACCTATAGATTACACATACATATGAATCCCTACACTGTATATCACACACATACATCTTTAGATTTGTATTTACAAATTATAATGTACCGAATATCAATATAACGCCACCCTACGGTAGCTAACATAAAAGCATTACAAACATCCGCAATAGAACGGTCAGACCGAGATCGAAATACGATCTGTAACAATAACAAATGCGGAATCCGCGTTAGCATGCTATCTTTTGTTTAGCTTACTAAGATAAGCAACGATCGCTAACCATGGGTGCGCGAAGAAATAAATTGAACAATAAAATCAGTTGAAAACGGTCACTCATGAAGTCTGGTTTGAATACTAGATAATTGGCGCCCGAAAGTGAAAGTGTGAAAATTTAAGTGCAATCTGGAGGTACTGCAATCCAGATACAGTGCAATTAAAAAAATACTGCATTGTTCTAATCCCAATCGGAAGCCGGGTGAAGGTCTCGTTAGTAGCAAGCCAGCGAAAGCGACAACGACATCACTCTGAGAGGAACAAGTAAGTTCAAAAAGAAAAAAAATGTCGACACCACCATCACTTGAAAGTTTGAACGCAGCAATCAGTGTCCTAGCACAACAAGTGACACAACTAAATAACCAAGTTAACCCAACGCCGGAAGCTAATTTCGCGCCATTCGAAATTAGAAACCCCACGACGGGGCACATTGCTTAGGTGTCGCACGAGGATCCGTTGGCTCTTCTAAAAACTATAAACGACTACGATGGAAACCCGAATCTCCTTAACCATCGGCTGAATAAAGCGAGGAGGATCAACCAAATTTTTTTTGCAACGGATTCGGATACTCAACAAAAACAGGGTCATTATTACACATTTCTGCTTGGACTAGAATCCAAAATTATTGGACCTGCACAGGAAGTGCTTGCAAAAAATAATTACGAAGCAAATTTCTCACTAATGGAGAAGTTACTTATTGAGGCGTTCGGTGAAAAAAAGAAAATTGAGCATTTATTATATGAGATTATTACAGCGGAGCAACATGGAAAAAGTAATCACGAATTTTATGAATACATTACGACTCGACTAAACCAACTTATATCTTCTACAATTCTGAAATACGGCAATCAAAATGCAAAGCCATTAATTGAACAATACAAAATGCAAGCTGTATCGGCATATCTTCGTGGATTAAATGGCATAAATGGATTAATTATTACTGGGTATGACCCAAAGACACTTGAAGAAGCATATCATCATGTAATTACAATGGAAGCTAACACAAGATTGAAGAACGAAATTACGAACGTTCCACAAGTACCAGCAAGAAATTATCAAAGAAGATCATCCAACCAACCGAATAACAATTTTCAACAACAAAGACAAGATCAAAGATTTCAGTATCAACAACAAGGTACTTTATACCAACAACGACAACACCAACGAGATTTCCAACCGTTTCAAAGACAACAACACAGTTTTGAGCTACGAGAATTTCAACCATTTCAAAGACAACAACGAAGTTTTGAGCAACGAGAATTTCAACCACATCAACTGCGAGATTTACAACAATTACAACAACAACGAGAAGTCCAACCATTCCAACAACAGCAACATGAGAACCAACAGTTCCAGCAACAACTTCAGCGTGATCGAGAGCTAAGAAATAATCCGAGAGGGGAGCCGATGGAAATCGATCGTTCAACACGATCACGACATGTGAATTATGAAAACAGAAACCAGCTAATAAATAATATAGAAGAATGCGAGGAACACGGAAATGAGG
The DNA here is from genome assembly GCF_029784135.1 of Toxorhynchites rutilus septentrionalis. Taxonomy (NCBI): domain Eukaryota; kingdom Metazoa; phylum Arthropoda; class Insecta; order Diptera; family Culicidae; genus Toxorhynchites; species Toxorhynchites rutilus. The sequence continues at coordinate 24,798,049 of NC_073745.1, forward strand.
CAAGTTCATGTCAACTATTTACCCTAAATAAAAAAGGCCTTCCATATTTGGAAATTCAAGGAAAAATAAAAACAAGAAAATTTCTAATTGATACAGGATCAAAATATAATTTTATCAAACCAGGAATTGTTGATAAAACATTTCTACTACGAAATAGATTTCATGTTGAATCCATAAATGGTGTAAATGTTATAAATGAATTTGCAAATTTAAATATTATACCTTCTGTTAACGAGAATCAGCAATATTATATACTTCCACTTTTAACTAAATATGACGGGATTATAGGAATTCAAACCTTACAAAGAATTGGTGCAATTATTAACACCGTTAATAACACTATTATACTCCCCAAAACAAAATTATTCCTCAAATACGACGAAAATGACTCTGATGCAATACATATGATCCAAACTTCCCATTTAAATGAGGAAGAGAAGTATAAACTGCAAGAAGTAATTAGCGAAAATTTCAAATTATTTCAAGATAATAATGAACCTATGAAAACCATTCCAGCAAAAATTCGAACTAAGGACGATTTTCCTATCTATACGAGACCTTATAATCCACCACGCAATATGAGAAACGAAGCTAAAGAACAAATTCAAGAACTATTAGACAAAGGAATCATTAGAAAATCTCAATCACCATATAATTCCCCGTTATGGATCGTTCCTAAGAAGATCGATACCAGTCAGATTCAAAAATATAGAATGGTCATCGACTATCGAAAGTTAAACGATAATACAATCGAATATAAATTTCCAATGCCAGATATAAATAGTATATTGTCTCAGTTGAAAGGACAAAAATATTTTACAGTTATTGATCTAAAAAATGGGTTTCATCAAATTAAACTAGATACAAGAGATATTGGAAAAAACAGCATTTAGCACAGGAACTGAGAAATACGAATTTTTAAGATTGCCGTTCGGCTTGAAGAATGCGCCGGCGATCTTTCAACACGCAATCAACCAAATATTGGGCGAACATCTGAATAGAATATGCTTTGCATATATTGACGATATCATCATATATGGAAAAACATTGGAGGAACATATACAAAATATACGTAAAATATTCCAAACTTTGGTTGAGCACAAAGTTACTATTCAAATTGACAAATCTCAATTTTTACAGAAAGAAGTAAATTTCCTAGGACACATTATTTCTACTGACGGAATTAGACCGGACCCAAAGAAACTACAAGCATTAAATGAGTATCCCGAACCAAAGACAATTAAGGAACTCAGAGCATTTTTAGGATTTAGTGGATATTACAGAAAATTCATCCACAGATATGCACATATTTGCAAACCACTAACCAATTACTTGAAAGGTATTGACGACAGAAGAGATAATAACACAAGAATAGATCTCACCCATGAAGCTAGACAAGCTATCGAAACAATTAAAAACGCTATCTCTAACGACGCTACATTAGAATATCCAGACTATACGAAAGAATTCTTATTAACGACAGACGCGAGCAACATTGCTATAGGCGCTGTACTTTCACAAAAAACAGAGCAAGGCGAAAAGCCCATAACATTTATCAGTAGAACATTGAGCTCTAGTGAACAAAATTATTCCACAATAGAGAAGGAGTTATTAGCAATAAAATGGAGTTTGAAAAATTTAAGGAATTATATTTATGGTCAAAAAATAATTGTTTTCACTGACCATCAACCATTAACTTATACAATATCACAAAATAATGATAACAGTAAGTTAAGAAGATGGAAATCGACAATTGAAACATATAAGATAGAAATAAAATACAAACCAGGCAATACTAACAAAGTCGCAGATGCATTGAGTAGAGTTTCTGTTAATACAATGACTGCTCATAGCGCAGAAGACTCAGACGAATATTTTTTTCCAAGTTCTACTGCTCCTATTAATGTCTACAAATTACAAATCGTGTATATTGAGGGTGAAAAAGCTACGTATACAACACAAGATGGCAGAACACGCATCTATGTGAATTTTGAAGGAAAAACAGATAAACAAATACAGGAAGAATTTTTAATGATCATACAATACAGAATAAAAACTGGAATCAAAGCACCTACGAGAATTATTGGATTATTACAAGAAACTTACAAGGAACATCTCTCTAATAGCAAAACAAAAATATACTACGCACCAATGGAAGTAAAAGAAATATTTGATGAAGAACACCAATTGAAAAAAATTAAAGAAATCCACGATTACGCTCATCGCAATGCAAGAGAAAATGTTCAACAGGCACTCGAGCACTATTACTTCCCAAAAATGAGGACACTATTTGAAAAATATGTAAAAACATGTAAAATATGTGTACTACAAAAATATGATCGTAATCCAATACAGGAGAAACTTACAAATACACCAGTACCAATGAAAGGAACAGATTTACATGCTGATTTAGTCTTCATTGACAACAACATTATAATGAATGTAATTGATAAATTGACAAAATATGTTACATTCAGATTTCTAAACACACGTAACACACAGGATGTTGAAGAAGCTTTCATAGAAATGTTAAATGAGTTTCCTCAAGCTGAACATATCATGACAGACAACGAATCATTATTCTTAACACAAAAAGTTCAACTTCTATTCAGAGAGCTTGGAATTAATCATACAACAACACCAGTGCATAGAAGTGAAACCAACGGCCAAATAGAGAGAGTCCACTCTACAGTAAGGGAGATTCTACGCTGTACAAAGAAAGAAAATAAACCAAGTAAAATGGAAATTGCACAAGCTTATCGAAAATACAATCACACGATTCATAAAGTCACCGGACATAAACCGATCGAGTTATGGTTCAATAACATGACAAAAGAGGACTTAGAAAAACTACAAGAGCAGTACAAGAAAGTATTAGAAGAATATTCAAATTTAGATCAAGGACAAGAAATATGGGAAAAAACAAACGATATAGACAAAAATAAACCCAGATACAGGATTAATTATGTAAAGGAAAATCACCCCTCATATATAGTTGATACGAATAACCGTAAAATCCATAAACGACAAATAAATTCAAAATCCTTTCAGTGAAACTCACGTGGATATTCCTAATAACCGCCATCCTAGGAATAGAAATAATCGACGTCAAGGATAAGGCGTATCTACTTTATGAAGAAAAGGAATGTATCGTCTCAAATGGTGAAGTTATTCTAATCCATCAAATCAACATTACACAAATAAAACATGTAATCGGGGAATACGAATACGTAACAATGACACGAGGTATTAATTCAACATTTAGTTATGAACTACAGGATAAACTTTCAAAATTAAAAGATTTATTTTTCAAAATATACACCCCAAGATTCAAAAGATGGGAAATTTTAGGACAAGTTTGGAAATGGCTATCAGGTTCACCTGATGCCAATGACCTAAGAATCATCAATAATACAATGAACAACATAATAACAGAAGAAAATAAACAAGTTATAATCAACGATCAATTGACGATAAGAATAAATGGCTTACAGACACAAATAGATGAAGTTATACAAGAAAAAAACATGATATATTTTTATCTCAAGCTGAGCCACAATCTGGAATATTTGATACAGGAATTAGTTTATATAACACAAGCAATTTCATTCGCAAAACAAGAAATAATATATCCAGACATATTTACAAAAAAATAATTATTGAAAATAGAAAATAAGAGTAATTTATCAATCTCAGAGATAATTCACTTTGGAACAGTCAAAATTACTTCTAACAACAGAAATATGCTCTTTATATACAAAGTTCCAAGGGAAATAAATAAAATTCAACTTTATAGAATTTTACCTATCGAAAATATGAAAAGAGAGTACAGATTGATTGACAAAAATGGTACACTATGGAATAGTTGTACACCACAGGAAAAATATGACTGTAACCAATATTTACTAGCCCCTAAATGTACTGAGGACGAAGAAATCAATGAAAATATTTATACTGACACATTGATTATTATAAGAAAACCTACAAACATTACAACCATTCAAGGTCAAATTACAATTTTTCCACCCAAAAAAACTGAAAATAACAGAAGAAATGTGTATTGAAAACAAGACATTTATCGTACACGAGGCACAATATCAATTTAAAATAATACAATCGAACAAAAACACAACCTATAACAAAATAATCAATGAAAAAGAAATTGAAAGAGAGAAACTAAATTATATTAAACTTAAAACAGAGAGCCTTCATTTTAAATTTCACATCGTATCATTTAGTTTGACAACCATAATAGTGTGTCTAATCGTCACAATTATTATAATTAAAATAAAATTTGGACGCACAAAAATAGAGACTACTATAAAACTGAAAGATCTAAATACAAAAATTAGACGAATAAGAGGAATAGACGAATGCCAGGAGGATTCGCCAATCTAAATGGGGAGGAGTTAGAACACACACACACACACCTATAGATTACACATACATATGAATCCCTACACTGTATATCACACACATACATCTTTAGATTTGTATTTACAAATTATAATGTACCGAATATCAATATAACGCCACCCTACGGTAGCTAACATAAAAGCATTACAAACATCCGCAATAGAACGGTCAGACCGAGATCGAAATACGATCTGTAACAATAACAAATGCGGAATCCGCGTTAGCATGCTATCTTTTGTTTAGCTTACTAAGATAAGCAACGATCGCTAACCATGGGTGCGCGAAGAAATAAATTGAACAATAAAATCAGTTGAAAACGGTCACTCATGAAGTCTGGTTTGAATACTAGATAATTTACAGGGAAAAAGTTTTTCCAACAATAACTTTTTCATGTTTTCTTTGAACAAATTACTACCAATCCTAATTTTGTTTAATGACAACGATATATCATATTGGACAAAGTTTCAAATCTTATTAAGATATAAACCTTTGTCGAAGAAATCAAATTTTTATCTTTTGTAGTTTCTGGAATACATGACATTTTTGTATGGAGACTCTTAAAAGGAATGTTTCACTTTTAACAATTTTGCGTGTAAATTCTCGCGTTTGACATGTTCTTGAAATATGTCTGAATATATAAAAGCTTGCAGAACATATAAATCGCGATAATGTATACATAAAACATTTTTCCCCGCAAAAGAGTCCATCCCCCGATATATGGGTGACTTGTTGGAAATTGTAAAGGTTGTTCATATATATTATTTTCAGAATTTAAAAAAAAACATGTTTTTGAGAAAAATGAATTTAATTTTTAAAATATTTTTTTTCAATGAATTTGTTTGATGTTTTAAATGAAAACTTAAATAAATTCCTACATTTCATTCTTTTACCAATATTTTGTTTTTGGTTCTAATTTAAAGTTTTTAAGTGTAGTATACCTAATTGCTGCCGCGAGTTGTGACATAAAAGATTTACGGAATTTCGTTCAGTCGAGTGGTCGATATTTAGCATTTGCATAATCACATCACTCACCACAGTGAATCCTGATTCTTACCTCCTCCCACTAACGACTATCCCTTCATCGATAAACCACGGGAACAGGTAGGGAACCACGCTATAGAGCCGACCCTTCTGGCCTTCGGGCGGCGAATATCATACTAACATGTCTTCCCTTCCCCTGGTAACTGTAAGGACGTGGCCGGCGTCGTTATCGACCATTTAAAGCTCGAATCACCGAAAATTGCACAACGAGAATGATTTGCTAGTCCCAAGCGTCATTCTGTGTGTTCTTTGTGCAATTTGGTTGGTTCAGGTCAATCACGGAGAGCAACTACGAATTGTACAGTCTACCCAAGCTCAAACTCAAGCTAATTTAAAGTTTTTAAGTGAAATATTTTTTTGAGCATTTGAGTTTTTTTTTTTCAAAAAACCATAACTCAAAAACTATGCGACTTACAAAATGTTGGTTGAAGAATGAAATGTAGAAAATTATGTATGTTTTCATTAAAAAAAAACATCAAACAATTTTTTTAAACAAAATTTCATTGAAAAAAAAATATTTAAAAAATTTAAATTCATTTTTCTCAAAAATATTTTTTTTTTGAATTCTGCAAAAAATATTAGATATTATTAACATATTAACATATTCATTTGGAAAACTTTTTCTAATTAGAAACCTGACAAACACGAGAATATGCACACAAAAATAATACGAGTAAAACACTACTTTTTCAGGAGTCTCCATACAAAAACGCCATGTATTCCAGAACCTATAAAAGACAGAAAATTGAAGTCCTCCATAAAAGTTCATATTTTAATAAGATCTAAGACTTCGTCGAATACGCTATATCGCTATCTTGACTTTAAACAAAATTAGGATCATTAGTATTTTTTTCCAAAGAAAACATGAAAAAATTGTTGTTAAGAAACTTTTTCCATGTAAAACTGCCTATCTTCCGATGTCTGAGTGAGTTGTTAAAAATTGTAAGGATTATTCACATAATACCGTTCTGAATCATATTTCGGACACTTTGTTCTAATATCTTGAAATTCTTAATGCACTGATAATATAACTATAAAATTAGTATCACAATTTTTTTTCAAAGTAGTCCCTTGGTTTCACTATCATTTCTTATGAGAACTACATTTGAATTATAACATAATCAGCAAAAATTTGACAACACTACTCATTATCGTTTGTGTTTGACGTTTGCTAGGCGTGAGCAAGTAGAATTTACTCGTTCATCAATATTTAAATTTCTCCCGTGTTTCATCAGTTCTCATTATCGTTAACAGTTTACTGTGATTGCTTTGTAAGTGTTTCGCAGTCGACTATAAAATATAATCAAGTGTAATGTTATTTTCGTCCAAAAAAATTACAAAATAATGGGTCCGAAATTTGAATTCAATCTGTCCGAAATTTGATTTTTTTATAAATATATCCGAAGTTGATTCTTATTCGCTTCATGAAGAGCGTTTTATTCAATGATTTTTTTTATGTTTTCAATCAAATGGGTACCAAAGTAGAAAGCTTAAAAGTTTAGGTTTTCTATAAAAACTTTTTGGTTTTTTAATGAAATTTAAACAATTTCCTACATTTTATTCTTTGACCAGAATTTTGTAGATGTAATAACTTTTGAGTTATAAATTTTTGTAAAAAATAAAGGAAAAAAACTTTGGACCTTTTCGAAAAGTACTATAATCCTTTTTCGAAAATTTAAAGTATGCAAAGTTGTTTAAATGAGCAATTTCTGTACACCCACAATGTTTCACTCCTTAGACGAGTTGACATGAAATCCGCTTATTCGATTTATTTGATAATCCCATAAGTATCACTACTTTCATTGTTTTTCTCGAGCACACCTGTACATATTTTGCGTTGATTACGCAAGAACATCATCCATAGCCGATGTTGGGATAGGCGGCACAAATTATTCACCACTTCGCTCCTTCGTATATTGTTGCTGTTCACTTAATTTGGATTAAGTTGGATGTACGCTTCCTGAGTGGTTCCTCGGATCTCGGGAAAGTATCTGCCCCCGGCTAATTGACAGTGGGATCGACAGCTTTCACCCCGGCGTGACATCAGTACAGCATTTTTGCCTTTCCAATATCCACCTGCGCTTGATTTATTCGTAACAAGGTGGTGCTTAGATTGTGCCACGCACTAAGCTGACAGGTGCGTGTTTCGAAGATTGAACCCCCGGGCTATAATGATTGCGAAGACGTTGTCTTGCCAGAGGCAGCGTCAATGAACCTGTTGTCCTTTAATTTTCATTAGTTTCGATTTTCCGATGAACCATTTTCAACTTAAAAGTTGGTAAAAGATTCTAATTGTAAGCCCCCGAAAAGAGCGAGGGCAGCTGCTAGCGAAAGTGCGGAGCGCTGAGGTGTAGCAAGACAACTGAGCTTTAGGTCGAACGAAGGCAGTAAACTTTTCCAACCCAAGTGTACACCGTCTAGGGAAGAAAAGTACAGTCTAAGGGAATAAATTATACTGCAAAAATTATCCACTTTCCTAAAAGGTAAAGTGTTTCCACTTTCATTTTTTATGTTCCTTCTCCCGGACTCTTTCTCCCAGCCTGATGCTAGTTTTTCTAGGTGTTACGATGTGTCGTCCCATGGCATCGGTTGCACTGCAGTACCGACAATGATCCTTCCCCTGCTCCGCATTCCACCTACCGACTGTGACTTGGGTTGGGGAATGAAAACTGAACGATAAACTTTCATTTCAGAGCTGCCGTATGCCTAGTGATATGGCGAGGAGGGGTGTATGCCGACAACGTTTCGTGTTGGCTTCATTAAAAGAGATTTGATAATTTACACGAAAAATCAATTAGATGTGAGAGTATGTGCACTTATGGATGGAAAAAAGTATCTTAAAAGTATTTGAGTGAATTCTGTACGCGAACCTAGGTACGGGCACATGATTATCGTGCTAAAGAATTGTATCTGATGACCTTCCCTGACTCTTTACCATGCAACAGGGAATCAAAGGTCCCAGGTTTATAACTGAAATATCGCGTCTAATGTTGAATCATATATGCAGCCGAAAAAATAGCTATGATTTTGCTCAAATGACGTTTTAATTTAAATGTAGTTAGACGCGTATTTTTATATTTCGCCTTTAGCCCTTATATATCGCCCTTGTTGCGGGATTCAAGAGCTGTGAACGGAATCCACTCGGTGAGGGTTTCTATTGGGTATTTCTCGGCGCACGCTTAAAGGGTGTGTCACATCAAATTGCATCACGGAAAAAACGCTGTAGAAATTTATTTTTTAGGAATTATATCTTCAGCTTTGGTTTTTTAATCAGATAAGAGTGTATAGATCACGTTGGCCATGCTTCACTGTCAATTTTTCGTAAATTTGGAAAAATGTCGTCGAACGAAAAAGAGCGTCGTGAATTAATCCTGTGCACTCATTTCGAGAATCCGGAGTTGTCACATCGGGACATCGGTAAGATGCTGGGAAACCTGAAGTTGTCCAATCCACGGTCAGCAGAGTACTAAAACGATACTTCGAGAACCTAATCATCGACCGGAAGGTGAAGAACGGCAAAAATGGATGCTCCGTCAGTGAAAGAGATCACAAGCGCGTAGTTAAGCAGTTTAAATAGACGTGATCCGAGAAGTTCGGTCCGGGATGTCGCCAATAAGCTGAACTTGTCAAGTTCATTCGTCCAGCGGACCAAGCAGTGGGAGTGCCTGCGTACATACAAGGTTCAGAAGGCTCCTAACCGCGACGAAAGGCAAAACATGGTGGGGAAGACGCGAGCCCGGAAGCTGTTCACCGAAATGCTGACGAAGCCGCATTGCCTGGTAATGGACGACGAAACCTACGTCAAAGCGGACTTTCGTTAGCTGCCGGGCCTGTTGTTCTTCTCCGCAGAGGACAAATTCAGCGTTCCGGAGGAGATTCGCAAGCAGAAACTATCCAAGTTTGCCAAAAAGTACATGGTGTGGCAAGCGATCTGCTCTTGCGGAAAGCGGAGCGCCCCCTTCGTGATGACCGACACGGTAAACGGGCAGGTTTACCTTAAGGAGTGCCTACAGATGCGCTTACTACCACTATTGAAGCAGCACGAGGGCCCGACCATCTTCTGGCCGGATCTCGCTTCGTGCCGCTATTCAAAGGACGTGTTGGAGTGGCACGAAGCCAACGGGGTCACCTTCGTCCCAAAGGAAATGAACCCGCCCAACGCGCCGGAGCTTCGCCCAATAGAGAAATATTGGGCGATTATGAAGCAGGTTCTCCGGAAGAACCCAAAAGTTGTCAAATCGGAGGCGGACTTCAAGAGAAAATGGATTTCTGTTCAAAAAAAACTACAACCTGAAGTTGTACAGAACCTTATGGACGGGGTAAAGAGGAAGGTGCGAGCATACGGGCTTGGGCTCGAAGTATGAATAAAAAGAAAATGCTAAAAGTTGTTTAATAGTTTTTATTTTACTGTCTAAAATTTTCAAAAGGATCGGTCTACTGGGCGAATTTCTACAGCGTTTTTTCCGTGATGCAATTTGATGTGACACACCCTTTACCAGTGCAAGTAGACTCATTGTGGTACTAGATTTGTCGGAGTTAAATTTAAATGTTCATAAGAATAGGGTATTGTACTATAGTTATTGTAAGAGGAGATCTTTTTGAAACCATTGTACCGTCAATCGTCCATCAATATACTTGTGTCTATCGTATTTGAAGAAATGTTTAAATGTTATGTAGTAATTCGTTAATTAGTTAATAAATGTAACGTAAATGTAATGCAGTTCGTCAATAAATACAATATCAAAATACACTGCGGATAATCAATATACATAAATGGTCCTTCGAACCGGATCTGGATTAGAGGATCAATGAGAATAAAGGATCATCGCCATTAAAAGGATCATCACTAATAAAAGGATCTATTGTCGAAATCATTGGAATTTTAATTTGAATTGAACATCTTCACTGCAAAAATCATCGAGCATCTCACGGGGCAATCAAAGGAGTTCAGAGGATTTTAAATCAACTTGGATCATATTGGACTTGTACCAGGAACGGTTCTATAGCCGTGTAGGTTAGTAGACATTTAGTACATGTCCAGCCGTGGCACTACACTAGATTCTAACACAAATCTCTCAATCACATGTCTTAAATCACGCTTACTGGCGATCGTTCATCGCATCATCAAAATCGGAGAAATTTCTTGGATACAATAACGCTGTTACTGGTGAACGAACGATTCGGAACATCGGCAAGTCGTACGCTATTGGACCAATCATTCCTGTGGAGCAGATCATCGTGAGAGAAAGGTGAATTGGACGCATCAATCATGCCACGAAGGTTAAAACCGTATCAATGAAGTCACTGCAAGTGAAACTCAACGGACTGCAGGCTTCTTTTTCAAACCTTGTGAGCTTCATGAATGAATATCCTGAGGGGACAACCGCCAATCAGATCGCAGTTCGTCTTGAGAGGTTGGATGATTTGTGGGAAAAAACAAACGATATTTATTACGAAATTGAGTGTCATGAAGATTTTTCACCTGATGAAGAAGTCTATGTGAAGGAGCGTTCAGTTTTTGAAAATCGATATTACGATGTAAAATCATTTCTGTTAGATAAGGCCAGGGAGTTAGAAGATACTGGTAATTTGAACCAAACAACAAGGCAATTAGATGCAACAATGCAGGGAGTAACCGAACATGTACGTCTTCCAATGATTACGCTGCAATGTTTCGACGGTAACATCGACGAGTGGCTCAGCTTTAGGGATCTTTTTACTTCACTAATTCATTTGAAGCCTGAGTTACCGGACGTAGAAAAACTGCATTATCTCAAAGGATGTTTAGAAGGCGAAGCGAGGGCGCTAATCGATTCTTTGAAGATCACAAAGGCAAACTATCATATTGCCTGGGAATTGTTGCTCAAGCGTTATAATAACAGCAAACTATTGAAGAAGAAACAGATGCAAGCACTATTCAAACTACCAACTATAGTCAAGGAATCGGTCGTAGAATTGCGCTCATTACTGGAAGGATTTGAGAAAATCGTTAACACGTTGGATCAGATAACACAACCAGCAGATTTCAAAGACTTACTGCTGGTGAACATTCTCAGTTCCCGGTTGGATCCATACACACGAAGAGGGTGGGAGGAATTTTCCTCTACGAGAGAGCAAGATACGCTTCCTGAACTCATCGAATTTCTGCAGCGACGTGTGCGAATTTTGGAAGCGCTCCCTGCTAAATCATCGGAAAATAAATACGAGCAAACCGCAGTTATTAGAAAGGGGCTAACCCCAATACGCGTCAGTCACCATGCTGCTCCACATATAAGCGGGAAATGTCCTGCATGTCCCGATACACATTGGCTTTATTTGTGTCCCACCTTCCAGCGCATGTCAATTGCGGTTCCCGGAATAAATCGCCACAGAAAACGACTGCAACAGAAACCACCGCTTATAAAATGTGTAGTAGGCTATAAATATTGTGGCGCGGTATTGTATTTCAAAACAAGAATTAACCGGGCAAACGTATCGCCCCAGGCAAACGTAACGCCCCGGGCAGACGTATACCGTCCGACGCTCGCTAGAGCTCGGTCGGACATTGCTAAAGGATCGTATCCTATGTTTCAAACTAACCGGGCAATCAGTGGATCCCAGGTTTGCGTGCGAGACACCGCCGCTTCCGACGGCGGGTCGGCGGTGGACTCGGATTGCGTCATCTTGGCGGCATGGGCCGCCTCGATTCCTTATCCTCGCCAAATGGGGACTTCGTCCCCATTACATTGTCCTCAGAATAAATTTCGAAAAACGAGAACAAGAGAATAAATTTATAATAGAAATGTGAGGCACATGATGTTTTTCCCGCGCCAAATATTTCTAGCCTACTACACTTTTTCTAAGCGGTTGTTTCTGTTGCAGTTGTTTACTGTGGCGATTTATTCCGGTCACCGTCAATTGCGAGTAAGGAATCAGTTTTACGCTCCAACAATCTGTGTCGGAATTGTTTTAAAAAGGGCCATCAGGCAAAGGAATGTCTATCGAAAAATTCCTGCCGTAACTGCAAGGGTCGACACCACACCATGGAATGTTTCAAAACAGAAGGTGAACGTAGCACCAGAAACTCATGCGAAGCAGGTGAAATCACGGCAAATCAGAGATTACACTCAAGGGTTGCAAACATGGCGGCAACAAATTCAGCTTCATCAACAACATCGGTTAATCAATCTTCGAAAATTCTCTTAGCTACAGCTCTAGTGCTAATCGAAGACAATTGTGGGCTGAAGTACCATGCACGAGCGCTGTTGGATTCAGGATCAGAATCCAATTTTGTTTCGGAGAGATTATGCCAGCGTATGAGAATATCCAGAACAAAGGTAGATGTCTCTATAGTGGGAATTGGCGGTGTGGCAACAAGTGTAAAGCATAAAGTACATGCAACAATTCGATCTCGAACATCTCCGTATGCGCAAAAAATGAGTTTCCTAGTTCTTCCTCGGGTGACAGTCAACCTATCAAGTGCAACAGTACAAATGAAACGCTGGAACATGCCCGACGGCATCGAACTGGCCGATCCAGCATTTTATCAATCTGGTAGCGTCGATTTAGTGTTGGGAATACAATCATTCTTCAGCTTCTTCCAAACGGGAAATGAAATATCATTAGGAGACAGTTTACCACGACTTACAGAATCTGTGTTTGGCTGGGTGGTATCAGGAGAAATGGCATCAGAAGAACCAATTTCACGCATTAGTTGCAACATGGCAATATCAGATCGATTAGAGGAGCTTATAACTCGGCTTTGGTCCTGCGAAGAAGTAGGAACTACCAACTACTCACCTGAGGAATCATGCTGTGAGGAATCATTCCAGCGCACAGTGCAGCGCAGTGCAGATGGTCGTTACACTGTGACACTTCCAAAAAATGAGGACATCATATCAAAATTAGGAGAGTCACTGGAAATAGCTAAAAAACACTTCGAAAGCGTGGAACGAAGACTCACTCGAAACGATATATTACGAGAGCAATATCAAAGGTTTATGAAAGAATACATCGAAAGGGGGCATATGCGGAAGGTGTAGGAGGATCAATCAAATCAATTAAGGCGATGTTATCTACCGCATCACGCTGTTCTAAAGGAGTCCAGTACCACTACGAAATTGAGAGTAGTTTTTGATGCCTCATGCAAAACATCGAACGGTATTTCTTTAAATGACGCATTGCTCGTGGGTCCAGTTATTCAACGAGACCTCAGGGCAATTATCCTTCGCTGTCGAACTTATCAAGTGATGATTGTGGCTGACATTGAGAAAATGTTTCGCCAGATAAACATAGATCCCAAGAATGCACCACTGCAGAGTATTTTATGGCGGGCTGATGAGAATGAAAACCTTGCAACGTACGAGTTGTCCACAGTAACTTACGGGACGAAACCCGCACCATTCCTGGCAACTCGCACTTTGAAACAACTGGCATCTGATGAACGTGAGAGATATCCACTAGCCGCGAAGGCAGTCGAAGAAGATATGTACATCGACGACTTAATCACAGGAACGGATGACGTCAATACAGCAATAGAATTAAGAAGACAATGTGAGCAAATGATGTCCAGCGGCGGGTTCACTTTGAGAAAATGGGCTTCAAACGTAACAGCAGTATTGGAAGGCGTTGCTCAAGAATCACTCGCATCACCAGAAATTCATGAAATCAGCTGGGAGCTGGATCAGGCTGTAAGAACGTTAGGTTTAACATGGCTGCCTAAGACTGACTGTTTAAAATTCCAATTCGAAATTCCTCCACTCTTATCAAATCAAAGCTTCACCAAACGAAGGGTATTAGCCATTATCGCCACACTATTCGACCCTCTTGGGCTACTGGGTGCGGTCATTATAACGGCCAAAAATTTCATGCAGAAGCTTTGGACTCTCTGCAATGAACAACATAAGCATTTACAATGGGATGATACTTTACCAACTGAAGTGCAAGAAGAATGGCGAAGATTCCACAGGTGGCTACCACTTCTGAATGAAATAAAAATTCATCGATGTGTCGTATCATCTGAAGCTAACTCGATAGAAATACACGGTTTTTCAGACGCATCTGAGAGAGCTTATGGCACATGCATATATATCAGAAGCATTAACACGAACGGCGAGGTCACCGTGCGGCTCATTTCTTCAAAATCTAAGGTTGCTCCGTTGAAGGTGCAATCATTGCCACGCTTGGAACTTTGTGGAGCAGTACTAGCGGTCGAATTGATGGAAAAGGTGAAGGAAGCAGTACGAGCACACAAAATTTTCTTCTGGACCGATTCAACCTGTGTGCTTCAATGGATCAAGGCTACGCCAACCACGTGGGTAACATTTGTGGCAAATCGGGTGGCAAAAATTCAAACTTGTCGAGGAAAATGGAATCACGTTCCCGGTACATCCAATCCAGCGGGCTTAATTTCAAGAGGAGTAGCTCCAGATGTCATCGGAAAATGCAGCTTGTGGTGGGAGGGCCCATGCTGGTTGACAGAAGTTGAGGAAAACTGGCCATGTCAGCCAACAGTCGTTGACGAGGATCCGCCAGAGGTCCGCCGTAAGGTGGCAGCATGTTTGATGGCAGTGGAACCGGAGTTCGACATCTGGTACATCTCGAAATTTTCGTCATATACAAAAATGATACGAACAACGGCGTACTGGGTGCGTTTAATTGATCTTCAGAGGAACCCAAAATCGGATCACAATTTTGGATTCCTTACATCAAGCGAGCTCAAAGGAGCGGAAATGATTTTGTTTCGCTTGGTTCAACGGTTGGCGTTCAACCAAGAAATTAGAGCACTGTCGAACAGCAAACCAGTGCCTCGTAATTCATCACTTCGATGGTTCAATCCTTTTATCATGGAAGACGGCATACTACGCGTAGGTGGGAGATTAAGCCAATCTCAAGAACGAGCTGAAACAAAGCATCAAATTGTATTACCGGCTAAGCATCCAATAACCACAATGATTTTTGTTTACCATCACGAAAAGTTGTTGCACGCCGGTCCACAATTACTGCTAAGTGCTGTTCGGTTACGTTTCTGGCCATTAGGCGGCCGAAACATTGCTAAAAGGGTGGTCCATCAATGCCAACGGTGTTTCCGAGCGAAACCAATTCTGATCCAACAACAAATGGGTCAATTACCAAGGGAAAGAGTGACAGTAGGTCGAGAATTCCTGAAATCCGGAGTAGACTATTTTGGACCTGTATATATCCGCGATGGACGCCGAAAACCTACAAGAAAAACTTATGTAGCCCTGTTTGTGTGTATGAGTACGAAGGCAGTGCATATGGAGCATGTTACGGATTTGTCGACTGAACGATTTCTGCAGGCTTTGAGACGGTTTATTTCTCGACGTGGCCGATGCACGGACATCTTTTCCGATAACGGTACTAATTTCGTGGGTGCAAAGAATAAAATGCGTGAGTTGTTCGATTTGCTCAAGGATCAGCGACATCATGATGCTATCTCCAAGGAATGTGCAAACGAAGGGATGCAATGGCACTTTATTCCTCCAGCAGCCCCACACTTTGGTGGATTATGGGAAACTGCGGTACGCTCAGCTAAATTCCATCTACTACGTGTACTAGGAGAAAATCCGGTCTGCCAAGAAGATTTCAGCACCCTTTTGGTCCAGGTAGAAGCGTGTTTAAATTCCCGGCCGCTTACCCCAATGTCAGATGATCCAACCGATCTGGAAACTCTGACTCCGGCTCATTTTCTGACAGGTGACTCGCTTCAAAATATTCCGGAACCTGATTATAGCACGGTCCAGCTCAATCGTTTAAGTCGATGGCAACTAGTGCAAAGGCAATTGCAGGATTTCTGGGAACGTTGGCGTACTGAGTATTTATCCCAACTCCAGGCCAGGTCGAAAAACTGGAAATCACCAATAAAATTGGATATAGGAATGTTGGTAATCATGGTGGATGGAAATAATCCACCAATGCTATGGAAGAAAGGTCGCATTGAGGAATTACACCCTGGAAAGGATGGTATAGTACGTGTAGTTACCGTGCGGACATCAAGTGGGCTATTTAAGCGTCCTGTAGCTAAACTTTGTTTGTTGCCAATGGAAGGAAACTCAACTAATCATAATGAAGCTGATCACTGAACATCATGGCGCAAGAGAAGATCACTGTTTACTTCAGAAGTCCGGAGACACTTCAGGGTGCGCGAGGATGTTCCGGGATTCAAGAGCTGTGAACGGAATCCACTCGGTGAGGGTTTCTATTGGGTATTTCTCGGCGCACGCTTACCAGTGCAAGTAGACTCATTGTGGTACTAGATTTGTCGGAGTTAAATTTAAATGTTCATAAGAATAGGGTATTGTACTATAGGTATTGTAAGAGGAGATCTTTTTGAAACCATTGTACCGTCAATCGTCCATCAATATACTTGTGTCTATCGTATTTGAAGAAATGTTTAAATTTTATGTAGTAATTCGTTAATTAGTTAATAAATGTAACGTAAATGTAATGCAGTTCGTCAATAAATACAATATCAAAATACACTGCGGATAATCAATATACAGCCCTCATGGTGAATAATTTAAAATTTGTCGTTTCTGAGTTTTGATTTTTCAAAGCTAACCGATGGTCTGAAAAATCTTTTTCCCATTTTTTTCCAAAAATACATTTTATAACAATTCAATACTTTCGAACTACGGACCGATCCAGATAATCGACATATTAAATTGAAACAATGAGCTATTCAGGGGGTCTCCGTAGCCACATTGGTTACGCGTTCGCTTAGTAAGCGATCGATCGTGAGTTCAAAACACAGGGCCCTCATTGACCATCTTTGTGTTGTTACAGAATAGCTACGTCCACGCAACAATCATCATCGATGGAGATCGATCCACGGTCGAAATAAGATGGATTCATCCATACAACTGCTCTTCCCTGCAGACACATCGGGCTACTGTTCTATAAATAACTCAACAATGATCAATCAACTGTCTCCGCTGTCCGGTGGTCCAACTGGATAATGGAAGAACAGAAAGAATAACTCTTACGCCTAAATGGCTACGGTGGGAATGTACCATATGTAATGGTATAGAAGGAATACTGGCGAATGGCAACTGTGTAATGTGCTAATTATAGATATGATAACCATGTGACATGTACACGATTAAAATTCGGCTCTGTTACAGCTAAAATGCTAATGAGCCCTAAATAAATAAATGGGATAAAAAAAAGAGCTATTCAGATATTACATTTACGAAATAATTGGATTCTAGTCGCATAAATCTACTATAGTTGTATACAAATATTAAACGAAGACTGAATACATGTTAACTTTGAAGAATCATAACTCAAAAATGAGAAAAAAACGCATATCTAATTTTTGGATGTGTTATGCAAAATAAGCCTCAGTTTTCGAGAAAAAATATAAACAATACAGCGCCCTTGGTCCCGAGACCATGTATACTATAAAAAACAAATACAATCAATAATAACTAAAACGAAATTAAATGTAATATTTTTTCGAAACAATAGCTAGTTGGTTATAAGTCGATGACATGAAGCGGTTTGGTAGTTCAAAAGTTAGGAATTGGAAAAAAAGTCATTTTTGAAAAAAATGGGAAAAAATAAGTATTCGGACCACCCTAAAACAAAATGGTCATCCTAACGAAAAATATAAAAAAATGTGGGTCAAATATTTTGCGATAGGGAATAGGACTACCAATTTTTACGAATATCTGAGAGCCACTATAGAGAAATTCCAAATGAAATAAATAAATGACAAAACATGAGCATTTTTGATTCGAATGAAATTTCTAAGACACTATTTCGGTACAACTCATAGTTTTTGAAATATAAATTATCAAATATTTCTCTTACTAAAATCGATATGCCTTTTCCGAACATTACACTTGAGTCAAAAAAATCCCAATTGCTATGGAAAACTAATATTTCCTCCAACCTAAACGAAATACAAACTTTCATTCGAATAAAAAATCGTCCTGAAAATGCCGATTTTAAAAACATGTCGTAATTAAACATTAAACATTGAAATCGGCATTTTCAGGACGATTTCATTTGGAATTGCTCTATATCAGTTTGACAAGGAATATAGTTGCATTTGCGCTTGCGAATCAGTGAATCAGCGCCTCCATGTTGAGCTTCTTTATGGAGACGCATTATCATTCGTTTATAACAATAAAAGTAGAACATATTAGGCGGTCTAAAAAGTCCTGCGGTATTTCCGCGAGGTGTCGTTGTAAGCGCGTAGTTCTAGTTGTATTCATTGTATCGAGTCATACTATAGCTTGTTGTAAAGGTATTTTTGCGCGCTATAATATATTCCTTGACAGAGTTTTGTTTGGTTAAGTCGTTCGTGAGTTATAGTGTCGCAAATATGGAGCAAAATAAAGAGAAAATCCGACATATTTTACAGTACTACTATGACAAAGGCAAAAATGCATCTCAAGCTGCCAATAAAATTTGTGCAGTTTATGGACCCGATAAGGTTTCCATTTCCACCGCACAACGATGGTTTCAACGTTTTCGTTCTGGTGTAGAGGTCGTCGAAGATGCGCAGCGCTCCGAAAGGCCTGTCGTCGAAAATTGCGACAAAATCGCTGAATTAGCCGAGAAAGACCGGCATAGTAGCTGCCGTAGCATCGGCCAAGAGCTGGGGATAAGTCATCAAACCGTTATTAACCATTTGAAGAAGCTTGGATTCACAAAGAAGCTCGATGTATGGGTGCCACACACGTTGACGCAAAAAACATCTTTGACCGTATCGACGCATGTGAATCGCTGCTGAATCGCAACAAAATCGACCCGTTTCTGAAGCGGATGGTGACTGGCGATGAAAAGTGGGTCACTTACGACAACATGAAGCGCAAACGGTCGTGGTCGAAGCCCGCTGAAGCGGCTCAGACGGTGGCCAAGCCCTCATTAACGGCCAGGAAGGTTCTGCTGTGTGTTTGGTGGGATTGTCAAGGAATAAAGGGTGTGTCACATCAAATTGCATCACGGAAAAAACGCTGTAGAAATTTAATTTTTAGGAATTATATCTTCAGCTTTCGCTTATAATCAGATAAGAGTGTATAGATCACGTTGGCCATGCTTCACTGTCAATTTTTCGTAAATTTGGAAAAATGTCGTCGAACGAAAAAGAGCGTCGTGAATTAATCCTATGCACTCATTTCGAGAAGTGTGCACCCGTGGCCGAGTGGTTAGCGTCATAACTAACATGCCGGGTGTTCGGGTTCGATTCCCGTTCTGGTCGGGGGAATTTTTCGTCAAAGAAATTTCCTCCGACTTGCACTGTGATCACGCGTATTCTAGAGCTTGCCACTCAGAATGCATTCAAGGCGTGTTATTTGGCATAGAAATCTTAACTAAGTACTAATAAAAATGACGCAAGTAATACTACGTTGAGACGTCGAAGTTCCTCTAGGAACGTTACTGCCATTGAAGAAGAAGAAGAACTCATTTCGAGAATCCGGAGTTGTCACATCGGGACATCGGTAAGATGCTGGGAATCGTCCAATCCACGGTCAGCAGAGTACTAAAACGATACTTCGAGAACCTAACCATCGACCGGAAGGTGAAGAACGGCAAAAATGGATGCTCCGTCAGTGAAAAAGATCACAAGCGCGTAGTTAAGCAGTTTAGACGTGATCCGAGAAGTTCATTCGTCCAGCGGACCAAGCAGCGGGAGGGCCTGCGTACATACAAGGTTCAGAAGGCTCCTAACCGCGACGAAAGGCAAAACATGGTGGGGAAGACGCGAGCCCGGAAGCTGTACACCAAAATGCTGACGAAGCCGCATTGCCTGGTAATGGACGACGAAACCTACGTCAAAGCGGACTTTCGTCAGCTGCCGGGCCTGTTGTTCTTCTCCGCAGAGGACAAATTCAGCGTTCCGGAGGAGATTCGCAAGCAGAAACTATCCAAGTTTGCCAAAAAGTACATGGTGTGGCAAGCGATCTGCTCTTGTGGAAAGCGGAGCGCCCCCTTCGTGATGACCGGCACGGTAAACGGGCAGGTTTACCTTAAGGAGTGCCTACAGATGCGCTTACTACCACTATTCAAGCAGCACGAAGGCCCGACCATCTTCTGGCCGGATCTTTCGGATAGGCCGGAATGGTGGCTTCGTGCCACTATTCAAAGGACGTGTTGGAGTAGTACGAAGTCAACGGGGTCACCTTCGTGCCAAAGGAAATGAACCCGCCCAACGCGCCGGAGCTTCGCCCAATAGAGAAATATTGGGCGATTATGAAGCAGGCCCTCCGGAAGAACCCAAAAGTTGTCAAATCGGAGGCGGACTTCAAGAGAAAATGGATTTCTGTTAAAAAAAAAACTACAACCTGACGTTGTACAGAACCTTATGGACGGGGTAAAGAGGAAGGTGCGAGCATACGGGCTTGGGCTCGAAGTATGAATAAAAAGAAAATGCCAAAAGTTGTTTAATAGTTTTTATTTTACTGTCTAAAATTTTCAAAAGGATCGGTCTATTGGGCGAATTTCTACAGCGTTTTTTCCGTGATGCAATTTGATGTGACACACCCTTTATCAAAAAAGCATACGGACACATTTAAGTATAAATTAAACAAGAACGGGGTCTCAAAATTCTAAAACAAAAATCCAAGATTTGGAAATATAAAACAAAAAAATTGTGTCGCGCAAAACGTTTAAAATTCTGAATCTGATATGTCTAGAAAAGTTTCCCACGTTTAAATACAAATTAGAGCATCACTGAATCTTTAAATTGCCAAAAAAAGATTTCAAATTTTATTAATTTTGTTTATACAGCGCGGACTCGATTATATACATTCTCCGATTTCTTTTCACTGTATATAATCGAATCCTGTATATAATCGAGTCAAAAAAAATATTTTTTATTCGTTTTTTATGCATGAATTATTCGTTTATTGGAAATAAAAGAACAATTTAATTTTTGATTCATCCCCTTAAAGTCAGAAAATACCTTACTCACATGAAAGAAGTATTTTTTCCCAGAATCTCTCAGAAGGTGATAGATGATCATGTTTGATGAAAACAATCCTCCTACGCATGTGTGCGAATATCAATAATGACAGAGCTATAGAACTTTTGTTTTGTTTCGGATTCTGTTGCTTCAAACTGACTGTACACTAAAAAGTACGCTGCGTAAGCCAATTCTATTGCCTTCATTTGAAAGATGAGGAAATTTAGTACAGGATATAGTAGTGGAACATCTAAATTAGAAGATTCAAATAACTATTTTGGAAGTGAAAATTTCAAATTCGGTAATTTCTAATGTGTGATTATTAATTTTATCCCAAAAAGTATTGAACTTGATTGTTCCTATCAATAAAACCAATGTTATCAAACCACTCTAAAATTGTTCTTTGACATCCAACTTCTATCTTTCTCAATTTCACTGCAATATCGATATGAACAATTCATGGTGAAAATTCAAGCAAAATCTTCAAAAATCACAATTTTTACTTCACTGTACATATAATAGCCGCTTCAATTCAACCTTAACGTTCGAAGGTTACATTTTTTCTTGAAACAAGTCATATTTGAAATGTAATAAAAAAATTTCACACTGTATATAATCGAGTCCGACCTGTACCTCAATTTTTGATGAAAACTTTTCTTGATAATATTTCTTGATACACCATAGTATAAGATGAACTTTCGATATTTTTTTCAAATTTTTATCTCGAAGCTGTTGTGAATAACGTGCCAAAAAAATTAAAAGTACGGTTTTCATCGTATATCTTATGGTGAACCACGTAGGAGTTAAAAAATGGCCAAAATTTCTTATCTAAATCTATAAAAATGGATTTCTGTCTGTCTGCCATAAAAATGAAACACAAATTTCGACATTTCTCGAGAACTAATCAAGCAAATGAAACGAAATTTGACATATGGAGGTTTTAGGATGCAATAAACGTCTCGATGGTGGTTAGACACTCCACCCTCCTCTCTAAGGGCGGGCTGCCATATAAATGAAACACAAATTTCTGCATTACTCGAGAACTAATCAAGTAAATGAAACGAAATTTGGCATATGGAGGTTTTAGGGTGCAATAAACGTTTCTATGGTGGTTAGACACTCCACCCCCCTCTCAAAGGGCGGGCTGTCATACAAATGAAACACAAATTTCTGCATTACTCGAGAATTAATCAAGCAAAAGAAACCAAATTTGGCATGTGAAGAATGTTTCTGTGGTGAGTAGACACTCCTACCAAACCCCCCCCCCACCCCTTCTCTAAGGGGTGAAGAGGGGAGGGGTCTGTCTTTATTCTATCATATTTTCTGTATCAAACATCTATTCCATTCCAACGCAGAAACATGTTATTTGAAAGTGGTTGGAAAATCTTGAACGAGAAATGTGTCTGAAAATAAGTTGATATTATAATGATGAGTTTTGGTAGAAGTACTAGGAATTTTATAGTAAAAGTTAAATTCAATGGGGTCGATTAGAAGATCAATCAATGAACAGTTCTACGATTGGACTCATGAACTTGCGTTTAGTAGGAAAACGTGAATGTTTGAAGGTATTGATAAAAAAACAAATTTTGGGCGAGACGAAGTTTGCCGGGTCAGCTAGTATACAATATTTTCCATAGAGCTAGATTTGGTTTGGGGGTTCTTTTTACTTCCATACCCAGCAATGCCCTTTGTACTCAAGCCTATTCTGCCGTTCTACGCATAGTTGTCCCATGTTCCTAAATCAGCAACTGAGAAAAACGCAATCCAAATTTTCTAACATATTTGTCTACCAGAACCTTGAAGCTTTTCTGTTTAGCAATACAGTGGGTTTTTTATAAGCAGAAAACCATTGTTTAATGAAATGTGGAAAGATTTCCTCAATTGAATCAATCCATCTTAGTTACGGGTTTAAAAATTCATGGTGGGACAGTTATGCCTATAATATCAGCATGGGACAATTGAACTTGATGTTGTTTTCTGAAATACTGGAAACAAACAATAAGTTCTTTAGTGTTTTCCAGAAGAGTATGCATAAAAACATCGTTTTCTGATGAAGGGACTGATCTGCAATACCTTTGCTGAATCTAAATCTCATTGTTATAATGCATTCGCTAACAAGGTGAACACGTGTTCTGTTAACCTTTTTTTCATTTGTTTGAAAATTAATTCGTTCTTTCAAACCAGAAACGACTGCATTAGCCCTACTAGAAGCGTGACATGAAATTTTTGTACTTGAACTGATTCATTTATTATGGATCTATAAAAAATACATGGTGGTACAGTTATGCTTAAAAATACCAACATAGGACAATTGAGGTTGTTGTTTTAGAAGCTGTGAACAAACTATAAGTTTTTTTTGTGTTTTTCCGGAAGATTAGGCGTAAAAACATCGTTTTATGAAGAAAAGTGAAAATTGTCAAAAAATTAACATGAGACAACTATGCGTAGAAAGGCAGTATATTGTTCATGAAAATGGAATGAACTTAATGCTACGAGATTAACTGAAGGATTTCAGTTATCTTTCTTCGTCTCGTTCTAGCGAGATTTCTGAATTCATTCGATCAGACCAAGCTTCCTTAATTCCGTTCAGTGGCTGCAATGGAGCATGCTCATCCGAATAGCTAAATTGATACCAATCAGTGACTTTTGAAGTATGTCGTTCGTTATGTTCGTTTTATCACCGCAATACTTTCCATTCTGCTATGGAGGAATTCGCTTGCCACAGAAACGTTTCAATTTAAACTGCGCCCTTCTTCATGAAAACCTTTTTGTAACATATAAACGAAGAAAAACTTGTCTCAGAAGAGAAATCATCATTAGTTTTGTGCTAGCTGTTGTTTCGGTTCATTTTTTTTTTCGCTTTGAGCTACCAAAGTTGGTTGAGCTTTGTCTCTATCGAACTGCGGCTTAAAGCGCAAAGAAAAATTAGAATGATTGCTGTGCAACAATAAGCAAAAAGTTGTTATTTAATTATCGCTACTTTCCAATCATTAGTCCCAGTCCAGCAGTCAGGGGGGAAGCGCGCAAAATAGCTTCACTTGCGGCGGAGCGGTGGGGAAGAAATATGAGCTCATTGGAATCCGCCGGGTGGGCCCCTGGTGGGAGGGGTGGAACGCCTCGAAAGGGGCCCCGAGAGGGATGAACGTTAACATTTCCAACGTGCTCATTAGTCATTGGGAACTGGAGTGGAACAAATCCCTCGTTTCTCGTTCTGTGTTTCGCTTTTGCTTGTTTTCAGTCAATATTTAACCGGATTAGTACGAGATTCTGTTCCGAATCTGATCCACGAGAGTGAAGTGAATATTTGTCGACGAAATGAAGAGGCTGCCCACACTAATCCTGCCGGTTTGGTTGTTGTGGATTGTGGGTGCTCGAGAAGAGCTGTACGAAAGTTACATTTTTGTGTTTTTGATGAAAGCTCGCTGAGCGGAGGATTGTCGAGATTTGTTTCCAGCTACGATCGGATGTTTAATCCAATGGGTTGTTAACTTTCAATGAGTTGTTTAAATTCGGTAAACCATGTGCGAGTTCCGAATAGAATGGAATTAACATGTGAGGGTGTGTGTATGACTGGCTATACGGAGTTGATACTCATTTGGGTTTTGTTTATGACGAGATATAAAAGACTCGTTTGATAATTGAACTAAATTGCGTTTCCCAGAGACAAATACATGAGAATGATTCTTTGAAATGGTTTCATTACAGCTCTTAATCCGTGAGCCCCGCAATTCACAGCGTTTCACACGAGAGGGACGCAATTTCCGCACCACTGTTCGTGTTTAAAAATGCCATTAAAAATTGTAATGATTAAAAAATTTCAACTCACCAGCAGCGGCTTCCGGCAAAAGTCATTACCATGTTTTGTGCGCGTAATAAGTTGAAAAATACAGTTTATCTTCACGCCTGGTTCCATATTTCTTGTTCCACTTTGGACTCAAATGAAGGAGTGGGGTAAAACTGCGACGGACGTAAATAAAATTCTTTTAATTTTTAATGCATCTCGCATTAACGTTTTCCACATTCATTTATATTACATTATGCAACAACCGGGGCGGCGGCGGTGATGCGCTCTAAAATTTCACTCTTCTGTGTAATATTATCTCAGTAATTTTTCCTCTGGTTCTATAGAGCTCGACACGGCCTTTACAGCAGAATGGTCCTACGCGGAATAAAGCTAAATAACATCGGTGAGAACAGTTCCTGCGGCAGGATTGCGCCAACATTCCCAAACAAAAGCAGAACAAGACAATCGCGGTGTGCGCCTTAAGAATTCAGTTCCTAGCATTCTGTTCTGTTGGTGGCGACGGCAGTTGCAGCTAAGAGTCACAAAGCGTGGCTGCGTATGCATCCGAAGAAATGCTGCAGCATTTCAGAAGCAGGAGCAAACGGGTTTTCATCTTCTGTTGAATTAATTGCGCAAGTGACACAATTATGAATTTATGCCCGAGACATGATTTCGAGATCTCTCGTACACAATAAGTCAAGTCAGAATAATGTAGTGCAAATTTATAAACGCAGTAAACTAAATGTCGGTTTGAATAATAGCCAGAGGTTCAGTTTCCTTTAGAGTCGAGTTTTGATTAACATTTTCCCTGTAAGAAAGACATCGGCCCACGATTAGTAAACTAAGCACATATATCAATTCGAGCGTTCACAGCGTAAGATAAATTACAATATTAATGGCATCATCAAGATACAAATTGTCTTATTTTATTTCATCAGAACATTTCATTCATTAATTTTAAATGCTACCAGTATAAAAAAAACAAGCGAAATAAATTGCTACACCTAGTTGCTATAAATATGGAAATCATCGATTCATCTTGCTGTGAACGCTTCCTTCGTCTTCTCGCCCATCGTTCCCCTCCTCCCCTTCTCCTTCTAGTGCTCAATCACACCTCCATCCCAAAAAGTACACACAATCGACCCCGATCTCGTTCGAACGGTAACTAGGTGATGCTCAATTTGAATAATTTAACTTCATTAATTTCACGTTGGCGATAATAAAACGAATATTTCGCACTCCAGCGGACTCGCGGGAAAGTGACACCTCCGGGCCCCGGATCTCGGGGTCCACCCTTCGATTAGGATCGAGATAATAAGCCGACCGACTGA
The DNA here is from genome assembly GCF_029784135.1 of Toxorhynchites rutilus septentrionalis. Lineage (NCBI taxonomy): Eukaryota > Metazoa > Arthropoda > Insecta > Diptera > Culicidae > Toxorhynchites > Toxorhynchites rutilus. The sequence goes on from NC_073745.1 coordinate 24,824,534, forward strand.
TGGGAGGGGAGAGAGAGATTTTCGAACCGATGGTGTCGGCATGATTGGGGCGAGAGCGATGGAATTATACCCCCAACCCCTTCTTTTTAGGCCGAGTGGGTGGTGCGTGTAAATACAGATTTCATGCCGGAGTGGTTGTTCCAGAATTTAGGGTTGTGAGTGTTTGGCCAGATTTGTGTACTAATATCTCTGGTGTTCAATCGATGTTCATGCTATGTACCTTTTCGAAGAATCTGTGATATCCCAAAAGCAAACATTTCAAATACCGCTTCTTTTGATTTCGTCCCCTGAATTCTATGTAATACATTGGACTCAGCTGGAATTCATTGTGTGAATTGTATAAATTTTCTAATTTTCACGGATACACTTCAGTCACAATTGATCAGTGTTAAGTCAAAGAGGACCAAGTCGCAAAATTGAAAATTTCGAGTTATTGATTACATTTGGTTAAGCTACATAAGCTACATACCACATTTATCAGATTTGGAAAATCACGCATACAGCAGGAATAATTGATCGAAATTGTTATGATTGATCAACGAAAACCCCTCATAGTATGCTGTCAGAGTGGACCATGTAGGGGAAAAGGGGGGAATTTGGACCACCTAAGCAAATCGCCTAATATTTCCAAAAAAATGTCACATTGTATACTAAGCTACACTTGTTTTCTCTCAATCAAAAATGTTTAATCATTATATCAATCATCAAATTAACAAATATATCATAAAAAAGAGATGATTTTTGGACATCAAAATTTGATGCGGAGTGATTTAGACCGTCTGTGGGTTGATTTGGTCCAGTGTGTGTTTCATCGAAAAAAACATATTTATGTTTATGTAAAGTATTTTGGAATAATGCTACAATCAGTAACAGTGTTCTAGGATCGATGCCAGGTGTCTTGGCCAGATTCCAGACCAGAAAAATTGGATTGAGACCATCTCGAATTCTGCATGGATTTTTTCACTGTTGTTCGAGCATTTTCAAACAATTTCAATGCTTAGTCAAAGAAAATCCGTTCTTGATAGCCTGCGTTGCTCTTTCAAGCTCATCCTTCTCCCAACGTTGTCTACCCATCCCCTTTTTGTAATTCAGCGGCATCTGAAATCAATTAGACCAAAGAAAAACCTCAAATCTGTAGGACCAATTCACCCCACAGAAACGTGTTCATGTTACCCCACACAACATGCAAAAATTAAAATGCAATTGAGTTCATTTATTGTTATCAAACTTACAGTTTCGCTGCATCAAATTGTTCCTCTTCTGTAGGCGAACAGAACTTTACTGCACAATACACGAAAAGTTTGTTTAATCAGCAGGAAAAACCTTAAAACCACGATCGGAAAACTCACATTTTTGACAATCAAAGTGCTTGCTGTATTCATGCTACCATTTCCTTCCACCTGTCGAATTTTACCAAAGTTTTTTTACGTTAGTTACATACGGTTCAACAATAAAAGAAGATGACATTATAAAAAATCCAAGTTGAACCGTACTTTTTGAGATAATGGGGTGGTCCAAATCACCACGTGCTACCCTACAGCCGGACTAAATACATGTGGAAAGCAGATTCGGCTGGACGGAGCGGTTTCATCATTCCAAAGAAATTAGATCGCGATTTTAGTTGTTTTGTACAAACAATATTCAAATAATTTAACCATCGGTCGTTTTTCAAACAGAACGAATTTATTTATGTTGTTAAATGACACAATCGCAATTTACCTCCCTTCGTCTAAAGCCAGGCGTATCGCTGGCGTGCTGGAAGTATTTTTGAACCGGCACAACGAATTATTGAAATACTTCAAATCACACTTGCTCGGTTTACAAAATGACAATCACATTATTGTCATCAATTCTCATAAAACATCTGCTGGAGAGCACGCGTCTAGATTCAGGGGGCAAGCGTTACTAAAATCATAGAAGGTGTCTTCACAGTGACGCGAGAAATTGTGATTCGAAGAAAAAACAATAATCTAGATTTCATTATTAACGCACATCGTTCATACGACTCTCTCCATGTTCTTCTTCGATAGCACTAACGTTCCCCACGTTCGCCTTCTCATCGTAGTATTACTTGCATCATTTTTAGTAGTGCTTTGTTGAGATTTCTATTTCAAACAACAAGCCTTGAATGCATTCTGAGTGGCAAGCTCTAGAATGTGTGTGACCACCAAGAATGCCAACCTTCCTGATTTTTCAGGATTTCCCAAACTTTTTGACACGCTCCCTGATATCCTGACAATCACTCAACTTTGCCTGATTTTTCTGAAATGATCCCCAGTCCGCACTTGTATAATGTTTAATCTTTTTTTGTTCATTATTTGTATATATCGATGCGATTCGCTTTATCGAAGACACCCTATCGACATCTCTTAAATTCTATAAGATTAGCACGCCCAAAGGCTGTTCCAAATCGTTATATTTTAAATGAAAATAATTACCTGTTTGTTTTTCGAATACTTAAAACACGTAGTCCTAATTCTTACTTCACAACTGCCAATACATTTCCTGATATTTTCACAAAAACTCATCATCATGAGCATAATCTTTCGAAATTGATCTCGAAGCTGGACTTATTTATTATTTTCGTAGCTCCATTATGAGCTACTAATCAATAAATTCCCATAACTACTACTCGCAACAAACTAAAGGAATTTCCAGAATGAGTCAATGAGATAGCCGTCGTGTTCCATCAGAGCAACACCAAACTTCATGTCTTCTTGACAACATGACAATTCATTTTGGAGTCTGGCTGAAATGTGTTATCCCACCAACTAAACTAATCGGATATTGCACCTTCAGATTATCACAGGTTAAGGTCCTTGCGAAATTTTCTCATGCACACGAACTTCGACACTATGGACAGCATAGAAAATATATTTCTTTTATATATAGAACAGTTATCGATGAGAAAGCAAACATATTCTGAGAAGATAAAATTTTCAAGCTGTGCGAAAGATGGCGAAAGATTGTGAAAACTGTGCACATAAATTTGAATAAATGTATGTCTGCCTATAAAAATCATGCGTTTGTGTATCCAAAAATCGGTCCGAACTTCCGGACAACACAATATGAGCTATCCTGATTTCTCCTGATTTTTATTTTCATTTTCCCTGATTTTTGAAAATCATAGTTGGCAACACTGGTGACCACAGTGCAATTCAGGAGAAACAGGTCTCTTCTCTCTTGGAAAGCACTAACGTTCCAGTGGAACTTTTTGCCTTCTTAACGTAGCATTACATGCGTCATTTTCATTAGTAGTACCTAGTTGAGATTTCTATGCCGAAAAACACGCCTTGAATGTACTCTGGAGGGGCAAGATCTAGAATATATATATAAATATAATATATATAATATGTATAAAGCATTTTCCTAGAGATTTCAGCAACAACACGATCTCAAACGTAGGCGAATATCTAATATATCAACGAATAAATACTGATAATGTCATTCACGAATATCAACAACGCAGACATTGGTTTCCCAATTCATGAAAGATACCCAGCAGTTATAAGTTCAACCGTGCATATAAAAAAAAGAAGTGCATATTTTCCTACAACGAGACAGCATTTGAACGATATGAATATTGATGTTTCTCATTTTATTTATAAACATTACGACAAAAATCTATTACTCTATTTCTCTTTACATTTAACTTTTTTACATCAAGAAACATCATACCAACTTCCGTTGAAATCGTTTCATTCGTCTTTTAATCGATCACATAATAATTTGGTAGATCGTTAAAACATTCAAACACGTGTCAAATACATTATTTATGTTTTATTTAACACTCAAAATATTTTCTAGAAATAATTTAAATGGCAGAACAACGTTTGCCAGGTCAGCTAGTCATTTATAATATTGATATAATATCTGTTTATCAGATTGAGATGTTCGAAAGGGTACATTCATAAGCACCCCTAGGGATCAGTACACTACAGAATCTACACAAATTTCACAAGGGAACACTCACGGTCATAAAATATCTAATCTGCATCACCTGGTGATATCATTATTACGACCTACCACAAACAATGTTTCAGACAAGTATAATATCGTCGATCGAACTTAAATTTTAGAAAACACTGTAAGACGATGGATTCTTATCGTATTCAGTTAAATTAAATGAACTAAAGAAACAAACACGTTACAAACATGTTACAAACAGGACAAGCTAAATAAAACCGTTTAAAAAGGAGACCGATTAATATTTCTGTATGAACGGATTTATCAATAAGGATTTTTATGTACATTTATGAACATCGATACAAAAAAAACTAGAGAATGTCGAGTTTTTCGTGTTAATGTTGGAATATCTATATGATCATTTTTCAACTGTTCACTATTGAAAATAGAAACTATAACTAATGGTTCTGAATTTTTTCTACCTCTACAACTCTTACAACGAGTTCGAAGTTCAGTTCAGTTGATGTATCAAACGGGATTTCTAGAGTCATTATTGGGAGTAAGGGAAAGTCGAGACACTCATGTATGATTGATAAATTATTTTTTAATTAAGTTTTAATGATGTTCAAACTTGCAATACAGTGTATCAATTGATTTGACACTTACTGTGTACACCCAGCTTGCCTTCTGTCAAAATAGTAAATAAAAACATATAAGTGATCTGCGAAGAACAGTTCGAGGTAAATTTTCGGCTATAGAGCAATTCCGATGAAATGATATTTTTCCTAAATAGTTCATTGATTTTCTTACAACTTTGTGGAACTTCATATTTCAATCAGACATCTGGATTTAGAGTTATGATTTTTTTAAAGAAAGATCAAAGTAATTTTGGATTCACCCTTTTCAAAAATCAGCCGTAATTAAAATTTGTCATATGACAACGGAAGTTGTGAGTTTAGGTGGTTTCCATCATAAGTACCATGTACCAAAAAAAAAATGGAAAGGGCCGGGTCAAATTTTGCTGTTTTTCGGACGATTTGGGGTGAAACTGATCTATATAATCTTTCATCGAATCCGAGGCAAGATTTTTCATGTTTTAGTTTCGACGGACGGTCAAAACAATTTGATTATCTCCTTCTTTTTCGTCAGATGTCCACTAACTACGTTTGCAACTGCAACCGGATGTCATAATTTGTCAATCACATTGAAAATCAACCGTATGGAAAGATTTTGGAATCAAATGATAGCTTAGTTTGTTAGCCATCACTTACTATCAATTTCATTCAATTTTGTATAACTTTATTGGGCAATAAATTCGGCATAAATCATATAGATGCAGAAAGTAAATAACCTAACAAAAATAAAAAAATTGGTCTTCGTAGCCACATTGGTTGCGCGTACGCTTAGTACGCGATCAATCGTGAGTTCAAAACTCAGGGCCTCATTGACCATCTTTGTGTTGTTACAGAATAACTACGTCCACGCAACAATCATCAGCGATGGAGATCGATCCACGGTCGAATGAAGATCGATTCATCCATACAACTGCTCTGCTCTGCAAGAAACATCGGTCTGCTTTTCTATTAAGAACACAACAATGATCATATGAACTGTCTCCGCTGTCTGGTAGTCCAACTGAACAATGGAAGATCAGAAGGAATACTCTTACGCCGAAAAATGGCAACTGTGTAATGTGTTATTTATAGATATGATAAACATGTGACTCTGTTAGAGCTAAAATGCTAATGAGCCTAATATAAACAAATGGGATAGAAAAATAAAAACCTAATAAAATGCAAAAATATGTAAATTTTTATACAGTATTACTTTGATAAAAGTTTGTGATGCGATGTAGAAAAAAAACCATTGGATTAAACCCCCTACAGGAAGAAAAACGTAACTTTTGGATGATGTTTTTCATTTTTCTTTTCATTTCATTTCAATTATTCTTTGCTATTAGGGCTATTATTTCAGTTCTCACTTCCGGCCAGGAAAACTTTGACAGGGATGTTAAGTACGAGCTTTATTCTCGATGAAGTAAAAAGTACAAAAATCAATATCATTTCAGTAAAATCAGGAAAAATTGAATGTTTGTCAAGATAGCAGGGAGCGTGCCAAAAAGTCTAATAAATCTTGAAAAATCAGGAAGTTTGGCATCTCTGGTCATAGATTATGGGCCTGATTCTCGAATACACTTCACGGTGGAAACGGAATGAAACGTATCCGCGATGACAACGGTACGGTGTCGACATCTGGATACGAGGTTAGTTTCCCACTAAACTTATCATTATAATATCAAATTATCTTCAGATGAAATTTTTATATGAGATTATTATAGCACATGAAGAAAACAAAGTTTTCTACTCACATTGAATACCAGTTTGATACGAAGAAGTTAATTTTCATAAATGATTTTTTTATTTGAAAAGTGCTCGTCCTGCTTGAAAACTCATTATTATCTTCGATAGTTCACTAACTCGTAAAACGTAGTTCAATGGCGTGCCGTTTATTTCGTTTCCACCGTGGAGTGTATTCGAGAATCAGGCCCTTTGTTTCGAATTGGATTTCGATAGAAACCATGTACCTAATTTTTAGAAACAACTGCCTCTACGCAAACCTACAACTATTCCCTGAAAAATTCATGGTGTTACCTCTGTTACCATTGCCTCTGAACAAGCCTTCCTGTTTCGTACAAACAAAATGATTCTTCAAAATATCGTTTTCATTTCATAAAGCTCTTGAAATCTTATCCGGGGAAGCAACTGTATTGGGATTCTTCTTATTTCGTCTTTCTTCCGTATTGGAGTGTCTCCTAACTATCGAGAATTGTTCTTGTCGGATGCTGACATCCCGAAAAAAAGAGTATTTTTATATTTTCGAACACTCATTCATGCTGTCTTTGCTGCTTTTCCAATCCCCATTTTGGTGATGAGCTAAAGCTAGAGCTAGATGAGTTAATTATCTCGCTTCCTAAAAACTAACCTCTGATCATTTGACTCGTTGCATCAGGTATGATAGATGTTCACAAACTCCAACATAAATAAACTGTAACTGATAGAGCAGCTTACGAATGGGAACTCCACCACAGCAAACGACCACATGAAGATACTAGTCAAAGACCAAAAAAGAAGCACAAGTTAATGGCTGGGAACGAGTCTAATTTCTGCACTCCATCAGAAAGAGAGAGAGAGAGAGAGAGAGAGAGAGAGACCTGACGGTAGATAGATGGACCCGAAGCAGCGAAGATCATGATGTTAATACGAGTCTGGCCGAGTCCTGTTAAGCACCTAAAGGGTGTGTCACATCAAATTGCATCACGGAAAAAACGCTGTAGAAATTCGCCCAGTAGACCGATCCTTTTGAAAATTTTAGACAGTAAAATAAAAACTATTAAATAACTTTTGGAATTTTCTTTTTATTCATACTTCGAGCCCAAGCCCGTATGCTCGCACCTTCCTCTTTACCCCGTCCATAAGGTTTTGTACAACGTCAGGTTGTAGTTTTTTTTTTGAATAGAAATCCATTTTCTCTTGAGGTCCGCCTCCGATTTGACAACTTTTGGGTTCTTCCGGAGGGCCTGCTTCATAATCGCCCAATATTTCTCTATTGGGCGAAGCTCCGGCGCGTTGGGCGGGATCATTTCCTTTGGCACGAAGGTGACCACGTTGGCTTCGTACCACTCCAACACGTCCTTTGAATAGTGGCACGAACCGAGATCCGGCCAGAAGATGGTCGGGCCCTCGTGCTGCTTCAATAGTGGTAGTAAGCGCTTCTGTAGGTACTCCTTAAGGTAAACCTGCCCGTTTACCGTGCCGGTCATCACGAAGGGGGCGCTCCGCTTTCCGCAAGAGCAGATCGCTTGCCACACCATGTACTTTTTGGCAAACTTGGATAGTTTCTGCTTGCGAATCTCCTCCGGAACGCTGAATTTGTCCTCTGCGGAGAAGAACAACAGGCCCGACAGCTGACGAAAGTCCGCTTTGACGTAGGTTTCGTCGTCCATTACCAGGTAATGCGGTTTCGTCAGCATTTCGGTGTACAGCTTCCGGGCTCGCGTCTTCCCCACTATGTTTTGCCTTTCGTCGCGGTTAGGAGCCTTCTGAACCTTGTATGTACACAGGCCCTCCCGCTGCTTGGTCCGCTGGACGAATGAACTTGACAAATTCAGCTTATTGGCGACATCCCGGACCGAACTTCTCGTATCACGTCTAAACTGCTTAACTACGCGCTTGTGATCTTTTTCACTGACGGAGCATCCATTTTTGCCGTTCTTCACCTTCCGATCGATGGTTAGGTTCTCGAAGTATCGTGTTAGTACTCTGCTGACCGTGGATTGGACGATTCCCAGCATCTTACCGATGTCCCGATGTGACAACTCCGAATTCTCGAAATGAGTGCGCAGGATTAATTCACGACGCTCTTTTTCGTTCGACGACATTTTTCCAAATTTACGAAAAATTGACAGTGAAGCATGGCCAACGTGATCTATACACTCTTATCTGATTATAAGCGAAAGCTGAAGATATAATTCCTAAAAATTAAATTTCCACAGCGTTTTTTCCGTGATGCAATTTGATGTGACACACCCTTTAGAAGCAGTGTAAAAACAACATCAGATTCATTTCGGCAAAGTCAAAAACGGACGTTAATTTATCGTCGACTTTTTATCAAATTATAAAGTTGAAGCTATCAGGCCAAAGCCATATACTACTTGCAGCGACGGGAAGAAACATGTGCTGCGGTTGATATGCCTGATGTCTGCAGCCAGCGCAGAGTCTGGTCTGTTGCTGCGAGCTTGGGGACTGACCTGCCCACCGGAGCCCACGAACCTCAACAGCAGCAGCACTCTCTGACGTGTGGAAAACAATCTGCTCTCATTATTTACTGCCATTTGTAAAACCGAAACTTTCAACACAAAACTTTTCATCCGACTGGACCGGGAGGGAAAATGGCCATCCATTTCTCGGAACTATATCATCGGGGGCAGTAGCCCCAGAGGGGCCATCGTAAGCGTGCGACGGTTCAATTTTTGGATTCCCGATTGTCAAAAATTGATCTATCTTATTCGATTGTTAGAATACTAAGCTCAAATACTCATCAAATCATCCATTTTTTAATAGTAAATGTAGATGACCTACAATTTACATCCGAAGACTGGAGCATCGTTTGCGCCACTTGGCAGCAACTGACCAACGGATCAGTGGATCCATGTTGGGAAATTGTTATACACGGATAAGACGGCTGCAGTAGGAAGAACATTTCATGTTTCGGACACATGTATCAACAAATCGAATGCGGCGGTCGGGAGAAATGTCTTACCACCGAACGCAAACCGGAATGGTGGATTGGCTCCGGCTCCTTTATCGTCATCATCATTTCCCATTTCGCACAAGAGACGGATGAAAAAGCTGTCTGGTAATAGTCCAAAAATTTCTCATTTCGCACCATTCCGCCCTCCGAGGGGGATACGAGCGGGACACAGCCTTGGATTCCTCCTCAAAGCGGCAGCGTTTAACTGGTCTGATTTATGGCGCTTGTGATTATGATTAAGTACGGGCGGTATAAAGGCACCAGTAGGAGGAGTTCCGCTTGCAGTTATTCTGGAGGAAAATTTTCGACAGGAAAATGAAGCTGAAAACAAGCGCCGCTGAATAGTGAATCTAAATCCGCTGGAAATGAATTATTTGGCTTATTCATTTCAACTGTAATGGCTTTGCAAATGACAGGGACCGGCTCACTGTGGAATGCCGTTTTCCATTGTTTGCTATTTATCGGCGGAATCCAGCGTGCATGTTCATCAACCAACTAACACATTACGATGCATATCGATTTCTCCGAGCTATGGGATCAGATCATCCACTGCTCGAATTAATTAATACCACCGGGCAAACACGGAGCCATTGTTCGCGCTATTGAATGGAGCGAAATTTTTGAAAATCCTCATGGAATTCATGTCTGTTTCGGTTTTATTGTAGCCATTCCCGGAGGCACTCAAAGTGTAATATTGCATTACTACGAAGAAATCCTTCGAACGGATGATGTTGGGTGGCGTATAATAGAAACCAAAGCAAGTGAGTGGCAAGTCCTCACCCACCACCCCCTAGCAGACAATGTGAAACGCCAGTTCTCGCCTGCGGGCTTGACGTGCATAAATTTAGCAGTGATCCATGTGTCAGCTTTTATTTCACTCATTCACACAACCATTCTGTCCGTCCGGCAGCCTCCCATCCATTCAATTCGTCGGTGCAATTGCGACAGCGAAGGCGGTCGGTGTTATGTTTCCTTATGTTGAACGTACGGATTGTTATGCCACCTCCCTCCCACATCCTTGTCTCTACACACACACATTTTCAAAATGATGTCAGGCAGAGATTGAGTTAGAAGGAGGCAGACAACGCGAGATCATTTTGCTCGTTCAGGTTGAAAAGTATGTGGCACCAGATTCCGGGCATTTATTCAGTTTGCCATTCACGGCACCAGAGTTGCCAATGTTTCAGTTTGAACTGGATTCTTCCAGGTTTTTTTTCTCGATCCAGTCAAATAGTTAAATCACAAAATCTTCCAGCTTTCACAATATTATCCAGTTTTACCCATTGTCCCTTCCTCATCCATCCTATTCATTGACCAATTTTGATTCTTGAGCTTGAGCTTGAGCTTGGGTAGACTGTACAATTCGTAGTTGCTCTCCGTGATTGACCTGAACCAACCAAATTGCACAAAGAACCCACAGAATGACGCTTGGGACTAGCAAATCATTCTCGTTGTGCAATTTTCGGTGATTCGAGCTTTAAATGGTCAATAACGACGCCGGCCACGTCCTTACAGTCACCAGGGGAAGGAAGGAATGTTAGTATGATATTCACCGCCCGAAGGCCAGAAGGGTCGCCTCTATAGCGTGGTTCCCTAGCGTTTATCATGGAAGGGATAGTTGTTAGTGGGAATGGTTAGGAATAATCAGGATTCACTGTGGTAAGTGATGTGATTCTAAAAACGTAAACTCTCAACTATACGGCGAAATGAGATTTGAAGAAAATATACATTCTTATCGGACCGGTCATGCATTTCGTCATTCATCGTGCGTAGTACATAGATATTTTTCCTGACCTGAAAAGGCCATAAAAAAACTCCTTCTCCTCTCGTTCTATATATTTTTATTCACTCGCGGAGACCAAGGTTATTTTGGCAACCTGAGAAGGTCGCAAAGAAGCGCTTGTTTCTTTGTTATTATGTTTCAACATATTTTCTAATAACGACGGTAAAGTTTATCTTTGAGCAACATGAGAAGGTTGCCGAGAAACTCCTGCAAAATTCAGTTAACCGACGAAATATTATTCAACCTGAGAAGGTCAACCAGAAAATCCCCCTGAAATTACTCGAATCGACAATATATTTAGTGATTCATTACTCGTATCATGTTTTAAAATTATTTGAACGCAGTGGCTGAGATTATCTCTGGTCAACCTGAAAAGGTCACCGATGAAACTTTTTACAGGGCAGCCAAAAAAATTCTATTTCCGGAAAAACGAGAACACGTATATGTTAGTTACAATTTATCACGCGACGGCTGATTCAAGCTTAAATTTAAAATCTGGAAATGAAAATGTGAAATGTAATCTGAAATATCTTTAAATGTAATGTAAATATATATAAATGTAATGTGAATAGCTGAAATTAGAAATAAAACATTTTTAAAATCGGAACTGCCACTCATCACCGGAATTCGAGTCCAAAAATTCCAAGCATCATCTAGAATCTATTTCTGCATGCAAATTCCATCTCTGAAGTGGATTGCTGTATTGAGTTCCGTACCATGTGAAAAACCACGCTAGCAGTAACAAGATGATAACTAAAGGGAAGAAATAATAATATACACAAATATACCCATCCCCACATCAAATTTCCCAAGAAACATGTTAAGGAGTATCAAAATAGAATGGACTTATCTCTGACCATATTTGCATCACTACTGACTACAAACAATAAATAATGCGCGAGCCCTAGCTTCATGCTGCATACGCTCAATTTGTGTTGGTTGGGATAGGGTTGCCAAGGCCCCGTTTTGCTCCAATGATACACGCACACAATCAAATAGCTTTCCTTTGGTATCAGCATGCAGTGTGCAGTGTTCGACACGGCGAAAAGTAAACACGAAATACACTAAACACAATACTAAACCCTTCCTCTAGTTTCCGACCGAGTTAAATTTACACACGCGACGAACTGGTGACCAAATTTGTTTACAATGCGCGGGAATATACGAAAGCAACTGCGCAGTTGTAATTGGTGATAGCCTCACTACGCAAATAAAATGCGATTGCTGCCGAATGCAAGCTTCGGGAAATTGTATGCAAAACACACACACAACACTAACAAACTCGACTGAGCTTCGCGACATGTATGAACATGTTGAATAAAATATGCGGCTCCAATAATCACATCAACAGCGTTTCAAAACATCGGAAATATCATTTTTTCACACTTTCCTACGAGATTGGAAAATCATCACATATCTCATGACAACCGAATGCCTTCAGTAAAAAGCTATACCGAACGTATAGCGGATTGAGCTATAACATTTTGGGGGTTCCCGGAATAAATCGCCACAGAAAACGACTGCAACAGAAACCACCGCTTATAAAATGTGTAGTAGGCTATAAATATTGTGGCGCGGTATTGTATTTCAAAACAAGAATTAACCGGGCAAACGTATCGCCCCAGGCAAACGTAACGCCCCGGGCAGACGTATACCGTCCGACGCTCGCTAGAGCTCGGTCGGACATTGCTAAAGGATCGTATCCTATGTTTCAAACTAACCGGGCAATCAGTGGATCCCAGGTTTGCGTGCGAGACACCGCCGCTTCCGACGGCGGGTCGGCGGTGGACTCGGATTGCGTCATCTTGGCGGCATGGGCCGCCTCGATTCCTTATCCTCGCCAAATGGGGACTTCGTCCCCATTACATTGTCCTCAGAATAAATTTCGAAAAACGAGAACAAGAGAATAAATTTATAATAGAAATGTGAGGCACATGATGTTTTTCCCGCGCCAAATATTTCTAGCCTACTACACTTTTTCTAAGCGGTTGTTTCTGTTGCAGTTGTTTACTGTGGCGATTTATTCCGGTCACCCATTTTGGGACACATAAGACGACGACGAATGATGCAAATAAAACCCAACGCGGAGCAAAAATAATAACGTCCGTACCCGATGACTGCCGGAGTGAAACTCCCTATTCATTGACCAATTTTGATACTTCACATTTACTGTTCGATCGATCCTAGCTAGCTGTGTATTAGAGTGCCAATTGATGTATTGGAAAAATAGACATTCGAATTTTCAAACGGGTCTTGATGAAAAATATTCATTCCCACGAAAAACTACGCTATGCAAAATATCAGCTCAATCGGACTTCATTTAGTAGTGTCGCAGAGCCATCAAAGTATCAGTTTTTTCAAAACCGATTTTGGAAATGCAAATTGGGGTTAAAAAAAACTTGATTCCAAATGTCTTCAAATTGCATAAAACGTCGAGATCTACTGTCATTCCGATAACAAAAATTTTTTTACAAATAATCAACACAACACACTTTTCAAACTCCGGTTTCATGTACTCCCTTGGGTGATTTTTCGATTTTCAGAGAACTTAAATTTTGACATCTGCGACAATATTAAATGAAGTTCGAATGAGATGATATTTTACCTAGAGTATTTTATCGTGCAAATCAACATTTCTCAAAGGTAGTTTGTAGCAGTTGCCACAACTGTTTTCATTATGTAATATTTTCGAATTATTTATTTACTTATTTATTATTGGTGTGTATATTTATTGGGTGTTGTTTATTTATTTCTAAACAAGCTGACCCGGCAAACTTCGTCCCGCCCAAAATTTATTTTTCCTTATCACATCCACGTTTTCTTACTAAGCGCTAATACTACCCTATAAAATTACCTTTTACTATAAAATTCCTAGTTCTTCTACCAAAATTCGATACCATTATAATATCAGATTATTTTCAGACACAATTCTCGTTCAAGATATGTCAACCATTTGCAAATAACATGTTTCTCCGTTACATGGAATAAATGGTTAATACCGAAAATATGATAGAATAAAGACAGCCCTTAATCAGACAATTCCTGTCTCGAGTTTTGCTCTTATCAACATACTCGGCGATCCATAATTATTTATATAGATAGAAGACGATTTAGGAATGCGTTTTATCAGAATTAAATCCATTTCCCTTTTGCGAACGAAGATCAACTTCGTTAGAGCAAACATTTGTGTTTCATTTTTATGGCAGCCTCCCCCTGTAGAGAGGGGAGGAGTGTCAAACCACCTTAGAAACATTTATTGCCTAATATCTTCACATGCCAAATTTTGTTCTGTTTTTTTATTAGTTCTTGAGTTGTGCAGAAATTTGTGTTTCATTTTTATGGTGCTGTGGTGCTGTTGATTTTATTCCTACTATGTAATAATTAAAATGTAAGTCTCAAATGAAGTGATAGTGAAACCAAGGGATTACTTTAAAGAAGCAATTGTGATATTAATTTCAAGCATTTCAAGATATTAGAACAATGTGTCCGAAATATGATTCAGAACGGTATAAACAACCCAAAACCAGATCGCAGCAGACGACCAACCACGGAGGCATCAAATTGTGCTGATTCACTATCTTTCCAGTAATAATGATAATGATGATGATAACGTGTATTGAACCTAAAGAGATTTAATAAAGACAGAATTAGTTAGTTAGCGGACGAGGACGGTCGTGACTCTTTTAGCTTTAGCTTTAGTTTAGTTTATCTTTTTTTTTTAAACTTCACTTCCCCATATGGGAAGATAAGTTGTATATAAAACCCAATTAACTTTGCTCCCTTTTAGATCAATGGGAAATTAATTTCTCGTGGTCACTCGAAGGATGTTTAGTTTATTCCAGAATAACTTTCTCGGGCAGAAGAGAATACCTTTTTTCTCTTTTTGTTCATGATACCAAAATTTGGTTTGGACAAGCGTGATTTTAGAAGTAAAATACCAAAACATTGGAGAGATATAGTTTTACAATACCAATTTTTTATTGTTTCAAACCCAAAGTGATACATGAGCATTGTTGTTTTGGTCTTTAATGTGCTCATTTTAATATTGGAATAATATTGTGACCTAATAAAAAATTATTTCAGAAATCAAATACATATGTACATCACTGCATAAATCTGTACACGGACACGTCAGTTTGACGGTTTTACGTGTTTTGTTTCAGCTCCTATTCGTTGCAATTTTCAGATGTCCCTAATCAGATCTTAACGAATGGGAGTAGAAACAAACCAGGCAGAAACATCATACCGAAGGTAAGATTATGCGAGTATATGAATAAAATTGATGAGTTGGGAAAAAATATTATAGAGATCAAGCCATAACTGATATTGGATCGTTATTTTGAAAAATCTGTTAATCTGTATGAAAAGCAAAAAAACCTATAATCTGTATCTAAAGATTCTTGGTTTCAAAAAGACTGAAAAATCTGTATAAATACAGATTATTCTGTAGATATGGTAACCCTGCTTGTCAGTTGAACAAACGCTACATTTGCTATTTCTATTTCATGAAAACATGCCCTGTTTTCTGATTATACGCGATTGGCACCATTACTGAAAGACTTAGTTCACGTAAAGAAAATGGGTAATGATATCTTAGGTTTTCTTCATTGTTACACAAACCAAATTGTTTAAAATAAAGTAACACCAGATGGGCCAACCGAAAGAGCTTGCCGGGCCACAGGTTGAGTATAGCTGTTCCAGAGGTTCTAGAGGAAAATATCCTCAGCTATTGTCTCACAGTAATGTTCGAGAGGTGGGAAGTGTGATTTTCATCTGTTCGAATGATATTAATAATTAATGGTTTCTTTCGTTATTCTATGAACTACATGTAAATACTACGCAAAGCTTTGAAGTAAATTCTATTTCTCAAGCATTGGAATGAATAAAAAATCACTGCGGAGAAATCAAAGTTGATCTTCTTAAAATAAAAACGATTTTACAGGATCCAATTTTCTTCCAATTTTTTAAGAGCAATCTTCCAGTTTTTCGAAAAAAAATATCGGCAACCCTGCGCAGGGCACACGGTGGTGGTGAGGAGTTTAGGGCGCGAGCTGTCGGCCACAAAACGAATCGTGCAACACGTGTAAGTAGCGACATTACAACGTAAAATGAATGATGCAGGACAGCTTCGCTGAATCCAGTGGTTGTGTGTTATCTTGTCCCGCAGAATGGAGCGAACTGGAATGTATTTTTTTACGGTTGAAACACGACACTGACAATTGTGTCATTTAGGGAAAGCGATTTACAACAACGCGAGAAAAATATCACGAAAACCATCGCTGACTGCGAAAATTCCCAGAAATATTTCAAAACCTTCACGCCTCTCTTATTGGACATCAAATAAATTGTCTGATTGAAGAATTTGGGTTGGCTGCTGCTGCTGCTGTTGGCACGTTATCTAAATGTTTTGCTTGTGGCCATAGCGTGACTGAAAATAAAACGAGGGCGGCGAAGTAAAAATTACTTTCACACCCCATTTTTAGAGAGCCGGCATTCTGATGTGTGTGATTGCTGCTGCTACTGCTGATGATGTTACGAATTAGCCGGGAGCTACCTTACGGACTTGGCATCATCATCAAAGCGCTGGGCGCCGGAGAAGAACGGAAGCTACCGCCGGAATGATGTATCTGCAGACCAGAGGGGCAAACTACTTCCCACACATTCTGCATTCATAATTTCGGCGGCTGTTTGCTATGTGTGTGGTTCACTTTTTTCCCAGCCCTGAGAGCTGCGTGAGTTCTGCAAGCCGAAGATCCTGGAACGAGTGTTAGTTAGCATTTTGAGGTGTTGTAAATGGAACGCTCCGCGGACTTGCCGGTCTTCCGTCCGTCCACCGGTGGCATATTCAACAGCCAGAAACATTTAATGTGGCGTAATAAACGCGATGAGGGTGCGGTGTATGATTTATTTTTATGGAAATTCGCAGCTTTTTCTCGGTTTTATGGACCACTTCTGACAATTTCGGCGTGAAAAATGGCAATGGTAACGATCGGTAAAAATGGTTGTCGTATTTCAAAGACGAATAAAGCCAGATACAGACCGAAGCAGCAGGAGGAGCAGCAGCATTGCCTTTAATCACACGATGGAACACAATCTGAGAATGACTGTCGGGCAATCATCTCACCCCAGAGAGAATCAGCGGAAAGAAAACTCGGTCGGTAAGGTAAAATTGAAAACAGCACATGTTTGGCTGACAGCTAACAACTCATTCGGTACGTGGTAGGAAAAAAAACAGTCGCCCGATGGGAAGAACCGGATATTTATTCCATTTACAATACTCTGACGATTGCTGGCGCAGAGGAAACTCATCAATCTTTACTAGTCGATGTTACCTTTTACGATGGATCAGCTCCCGATTACTGGCGAGTAGAACTGTCCTACGTGCCTCGAGTTTTTTTTTTAATAATTAGTCGGAATAGTCTTTTGCTCATTTCAGTTCGAAACAGTTATACTAGTATCAGAGAATCGATTTTATTATTCCCCAGTTAACCCAATTTTGATACATTTTGTATATTGCTATCAATTCAAATGCATTCTCTAGCTGAATTTAAGAAACGACGTTCAACGTTTCTGTTGAAACTGTTCGCATGATCCTATTGTCGTTCCGTCAATGAACTATTTTTGATATGCTTCGGATTGTCCGATTTGGGTCAAATATGCATCGTTTTGTTGGAAAATTTGTTGCCATTTTAAAGATAGCTTCACTGTGTCTCTATCATAGAGGTCTTGGCCCTCATTGGCGAAAACCTCAAGCAATAGATTTTTCCAGTCTTCTTTTGATCCCCAATTCTTATCCCTCTGGAGATTTTACAATGCAAGAAAAAGGTTTCAATCGCTTGGTGCCGCATCCGAGAGCTACGATGTAACAGTTCGGCTGAAAAAAAAATCGGCCTCTAGTAAAAATCTACTTGACTATCACAAAGCACCATCTTTCAATGGATACGTGTCAAAATTTGACAGCAATCGGTCGATTGCTTCGTGAGTTACAGCATTGAGAAACTTTTGTTATTATGAAAAAAAGAAAAAAAAATCAATGAAAACGATGGGAAATGCTTCCGCATCCACCGTACTCTCCAGATCTGGCCCCCAGCGATTATTTTCTGTTCGAATACCTGAAGAGAATGCTGGCAGGCAAGAAATTTAAGACCGATGATGAAGTGATTACCGAATCTGGGGCCTATTTTGAGGAAAAACCGAAAGAGTACTATAAAAATGGTATCAAGCTGCAAGGTCGCTATAACTGCTCTATCGCCCTCGAAGGCAATTATGTTGAACTAGCTGACCCGGCAAACTTCGCCCCGCCCAAAATTTGTTTTTTGTTATCAATACCTTCAAACATTCACGTTTTCTTACTAAGCGCAAGTTCATGAGTCCAATCGCAGAACTGCTCATTTATTGATCTTCCAATCGACTCCGTTGAATTTACCTTTTACTAAAAAAAATCCTAGTTTTCAGACACAATTCTCGCTCAAGATTTTTCAACCACTTGCAAATAACATGTTTCTTCGTTACATGGAATAAATGTTTGATACAGAAAATATGATAGAATAAAGACAGACCCCTCTCCTCTTCTCCCCTTAGAGAGGAGGGAGGAGTGTCCATTTAATGTTTTCCCCCTAAAACCTCCACATGCCAAATTTAGTTCCGCTTGCTTGATTAGTTCCTGAATTATGCGGAAATGTATGCTTCATTTGCACGGCAGCCTCCCTCCCCCCTCAGAGAGACGGGAGGAGTGTCTATTCGCCATAGAAACGTTTTGTGCCCCCTAGAACCTTCGCATGCCAAATTTGGTATTTTCTTGATTAGTTTTCGAGTTATGCAGAAATTTGTCTCTCATTTGTATGGCAGCTCCCCCTTAGAGAGGAGGTGGAGTGTCTAACCACCGTGAAAATATTTATTGCGCCCTAAAACCTTCACATGCCGAATTTGGTTTCATTTGCTAGAATAATTTCCGAGTAATGTAGAAATTTGTGTTTCATTTGTATGGCAGCCCCCCCTTAGAGAGGGGGGAGAAGTATCTAACCACCATAGAATTATTTATTGCTCCCTAAAACCCCCATATGCCTAATTTGGTTGCATTCACTTGATTAATTCTCGAGTAATGTAAAAATATTTATATGGCAGACCACAGCAGAGAGAAATGGATCCAGGCAGCATTATTAGTACCTGCCGTGCGTTCCGGAATCATCGGTAGAAAAGTAGTCATAAAAATAAATGTTCGGGTAAATCTTACTTGCATTACATTAAATGTTACTCGGGTAGGGGAAGTGGGGGCAAAGTGGTCACCTGCTTGTTTGGTAGTATAACTATTGACTATTGATGCCGTATTGATAGTCTTCTTATGTTTGGAGAATTTTATGACTGTTGAGTCACCCTGTACTTCAGTAGAGCTGTCGCATGTCAAAAAATAAATAAAAACAGAAATTGCTCTCTCGACAACCATTCGGTCGCAGTTCTGTGCGCATGGTATCTAAGGAATTTCTCGTGAAAGAGCCTGGCCGGGTAAGGGAGTAAAAAGTGCCCCCAAACCAAATCACCAGCTGTATGGCAAATATTTTACAGGATATTAAATAAGAAATTTCGTACTTTTTCGTTTATTTCACGCCATCCTCAAAAGATTCGGGATAAAAATTTTAAAAAATATTGATATTTAGAATTTTTTACTTACAGTACTACTCTAATTCATATTTAAAAGTGTTTCTACGGATTTTCTAGACATGTGTGGTTTTTTCAGACGGTACAAAATTTTTTTTTTTATATTTCCAATGGGTCTGGCTGGTTAAGGGAGTAAAAAGTCCCCCCAAACCAAATCACTAGCTGTATTGAAAATATTGTATAGGGTAGGGGAAGACGGGGTAAGACCACCCAGCGGGGTAAGACGAATCAAATATGCTACACAAGAAACATTAATAGCATATTTTTGTCATTTCGAAACACCTTGCAACACTCGAATGCACGAAATATCGAAATTGTAAACAAAACAAAGTTTTCGTTCATTGCAGTTGGAAGCGATATAATTTTAAAGGTAACCAAAATAAGGATTTTTCTAGCAAACGCCGTATATTCCGTTAGCTGCCAGTCTCCCAGTGCTTCAGTCGATTGGTTCAGGCTCTGCCTGCATGAAAAGTCTGTATAATATAATATAAAAGGCGAGTAAAGTGCGAAATAATGCAAAAGGTGCTCTGGAGCCTAAACGGACCATTTTCGACGGAGTAAAAGCGCCACACGTTGTGATATTGAATGATTTTCATATCAAATAAAATACCACCTTTCTGCTCGTCTCTCTACATATAAATGCCCCGAAAATACGTAAGAAAGTCGTCGAATAATCGTTCTTATAGATTCCGATAATTTGGTAATTTCTTCACGAATATTTTCAAAACTCTGAACGATTTGACCGATGTCGTTCTGAAAATTTTTACAATTTCACCCTGGTGGGTCAGCTACTGGAAAAATTCAGCAAGACTAACATGCAAGCTATCATTAGATAGCCAATGCACTAAGAATCAAGCATTTGATGAATGATCAATTTTTGGTTGCGCAATTAGACGCAAATAAATCGAGCCATTTCTGCAGCAAATCAACAGCCAAGTTCGTCACTCCAACCATGACTTAACTTCCATTCCAAAAGAAAATCATTGGGAGTGAGAAATAAGCTCGTGAGCTATCAGAAAGGAATTGGTTTGAATAATAAAAAAAAATCAAATATACAACAAAAAAAGCTTGTGTTACCTAAAGTACTTTTTAAATAACATGATATTAAAACTTTATGCTAATCATAGTGAGCTCTCTAGAGCACTGAGAGCACAAGGCAGACAATCGGATATCCCCGTCCGGGATATCTTAGGTAGCCGTGATCCTGATCTTCTGCTTCATCTATACCTGTTCCTCAGAAACGCCGATGTCAACGTTTAATGATGTTTCCTTCGTTGTGTCCCCGTTTTATATCCCTCCTATCCGATCGATAAACTTTTACTTAGTCGCGGCAATACATACACACACTCTTTACAGATACACGGGCCAAAGGTTGTGCAGTCCACTGATCATTCAACAAGAGCCAAAGGTTGTACCGCTCATGACAAATCTGCGTGAACTGATGATTGCGCCGGTTAGTGACCATTCTATCCTGGATTCCTCGAGTCGAGAAAGACGCACCACGCTAAATATGAGGTACATACTAGGGGAGCGTTGCTGATTAAGGGTCAGCTGCATCCCAATAGGAAGTATCCCGTGTCGGGCACACGTACAGAGCATTGGAGACAGCAACATCCGAATTACGAAAACACTTGTAGTACTAACCTCGAGCCAACCGCGAGTAATCGGTTACATATTACTAACATAGATAATAAGAAAAATTGTCAAAGTATTGAACTCCCGGCCCCGTGAGGCTAACGCCATATGAGCCTTGATAAAAATATATATTTTGGAAAAAAAAAAAAGATAGTGAAATTCTTGAAGGAAATTTTCGGAAACTATTCAATGGTTTATTGATGAAAAACCAGCAACCAACGATTTTTTTTTATCGGGAATAATAACACTTAAATATGGGATACAAGAAAACTAAACAGTTTAGTACAATGAGTCTATTGAATACGGATTATGAAACACTTATTGAAATAATAAAAAAAGTTAAGTAATTCATACTTGAGACAAACCTCAGGGAAAAAGATAATTAACAATCAAGAGACAATTAGAACTTTAGTAGTTAAAACGCAATAATTCATATGAAACATGTGCTTGGGACAATTGGAGCAATTTCATGTCAAATATAAATTATTAAACACCCCTTTTCCATATTTTAATTGAAAAATTAAAAAAATTCAATACATTGAGAAATTCTAACCGTTAAAAAAGAAGTAACATAGAAAATGGAATCTTCATGTGATTCTACATGAAAAACTATGCATAACGTTTCATCCTAGGACTAAGTAAAACAAGGATTTCCGCTATCAACAATTTTTTTGTTGTTTTTGACATAGAATTAATAACAGGAATATATGGGGGTAGAGTAAAACGAAAATCTAAACGCTGAACACGTAGGAAAAGATGAAAGAATTCGAATGTTAATAACTCGAGTATTTCCTCGCAAAAATGTTCACATAAACGGGCAGGAAATATTTCGACGCATCTATCACCATAAATAGAATTACTTTTCTTGAGATAAACAATTGAATAATTGTGAAATGTTAAACATTCTATAAACGCGCTAAATCTCTCGCTTTGATTGACCATCTTGTGCATTTCAAATGGTACCGACCGAGAGGAGCAACCAGAGTTACTGCGGAATAAAAATTGAATACAAAAGAAACTTTGCGTCGTAAGCCCCACATGCATATATGCAGACCGGAATAAGTTTCTCCAATATGAACTTTCAAACCAACGAGCCTGGGAAATTTTTGTAAAATATTTAGGAAGGGAGGCGATCTGGTATTAATAATCAGAATTAAGCAGGAACTTTGTTAGAAATTGAAAAAATTAAAAAAAAATACAGAGAAATGGATTTTTTCTGCAAAGAGCCACAATAATCGGTGTTAAATATACAGTAATCGGTATCTTAGCGGTATGTGATATAGTTTATGACCTATTTTCATGCCTACCAAATTTTTCACGCTTAATTTCATTAAAATCAATTGAGCCGTTTTGAAGGAGTTCGACCACAAACACCGTGACACGCGATTTTTATATGATACTAGCTGACTTGCAAATAACATGTTTCTCCGTTACGTTATAAATGTTTTATATAGAAAATATGATAGAATAAAGACAGCCCTGAATCGGACAATTCCTTCCTCGAGTTCTGCTCTTATCAACACATTCGGCGATACTTTTTTAGTGGTATAGATAGAAGAAGATATAGGAGTGCATTATGTGCAGATTAAAATCCATTTCCAGCTTCGAACGAAGAACAATTTCGCTAGCGCAAACATCAAATGGAGTAACATCACTTGTCACCATGTAATTGTAGAACATATGGGAATTCAATTTTCCGAATTTTCCCTTTTCCTTCAGAGTTTTCCGCATGCAAAATTTGGTTCCATTTGCTTGATTAATTCTCGAGAAATGTAGAAATTCGAATTTCATTTGTATGGCAGCCCCACCATTGAGAGAGGAGTGGAGAGTCTAACCATCGTAGAACATTTATTGCACCCTAAAACCTTCACATGCCAAATTTGGTTTGATTTGCTTGATTAATTCTCGAGTAATGCAGAAATTTGTGTTTTATTTGTATGGCAGAAAAATACTGGTTTTTTATTTTCACAAACTCTCTAAGAAAACACCGTTTAGGGCCAACAAACTTGGATATTAAAAATATTTCTCTTGTCAAAGCTACGACGAATTTCTTAAATTTAAAATTTTAGGAAATAACCATGCGTCAAAAACAAGAATGATAACTCAAAGATTATTTTGGACTAGAACTTATAAAGTTACCAGAAAAACGAGGGTTTAAATCTTTAAACGTTAAAACGCCTTTTCTTAACTACATACCGTTTTGATATAATTATCTATCAGTATAATGACTGTACGGAAGCAGACGAACATCAACGAAAACAAAAAATAAAGCTTCTTGAATCTTTTTATCATTCTTAAATACTTCTTTATGTTCCTGTTTTTCTAAAGTTCTTCATTTTCTCACAATTCTCCTGGTCTCACATTTCTTGTACTCTTGTTCAATTACTATATTTGAAAGCTCGAAATTATTATGTGAAGTGCTATCGATATTTTTTGTTTCATTCCATGCTATCTCGAACAAGTATCCACGCTTACCAATCAAACCAAAATTATAAGACACACTCGTGATAAGCTGTTCTTTCGTTCAGTTTCTGTTCTCTCATTTGCTGGTACACAGAAATAATGGCAAACATTCACTATGCTTTTTTTTGCACGAATCGTTGTCCTCAACTGTGGTCTCTTCAGTGCAGCGTTGATTTCGTTCGATCCCTTCCTTCCTCTCTATTTGACAGATAAAGTTCGCCTCAACCCTCGAAGTCGAAGGATGCAGTTTTCCATCCTCATTCCAAGTGAACTTTCAACATACATCGAGAATACAACACACAACCAAAGCATAGCTCGGATGAAAAAAAGGTTGCAACAATCACAAAATGCCAATCCCAGAACAGTGGCTGATGAAAGGGGGTATTTTCTCCTGTCCCCCCCTTCCCCCTTCATCGAAGGGCTTCATGAGCCGCTTCCATCTCGGTGGTCGTCGAAAGCTGATTACCTCACTTGAGCACCAGGGTTTACTCGTATTTCCAGCAGTAAGTAAATTTCAGACTCTTTGGCTCGAGTGTTGTGTTCGGGGGAGGGAGAGCAGAAAGGGTGTTAACGGCGACGAAAATGTTCGGGAATAAATAAACATTGTATATGTTTCCCGCTCACTTTTGTTTCAGCTCTTAAGCTACCCGAAACCGAGACGAAAACATTTTTATTTTCGACGTGTTGTTTTATTGGGAAGGTTTGAGCGCACACTTTTGATCTGAATTTGTATTTTCGAATACACGCGGTGCCGCGCCGCGTTGTCATGCCCAAAGCTACTGCAAATATTGAGTTTTCAAACGGATTACACTTGTTTGGCGTTGGCAGGCAACGTAAAATCTCCACCGAGGGGCGCACCATCGGCGCCAGGATCAGCCGTGTTTATTTAAGGATTTTCATCGTTCTCTGATTCTCTCTAGCAGCTGAAGTACCCTGATGGGCGTCCATCAGGGGGCGACATACAACGGCGGTGTCACGGCAAGTGTTCAATTAAATAGAACCTACCCCGGTGTGGAAGGTGTCATTTGCATTCGGCAAACTCGACACTCCGGCTGGTTTCCGTTCCCACGAAACGCTCCCGCTGTAATCGACTGCAAAGGTCAGCAGAGGAGTAAAAGCTTTCGAGAATTTCATTTTAAGCCACTCGAAAAATAAATTAAATCCTGATTCGGATAGAATTAAGACGTAATGTTCGCTCGTTCACCATCGGCAGTGAGAGTATGTGGCGAACGTAGAAACCTGGACGAAATTTCGGTCTCCCAAAATCGGAATGATCTGAACGACAAATGGAACGCAAGTTGAAAGTTTTGCCCCTTGGGAATACTAGGAAAAATATTACTGAAAGTTGGAAAGTTTTCTACTTAATTCAAGGACCATGAATTTTGCCATTACGGTTTTGTGTTTTGAAGTGGTTTTCTGTAAGCTATAGCTAGTTGAAGGTGAATGGTAAACTCGACTAACTCGACTTTTCGCCACTTCAAAAAAAGGGAAACATTGCTTTTTCGAACTAGAGAAGAAAATGAGAATCCTACTAAAAAAAAAATACGGGTTTAATATGTTGCGATTAGGAACAAAACAACCACTTTTCACTAAAATTTGAGAATCACTATCACGGTTTGGCATAGAATGGTTGAATATGTAGTTTTGATAAGGTTTTCGACATTGGGTGTCAACATTAACAAAACTGATAATTGAGGGGCTTAGAATGGAAGGGGTGTAAGTAATTTGATCGATTTCTCTACATCGACTCTCTCTTTTGGTCATAGCTTAGCCTCAAATACATTCCCAGCTGTATTTGACAATGTGGAAGATAGGTCAGAACCTCGCCTATTAGATTCTATAGCAAACTTAAATTGGAACGTTTTTGCAATTGAGCTATTAACTAAAGATGAAGCTATTAAAGTTGATGAAGAGAAATCGATCAAGTCACTCACACCCCTTGCATTCTAAGCCCCTCAATTCAAAGTGTGTATTTTTATTATTATTATGTAATACCAGCTGACCCGGCAAACTTCGTCCCGCCCAAAAATTGTTTTTTTACCACATTCATGTTTTCTTACTAAGCGCACGTTCATGGGTCCAATCGCAGAACTGTTCATTGATTGATTTTCTAATCTACCCTTTAATCTTCAACTATAAAATTCCTGGTACTTCTACCAAAACTCGTCCTCAGATTATTTTCAGACACAATTCTCGTTCAAAATTTTGCAAATAACATGTTTCTCCGTTACGTGGAATGAATGTTTGATACAGAATATATGATAGAATAAAGACAGCCCTAAATCGGAAAATTCCTTTCTCGAGTTATGCTTTTATGAACACATTCGGTGATCCATTTATGTAGATAGGAGAAGATATAGGAGAGCGTTTTATCATACTAAAATGGTAGCCTCCACTTAGATAGGAGGGAGGAGTGTCGAACCACCATAGAAACGTTTATTGCTCCCTAAAAACCTCCATATGCCAAATTTGGTTTCATTTGCTTGGTTAATTCTCGAGTAATGCAGGAATTTGTGCTTCATTTGTATGGCAACCCCCATAAAAGAGAGGGGTAGAGTGTCTAACCACCGTAAAAACATTTATTGCAACCTAAAACCTCCACATGCCAAATTTCGTTTTATTTGTTTGATTAATTCTTGAGTAATGCAGAAATTTGTCTTTCATTTGTATGGCAGCCCCTCTAAGAGAGGGGGAGAAGTATCTAATCACCATAGAATCATTTATTGCATCCTCAAACCTCCACATGTCAAATTCGATTTCATTTGCTTGGTTAATTCTCGAGTAATGCAGAAATTTGTGTTTCATTTGTATGGCAGCCCCCCTAAAAGAGAGAGCGGTGGAGTGTCTAACCACCGTAAAAACATTTATTGCACCCTAAAACCTCCACATGCCAAATTTGGTTCCGTTTGCTTGATTAGTTCTTGAGTTCAGCAGAAATGTATGCTTCATTTGTATGGCAGCCTCCCTCCCCCTCAGAGAAAGGAGACGAGTGTCTATTTACCATAGAAACGTTTCGTGCCCCCTAAAACCTCCATATGCCAAATATGGCTCAATTTGCTTGATTAATTCTCGAGTAATTCAAAAATGTTTGTTTCATTTGTACGGCAGACCTATTTGTGTGAACTATCATTGATTGATTTGTTTTCGGGCCTTCAATTTTACAATTTGGTCCTTCGTAATATGGGTTCAATTATTTTCTGTACCCTGTTTTTGAATAAACTGATTCATTAATATTTAATTGAATTGAATTGACGTTGTTTTCTGATGTAGTTGTTCTTTATATCTTTTGTTCGATTAATTTTATTAGCCTTTGTATTTTCATTTGATTTTTGTAATTCAATTTCGATTCTTTACTGTATTGTTCTTAATTATACACTGGTTCTATCTCGAATTCAAGAAAAAAAATTTTTAGTTTGGATTTATTTCCAAGAATTTATTCATGTGGTGTGAATCCATGATTTTTTTGAATGCATAAAATTTTAACCAATTTTAATCAATCAGATTGGTGCTCGTGACCAAAAAATGCCACCGATGATTACTTTCCAAACGAAACAATTGTTTGATAGGTAAGTACAGTTTTTTTTTTTTTTTTTTTTCTAGTGTTTTACATATTAGGTTGGGGAAAATGTAATCCGATTTGGGTCAAATATGCATCGTTTTGTTGTAAAATTTGTTGCCATTCTAAAACTGGCTTTATATCTCTCTCTCTCCCTCGTAGAAGCTTTGGTCTTTATTGACGAAAAACTTTAGCAAACGATTTTTACAATCTTCTCTTGATCTTCATTTTTTATCACTCAGGAAGTTTTGCAATGCGAGAAAAAGGTGGTAATTCGCTTGGTGCCAGGTCCGGACTATATGGTGGATGCATTAAAACATCCCAATCAAGCTCCCGGAGCTTCTGGCGAGTCGCTATAGACATGTGTGGCCTTGCGTTGTCCTGATGGAACACTTTTGACGTTTTATGGTCATTCGCTAGCTTCAAATGGTCCAGTTGTTGACAGCAGATATCTGAATTTAGTGTATTACACTAAAAAAAATTAAAAATGTCTGATTCTTATGGACTCGGAAACTACTGAACCGATCGACATGAAAATTGGTATGTACAGGTTTTTGGGGCCGGGGAAGGTTTTCATTATAGTTTAAGACCCTTCCCCTCTCTCTAAGAGGGGGCTGCCATATAAATGATACACAAATTTCTACATTACTCGAGAATCAATCAAGCAAATGCAACCAAATTAGGCATCTGGAGGTTTAGAGGTACAATAAATGATTCTATGGTGGATCGATTAAATGCAATAAAATTCTATGGTGGTTAGGTACTCCTCCTCCTCCCTTTCTTAGGGGGAGGGGGCTGCCATACAAATGAAATACAAATTTCTGCATGACTCGAAAACTAATTAAGAAAATGCCAAATTTGGCATGCAAAGGTTTTAGGGGACGCAAAACGTTTCTATGGCGAATAGAGGCTCCTCCCGTCTCTTAGGGGGGGAGGGGGCTGCCATACAAACGAAGCATACATTTTCGCATAATTCAAGAACTAATCAAGCAAATGGAACTAAATTTGGCATGTGGAGGTTTTATTAGGAAGAAACAATTCTAAGATGGCTCGACACTCCTCCCCCCTCTCTAAGGGGGTCTCCCATACAAATAGAACTCGAAAATTCGAATTGTGTCTGAAAATAATCTGATATTCTAATGATGAGTTTTGGTAGATGTACTAGTCACTTTTTAATAAAAGGTAAATTCAACGGGGTCGATTAGAAGATCAATCAATGAACAGTTCTGCGATTGGACTCATGAACTTGCGCTTAGTAAGAAAACGTGAATGTTTGAAGGTATTAAAAACAAAAAACCAATTTTGGGCGGGACGAAGTTTGCCGGGTCAGCTAGTCAAAAATAAAAAATAAAATAAAATGAAAAATTGAAATAGCACGTGTCGGCACCATAAACACCATTCATAATTTCAGCGGCCTGGCTTGCATTTTAGCATTTATAAAAGTTGATGGGTCTGGGCCTAGGGGCACAGACGGGATTTTGACATAGGACTGTGATTGTGTGTAGTAATTGCATTTGAGTTGTGTTTTTTCTGATACATTTTTTTGATACATCAAATGGAAGCCCTGAAAAATATGTGTGAGTATACCCTTTCGAACTTCTAAATCAGCTTCTAAATGGGTGCTAAGATCTTCTGAACTAAATGAATGCTAATAAGGTAGATAAGGTAGACCTGTAACACCGACATTAACGAGGTAGATTTTAGGTTGTGCTTCAACGCTAGGGCTGCCTGCGTCAAATATGCACCTAAACTTCTAACTGCTCTACATAAAAACACATAGCCTCTGGCTAACTCATTCAGTTCTCGATCCAACGCTCACAGGTCATAGTATCCGAAACGGGACAATCAAATCTTCAGAGATGCCAAAACTAACACGCAATCTACCACGCATCATCCCCAAAGCTCACGACATTGTCTGCTGCGAGCACCATTCGGAATACTATACTTTGGAGAGTAGAACATGCAGCGAGCTTTCAAGTATGAAAGCGCAGTGCAATTTAGATCGGACCGGAATGGAGCCAAATATAAAGCAAAATTTGCAAACCATCGACCGAATCATGACGACGGCGGAGATTATTAACAAAAATTAAGTGCAGCGTTTCGAGCTTGACAATTCCCTTGGAGCGCAGTGGTATGAACTTTTAGAATATATTGTAAACCGAATAAAAATTAAACTTTTATATTTGAGAAATTGGACTTTTTTTTTAAATTATGTCTGTCTATCGAATTGGAGCGAAAATTTCATCCAGAAATCCGAAATATTCAGTCATTTAAAAACAACAAAGCATAATCAATCAATACAAGCAGAATTTGAAAAAAATTAAAAGTTAATTAATTAAACAGATACTTCATTCAGTAAAAAAAAAATCTTTCTTATTCAAGGTGTATTCATTCCTGCTTCATTTTTGGATAAACATAATTGCCCGAAACTGCTTCATTGACAGGAGTAGACAGTTTTGCGCATTTGCAATCTTAAGGTACGAAAACAGTATTGTTCGATCGGTACTGATTTTGTACGGCTGACAAATCAGGTAAATTGTCTGTAGAGTCACTATGCTACCTGGCATATTTGGTTAACTGTTGATTTTTAAATTTATGATGACGCGCTATTATACAACGATTTTCACACCACAATATGTGTTTTTAAAATCTTTCTCGGCCATTGATGATGACGATGTGTTCAATTAAACTTTAAATTCAGTTGGGAGTTAGAGTGAAATGATCTAATATCATCTTCAAGATCATTCTTAGATCATCCCTTCATCGATTATGACAATTGATAAATGCCAATTATCGGCAATCGAGAATAATTCATAATATGCATCTAATCGAATAGCGAGCTAACGCCGAATGGCAGGCAAGAAGACTGCTCGTTGCGTTGCGGGGGAAAACGAGTGGCTGGTAAAATAAAAAAAACATACCCATTTTAATTGTCAAATTGTTAACTTGATTTACAATACTCACTGTTCATGTTTTAAGCAAAAAAAATGTTGGATAAATTTCCTGTCTAATGGTATACAACACAACATATGTCGCGATAACGATTTTGAGTAATATGCGTTTGAAAACTCTTAATGAATCGTTACATTTTTCGTAGAGTTACCCCCCTATATTCTATATAGTCCTATGTCAAAAGAAGAAGTGTAAAATGTACCGAATTTTCTCTTTGTTGACCTTCATTGTTAACACCTTGTAACTCACTACTGAATGGAACAAACAAAAAACAGCAAAATATTTTTATTCAGTGTGATATGTGCACTTTACATCGAGCCAAAGTTTGAAATTGTATTACGCGAGATATTGATCACAAAAGCCAGCTACCGAGAAAATAATGGATAACTTTTTTCCCCAACCTTATACTCGTAATGACAGTGGTAGAGCAATTTGGCACAAATTGTTACGAAGGATTAAGAGTTTGGGTTCAAATTAACAACGTTCAAGCTCAATTAATTCCTCCGAGAAAGATTGTAACTCTGCCCGGCGCAGAAAAAAAAACCGCTTCATTGGTCGAACCCCTAAATCCCCTCGCTTTAACTGCATCGTTTAAAAATTAGTTCCGTCAAAGCGCGATATCTTCCAATTAGCAGAAAGATAAAGTTGCATTAGAGCGCCGCCACGAGTGGGATGCTGCGAGGCAGGAAAAACTGCGCATTGAAGCTGCGTTTAATAGCTTCCCCCTCACTCTCTCTCTATCACTCTCGGCGCCATTCTCCTCTTCCACTCGTAATCCCAAACCGTTATCAATAAAAGTAGTTTGAGAAGGGTACATGGAGGCGAGAGAGAGAGAGAGAGAAAAAAATGAATGCACTGCAGAAAGGATCTGTTTTGCCAGGGTAATTTCCGCTCGTGAAGCTGGACCGCACTAAACCGCAGGTATCGTGGCAGTGGATATCCGGTGTATATGGACAGCGCAGTAGTGGTGAAAAATGAGTTGCAGAAAAAAAGGAGCGCGATATTAGCTGCAAGCATACCATTTATTAGACCAGGCGAGACACCGCAGGGATGAATTCGAGATCGTTTAGTGATGTGTGTACATGGGTCCGAGCTTGAACCATCGAGCGGATCGTGTTAACTCAGCGGATTTCTCTCCCATTCTTCAGGGAACATTACACTTAACAGCTAGGTTTTAATTAAAAAATGTTTCCGAGCACTCAGTTCGTCATAATCGTCATGTGAACGAAGCGCGGGATTATAATGCAATCACGAACAGAGCATATGTATGCGATGGCTTTGAAGGAGTGGATAAGCTTTTCTCAAAATTAATTTACTTGTTTTGTTTTTCTATTCTCAAATTGAATCATCACATCGTGACATCAATTCAACTGATTATAATTTGACATCAGCCTTTGCACGGTCCATCGACTTCAATAAAAAACAAGACGGAAATTAAACCGGATACGATTACCAGCACGTGCCTCTTGGTGGTGATGTTGGCCGCAAGCAGCTATTGCGAGCAGCACCTTCTCGTATAAATTACGACACGCAAACGGTGTGCGATGCCGCGCGATGCGAGGCACTTTCGTCAACCCGCAGCCGCGCGACTTATGCAGCTTGGCGGGCTAGAGCGAACTTTGGATGTTTTAATATTTCAAACTTCAATTTCCACGCTAAATGTAACGTACGACAGAGTGGCAAGCAGTTTCCGACTCCTGCACCCCACAGCCCGCCCGTCCTCTGATGGAACCCGGATGCAACATCATATAAATTTCCATATGTGCTCAGCCGCGTTTTATCCGACCGTGAAGTTGGCTTCCGCCGCCGCCGCCGTCGCTGGATTAGCTGCCAGCAGGCCCGAGGAAGCCCTGTGTGCCACACGAAAGGCGGCAGTTAAGGTGGCACTTTGGATGTTATGAATGAATAGCTACAGCTTCTGGAAATCTCACAGCTCGGGTGGAACGATGGAGGTTTTAATTTGATATACGATAAGCAGCAGCGAACACGAAAAAGTTTCGGCAAAAAACAAAGCCTAATTGCAGGTACCGTGCGTGATGCCAATATACCTGTTTATACATTCACACACTCAGGGAAAATGTCTTCACCGTCGTGCACTGATTTACAATTTTAGAATATTTATTTTGCGCTTAGGCATCTCGGGTACCGTAAACTCACTTTCTGAAGTGCTTCGAGCGAGGAAAGAGTCCAGAGGTAGTAAAATTATAGGATGTAAGAGCGAAAGGAGCATTCTAACGATTTCGAAGAACATTCACGGAGACGTTGTTTGTCGACTTGAAATGAATAATTATTATTGTCGAAAGTATACCATATGAACAACATGAAAACGATGCAATTTAGGATCAACCTGCATCTTTATGGAATTGGAGTCTGTCTCACGAATGTAGTTTGTCACAAATCGTTGTTTCATAAATGTTTTTTTATATTTTACTAGCTGACCCGGCAAACTTCGTCCCGCCCAAAATTTGTTTTTTGTTATCAATACCTTCAAACATTCACGTTTTTCTAATCGACCCCGTTGAATTTACCTTTTACTATAAAATGCCTAGTACTTCTACCAAAACTCATCATTATAATATCAGATTATTTTCTAACACAATTCTCGTTCAAGATTTTTCAACCTTGCAAGTGGTTGCACATGTTTCTCCGTTACACGGAATGAATGTTTGATACAGAAAATATGATAGAATAAAGATAGCCCTAAATCGGACAATTCCTTCCTCGAGTTCTGCTCTTATCAACACATTCGGCGATACATTTTTATTAGTATAGATAGAACAAGATAAAGATATTTCGTTAGCGCAAACTTCAAATGTACTAACAACGCTTGTCACTATGTAATTGTGGAATATAAGGGAATTTAATTCTCAGAATTTTCCCTTTTTCCTCCAGACTTTTCCAATAATTTTCAGTTGTCATGTTTGATTGGAATATTTTTGGTGGAAATATGTGTAACATTTTAATGGGACCCCCTCTCCATTCCAGAGGAGGGAGGGGTGTCATACCATCTCGAGTAATGCAGAAGTTTGTATTTCGTTGGTATGGCAGCCCCCTTAGAGAGGGTGAAGGAGTGTATTCATCATAGAAATGTTTCGTGCCCCCCAAAACCTCCACATGCCAAATTTGGTTCCGTTTGCTTAATAAGTTCTTGAATTATGCAGAAATGTATGCTTCATTTATATGGCAGTCCCCCACCTCCCCTCAGAGAGAGGGAAGGAGTGTTTATTCACCATAGAAACGTGTCGTGTCCCCTAAAACCTTCACATGCCAAATTTGGCTTCATTTGCTTGATTAGTTTTCGAGTTATACAGAAATTAGTCTTTCATTTGTATGGCAGTTCCCCCTTAGAGAGGGAGGTGGAGTCTCTAGCATGCCACATTTCGTTTCATTTGCTTGATTAATTCTCGAGTAATGTAGAAATTGGTGTTTCATTTGTATGGCAGCCCCCCCTCAGAGAGGGGTGAGTGGTCTCAAACTATCATGGAAACTTTCCTCGGCCCCAAAAACCTCTACATACCAATTTTCACGTCAATCGGTTCAGTATTTTTCGAGTCCATAAGAAGCAGACAGACAGACGGATAGAAATCCATTTTTATATATTAGGCTGTCAAAAAAGTCCTGCGGTATTTCCGCGAGGTGTCGTTGTAAGCGCGTAGTTCTAGTTGTATTCATTGGATCGAGTCATACTATAGCTTGTTGGAAAGGTATTTTTGCGCGCTATAATATAGTCTTTGACAGTGTTTTGTTTGGTTAAGTCGTTCGTGAGTTATAGTGTCGCAAATATGGAGCAAAATAAAGAGAAAATCCGACATATTTTACAGTACTACTATGACAAAGGCAAAAATGCATCTCAAGCCAATAAAATTTGTGCAGTTTATGGACCCGATACAGTTTCCATTTCCACCGCACGACGATGGTTTCAACGTTTTCGTTCTGGTGGAGAGGTCGTCGAAGATGCGCCACGCTCCGGTAGGCCTGTCGTCGAAAATTGCGACAAAATAGCTGAATTAGCCGAGAAAGACCGGCATAGTAGCAGTCGTAGCATCGGCCAAGAGCTGGGGATAAGTCATCAAACCGTTATTAACCATTTGAAGAAGCTTGGATTCACAAAGAAGCTCGATGTATGGGTGCCACACACGTTGACGCAAAAAAAACATCTTTGATCGTATCGACGCATGTGACTCGCTGCTGAATCGCAACAAAATCGACCCGTTTCTGAAGCAGATGGTGACTGGCGATGAAAAGTGGGTCACATACGACAACGTGAAGCGCAAACGGTCATGGTCGAAGCCCGCTGAAGCGGCTCAGACGGTGGCCAAGCCCTCATTAACGGCCAGGAAGGTTCTGCTGTGTGTTTGGTGGGATTGTCAAGGAATAATCTATTATGAGCTGCTTCCCTATGGCCAAACGCTCAATTCGGACCTGTACTGCCAACAACTGGACCGCTTGAAGGTAGCACTCATGAAGAAGAGACCATCTTTGATAAACAGAGGTCGCATTGTCTTCCATCAGAACAACGCCAGGCCACACACTTCTTTGGTGACGCGCCAGAAGCTCCGGGAGCTCGGATGGGAGGTTCTTTTGCATCCGCCGTATAGTCCGGACCTTGCACCAAGTGACTACCACCTGTTTTTGTCCATGGCGAACGAGCTAGGTAGTCAGAAGTTAGCCACAAAAGATGCCTGTGGAAATTGGCTATCCGAGTTTTTTGCCAATAAGGAAGCGAGCTTCTATAACAGGGGTATTATGAAGTTGGCATCTCGTTGGGAACAAGTCATCGAACAAAACGGCGCATATTTGACTTAAAACAGATGATTGTAACTAATTTTATGAACAAATGAAAATTCAAAAAAAAATACCGCAGGACTTTTTTTACAGCCTAATATATAGATAGGCCCTTTCAATATGTCTGTCGGGTTATGACGTAATGTTCAAAAAAATTTTATGAATCTGCTTATAATTTCCAACAACTTTTCCAAATACATCATTATGGTAAAAATATAGTTACGTTGAAAAACATTTGAAGACATGTGGGTTAATACAAAACGTAGCGATACTAAAAAAAATCTGTTTTCATCTTAATACAAACTTTTACCATATTACTCGTGTTGCACAATCAAAACACGAACAATTTTCATAGTAGAATTGAGATCTCAACAACACAAATATACCTCGTTGATTCAACCGGCAGGGTTGTGTTTTCGGTCTACAAAAATCTTTAATCTGAATTTTTCATCAGAAAATCTGTTTCGAAATTTGTATTAAATTTATAAGTTCTATTTTTAAGCGTAATCCCAGCTTTGGTACCATTGATTGGCGTAGATATTATGAATTTAACGATGTTGATGGTGTCCACGTAAAAATTCGCATTCACTGAGCTTTAGTAGGAAAAAGATAAGCAGTGTTATTTCTTTACTGTAAAGCTAGCCGATAACGCAGACTTTTGTATCTTTTCGCTTTAGATTGAACACGAGAAAGCAGTACTACAGACTGCAGACTGATTCGGATTCTATATGAATAAAATTGGTGAGATGGGAAACAATATTATTGGGATCAAGCCATGACTAGTATTGAAACGTTATTTTGAAAAATCTGTAAATCTGTATGAAAACCAAAATCTGTAATCTGTATCTACAGGTTCTAGGTTCCAAAAAATCTGAAAAATCTGTATAAATACAGATTATTCTGTAGATATGGTAACCCTGTAAACCGAACGTAATGGGTACCAAAAATAATTAACTTGTTTACGTTATGCCAACATTGTATCTGAAGTCACGTATCTTTAAGGTACTTCTGTATATGTATATAAAGTTAGTCAGATTCGAACATCGTTCATCAGTCGAACAATCAAACAGTCGTAATTCATAAAAATTCCACAAAGTTCGTCAAAAATAGTTTCACCATCTTGGACTCATTTTTAGAATTTTCAACATGATTTTTCTTTTATGTTAAAAAAATAGAAGAAAAAACTAAAAATACATATTGAGTATTAATGTTTTTTTTTCGTAAAAAAGGGTACTAATTTTTTTCTCAGTGTATATTTTTATTCACGTTTAAACATCAATACTCTATAACATTTTCCAAGATACTATTTCGATACGTCTCATAGCTTTTAAGATATAAATGATCAAAGATTTTTCTTAATAAAATCGATACGCCCTATTAAAAAAAATTAGTGGGTTATATCTATGATATAACCGCAAGGTTCACGTGGAACTACCTTAGCTTAGCAATCATTCGTTTGTATTGATTAAATTCTTGATTGAATGAAACAGTTTCCAAATTCAATTGAGTTCAATATATTTGCTCTGTGAGTGAAAAAAATGAACAAATGCCGTGTAAAGTCAATTCATTTATTGTGATTGATTGTTCTTCGTTACAAGTAAATTTAATGACGGACCTTTTACGTTTGGTATGATGACTAGAACAAAATATATGTACGGAAGAATTATCAAACGTTTGATGAACCAGCCTAAGGCTGAAAATCTTTCCAATAAAGACAAAAAAAATTATCAAACGATTATTTTATTTTACATTTCCCTCTGAAGTTTACATCCCAAAAGTGTACATACTTCTCGAATCTCGAATTTGCTTGAAACTGGGAAGTTCATTCGCTTCTAGTGGCTGAACGATTTTCCCAGGTTCCTAAGTTTAGAAGATCGTGTTAGGACAGATATATTCCACTCTGCACAAAGGCAAGCGAGGACAAAAGTACTCGCAGTTTGCATTTATTTGCAGAGCCGATTTCCCCAGAAACCTCGGTTTTGAAGTCTGTGTTAGGGAAACACATTTCAATCGGAACAAAAATACCCCCGATTTGTATGAATTCGCAATGCCGATTTCCCCACGCTTCATGGATTTGAATTCTGTGTTAGGGAAACACATTCCAGTCGGAACAAAAATACCCCCGACTTGCATGAATTTGAAATACCGATTTCTCCAGACACCTTGGTTTAGAAATCTCTATTAGGGAACACATTTCGGTGGGAACAAAAGCTCCCCCTACTTTCGTGTGTTCTTTTTCTTCTTTTTGGCTTTAAGAGGGTTTAAACTTTTCAGTTCACTCGCCTCTAGGCTCTTTCGTGTGCTTGCAATGCCGATTTCGCTGCTTGGTTTTAAAGTCTGTGTTAGGGAACATTTTTCGATGAGAACAAAAGTCCCCCTACTTTCATGTATTTGCAATGCCGATTTCCCCAAGGCTGCTTGGTTTTGATGGCTGTGTTAGGGAAACCGTAAATCGGGCCAATCAAAACGATGCAGTTAGGGCGTTTAGATAACGCCTAATATTTTACAGTTAATCAATTGTTTATCTAATGAAAAACAACATTTTGTTAGTTGCGATAGATGCGTAGAAATATTCCCTATCAAGTGAGGCAAACATCTCTCCTATCCAGTACGAAATGTTCGAGCTATAAGCATTCGAAATCTTTAATTTTTTCCTGCATGTTCTGTGTTTAGGTTTTCATTTTACCCTCCATATATTCCGGTTAGACGTAGTCCCACGTCAAAAGTTACACTAGATTCAAAAAATTCTCAATTGCTGTGGAAAACTCATATTTCCTCCAACCCAAGCGGAATACAAACTTTCATTCGAATCGAAAATCTATGTTTTTAAATTCTGCATTTTTAGTACGATTGGACATATACCCCACTATATGTCCATTATACCCGCACCGACAGAAAAGTTATACTTTTCGGTTTGTTTTAATTTCAGTAAAAAACATTAAAAACATTTTTTTGTAAAACATTTGACCGATTAATTCGAAAAACAGTATATTGAACTGCACGAATTTTCATCTACCAGAGATGTCGTGCACCAATTACGTAACGCAAGGAGGGGGAAGGGGGGTCGAGGTTGGGTTACTTACTGTGTATTAGAGATAGGAAATTGCGTTACGTAGGGGAGGAGGTGTGTCCAAAATCCGGATTTTTAGCGTTACGTAATTTGTGCACGACACCAAAGACATAGGCTAGTGACCTTTCAAACATTTATTCGTCTTGTTGAAAGAGACGATGTATCTGCCACTAAAAATATAAATTTTTCGGGATGTCCCGCATTTTTTTTAATTTTTCCTTTGGAGTGATCCGAAAATTTTTTTTTTGCCCTTTCATATCTGATATTTTGCAATAAAGAACAAATGTACCAATTTCATCGAAAATCTGAAAACCGCTATATCGCTTTGGCCTAGAATGGCTTTATAAGAATGTTTAATTGTTTGGTTTTAATCTCGGTTTTATTCATTTCATAAAAATCCTAAACAAATGGGATTTTGTTTTTTTTTTGTATAAATAGTCCGAAACTATTTGGTCAGCCTACATATACGCTATGTTAAAAAACAAAGAAC
Organism: Toxorhynchites rutilus septentrionalis; assembly: GCF_029784135.1. Classification (NCBI taxonomy): domain Eukaryota; kingdom Metazoa; phylum Arthropoda; class Insecta; order Diptera; family Culicidae; genus Toxorhynchites; species Toxorhynchites rutilus. Next base: position 24,863,139 of record NC_073745.1, read on the forward strand.
CAACGTTCTTGCTACTTGGGATTCTTCTGATCTAAAGTTATTACGCGATTCTTAGGGCGCTGTTGGTCGGACATGCCATGCATTTTTATCGAAAATGATACCGGCCAGAACGCAATATTCAATGTTAAACGATATCGGGCCATTATCACCGACTGTTTTGTACTACGATTGAGTCCCCTAATGATAATTCTTCGAATGAAACCAAATTCACGACCCGTATTTTATTTCAATTTGGATCAATTCCTCAATGAAAAAAAAAACTTTTTCGAAGATATTTCATGCAATTCCATTTCGAATAGTGTTCTAGGACTCGTCAAATTTTGTTCGGTATTCTTTTGTACTTCATGCGTATATGTCGTGTAGGTTTGTTCAAGACAGTTTGCCGCGGTTCTTGACTTGAAATAGCGTTTTTCTCCTTCCCCGAAGCGTATTTCTCGTGTGGTGAAGATCTGCAGTCCACCAAAGCATTTCAATTTTTAATTATTCGAGATATTGGGCTTCAGAGTCGAGAGCTAAGACGACTTTGTTGGCTAGAACACACCTGTAGCACTGACCGGTAATACTTATGGGCAGTGGCGTCGAGTGAAGCTTTCGCACCCAGGGCGGAAGAGTCGATTTGCACCCCAATCCCCCGTCAGAAATCATATTTATCCAATTTCTTCATATAAATTCGGTTCATTCTGCACCCCTAAAATCATGCACCCAGGGGCGATCCGCCCCCTTCGCACCCCTCAGTCGACGCCACTGCTTATGGGCCATCTGTGATAGCACGACTAAGCCAGGAGAATTGCGATAACAATCGCCATGTCAGTTTTGAAAAAATAAAGAAGTATTCAGCCATAAAAATAAAATGTTTTGCTTGAATGTATTAGATGCCTTCGAGCTTCTTCATATCGCTCATCGTGAACCATCAAATTCTACTTCTATATTTCAAAAAATACGACCCAACGGTAGCACAAATTCGAGCACATTTTCGCGTTCAGTCCGTTTAATGACATCAACACCGTCTGGAAAGTTTTAGCGCGCGGCCAATGGCTCCGCCCTAAGGTACCCGTATTCACTAGCTCCACTGAACCGGGAAAATATAAAACCCATCGGAATTCAAATGAATGCAAATTCAATTCGCAAACAACACATATCCACATGCGGCCAACTCTATACGGAAACAAATCCTCTTCTGCCCCGTTGGCGCAAGCAAAATTCCGAGACGGGACCGTTTACCAGTCCCATGCTGGCAGCTAAAGTACCATAAGTGGTAGCAGCAGCAACAGCAAAAAAATGAATCAAACATGAAAATCATTTAATTGATGTTTTTTTTTTTTTTGCTGCAGTCTACTCAACAACGCTGCACTTCCCATTCAACTACCCTAATAGGAACTCACTGTCCGAATGTGTGCGTTATAACTCGGATTCCGTGCACCGGTGAAGAACATATTTTGACTTATTTGCCTTTTTAATTATCCCCCCTCCGTGGAGCGACCATTTGTCGATGCGCAAAATTAATGCGATTCAAAAGACCGTAAACGGATCAAAAATCATCAATTTGGTGTGGTTTTTCCTGCGCTGCGCTCTCTCGTTCTATTCATAATTATGGAGTTTCAAAAACAGTGTGCTCTTACTTTTGCTGAATAAATGCACTCACTATATGTGTGTGTATTCCAGAACCAGGAGCCAGGACCATTTGTGCAGCAGCATAACTTTGGAATACTGGAACGGTTAACGCTTTCAATGAAATGAACTGAATGTCTATGTTGTGTAGTTTTGCTACCCATATTGGTACGGGTTTAGGCAAACTTTTCATTTCGTCAATACATAGTTGATTTTAATTAGTGTTATTATGGAGAATTTGTGTAAAGTTTCAGCTACATTTGTTTGCTGAGAGAAAACTAGATCCAATTCTCATCTGGTCTATTCTAAAACTTCTGGTTCCGAGCTCAAGTGTGTTGTTCTTACAATGGAAACTACGTCCAATCAGGCGACAAACAACGGAAGTTTCATCAACATTCTGATTACTTTTTCCAGCTTTCTAATTACTAGTTTCGAGAAGTGAAAGATAATAGAGTAGGAATCTACAGCGAAAGAAGCTGACATTTCAATACCCGTGATAGCATTGATGTCCCTCAGTCGTGAAACTGGATCGCACTGAGTAAAACGATAGACATCCTCTTTTGTCATCGGTAATCATTGCCAGTCTCTCCGGAAGGACCGGGCAAAACAATAGAATAAATCCTGATGCGAAAAAGGCGCTCGGAAGCAATCTCCACCTGGGCGAGTTTTTGATTTATTGGAGTAATAATCATAACCTCCACCTTCGTGGGATTGTATTGTTTCCCGTTTATTACAAACATAAGCAAGCGAACGTGGTCTTCGAAGTAACTCAAAGGTTCCGGATCAACTACTGACGCAGACATGAACGTTGCAGAACTGGCCAATATGATGAAGTCACAGTTTGTTATGTACCAGAAGAATATGATTGATGAAATCAGAGTACTGAAAGATTCCATACATACACAAATGGATAAACTTAGATCAGATATTGCGAGTGACTTCGAACGTATTCGTAAAGAGAGTGACAGAGTTACCACCCAACTCACCAATTCCATTGCTGATAGTAAGGCTGAGTGTCTAGTAGCTGTGGATAGAAGTTTGCGTTCTAATGATCTCGTCGTTAGTGGAGTTCCATTTCGCTCAGGAGAGAATCTGATGGAGTACTTTTCAGTTTGGCACCGCACTCTGGGATATACCGATGACAACATTCCACACGTCGATATCAGGAGACTCTTCAAAGGCACTCCATCGAACGGGACCGTATATATAATTCTCATTCAGTTTGCTATAACTGTGCAACGTAATGATTTCTTCGCTCGTTACTTACGCTCTCGAAAGCTTTGCCTCTCCGAACTTGGATTCACGACCAACAAACGTATTTTTGTGAACGAAAACTTGGGAGCCGCGGCGAGGGAACTACGAGCCAAAGCTCTACAAATGAAAAAACGAGGACAGCTAGTTAAAGTCCACACGAAGTTTGGTATCGTACATATCAAGGAGAGTGCTGATGGACAAGGAAAGCCTATTTTTTCGGAGAACGATCTACAAGCTTCGCCATAACCTTTCCTATTACGTTTCTGTTTACTCCTATGTATTCCATTCCTCTGGTCCTATGACTCCCTTCCTAAAAGCTAAATGATGTTACTGCTGATGCTGATGCTGCCGATGTTCCTGTTGCTGCTGTTGCTGCTGTTGGTGTTGTTTTTGGGCTAGAAGTTTTCTTCAGTGCAATTATGTTACCTGATTTTGTAGTTCTAATAGGTTAAATTGTTTGATTTCATTCGACATTCGCGTCGCTCATGTTTTTGAAAAGTTGAATTATGATTGAATTTTTGATGAAGATTATTATGCATTCTATTATAATCGTGCAAGTGCTCTCTACTTATTTTCTCTTATTTGCTAAGCTCATCTCCAATCCCTATGGCTAGTCATTACTATGATAATGCCTCCACGAATTTGTGCATACCGGGGACTGTTATGAAGTGTGCTCTTCATCCAGGAAAACTATCCGTGTGTAGTGTAAACAGTCAGAGTATTTGTGCTCGCAAGCTTTGCAAGATAGATGAATTAAAACAAATATTAAAGCTCGCTGCGGTCGATATTGTATGTGTCAGTGAAACCTGGCCTAATGAACATATTAACGATTCTGTGTTAAAAATTGATGGATATAACATTGTTAGACAAGATAGAAAGGGGCGTCTAGGAGGCGGCATCATGGTGTATGTTAACGACAGACTTAAGTATAGTGTCATTGATTTTTCTTCATATTCACCAGGAACGCCATGTTCCGAGTATATAGCAATTGAAGTTTTACTAAACAATGAAAAGATTTTTTTAGCTACTTTTTACAATCCACCTGAAGTAGATTGTGCAGACATAGTCGATACCTTGCTGTCTCAATATGGGACAAAATTCGAAAATATACTTCTAGTAGGCGATTTCAACACGAATCTTCTTGATAACAATTCGGCTAAAACATCCAGATTTAAATCCATTTTATCCATTCATAAAATGTTCAGCTTTGGTTGCGAACCAACATTTTTCCATAGTAATGGTTCATCACAATTAGATTTGATGCTCTCTAATTGTAGATCACGCTTGCTTCGCTTCAATCAAATAGATTCACCTGTATTTTCGAATCACGATTTGATTTTTGCTTCACTTGATTTTGAAATAGTGTCCACTCCACCACAAGTCGAATATCTTGATTATTCCTCGATGGATGTAGATGGCTTACTCCAGGCATTTTATTCGTTTGATTGGACAAGTTTTTATCGGTTAAATGATTCCAATGAATTACTAAACTTTTTTAATTCAACAATTAAATATCTGCATGATCATTTTGTTCCTCTTCGAACATTTGTTCCCAATAAATCTAAGAACCCATGGTTCAATGATTCCGTTTGTAAAGGTATTATTGATCGTGATTTGGTTTACAAGAAATGGAAAAATAGTAAAGATCCTAACGATCATAAATTATTCAAGATTCTTCGAAACAAAGTGACTATGCTCATTCGTCAAGCCAAACGAACGTATTATGATAGCTGGACTGACAATAATCTCCCTTCCAAAGAACTATGGAAAAGATTAAAAACATTAGGTTTTTGTCAATCAAAATCATCTTGTTCTGTACAATTTGACTCTAATGAGATAAATGAGAGTTTTGCTCGAAATTTTTCTGGAAATTCCCCTGAGAATAATGTCAATCAATTTGTAACAAACCGAAATTCATTTTATTTCAATTTGATTAATGAAGACGATGTCATAATTACTTTATACCATATAAAATCCAATGCAATAGGTCTTGATTCTCTTCCAATTAAATTTTTGAAAGCAATCATTTCGCTTGTGGCCAAACCGATTACTCATTTATTTAATTGTATCATAACTACAAGTGTTTTTCCTGACGAATGGAAAAAATCTAAAATAATTCCGATAAGAAAAAAGGCAAACATTAATAACATCCAAAATTTGCGCCCTATAAGTATACTCTGTGCGCTGTCCAAGGTATTTGAACGAATTATTAAACACCAAATTTGTCATCATATAAATCAAAATAACCTGCTAAGTTCGATGCAATCTGGATATCGTCCCCATCACAGCACAAAAACCGCAATGCTGAAGGTGTTCGATGATATAGGACTTATTCTGGATAAGGGTCGACCTGTTGTCCTATTACTTCTTGATTTTTCAAAAGCTTTCGACACGATTTCCCACGAAATTTTGTGTAAAAAACTGTCGCAAAACTTTGATTTCTCGAGTCATGCAACGACATTGCTGCGATCGTATCTAATAGGACGAAGTCAGACCGTTTTTAGTAACGATGTTTATTCTAGATTTCTTCCAATATCCTCGGGAGTACCCCAAGGTTCGATATTAGGACCAATCTTATTCTCATTGTATATTAACGATCTTCCTGATGTTCTAAAATGTTGTAAAATACACATTTTTGCGGACGACGTCCAGATATACTTCGACTGCCTGGATAATACAGCATCGACCATTTCAAGAAATATAAATGGAGACCTTGTCAGAATACATGAATGGTCGTGCAGAAATAAACTTATGTTGAATGCCAATAAAACCAATGCATTATTCATAAATAACTCGCAATCCAATAACGTTCTCAAACCAGTGCTGCAGTTGAATAGTTCAATAATTCAATATGTTGAAAGCGGGTTGAGTCTCGGTATAATTATTCAATCTAATTTTAGCTTTGATAAATTTATTTTTAAACAATGTGGAAAAGTGTATGGTACCCTTCGTACATTGTATGCTACCACATCGTTCCTCAGCACTGACACTAAACTTAAGCTTTTCAAAAGCCTGGTATTGCCGCACTTCATCGCCTGCGATTTCCTTTTATCTAACTCATCAGTTTTTGCGCAATCTAAACTACAAGTAGCATTGAACGCTTGTGTTCGATATGTTTTCAGACTGAGTAGATTTGCCAGAGTTTCTTACCTTCAACATCGTCTGATTGGTTGTCCATTTCGCAAATTTGCTCCGATGAGATGTTGCATCTTTTTATTCAATCTTGCAAGAACAAAACTTCCAGGCTACTTACACGAAAAACTAGTAACTCTAAGAAGTTCACGCTCAAAAAAATATGCAATTCCACGACACTTCACTTCCAGGTATGGTAACTCTTTCTTCGTGAGAGGCATTTCACACTGGAATTCATTGCCAAATGAGTTGACTCTTGTAAAATCACAAACACTATTTAAGAGGAAATGTATAGAGCACTTTAATTGTTAAACTCAAGAAATTCTTCAAAGTAATAATTAATAATTTAATAATCAGTAATGCACCATTTGTACGTAAATCAGTGCAACAATTAAAGAGACAAAAGTCTCAAGTTACAAATTAAATTTGAATAAAGAATAAAGAATAAAGAATAATATTGTGCGGACAGAATGGCGCTAGAGAATCGTATTGACGTGATGTTATTCAGCGAAAATTTTATGGTTGGCGCTAATATGTGAAATTTGCGGTATTTTATTCCCTTTCGAACTGACGAAAATTAATTGATCGATCGGAAAAAGTCTCAAATAAGTCATTGACGACTTATTAGTTACCCTACTAGCGATGGGAGATGGTAGTGGCAGCGAGGCATTCCTAGTGGCCTTTCTCAAGACCGAGTCTTGTTAGATGCGTTTTTCAAATTGGCATTTTTTAAAGGCAGAGATGAACAAAAAGTCTAAGAGAGCCTCTATAAGTCAAAACATCGTCATCGTAATAATGACGATAACTCTTCCATTTCTCTTCCAACACAATCATATTGAAATTAATTCGCTTTTGATTTTTTCGAAGATTATTTTAAAATGCATCGAATTTTTTTGAAATACCACCCCTTTAGTCGAAAGTTTTGGTAGATCTGGGAAGGACCGATGGGTTTGCGTGAATCTGTAGACGCAGTTGAAGATGGGTGATTCCGTCAGTGCAAACTGTGCACTATACTTACTTCCCGCATATCCTGAGAATGCATTCTTAGGCTAAAAGTTTTGCACGTCCATTTAACACAGTAGCAAAATAGAAACTAAGGTTGGTCAGGGCGAGTACAATATTTATAGCGCTTTCACGAGCATCTGGCGACATGTATCAACTGCTGACCATTTCATAATTTCACCAATATCTATAGATTTTTGTGATTTCAAAAGTTATCTTTCATAGCAGGTTTTGAGCTATAGATAAAAGTTTTTGGGTCAATGAGTAACAAACATCACTCATAAACCTTTTATCTTCCGAAAGTGATTGTCATACCACTTCGTTCAGCCTAAAGGGTGTGTCACATCAAATTGCATCACGGAAAAAACGCTGTAGAAATTTAATTTTTAGGAATTATATCTTCAGCTTTCGCTTATAATCAGATAAGAGTGTATAGATCACGTTGGCCATGCTTCACTGTCAATTTTTCGTAAATTTGGAAAAATGTCGTCGAACGAAAAAGAGCGTCGTGAATTAATCCTGCGCACTCATTTCGAGAATCCGGAGTTGTCACATCGGGACATCGGTAAGATGCTGGGAATCGTCCAATCCATGGTCAGCAGAGTACTAAAACGATACTTCGAGAACCTAACCATCGACCGGAAGGTGAAGAACGGCAAAAATGGATGCTTCGTCAGTGAAAAAGATCACAAGCGCGTAGTTAAGCAGTTTAGACGTGATCCGAGAAGTTCGGTCCGGGATGTCGCCAATAAGCTGAATTTGTCAAGTTCATTCGTCCAGCGGACCAAGCAGCGGGAGGGCCTGCGTACATACAAGGTTCAGAAGGCTCCTAACCGCGACGAAATGCAAAACATGGTGGGGAAGACGCGAGCCCGGAAGCTGTACACCGAAATGCTGACGAAGCCGCATTGCCTGGTAATGGACGACGAAACCTACGTCAAAGCGGACTTTCGTCAGCTGCCGGGCCTGTTGTTCTTCTCCACAGAGGACAAATTCAGCGTTCCGGAGGAGATTCGCAAGCAGAAACTATCCAAGTTTGCCAAAAAGTACATGGTGTGGCATGGTTGTGGCGATCTGCTTTTGCGGAAAGCAGAGCGCCCCCTTCGTGATGACCGGCACGGTAAACGGGTAGGTTTACCTTAAGGAGTGCCTACAGAAGCGCTTACTACCACTATTGAAGCACCACGAGGGCCCGACCATCTTCAGGCCGGATCTCGCTTCGTGCCACTATTCAAAGGACGTGTTGGAGTGGTACGAAGCCAACGGGGTCACCTTCGTGCCAAAAGAAATGAACCCGCCCAACGCGCCGGATGTGAAATATATAGTGAAATATTGGGCGATTATGAAGCAGGCCCTCCGGAAGAACCCAAAAGTTGTCAAATCGGAGGCGGACTTCAAGAGAAAATGGATTTCTTCTGTTCAAAAAAAACTACAACCTGACGTTGTACAGAACCTTATGGACGGGGTAAAGAGGAAGGTGCGAGCAAACGGGCCAAAAGTTGTTTAATAGTTTTTATTTTACTGTCTGAAATTTTCAAAAGGATCGGTCTACTGGGCGAATTTCTACAGCGTTTTTTCCGTGAAGCAATTTGATGTGACACACCCTTTACAAAAAGAGTATTAACGCTCAAATCCTTGCACCTCAAACGTAACAAACTCGATTCCAAAACTTTAAACTTCCCAGTACAGATGCAGAAATGATGTGATGGAAGACGTAATCCTACGTCAAAAAAATAGGTTATTGTTACGCATACAAAATAGTTCAAAACAAAATAACATCAGATGACCCAACCAGAAGATCCCGCCGGGCCGCAGGTTGAATATAACTGCACTACACGATTGCAGAGTTACAATTTTCTTGACGTAGTATTACGTCTTTCGGGAACATATTGGGGGTACAAATTGGATAACGAAAATCGATCAGATCGTGAAAAACGTCTCAGTCATTTCATGATGGATTGATGAGATTTTTGCATCGATTTAGGCACTCCATAACAATTCATTACATTGAAAAAAATCATATATGTCATGGATCTAACTATCGTACAATAAAAAAAATCTCAACTACTACGGAAATCCAGCGTTCTCATTGGTCGAAATCGAAGATACAAGCTTTCTCAATGATCGAACAGTCACTGAGTGACTCAGTGATGGATTTACGAAATTTTTACATTTATCAATTTGGGCACTCCATAACAGTTCATAGCAATAAATGAATTAACATACACTGGAGTCGATTTTTACGCGGGGGATACGTGCCGCGTAAAAAAAGACCACGTAAAAGAAAACGGCGTAAATTACGAAATCCGCACAATAAATCTGTTTATACTCGAGTTACTTTTTACGAGGTTGATACATGCCACGTGAAGAAACCGCGTAATTTCCAAAAATCCGCGTACATTCCGAAATTCGCTTAAAAAAACGCGTATATTCCGAAATCCGCATAAAAAGCGACTCAAACATTTTCTCAATGGAAGTCCCGCGTTCTGATTGGTCGACTTGAGAATTGCAAAACCAATCTTTGCTCTCACGGCCAGTGCATCTGCACTCAGTAAAAATGTTTTCTTATTGCAATGCACTGTGCAATGAATATGCGTTCGATGTTTGATTTTCTGCTAATGACCCGTTTCATAAGGTTATGCACCAAAGAACCAAATTTCAAATCGAATTTTATGAGAAAATTAAAAACGTTATTTGAATAAGCACTATTTATATCATAAATTCTTTGAAACGAATTTGATTTTTATGATTTTATGACCAATCTTTGAGAGAGGCGAGTTTAAAAAAGTACATAAAAACAGGAAAAACAGGTATTCTGAAGCGCTGTCACGTCACAAAAATAGAGCATTTTTTAAGATTATCAGATGAACCTAAGCTCAAACATTTTTTTACTTGGAATTCTCTGAGTAAACAATGAGGGTCAACAATCCACAAAATTTGGTTAAAATCGGCTCACAAATAGAGGACTGTCTCAAGAAGTTGTCACGTCACGTTAAAATTACGATCTATTCCAACTTAACGTGGCAACATTTTGACTCACTAAAAACGCTTTGTTTACGCTTTCATGTATAAATCTGTTCTTCCATTGTACAGTTAGACCACCGGACAGCGGAGACAGTTGATATGATAATCGTTGGGCCTGATTCTCGAATACACTTCACGGTGGAAACGAAATGAAACGTTGACAACGGTACGGTGTCGACATCTGGATACGAAATTAGTTTCCCACTAAAACTTTTTATAATAATAATTTTATCATAACTCATTATAATATCAAATTATCTTCAGATAAAATTTTTGTATGAGATTATTATACCACATGAAGAAAACAAAGTTTTCCATTCACATTGACCACCAGTTTAATACGAAAAAGTTAATTTTCATTAATGATTCTTATTTGAAAAGTACTCATTCTGCCTGAAAACTCATTATTATCTTCGACACTTGGTTAAGTCGTAAAACGCAGTTCAATGGCGTGCCGTTTATTTCGTTCCCACCGTGAAGTGTATTCGAGAATCAGGCCCGTTGTGTTATTAATAGTACAACAGCCCGATGTTTCTTGCAGAGCAGAACAGTTGTATGGATGAATCGATCTTATTTCGACCGTGGATCGATCTCCTTCTGATCTTCTGATCTCCTCTGATGATTGTTGCGTGGACGTAATTATTCAGTAACAAAACAGGAATGGTCCAATTGATGACCCTTAGTTTTGATCTCACGATCGATCGCTTACTAAGCAAACTAAGCATAGTTTTTTTTGGAATCTAGATTGCATACTATAATTTTTTAAAGTTTTAGAGCTGCCACCACGATGTTTGACCTAATTCTTTTATCTCAAAATAGTGTTGATCGTATCGTTGCTGAACCGATTTCAAAGCTTATTTTTGTCTGATTATATTCCGAAAAAATCGCTCGACAGTTGCCGAGGAGTGAGGCACAGTGAGAACGTTACAAACAAGGCATCGAAGCATCGAAAAGGCAAGCGAACCGTCTATTCTTGTTATGCATTCAATTTTTGTACACCAACCCTGCACATGCTCGTTATCTGAAATTGTGATTTCCTTACGGAGTAATTTTATCTTCAGGCTACAGAACTAATTCTCCACATCTTGTACATTCCCATTGTAGAATCCTGGAAACGCTTCTAACATAACGTTAATGCTAGTCGAATTGGAGAAGTTTCTGGGATTTAACATTGCCGTAGACTTGAGCGTCGAATCATCAAAATCGAATCTTTTTCTCATTCATTTGATTAGCTCCCCGAAAAAACTTCGACAAATATCCTTTGAAATTATCTGTTCTGATAATTTCTTCCGCTGCTGTTCCAACCTAAAATTCTTGTCGCTTTTCAAATGATCTTCATATTTAATAGCATGAAAACAATGAAACAACGTAAGATTCCTCGCAGATATTAGTGAGAATGATCAAATAAAAAACATACGAATGGAACACAAATTTCTGCATATCTCGAAAACCAATCAAGCAATTGATCAAGCAAATTTGGCTTTTCACTTATTATTTTTAATTGCTGTGCAACGTAAGAACTTCACGCCACTTATAAGACGCGACGCGAGACAAGACATAACACTCATTGTTCTTACTTAATTAAACGAATTAAAATTTACCTTATGTCGACCGGTTTCGAGCGCGAAGCTGCCCATCTGCGGGACAATGTCCGACTGATTACATCTTCGTACGTGTTGCGTAGTCGTCCGAAGATTTAAGAGATAAGTTACTGAATTCTCAGCTCCGTCAAGTTGTACAAGCACGATGTGATGGGTCGATCATCTTCATTCATCAGCGGCTTCTGGGAGTTGCTGATGAACATTGATTCCCATGCGTTAAGTTGTGACGATTTTTGGACATATTTAATCAGCTTTGTTTTCGTCCAATCGATTTTATGGTCGAGGCTGGCGGGTGTGTTCTCTACCGCTGTTTTATGCTCCCTTATGCGTACCTTTATTTTCCTGCGAGTTTGCCCGATGTATACAGCGGGGCAATCTCGGCACGGTATTTCGTAGATCCCGGATTTCTCATCGGGAGGGATCTTGTCCTTGAGGTTACACAAAGAATCACGAACTGTATTCCCACTTTTGTACACTAAATATGTGTAGTTCTTGCCGTTTGAGCGTGTTTTTATGGGGTTCGTGACTTTGGGATAAAAAGGTAGAGTTATTCTTTTTTTGTCGTCTATCTCCGGTTGTAGTGTTGTGATGTCTCGTGTGTATTTATTGCGTTTGTGTTTTCGGAAAATCTTCTGGACAAATTCCTTTCCATAATCATTTACTGTGGCCGCTTTGTAAATCAGTTTTTTCTCCTTGGCAAACTCTTCTTTTCCATGGAGACATTGTAAAGGCGGTGTGCCATGGAGTGGAAGGCGGCTTGTTTTTGTCCACCAAAATGGTTGGAATCGCTTGTAATGATGCGGTTAGTAGAAGTTGGTTTACGGTGGATTCCAAATTTTAGGGTATTGTCTTCTTTTCAGGTAATCTCTAAATCCAGAAAAGGCAATTTTCCATCCCGTTCTTTTTCACAAGTGAATGTAATTGAATTGTGTCGAGAGTCTAGCATGACAAGCGTTAGGTCTAGGTAGCGTTCTTTCACCGATGCGAAAATATCATCAACATATCGTATCCATGTCCAAGGAAAAAGTTTATCTTTTGCAACCTCAACCTCAAAGTCACTCATGAAGACGTTTGCTAGGAGCGGTGACAGTTTGCTACCCATGCTTAACCCAAACGTTTGCCTATAAATTTTTCCCCTGAATGCGAAAAAATTCTGTTTCATGCACACTTCGACAACAAGAAGGTAAGCCTCGATGCAATGATGTGGCGCACGACTTCGTTCTAAGTGTCGGCGTAGGCTTTTTAGAGCTTCTACGACAGGTACGCTAGGGAAAAGGGCTGCAACGTCGAACGAAACTAAAATTTCCCCGCGTCTTACCTTAAATCCTTCAAGCTGTTTTATAAGATCCACTGAATTTTTAATGCTTCTCCCGTGGGTTACGGGGTATTTCTTCATTTCCTCCACCAACCACCCGACCATTTTTTCCGTGGGCGTTCGGATGTTTGAGGAGATCGGTCGCATTCCTACAGGATTTTTGTGGAGCTTCGGTAAACAATACAGTTGTGCCACGATCGAATATAAGTGAAGCATAAATTTCCGCATAACTCAAGAACTAATCAAGAAAATGGAATGCATCCGCATTACTCGAGAATCAATCACGCAAACGGAACCAAATTTGGGATGTGAGGGTTTTTGGGTACGAGAAATGTTTCTATGATGATATGACACCCCTACCTCCTCTGGAATAGAGGGGGGGGGGAGGCGGTTCCAAGAAATTAAAACACATATTCCAACCAAACATATTCCAACCAAACATGACAATTGAAAATTTTCGGAAAACTCTGAAGAAAAGGGGAAAATTGCGAAAATTCAATTCCCATTTGTTCTACAAATTTCATAATGACAAGCGTTTTTAGTCTATTTGATGTTTGCGCTAACGAAATTGATCTTTGTTCGAAAATGGAAATTCATTTTAATGTGATAAAACTCACTCCTATAGCTTCTTCCATCTATATAAATAAAAATGGATCGCCGAATGTGTTGATGGTAGCAAAACTCGAGGAAGGAATTGTCCGATTTAGGGCTGTCTTTATTCTATCATATTTTCTGTATTTAACATTTATTCCATGTAACGGAGAAACATGTTATTTGCAAGTGGTTGGAAAATCTTGAACGAGAATTGTGTCTGAAAATAATCCCCTAATAATAATAATTAGTGAAATGTATACATAAACAACATGACAAGAAAAAACATCACTGTAAAAATTCACAACAAAAAGACATTGTGATGATGCAGTTTACGAGCAAACTTGCTCTGCAATCCATGTTCCCAATCCATGCTAATTGTACGGTCGGATACGGAAAGCAGAAGATTTTCCTGAATAGATCGAATGGTTTCTCGGATGATCATTGAATCAGCGCTACTTTGCCCAAATTTTCTGTACAGAACCATGTCTGATACTAAATTTTGCTGAAATTTTCCGTTGTGATAGATTGTCCTTACAGTCTTTTACCAGCAAGTTTCGGATGGGAATTGAAGTATGTTTACCAGCCATGATATCTTTGAGTTCCAATACCCCTTTCAACGATAAGTAACTGAAGCTTGACAGCTTGAATCGAACGTAGATGGCGCGTAAAAATTGTTTGGACATCACGCAAACACCAACCAATAACAAGGGATGCGTCAATGTTTTGTTACAAGATATTGTGAAATTTTCTCAATGTCATACCTGTTTTAACCAAAAACTACCAAATACACATAGAACTTGAAAAAAGTGAGAAATCAAAATGGAACTATTCAATGCTGTTCAATAATATATCGCCGAATGTGTTGATGGCTTATGAACTTCCATTTAGGAGGTTACATTAATTGTCATCCACATATTTCTAATCATTCAGCTATGAGAAAGTTTATGAATTCGGGTGGATTTTTATCAACTATGAAGAAGGTTGATATTTTCTAAATAACATTCTACTACTATTCATTCAACTTGTATCTGTTTTCAATTTAAATCAGGGGAGGATGTGGTATTGCGTTGAATACTGACAGGTAGTAGAAATGTTGTTAGTATTGGAGACAGCTCCAGCAGGAAGAGTTCAAATTGTGTTCTAAAAGTTAGAATGAAGCAGGATATTATACTAAGTAAATCATCTGTCGAGCAACAAGATCATCTACACATATGAATACTTTATCAAATTACATCCTTCCCCATTAAATTCAACTGGACGCCTCTACACCACAACTAAAGCTGAAAGACCCATTCCGAGGAGGCGCTTGTAAATCATATAACGTACGAATTGTGACAAAAAGCATCCGACGAGGACGACGACGACGACGTTCTTTCAGCAGGAACCATATTTCTCAGCTTTTAGCGTATTAAATTGTTCCGCTCACGATTGTGCCACAACCACGGAGTGGCGCGAGTGATATCGCATTTATTTGATCTTAACGAAACCAGAATGCTAGAATTGAAAAACATGAGTTGGTATGTGCCGAAAGGGATATGAAACTCGGTTCGCCCTTTTTCCTCCGGACGGACCATCATCTTGGGACTTGTCAGAAACAATTCCATAAAAGCTTTGCTATTATATTTTTTTTTCTCTAGCTCCGTTACCCCGGACATGGGAAGAAAGGAAGGTGACGGGCGAGCGACCATTTTGCGAACACCAACAGTTACAACTACCCGCCAGAATAGCTTTTAGATTTTATCACTTGCGAGTGTCGACATGATTCTAGCCAAATGCCGCCTTAAGCAGGGAATCATTGGCTGCGATCTGCAGGTTCACACTTTCTTCCCGTCTTCCATCAGCCCTGGGAGGCGAGGGGGTAGCATACAATATAAAAACGGTCCATTCAAGAACAAAACGAACAGAGTGGGCGTAAATCACACCAGAGAACTATTAAAATGATACATTATATTTAATATCTGGTAGGGAAATATACGGCAAAAAAGTGGGACGTTCATATTTTTCCCGTTTATTGTTTTTGCCGTCGCTGGGTGGTTTTTTTTTCCTCCCATGGTTTCATTAGGTTGTGCTGTGGCTTGGGCGGAAAGAATGGTGGAACTTTGCCGCTTACCACGAGTCAGGGAACGGAGATAGTTTTGAAAAATGGGCTTACTATCATTCGTACCGCAAGGACAAGGTGTCGCTGTAATTAATCAAGATGCTTTAATTAACCGCCGTGAGAGAGATAATTGAATGTGTTTGGTGTGTTACAGGACAGCCACAATTAAATCGTCTCTGTTGCTTTAAAAACTATACCAGCAGACTTTCTAGACAAACAGCTCGCTTCCTGCTTATTGCGTTATGTCATCGAAGCAACGGCTCCAATCCACTCGACGTCGGCTTGAATGAAGCTCAAAAATTACTGCACGTCACTGCAAATGTGTGTTGTATCTTGAGTGAAGCATCCTCGGAATCATCCAAGCAAGTTTTCCCTTTGC
The DNA here is from genome assembly GCF_029784135.1 of Toxorhynchites rutilus septentrionalis. NCBI lineage: Eukaryota > Metazoa > Arthropoda > Insecta > Diptera > Culicidae > Toxorhynchites > Toxorhynchites rutilus. Next base: position 24,879,146 of record NC_073745.1, read on the forward strand.
CAGCTGCTTTTTTCCCTGCATTTCCTCTCCCCCTCGGAAACGCTCGCCACCACCGAGGAACGCGAGCAGAAACGTCGAAATCCCATTAGAAAAATCCATGAAAATGGGCGGTTTTGGCTCGCTGTTTTGAGCCGAACAAAACGAGTAAAAGGAAAAGCCTTCATGAGTATCCCGGTTTCCTTTCAGCCCCAGGTTTTTCGTCTGTGCCACAGCTCGACCAAAAACTTGTTTTATTCAGTGTCGAGATATGATCTAAAATCATGACGCTTGAGAGAATTGCAACAATGGAACTTTACCGTCGGCTGGAGGCTGGACCTGAACGGAACTGGATATGTGTGTGTGTGTATGTGTGCAGATGCGAGCATATATTTGAGGAAAATTCAGCATGAACACAACAAACAAATCCTCGCCGATCGGGAGATCGACCGGAGGAGGTTGTCGGAATTGGACTCACAATGGAAGGAAATCCGGCTAGAAGTGTGAATTGAAGCGCAGCGAAACAAATATTTTGTATGTTTAACGGGAGTTTGTTCCGAGAAATCTGCAGAAGAAGGGAATATCTTACTCTATTTTACTCGTTTGTATAACAAATATAAAGTATCTTAGATTCTATTCTAAGAAGACATCCATTGATCAAAATAGACTATTCAGCTTCGTCTGAGTTTTCAAACCACATCAGAGACACAGTTTGTTTATTCAACAGTTCCAGGAAAAAACAAGTTAAAAAAGAACAAAAATCGACTCAATTCTACTTTTACAAAAAAAAAGGTTTGTTTTTGACGTAGAACTACGTCTATCATTCAGGGTGCCAAATCCGATAACAGGTCACGTTTTTACGAAATAAAGTTAACGTTAATAACTATTTTTACCTCGAATGGATTTTGGCGATTTACATACCAAACGAATCGGAAATTCCCTAAGATTTGTTTGATATGCTATACATTATAATCCTATAGTATGTATATGGTTTAAATTAATGAAAAATTGGAAGCATTCCCATTTCCTCATACATTTGTTCTGTTCATTTGTGTGCTTTCTCGAACAGAGCTGTCAATAACGAGCAACTTATCGACAAGCAACGAAGGGGTAATCGTAAGACGTAAAGTCTCCGTGAACAAAGGAAAAAGAAGAAGAACGAAGGGAAATATTTGCCTACAGTATAAACAGTGGATATCTCTGAGATAAACTTTCATTCTTCGTGAGGGCAGCTCGCCCAGCAACGTATTGTTCAGTATACTGAACTGAACGATACTGAACAATACGTTGCTGGGCGAGCTGCACGGCAAGGGATCGAATGCCTTTCTCAAGGCAATGGGGTGGAGGAGTAATATAATGGATAAAGTAAAGCTTGTGGAGGCGATCTGGCGTAGTGGTAACATCCATACCTCTCACGCAGAGATCACAAGTTCAATTCTCATTCCCGAAATTCTTCCAAAAATGGAAGTAAAAGTGACGAAACAGCCGAAATGTGCTGGAAGTCACTATAATAGAGAATAAAAAAAAGTATAGAAGGTTGTGTCCAAGATACGACCGCTTGTTGACGTAGAACTACGCTGCTATTTTATATAAGTCGCTCGTTTATACCTTCGGATATTATTCTATAATGCTGTGAAGAAACAAGCTGCATAGTTGAATAATCTCTGAAATGGTTTTTTCATTGTAGAATCAGTTGACGATTGATTGATGATTCATTCTCGCCCTCGCAGAACAATACACTAGCTGATCTTATGTCGCAATTTATTTCATGACGATGCATTGAAAATTTACCTCGAACGCTATTCCGCTATTTTTCGCAATGGACATAGACTCGGCTACAGTCGATTATATACATGTTGCACCACACCATTATTCCACATCTCATAACTACATCAATATATCTTTGGCACCGCATGAAAACAACAACAATGACAACACTTGCAAGTATCAAATATCATGCTACATGTTATTTAGTATTGCCTCAGTGGAATCGCACCTCTAGGCATCGTTCGTATAACGTGAACCAAGCGCCAAACAAGCGTTCGCCATAGCATGCATACAGAGCCATACATTGGTGGCTTGAAACTACTAGGAATATAAACACTTCTCATCATTTTGCGCTATTAATATTATTGGCCTCGAAAAAAGTTGCATTGCTTTCTCATGCTCGAGATAAGTACAGCTGTCACCCTTAGTGGAGGAAGTCTTGCTACTGGCAAGCGAAATCTAATCACATACAAAATTCCAGAACGACATATACTTTCTTCTTGGTGACTAAACAAGCAAAATAAACTCTTTTTGTTGATATCAACAACTGTTATGTCCAATTATTGCATTCACTCTCCCGCTGTGCTGGATCAGTTCCCCCAGTTTGCGCAGCGTGACCCGAATCAGCAGAGAGAAGTGTCAGGTAGCGATAATGAAATGTAAACTGTAGGACTGCGTGCCTCAGCGTTTGGGGTCCGCTTGTCGCCGCTTCAATTTGGAATGAATAAAATAAAGTTAGTATTATAGTGTAGGTCGTACAGCATGCATCGTGTTTGATTCGTTGTCATGGGCAACGAAAAATCAAAAAGCCCGGTTGAGGAGATAGTAATATCCCAACAGCAACAATCCTAACAAAATCTGGTGCCACCGCCGGCACCAGAAGGAATCTCATCTGCCCTGATAATTGCCGGTTGCTGCATACTAATTATAATTGGCATGGCCCTTCAGTTTATCTGGAGAATTATAAGGCGAGAAAACGCACTAATCACGAGCACCAACGAGACAACCCTTGCTACCGGCGTGTAGCAGAGAGAACCCAATCACACAACACAAGATCCATACTCTAGGCAAGTGTTCCCCTTCATTCTTCTTCTTTTCCTTTGTTCACGGAGACTTTAAATCCTACTATTTCCCCTTCGTTGCTCGTTATTGACAGCACTGTTCGGGAAAGCACACAAATGGACAGAACAAATGTATGGGGAAATGGAAATGCTTAAAGTTTTTATGAATTTTAACCATTTACAAACCAGGAGATTCGAATGTATAGCATATTAAACAAATCTTAGGGAATTTCCGATTCGTTTAGTATGTATATCGCCAAAATCCGTTCGCGGCAAAAATAGTGATTAACGTTAACATTATTTCATAAAAACGTGACCTGTTTTCTGATTTGGCACCCTTAATGAAAGACGTAGTTCTACGTCAAAAGTAAAGTTTTCCAAGGGCCTTTTCGAAGGTTACAGACGAATGAACTGAAGAAGTTTAAAGTATCAAGCAAGGAAGTCAGGCAAACTTTCAGTATCGTTCTGTATTCAAAGCAATGAATATCGCTTGTTCTTTCTTGTTTTGCGTCATCACATGTCTTCGTTTCGGATTGAGCTGTGGACGCGACCAAATTAATCACTCGCTGATGTCTCTGGCATTGCAATCATTGCATCAAACTGACGCCATTCCATTGAAGTTCTGAGCTACACAATTGTGTGGGTAATCATCATCTAGCTAGGATATCGTCAGCTCACCAAGAAAATAAATGTTGGAATTTTGTCAGTGATTTGGTTTCGCATGACGGTAGGAGAACTCTCTCCACAAAGGATGAGAGCTAAGCTAATCTAGACCGCTAATATCAATAGGAAGGGCTTCTGTTGAGAAGAGCGCAAAATGGAGATAAGTGTGTGTATATTTAGTGCATCTTCGCTACACTGAAACCCCATTTGTATCTGCTCCCGTGTGCATTGGTCCTGTAACGATGCAACAATCGCCTAATTTTTTATGTTATGATTGATGATTGTTTGGTGTTGCAAATTATGCAGTCGCAATGATAAAAATAAACAAGGAGGGGAGATAACGGGAGGGAAATATTTACGTTAGGGTATTGGTACTGAATATCTGCTGAGGGAAAATATTCAGCATTTTTTCCAAGCCGTTAACATTGTTTGTTTTCTATCATCAATGTATTAAACTGACGCTATGGTGAAGCAGGTGTTAAGGTTATTCACTAAGTTATATGAGGTTAGTAATTTATTTGGGCTCGCGTGTCAATCGCAAAACTGCTTTCAACTTGAATTGCATTTGTGCTAATCTTGATCATAATGAAGCAGTGCTACTTTTTTCAAGATTGTTGAGATTAACTGATAGAGTTTATTTCGTTTATTTAGTCACCAAGAATGTAAATGTCGTTCTGAAATGTTGTATGTGATTTGGTTTCGCTTGCCAGTAGCAAAACTTTCTCCACTAAGGATGACAGCTGCACTTATCTCGGGCATGTATTGTTCTGCGAGCACAAGAATGAATCATCAAACAGTTATCGTCAAATGATTCTACAATAAAAAAAAATTCAGGGCGACCGAACGTAGAATGGTTATTTATAAATTTTCGTAGCATTATAAAATAACATCCGTAGTAATAAACAAGTGACATGAATTAAACTACAGCGTAGTTCTACGTCAACAATGCGGTCGTGTCTTGGGCACAACCTTCCATATTTTTTTTTAAATATTTGTTTCTCACCGGCAGTGTTGCCACACTTACAGATTTATCTACAAAGGTATAGATTTTTTCATTATTTTTGGTACAGATTCTGTACGGTACAGGGAACAGATTTTCGTCAAAAATTTCGTGCATGTGAACAAAGCAACATTAAGGTGCATGACGACTTTTTCGCTACAGTACCGCTTGGTGTTGTTGATCGTAGAAGCATTTACATGCAATAGTTGATCATTTTTCATAAGGACGAAATCCGTTGTGTTAGAGGAGTTTCCAGGGTTCTACGATGGAAATACAGGAAAAACTGTTTTTACGTGGTTTTTTTTGTGCAATTTTTTTGTGCGGTATATGAAAAGCAACATATTTGACAAAATATTCGCCCATCTTTTTTCGATGTTTTATGTGCATTTCAGTGCGAATAAAGCATATTTGCGTCTAAATTATCCACTTCTCAAATCATTTCCATCATTTCATCAAATGCTCTGAATGCGCATGACATGATTGCTAACAGCAACATGTTTCGACATGCAACTAAAAGCACAACACACCCACGCGCAACCGAAAAGGCGAACTGTCCCATTGCAAAGAAGGGAAACAAATAGAAATCGAACGGTGAACAGTGTGGTTTTAATTGTTCTTTTTTTTTTTTTTGGGAAACTTTTCTTATACTGTCCTTATCTACCGCACAAAAAAGTTTTTTCAAATTGTGTACCGAACACGATTGTGCGGTCAAATTGTGCGGATTGTGCGGTCCCTATCGCTCGCACAAAAAAAAAAATGGGTTTCCTGTACACAAGATCTGGAGAACGAATTCCATATCCTAAAGGTAAAATTACTCTGTATGGAAATAACAGTCTTAGAGCATGTAGAGGATTGGTGGACAAAAATTGGATGTTTAAAATGAATTGACGGATCCCTCGCATTTTCGGCGCTTCGATGCCTTGTTTGTAACGTTCTCACTATGCCTCACTCCTCGGCAAATGTCGAGCGATTTTTTCTGAATATAGTCAGAATAAAAATAAGCTTCGAAATCGGCTCAGCAACGATACGATGAACACTTTTTTAAGATCAAACATCGTGGCGGCAGCTGATAGTATGAAATCTAGATTCAGAAAAACTATGTACAGTAAAACCTGTTTTTGTGCGGTTTTTTTGGGCGAATTTTTTTTTGTTTTTTTTATGTTATATCCCACCTCATTCCCCTACAAAGGTTTGAGCGGGACGAGTTATCTTATTGATAATTATTATATTACGGTATTTATATTTTTCATCAACTAACCAGTATGCAAATTGAATTGATAGGAAAACGGACTGGTTATCTCGCAGACATAGATTACTAATCGAAAGAACAATATAAGCCATTATCTGATCGTATTTATTCCATGGCATGTCGAGAGAATTTCCAACCCGGGAAGACCCTAGACCGATCGGGAATTGAACCCAATACCTATGTTAGTATTAGCCACGAATTTACAAGGGAATTCCCGCTTTATCAGATCCCCGGCCACGATGCTATCGTTTCCGAGTTCAAGCAGCTGAGCAAACCCAAGCCTAATTCTAGCCGATACTTCAGGCCCATTACTTATCCGAAGGCATGTCAAGAAAGTTTCCAACCCGAAAAAAAATCCTTGACCGATCAGGAATTGAACCCAATACCTATGTCAGTATTAGCCTTGAATTTAGAAAGGAATTTCTGCTTCACTGGATACCCGAAAACGGTCTGTTAATCGTTTTCGAGACCAGACATCTGAGCAAACCTAAGCCTAATTCCAGCCGATACTTCAGGTCCTACATTCAACATGGAGTATAAACGTATCCACCAGAAATCTGCAATGAGATCCGCCACAACACAGAAAAATCTCATATTCGTAATTATCTGTTGAAAAGATGAATCTACGAGTATTCCAGTTGAGCTATCCCTAGCTTCAATCCGGTTTCCACATTAAACCCGTTGGAACGTTTTTATCTGATTCGAGAAAAAATTGTTCATGTTCAATCTCATGCTTCTCTATGTGTGTAAACGCGCGCGGGCTCAAACTATTGTTTAAAGTTAAATTTGTATGTACGACTAAAGAAAAGAAAAAAATACGACTTAAGTTCCGCAAACAATTAACATACCATCAGCATCATAGTCATAAGTAAATAAACACAAATATCCGTTATAACTTCGTCATCTTACATGCTAACATTGATTAACAGTGATTCTATACTGGGTTACAAATCCAAATCATGCTTCAAAAACTCTTTACAAATACTACGGAACCTTCGAAGATTTGTTGCTGTCTTTGCTTCATTTGGTAATGTATTGTAAAGTCGAAATCCTCTGTAAAAAAGCGAATTTTGGGTACAAGACATTCGAAAGTTCATGGTTCTGAGGTCACTTGCTTGTCTTGTGTTATATCGGTGCATATCTCTCCCATACGTTATCGTGTTTGGTAGATAATTCGGTGTCATACCGTTAGTCATCTTATATATGAACGTAAGCGTGCAGTACTTAATACGCTGACTCACTGACATCCATTGCAGGCATTCGAGCATACAATTTCGTGGAGTTAGTCGATCACATCTCAATATAAGGCGCATCGCCATCAATAGTTATACTAAGACCTTCATTGTCAAGATTTCGTGTGGATACTACCATGTACTTCGTTTTGTTTATGTTTAACTTGAGTTTCTTCCATTTAAACCATTCGTCTAAGTTTAGCAGTTTATGGTTCATCTTTATGTAGCAATCTTGCAATGTATCAGCTACAACGAAAATAACGTTTACGTCACTGCCATTTAACACCTGTTTGATATCATTGATATAAAGCAAGAAAAGCAGCGGCCCCAGAACACTTCCTTGAGGCACCGCCGGGTACCACCGATGATTTACTGTCCCTATAAATAGTGATTTGTGTTCGCCCTTCCAGGTAACTTCCAAACCAGTTCAATACAGGTCCAGTTACATTATAATTGGAAAGCAAGTTTAGTAACTTATGTCGATCTATTGTTTCAAAAGCCCGTTTCAAATCAATAAAAACACCCAATACTACTTTCTTCGCCTCTATAGCCTGTTTCCACTTCAAGCAACAAATTGAGAGCCGTTTCACAAGAGTGATTTTTTCTAAACCCTGGCTGTTCATCTACCAGTATCCCATTTTCCGTTATATGTTCCAATAATTGATCTTTGACAACAATCTCTAGAATCTTTTCGTACAGTGGTAACATATTAACTGGCTTACGGTCTTCTGGTTTGGATGATTTTGGATTTTTTGGAATCGGTATGACAACAGATTTCTTCCAACTATGTGGGCATTCGCCACGAAGCATTGACTCATTTACTATATATAGTAGAAGTTACCACCCAGTGCACCGAGTCACAGGCACATTTTTCGCAACACTCGGCATAAAAGCAAACATTATAAAAACCATAGTGTAAGCATATTTAGGCAATCGTGTAAATCAATGAAATAATAAAGTCAGTTTACATTGTGACTCCGTTCAGGGTAGTTCAGCTTTTTTTAAAAAGTCAACCGAACTTCCCCAAACGTAACTGGCGCCCGAAGTCGGGACCCTCCACCTGGTAACAGTATTGTACTCCTAGTAGTGAAGCCGCTCCGAGTTAACTTTCTAAAGTTACTCCTACTCCGGACCCAAGCTCCGTCCGTCGTCAACCGAGGGATTTGCGTGTAGGAGCACAGCGAACGAGCGCACCAGGAAAAAGAAGGACCCGAGTCAACCGGCATTAATAGGACTTCCAAGGACTAAGGCGTTGTCCCGCGGTACTCGAATGTACCTCCTAATAATCTTGATCCCAGCAGTCTTAGGAACACTGCAAATACAAAGCCTTAACCAAGAACATGTAGCAATCATACGCCTATCCCAGAGCAAAATTGTAACAGGACAGTCTAAAGTTATAAACAAAATAAACACAACAAATATAGCATTAGCCGTACACGACATCAAAACCAAGATTCTGACTAGAGAAAATGACGACCCCGAAATGACAGCTTTACTAAAATGGAAAATAGATGAACTAGAAACAAACCTCAACCAAATACAACCGGCACACCGACGACAAAAACGATGGGACGCACTCGGAAGAGCATGGAAGTGGATGTCAGGCTCACCAGACGCAGACGATTTACGACTTATCGACTCTGGAATTCACAAAATTACCGAAAATAGTAACCAACAAATTACTATCAATGACGATCTTTATGATGGGCTGAATAACATGACAGAAACCATTAATGATCTAATTAAGGAAGAAAATAAAACACACAGAGCAGTTAAGGCAGGAAATGATTTAATAAATATTATTCTCAATCTAGATATTATCAACCAGGAAGTATTAAAAATTCAAAATTCCATTACGCTATCAAAGTTGGGAATTGTTAATAATAGAATGCTTACATCAAAAGAGACAGATTTCATGATTCAAATTCTTAGCGATCAAGGTATACCAACCGAATTAATAGACGAGGCACTTGGGTTCGCAAGCGTCACCATAGGCACCAACGGACAAACTATACTCTACATCATCAACATTCCAAATCTTAGCAACTCAACATATCAGCACCTGAAAATTGCTCCTATAATAACAGATTCATTACGTATAAAACTGGAAGGAGATGAGTATCTCTACGGTAATGACAAACTTTTCCTGAAAACAGACCATTGTTCAAGATTAGGCAACTGGAGTCTTTGCAACCACAACAGTTTGAAAGATGTTTCCTTAGACGAATGCATATCCAATATAATAATTGGCCACGACAGCAAGTGCACGTATGAGAACGTCGCGCATTACCCAATAGTAACGGAAATGAGTCCCACAATACTACTATTAAATCAAGTGAACGATTCATTTCACAACACATGCGGAGTTTCCAATCGACGATTAATCGGATCATTCCTGATCACATACCAAAACTGCTCAGTTTCGATACGAAACATGACATTTACAAATCAAATCATAGAAACCGTTGAGCATCCAATCTTCTCGCTTTCAACAGGACTAAATGTTGTTAAGCGGAAAATAGAACAGCAAACCGACATTCATTCATTGAAAAGACTTCACCACAAAAACCTGGAACATCTGGAAAACCTGAAACTCACAACAGTTACACACCATTGGACAATAATCGGAGGATTTTCATTTACAACTTCTATGATCATAATCTTTATCATCTACATTCTTTTCAAGTTTAGAACCCAATCAGCTAAAGCAACAATCAACCCAGAAAAGTCAACCATAGATGATCATTTCGCTGACCCAGCACCAGTACATTTTTACCAACCACCATCGCTAAGAACCTGACCGTTGAACCAGGAGTTTCAACACTAGGGGAGGAGCAGTTACCACCCAGTGCACCGAGTCACAGGCACATTTTTCGCAACACTCGGCATAAAAGCAAACATTATAAAAACCATAGTGTAAGCATATTTAGGCAATCGTGTAAATCAATGAAATAATAAAGTCAGTTTACATTGTGACTCCGTTCAGGGTAGTTCAGCTTTTTTTAAAAAGTCAACCGAACTTCCCCAAACGTAACTTAGATTCTCTTTGATTAAATCAAATACATCTACTAATACTGTTTTATTAATATCATCAACACCTGAACAGTTTCTTCAATCCATTACTACCTTCCTCAGTGTTTCCATGCTGATGGTTCTAAAGCATCTCAATTCTGAAAACAGACTAGGAAAAGCAAAATTAAGTCGATTTGTAGGAGATGCAATACCATTGTGGATTTCCTCCACACTTGACGTGAAAAATTTCTGCAGTTATGAAGTCATTTTCCTTATTACCGTCAAATTCAATGTCGATATCTCTATTTCCGCTTGGATTACATAAAGTTTTTATTTTTTTCCACAGTTTCTTGGATCATGCTGAATTGCGCTGATTTCATTTTGAATTAATTTATTTTTGGAACTTTTAAGTTCACGTACATACATGTTTCTACCGAAAAAAAGGTTGGGTACCGCTGGTATAAGACCTCGAAGAGGACCTCTTTTGAAAATACATGGAGTTACGAAACAATATTTTTTACGAGTATGTGTTGCAAGTTTTTACAATATCGCTTCATAAAATGGTGAGGTTTCTTAAAAACAAAGTCAAAGATAAATTCGAAATCAAATCATCATCGAACTGCAACATTACTGTCACGATGGTCGTCAACTTCATCAATTCCTTCACTAGCCTCTGTCCTAGCCCCTGATTAGTCTCTACAATAAATTTTATTTGGAAGTGTACTAAGAAGTATATGAAACATTATTGAATTTTTGAAAATCTCAATGTTGAGCTCTACTTCAACAAAATAAACATGTCGGGCTTGACCCGACATCCGAACATGTCAAGTATCATTAGGGAAGAAAAGTCAACTACAAAAAGAGAAAGAATGTATTGCATAGAAAACGTTTTACTCCGATTTCCATATTCAACGAGCAAACGTCACTTACGTATGTGAAGGCACTTTCTCATCTGCTTCACTTTGCTTCACTTCTACCCTACAGTACCTACGATACCACAAGAGAGTAATCATCGAAACTAATTGCGGGTACAAATGTGTCAACAAAAACCAGCATCGACCATTTTCTTCCCCCTCCAAACGGATACTCTCTTCAGTTTAGCAACGGTTTTGCCAGGTGTTGATAATAAAAAAAAAAGGAGATCACAAAAACTGTCTCGAACAAATGGATTTTATCTCTGAACTCTGAACACCGTTTCGTAGCTGTCTCCGACCGTGACTGGTAACCGAAGATAGCCAGATTAAATTTATTTCTTCCGAGGAGGGCAAAAGTTGCTAGCGTTTACCGAAAGCAATTGACAGCCGTAATTATTTATTCGTCGAATTTATTGTGTGTCTGTCTGTCTAGGTTTGAATTCGACGCAAGTTTGATGTCATGCATAGCAATCAACGTTTGTTACGTGAAGAGCATCAACGGTTGTGCGTTTTGACGTAGGACTACGTTCTTCATTAAGGGTGCAAAATCAAAAAACATGTCACGTTTTTCTGAAATAAAGTCAACGTTGATAACTATTTTTGCTGCGAACGGATTTTGAACGGAACGATATGCTATACGTTACAATCCCATAGTCTGTACAGGGAAACTTCGATATAACGTACCCTCGTTATAACGTACCCTCGATATAACGTCACTCGATATAACGTACACCTTTGCAAAGTGTAAAGGAACATTTTTTTCAATATTTTTTTTCTGATAGAACAATGAATTATCTGTATTGTGATGCTAAAACAAGTTTTGTACCTTCAATCAATCTCGAAATACAGCTGGTTTGGTGATTCCAGATTCTAAATGAATCAAGCTTTAATCAACAGTACGAAGGGAAACATCATGAGAAAGGCTGGCTTCGTCTTCTGATTGAAGTTATTAATTAACTTGACTAAAACAGCAACTCAATAATGTATTATAGACTACGTTTGTGAGTACTTTATTATGCTTCGATATAACGTACAATTCGATACAACGTACAATTTTGAAAGTGAAATGAACGTTATATCGAAGTTTACCTGTATATGATTTAAATTGATGAAAATTGGAAGCATTCCCATTTCCCCATACATTTATTCTGTCCATTTGTGTGCTTCCCTAACCGTGCTGTCTAAAAACGGTCAACCTACGCAGCAGCAAGAATAGAAACAATGAAGAGGATAACGAAAAGAGAATATTTGCGATTTTAACCCCACTCTTGCACAGTAAACGAACGAATAACGAACATCGCTTATTCTGCTCGTTATGTTATGTTATGTGCGAATATTTCTCTCGTTGTGCATCTGGTATTGCAATCAACACATCGTCCCGAGTCCCGGCTAAGCAGGCGTAATCATAATGTTCTCGCCACATTATGTAGGAAAAAGTCAAGCTGGGTCACCATCGGTGGCTCACAAGAAAAAGTATTCTTACGTTGGAATGCTATGTGTGATTCGGTTTCACATTGCAGTTGCAAAACTGTCTTCTCCGTCGTCCTTGGTCTACGCAATACAACTTCAACTGACCATCATCAAGTCTCATTTCGTCTCTCTTCGGGGCCAATAATAGGGGTCACATTCGGACACTTTTTTCCCGTTGATTTTTAATATTTTTTGTAAACTCAAAAAAATTCTGAATTCATCCTGGTTGTCATTTGAACATCAATGTATCATATAAGCGTGTTAGAGGTATGCGTTGATGCGATTACGAATGGTTTATTCGAATTATTGGAAGTTGCCTTTTTGTCCGAGGGCGCTTTCGGACAACGAAAAATAAAATTAAAATTTTATGTTTGTCAACAATTACTTCCGTTTCATTTTATTTTCAGCATATTCTGCGTTTTTCTGTTTATCAGTATTTGTCTGAAAGGAAACTGATTGCTATGAGTGTAAAAATTCGTGATTGATGCTTTCTTCCGTTTTCGAGTGGTGGTTTCCTGCGTTGAGTTTTTGAAAAAGGTTGAACATTTTCCGGGGACAAAGTTACCAAAGTAAAATCTATCTGTGTTTGTTTGCGGCATTGTTGCATTACCCGATGAGTCAGTTGCTACCTCCGCTACCTCCGTAGGTGAAATCATCTGAGCATTCAAAATCCTTGTCTAAACAAACCTTTCCTGAGAATGGATAGCAACCTGTCATTTTGAATCCAGCTAGGATATTACTCAGATTGAAAGAAGCCTTATGAGCCGATGCAACTATACCTGAAAGGTCATGTATAGAAATAGTTTTTCCAGCATGGTTAAGTAGTCAATCGTTCTGGGAAACTGAGAGCTTTTGCTTGAAAGAGCTCATAACTGAAACATCCAGCGATTGTAAGCGATTTGTGACATAAAGTGGAAAAGATACATGAATTGTGCAATTTTCTCGGCAATATTTAATTGTTTCCAAAGTGCAATGACTTTTTAATTTTTTTGAGATTGATTCGTTTACGTTGCTTTTTGCTACCTTTTTCAAATGTACCAGTACATTGAGAAACAGTTTTTCCGTTATGCTACCGTTAGTTGGGAAATTAGCAAAGACAATGGACCCAGTTGGACCATCTGTGAGCTATAATCATAAAAACTTTCTATTCGAAACTAGTTCAATAGCTCTTTCCATCCCATCTTCGTTGATACTGGTTCTATCGTTTTTTTTGTAGTTTCGAACGATCATTAGCTCTGAGAATCAGACTAAATTGATGTTTGTTATTAAACAACAATCAGACACAAATTTTATGAGGTATTAAACAGTGTCCGAATGTGTCCCGTGAACGATGTGTCCCACCACCATCCTAAATCAAATAATAATTTTATCTAATAAATAGACCTTTATTTTCCCGTTTTATGCACTTTTTTTTCATTTCATATTAGGTACTAACTGAGGTGGTGTACTTAAATTTCTAAATCGTTCACAAAGGAATTAGGGAAACACTTACAACTTCAAGCTCAAAAGTTTCGAAATGTGTATGAACAAGGGAACTGTGTTGTTTTCGTAAGTAATAAACGACCAGGAGACGTCAAACCATATGACATTTTCAATTTGGTTAAAAATTGTACAGCTTAATTTTTACAAGCGTTGTCCGAAACTGTCCCTCTTTCCCCTACCAACAAAAGGGTTTATTTTGAGAAGAATGTAAAATGATTGGTTGTATAAAGTCGCTCCAAGCCACCAGTGTTTATTTTTGTGTGTGTTGCTTGTTTACGTTGAGCGAAACATTTAAGGTGAAGATGGAAGCTACCCATTGTAGAAGTATAGGTAAACCCACGCGTAAAAATGGGGTAATAGTGTCCGTGAGAGAAGAACAAAGCACACGTAAATAGATCAATTCACTTATCAGACTGCGTGGCGCTTCATTGACACGAGTCTTTGAATACATTTGAAAAAAAATAACAATTCAATACTAAAGAAAATGTATGAACCATATGTTCCGATGAACAATTGTAAATATTATAGAAGGTGCATTTGCATATGAAGTAAAATTCTGATTATACGCGAGCGTAACATGATCATTTTATTAACACATGGGAATTGGGGCTCTTTTGGTATTAACAAGTTCTTCCGCATAGTAACTCGATGTTGATAATTCCTCAATATTTTCCTTCGTTGATCGTATTGTTTTCACATATTCACGTTGGAGAGTCTTAATCCTTATCTTGGCCGAGGCATTTTGATTGAATGTGATAGTTTTCCGTTTACTGTTTTTGAAATCGTGGCAGAGTTCCAAGCTCTGCAATACAATTTTCTTACCCAATGTTAAAGTTGCTAAAACTTACATTATAGGCCCATTAAACGTAAAAATAATAATTGTATTGATATCAACACAATTTTATTCTATTGATTTCCATGACATGAAACGCTATGACTCAGGAATAACATTTTATTGAGTGGTATTTATAGCTGTTTCGATGATATTGTCTGGCATCAATGTCGAAAAAATAACGATGTTTCCACCAATACAAACAAAACCATTGCCGAAGATTGAAAAATTAAAATTCAACTTTCAGATCACTAACTCTAGTTTTTCGACGTTTTTCACTATACAGTGCGACAGCAGATGAAAATTTAATATCTTGTGAGTAATCGATTAGAATTTGGTTGATATTACTTGATGGGAAGTGTGCGAAAACGATCATTTTCTTCACACTGTTTCGCAAAACTATTGATTTTCTGGCGAGGGGTGAGGGACGGAGATGAATGAAATGAGCGCCATTGTGGCAGCCATTTGTGGCTAGCTTCCACCTTCACCTTAATTTGTTCATATCCTGAACGAACGAATAGTGCACCTTCGCTACCATTATTTGTCATTTGCTCTCGTGCGCATCGACCCTGTTCCGATCTCTGTGCTTTGTAAACGGTGTTCACCGAGAATTCAAGGAACGTTTTGACGTAGGACTACGTTTTTGATTTCTACTCCGTAGTCTAGTGGGTTGTCAAAGATACATTGAGGTGGTTAAAGAATGTGGAATAACGGTGGGTGCTGATGAAACAAATATTCAATCGCATGTGGCCGAGTGTGTGTATCAAATGTGAAAAGGACCGCCGGGAGCGCGATAAATAGTCAGTACAATTCGTGAATTGACATGAAGAAACAAATTGCGACATATGACGATATGATATGACGATGACGATCAATCGCGATAACTGCCAAACTCTCAAACTGGTGTAAATCAAGGCGCTTAGTATACTACCAGATGAATCAAAATTGCCAAACCAATCCGCAGCCATCTTAAAATTACACAAAAGTAAAACAATACGACTGTGCACAGTTTGTGAACTATATTGATACTTTATTACATGTTCATTACATTTATGAGGTTCGTCTTTCCTATCTGCGTTGACGGCATTGACTTCGTGTTGCACCATCTAGAAAAGGAATGTTATGATGGATTTTGAGAATGAAGCTCTGCAATACAATTTTCTTACCCAATGTTAAAGTTGCTAAAACTTACATTATAGGCCCATTAAACGTAAAAATAATAATTGTATTGATATCAACACAATTTTATTCTATTGATTTCCATGACATGAAACGCTATGACTCAGGAATAACATTTTATTGAGTGGTATTTATAGCTGTTTCGATGATATTGTCTGGCATCAATGTCGAAAAAATAACGATGTTTCCACCAATACAAACAAAACCATTGCCGAAGATTGAAAAATTAAAATTCAACTTTCAGATCACTAACTCTAGTTTTTCGACGTTTTTCACTATACAGTGCGACAGCAGATGAAAATTTAATATCTTGTGAGTAATCGATTAGAATTTGGTTGATATTACTTGATGGGAAGTGTGCGAAAACGATCATTTTCTTCACACTGTTTCGCAAAACTATTGATTTTCTGGCGAGGGGTGAGGGACGGAGATGAATGAAATGAGCGCCATTGTGGCAGCCATTTGTGGCTAGCTTCCACCTTCACCTTAATTTGTTCATATCCTGAACGAACGAATAGTGCACCTTCGCTACCATTATTTGTCATTTGCTCTCGTGCGCATCGACCCTGTTCCGATCTCTGTGCTTTGTAAACGGTGTTCACCGAGAATTCAAGGAACGTTTTGACGTAGGACTACGTTTTTGATTTCTACTCCGTAGTCTAGTGGGTTGTCAAAGATACATTGAGGTGGTTAAAGAATGTGGAATAACGGTGGGTGCTGATGAAACAAATATTCAATCGCATGTGGCCGAGTGTGTGTATCAAATGTGAAAAGGACCGCCGGGAGCGCGATAAATAGTCAGTACAATTCGTGAATTGACATGAAGAAACAAATTGCGACATATGACGATATGATATGACGATGACGATCAATCGCGATAACTGCCAAACTCTCAAACTGGTGTAAATCAAGGCGCTTAGTATACTACCAGATGAATCAAAATTGCCAAACCAATCCGCAGCCATCTTAAAATTACACAAAAGTAAAACAATACGACTGTGCACAGTTTGTGAACTATATTGATACTTTATTACATGTTCATTACATTTATGAGGTTCGTCTTTCCTATCTGCGTTGACGGCATTGACTTCGTGTTGCACCATCTAGAAAAGGAATGTTATGATGGATTTTGAGAATGAAATGAACACACTTTTAAAATAAAAATTATGAATGAAAATTTACTTTTTCGTACCCAATATGTATTCTATGTAATAGAGTAATACCTTTTCTCACAGCTTGTGAAATAATTATAACTAAAATTGTGTCTGGTAATGATTTTCACCATTATATGGTGAGTTTTTGAGAATGTTTCGAAATACAAGTCGGACTCGATTATCCGGAATGTAGATTTTTTTTCACTCCGGATAATCGAATCATAAAAAATATTGAAAGAAAATCTCTTGGGAAACGTAAAATAATTTTGATTGGCACTTATTTATTTGTATATTGCAGTGTTGTAGCCACAAATTGTTTGGCGCCTCCTGTGGGGAGGTTCAATGTTTTGAAAACCGAAAAAAAATATTCATCGCCTTGTTACAGCTCATGGACCAAAATATTATTTAAAAGGTCCAGACCAACTTCAATCAAAAGCTTATGCGTGAGCTTCTTGGATGCCAAGGAGAGTTCTATGACATGGTTAAGTGAATCAACATTAGGGATGCTATATTTGGGTGGCCGAGGCATGGGACGAGGTACAGGCTGATTCCATTATCAAGTCATGTAGAATGCTGATTCAGTTTTTTCGAAAACCATTCAATAAACCAAGGGATATTATCAAAAATTAAATTTTGGGATTTAGATGACAACAAAAATCGAGATGCCAGTAGATGACTACATTTTATGCAATTTGAAGACATTTGACATCAATTTTTTTTTTCAAAACTCCGATTCCATACACTTGGGTGATTTTACGGTTTTCGGAAGACTCAAACCTTGGCGACTTTGCGACAATAAAGGGTGTGTCACATCAAGTTGCATCACGGAAAAAACGCTGTAGAAATTCGCCCAGTAGACCGATGAAAATTTTAGACAGTAAAATAAAAACTATTAAACAACTTTTGGCATTTTCTTTTTATTCATACTTCGAGCCCAAGCCCGTATGCTCGCACCTTCCTCTTTACCCCGTCCATAAGGTTCTATACAACGTCAGGTTGTAGTTTTTTTTAACAGAAATCCATTTTCTCTTGAAGTCCGCCTCCGATTTGACAACTTTTGAGTTCTTCCGGAGGGCCAGCTTCATAATCGCCCAATATTTCTCTATTGGGCGAAGCTCCGGCGCGTTGAGCGGGTTCATTTCCTTTGGCACGAAGGTGACCCCGTTGGCTTCGTACCACTCCAACACGTCCTTTGAATAGTGGCACGAAGCGAGATCCGGCCAGAAGATGGTCGGGCCCTCGTGCTGCTTCAATAGTGGTAGTAAGCGCT
Organism: Toxorhynchites rutilus septentrionalis; assembly: GCF_029784135.1. Classification (NCBI taxonomy): domain Eukaryota; kingdom Metazoa; phylum Arthropoda; class Insecta; order Diptera; family Culicidae; genus Toxorhynchites; species Toxorhynchites rutilus. Next base: position 24,897,407 of record NC_073745.1, read on the forward strand.
TCTGTAGGCACTCCTTAAGGTAAACCTGCCCGTTTACCGTGCCGGTCATCACGAAGGGGGCGCTCCGTTTTCCACAAGAGCAGATCGCTTGCCACACCATGTACTTTTTGGCAAACTTGGATAGTTTCTGCTTGCGAATCTCCTCTGGAACGCTGAATTTGTCCTCTGCGGAGAAGAACAACAGGCCCGGCAGCTGACGAAAGTCCGCTTTGACGTAGGTTTCGTCGTCCATTACCAGGCAATGCGGCTTCGTCAGCATTTCGGTATACAGCTTCCGGGCTCGCGTCTTCCCCACCATGTTTTGCCTTTCGTCGCGGTTAGGAGCCTTCTGAACCTTGTATGTACGCAGGCCCTCCCGCTGCTTGGTCCGCTGGACGAATGAACTTGAAAAATTCAGCTTATTGGCGACATCCCGGACCGAACATCTCGGATCACGTCTAAATTGCTTAACTACGCGCTTGTGATCTTTTTCACTGACGGAACATCCATTTTTGAAGTTCTTCACCTTCCGGTCGATGGTTAGGTTCTCGAAGTATCATTTTAGTACTCTGCTTAGCGTGGATTGGACGATTCCCAGCATCTTACCGATGTCCCGATGTGACAACTCCGGATTCTCGAAATGAGTGCACAGGATTAATTCACGACGCTCTTTTTCGTTCGACGACATTTTTCCAAATTTACGAAAAATTGACAGTGAAGCATGGCCAACGTGATCTATACACTCTTATCTGATTACAAGCGAAAGTTGAAGATATAATTCCTAAAAATTAAATTTCTACAGAGTTTTTTCCGTGATGCAATTTGATGTGACACACCCTTTAGTATATAAGTCCCACTCGTAAATTTGAGATAACCATTTTCATTAGCACTCGTTACTCATGAATTTGTTTTCAAACCGAATAAAATAATCATTTTCCAAACAAGTTTTATTAAATCTATTCTACTATAATATTGTAACATATGAAGATGATAATTACACATATTTTGAGAAACCAATAAATCAATGGACTATCCATGCAAATTCAGAGGTTTATCACTTATTTTGTATTCTTTGCAATAATCTCAACACTCCTACCCCAACTTTTCCTTATCCTTACTATATCCATGAGTATTTGAATGATCATATTATATCAGCCAATCCATGCCAAACCGATAAACCGATCTCGGATTTTCGCCAAAAGTGGTAGTTTTGATTTTTGATAGCAAAATATTAGACTCGAATTTTTCTCTTTTTATATTACTGTGCTTAATTCCAGGGTGGTGCGAAAAATCAACTTTTTCCCCTTTTTCCAAATATTCATAACTTTTGAACTACTGGAGCGATTTGGATGATCGATATATCAACTTGAAGCCAATTAGCTCGTCTTTCTACACTTGTACTTGCAAAGTAATTGGATTTTGTTTTTGTAATTATTGATTGTATTTGATTTTTACTGTTTACATGACTTTGGACTAGAGGACGCTATATTTTTTCTTTAAAGCTGAGGTTTTTTACATAATGTATCCTAAAACCAGAGAGGCGTTATCTTTCGTTATTGAGTTGTGACTTTTCAAAGCTAACCGATCATCCAATAATGATTTGTTGTTTAAATTTAAAAAATAATAACTAAAAAACCAAAGAAATCACCTCTCTGATTTCTGAATATGTTATGTAGAAAAAACCTCATCTTTCACAAAAAAAAATTAAGAAAAAATATAGCACCCTCTACCTTCAACCAGTAATTTATTTTAAAAAAACAAATACAATTAATAATTACAAAAACAAGTTTAATATTTCTTAAAAGAAAACTATCGCATAGGCTTCAATTTGATAAATCAATCATCTGAATCGAATCGTGTTTCGAAAGTTATGAATATTTATTTGAAAAAAGTCATTTTTGGAGAAAAGAGAAAAAAGACAATTTTCCGGACCACCCTAAAATGGAAATGGGCACCCTAATAAAAAATAAAAAGTACGGGTCTAATATTTTGCAGTTAGGTGCAAAACTACCACTTTTCATGAAAATCTGAGAACCACTACAGGTCGGACTCGATTTTCCGGAGACTCGATTATCCGGGATTCGATTATCCGGAATTTTTGACTCGATTATCCGGAGTATTTTATTTTTGATTTTCGGAAATTTTGAATAATTTGTATAATAATTCTATATTGAACAGCTAATATGGGTATCAAAAGAAAGGGCCCGACTAGTAGAATGCAGTTACTTATGAAAAATGCATATCCAAGATGGCAGCCACTACAAAATGGCGGATTACATATTTTCTCAGAATCCTATCAATATGGGTATCAAACGGAAGGGCTTGACTAGTAGAACACAGTTATTTATGAAAAATGCAAATTCAATGCAATTCCGCAAGATGGCGCCATTTTTTTTTCCACAACCCCATCAATATGGATATCAAATAATAGGGCTTGACTAGTAGAATACAGTTATTTATGAAAAATTCAAATTCAAAATGGCCGCCACCACAAAATAGCATCATATATATTTTTTTACAACCCCACCAATATGGGTATCAAATGAAAGGGCTTGACTAGTAGAATACAGTTACTTATGAAAAATGCAAATCTAAGATTGCCACTACAAAATGGCGGATTACATATTTTCTCAGAACCCCATCAATATGGGTATCAAATGTAAATGCTTGACTAGTAGAACATAGTTATTTATGAAAAATGGCCAAAAATGTATCAAAAGAAAGTTCTTGACTAGTAGAACATAGCAGATAATGAAAAATCCAAATTCAAGATGGCCGCAGTCCCCAAACAACTAATTACTTTTTGAATGGTTTCATTCAGCTTGACCTGTTTCTATGTATGTTTGAATGTTTGTTGGGTTGTCCCACGTTAATAGAAAATTGACCCCGTTCTTGTTGAATGATTGATTTGAAATTTGGAACAAACATTTAATTCTACTGTCATTATAAAACTGCGTATTCCATGATCTTGAAACATTCAATTTGGCCGCCGCAAAAAATTGCTGAATGGCTTGTTTTGGAGAAAACACTACACTATGAACAACATAAATTCGAAAAGGTCGTCGCCACAAAATGGTCGACTATGTATTTTTGCAATCCCCTCAATATTGGTATCAAATGAAATGATTTGACTAATAGAATACAGTACATGTCGTACTCGATTATATACAGATTCGATTATATGTGATTCGATTAAATACAATTTTCGACTCGATTATATTCAGTTTGGGAATATTTTTTTTCTAATATGGCTTATTTCATGAAGAAATGTAACCTTTCAACGTTAAGGTGAAGTTTAAGTGGCTATTACATGTACAGTTGGGTAAAATTCGTGATTTTTGAAGATTTTGCTTGAATTTTCACCAGGAATTGTTTATAACGATATTGCAGCCAAATGAAGAAAGATAGAAGTTGTGCGTCAAAGAACAAATTGTGGAGCGGTTAAAGAACTTCATTTTAATTGGTTGAAACAATCTAGTTTTATATAAGTTTAAAAATAATATATATATATAAATAAAAAAATTTATAATAACACATTAAAAATTATTAACTTTTAAGTGTTTCACTTCCAGAATGTTATTAAAATTCACTAATTTAGTTGTTCCACTACTGTATCCTGTACTAAATTTTCTCGTCTTTCAAATCGCATCATAATCGTCTTCCGTAGCGTTCTTTTTAATGTAGAGTCAGTTTGAGGCAAAAGAGTCCGAAACAGAAAAAAAGTTCTGTAACTCTGTCATTGCTGAAATTCGGACATATGCGTAGGAGGATTTTTTTCATCAAATATGATCGTCTATCAACTCCTGAGAGAATCGGGATAATTTTTTTTTTCATGTGAGAAAGATGTTTTCTGACTTTAAGGGGATGAATCAAAAATCAAATTCCTCTTTTATTTTCAAAAAACTAAAAATACATGAAAAAAAATAAATAAAGAAAAAAAATGTATTGACTCGATTATCCGGAGTGAAAAAAAAATCAATACTCCGGATAATCGAGTCCGACCTGTGTATCGGTTTGGCATGGAATGGCTGATATTCGGTACACTGCGGATAATCGAAACTAGTTGTTCCGGTTCCCGGTTGCGAGATATCGTGGGGTTATGGACAGCCCTTGGCGTACAGCAATTGCATCGCGCATGATAATGTTCCTTTGACCGATTTCAGGAGTAACCAAAGCGAGGAGTTCATCAAATAATTCTCCGTCCATTCGCACAAAGTTGCGAATATCATTTGGTTCAATTACTCTCAATTCATTGAGTAATTTGTCGTGGGTGAACTTTTCCCTATCAATAAACCACTGTTTGGCTTATCTTCTACCAGAGAGCCTTTTTTACGACTAGCGGTCACGGCAATTATAACGCAGCAGAAATCTTCACTCAACATGTTGAGTTCATGAAATTTTGGCAGGGACTGTTTGCACAATGTAGTTGTACCTCTCTGCCGGTGATTGTGCAACATTTTGCTCAACCTTCAATATCGCCTCAACACGGTACAATCTTTTGTACAAACCAAACTATTGTACAATAATATTGACCGTCTAGGGGTCACCGACAAAATATTGGGCAACCAACAATGCTCCATAATATTGAACGTCTATGGGCCGCTTTCACCCTTTTCAGGCTCACCGAAACTTTTCACTAAAGAGTTTTTATTTTTTAGTATAATAATATGTATTTAAAGTCTTGGATCTAGATTAAAAATGAAAAAAAGGCGAATGAACGGTATAGCATTACAGTTAGTGTATGATTATTTTGCCTCAATTGATGTATTTCATTCACATTTCCGTACATTTTTCATCTTCTCGAAACTAAATGTAACTCAATATTAAGAAACGAGCAAACTTAATCCGGAATCGATGGGTCGTTCATGCACAATAGTCGTGCCAAAGTTTCTTTTTCTCAATATTCATTTGTACCACATTAACCACAAAACTTATTGAGATTAAGTTTATCGCAACAAAACCACACAAGGAATTGTCCATTTTAAAAATAAAAATGAAATGGAGGATCAAAAAACTACCTACAAACTTCCCGCTTAGAGACTTCCTCATGCACAAATATGTACTTTAGTTCAGCGTAAAAAATAGTCGTAACTTGCGTGAGGTAACAAGCTCAAACTTCGCTCTCCAACCGATAGTGTCGAGGCGCTTTCTTTCCCAACGAAAACTTTTTTAATCTAAAACCAAACGAAGGAAAAGTTCCATCATTCCTCCATCCACGTACACGAATACATCCCTCGGCCTCGGAGTAAAATCTACCCTAACTAGTGGTGGCTTCTTATTGGCCGGAAAGTTTAACTCGGGGAGCCCCCTCCTCCCACACTTACATATTACTATTTGCTGCTCCACTTTATTCCACTCAACTGCCCAGTATTTTTGCCAGGTAAATTAGAATTCTATAATCACATTGCTAGATAATATTGCGTGTCATTCGTGCACCGGTGAAGGTACACTGCCACAGAGAATGTATCCCGGGCACAAAGTAAGGACACACTTCGTGTGTGTGCTGCATCAGAGTTGGAATTAGAAAGTTGAAGCACGTTTCTGACCACACCATAGAACATGTAGCAGGAGTCTGCCTTAACAATTAATTGGGGACCAAACTAATGAAGTAATCCTTTTAGCGATGTTTCCCAACCCGCCTGAAGGTAAGTTTCTCTTATATATTTTTTCTGTACTTACTCCGGGTTGCTAGGGCTTTCGGAATAGAAAGTAGAACAACTCGCACCTGCTGGATAAGCAGTAAATTCCCATGGTCTGATCCTAATTACCATGAATGCGACGGGAATTATCGATTGCTTTCTGCTGAAAAGGTCCATTGTCAAAGGTCTAGGAAACGGGACATCTCTCCGACGCACATATTCTATGATTTCGGCGCTGACACGCGTTAACTGCAAATTGACTCCAGCAAACTCAATCAATTAAAACTTGATGCCAGTCAATAGGCCGCCATCGACCACATCGGAATACGTAAGCGAAACGGTGCCATTCAATAACAGTGAAACGCTAACCAGCCCACGCCAAAGGATGCCTGTGTATGGTGGTGGGCGTGCAAGGATGTGTAGGTCTATGCCATATGCTGTATTCGAACGCTCACCTCATCCGGTTTTCCTTAGAGATCGTACGCGTTGATGAGATGAATCACTATCGGGCTAAAATATATACCCCACCGCGGTGGCATAACTATTCTCCGCTATCGTCCCCGTCTTGGCTCCATGGAACCAACACGAATGGTTGACACTAAGCACACACCCAAGAAATCGAAGCTGCTGCGAGAGACTGTAAGTGTTTCCCAGCGCGCTTGTTTTCACTCGATTCGCTGTAAATTAGCTTATCGGATTTCGAATTCAAATTCGTTCGGCGTCTCAGCAAGCACACACATACAAACACGCACCCACACCATCCGTTTTCTCGCAGGCATGAGTGTGCGGTTTCCGGGGAAGCATCTCGAGGCTTTGAGCTTTGAGTGGGATGACACGGTTCCACACGGTGGGACCGTTCCGTTTCGCGCTGATTAGGAAGCGATTTAAATTCACAGCTGGTACTAGATTTAAGTCTTGCGGTTTGAAATGAATTTTGCCTTTGATTTATGCACGAACAGATACGCCAATACGATGCCGTTTAGGGGGGTGGTACGGATTTCACTAATCGGGAAGCCGTATGGCACGACGTTGTCTGGTTAGCTAAACTTTGGAGCGGAGCTGTTGCAAATTGAAAGTCAGCGGTTCGATAGGAGAGTGCGAATGGTTTGAAACCACGGAGATTTTTTGTAGAACCAAGTCTTCCAGGGGAAGATAAATATGTTTCGAATCCAGTTAGTAATGTAGAAGCTATGCTGTTCCAATCACTGTATTTGGAAAACAAACAAAAATAGTGAAACGTCATAGTACATGACACTTTCTTCGATTCTATATGAGGTCATATCATAAACTATGGTTTTTCTATTCTACCGGAGAAAAAAATTGAAAAAAAAGGTCAAAATTAAAAACAATTTTGAAACTGTCACGCCGATGAAACAATTTTGAACCTGTCACACCGATGTTCTGCTACGACTACGATATCCCCCTCTTGAATAGAACTGCAATCGCTGAACCATTTCGTCTACCCAGTGATTGTGGCGAGACACTTTTTTTAGGCAACGGCTCCAGAACTGGTATAAGGCTGTTGGCACAATCTTTCTGCACTCTACAATGCAGCTTCCAGAAATATTTGAAAACGCACGCCACTGCCCGCACCAATCGTTCCCATTTGACGATGAATTTGGACATGGCAAGGCACTTCTGGTGTCTCCGTTGTACGTAGATCTTGTTGAGGCCATATGCTGCAGTAGAAGAAACATTAAATCGTATAATTTTCCACGTGCCAAGTCTTACAAGAAATCCGAATAAATCATAATCGCATATAATATCAATGAAAGTATGTATCGTGTATATTTGATATCGCATAAAATGTAAAAACTCGATTTTATATACCATTATCAAATTAAGTCGCAATTCGGTATAATAAACATCAATTTTACGTACATTATCGTAAAATATATTTAATCCGCATCATATGCGTATACTACGCTGATGCAGTTTGTGTGTCGTATAAGCGTATAATTTAAATCGATTCAGTACCGTAGTAAATCGTGTTGCATGCTGAAGAAAATCATGAAACAGTAAATCATATTAGATCCTAATAAAGAACATATTATATCATATTGAAATGTCAATGAAATGCTGATGCACTCGAAAGTTTTAACCGCTGTTGAATTAATCTTCAGATAGCCGCGCGAGATAGCTGGTGGATGATAATCCAGACGACCGGAGCTCGAACCCACATCGGAGTTTTCACCAAACATCAATCTGTGCAAATTTAAACATTCATATTCCACTCCCAACACAAGTCAATCAAACAATTATTATTTCTACGAACATAAATACTCATGTACAAAAATGGCGATTCGTGAGGCTATAATAAACATTTCAAGAAAATATTTTGCGCCATTTGTTTTTTATCTGTGTCTGTAATAAATCGTATATGAGTATGGCAAAAGTCGTATTTGGTGCTTTGACAATTCATAAATATATTCATATTAGATCGCAATTCAATTTCAACATAATCGCTATTATAGCCGGTCAAAATTGCATATTCATCCAAACAAATTCGGTAAGCATTTGCCATGTATGTATATGGCCTCCACTTTTGCATGCATATGCCAGTTAGGCGCATTATATGCCAACCAAATTTCAGGGCATATAATGTTATATATACGCTTGTTATGCGATTTAATGTTTGCTGGGAAACATCAATTTTATGATGTGCATTGTCGTAAAATATATTTAATCCGCATCATATGCGTATATTACGCTGATGCAGTTTGTGTGTCGTATAAGCGTATAATTTGAATCGATTCAGTACTGTAGTAAATCGTGTTGCGTGCTGAAGAAAATCATGAAACAGTAAATCATATTAGATCTTAATAAAGAACATATTACATCAAATTGAAATGTCAATGAAATGCTGATGCACTCGAAAATGATGAAATGCACTCGAAATCGCTGATGTTCGATGAAAGTAACAACGGCAAACATCCCTTCTAATGAAACATGCAGCAAAACGAAGTGAACTACGTCATTGAACGCCAATCTTAGATATATACCACATCGAATTTGGCACATTGCATCGCATCGCTTTGCAAGGTTGCCAGATTGATTTATTATATTTATTATAAAAGTAATCAGAATTTAGTTGGATATGATTGAGAAAACAAATTGTACAGTGAAAATTGTTAGAAAAATGATTTAAAATTGAGATAGTTTTATTGATATTCATTTATTTTTTATTATTCCAGTTCAATGATATTATATATTTGATAAATCAAAGATCTTATTCTTTGGAACATAGTTCAATAATAAAATCGGCAACCAGGAATGACTGATCGTTCTGTATAGAATGTATTAGATTATATCATATCGAATCATATGTATGAGTTTTAACCGCTGTTGTATTAAATTTCAGATATCCGCGCGAGATAGCTGGTGGATGATAATCCAGACGACCGGAGCTCGAACCCACATCGGAGCAGTTTTCACCAAACATCAAGCTGTGCCATTTTAAACATTTATATTCCACTCCCAACACAAGTCAATTAAACAATTATTATTTCTACAAACATAAATACTCATATATTAAAATGGCGATTCGTGATGCTATAATAAACTTTTCACGAAAATATAATAATAGTGATGAGTGTGATTGAGAGTGTGAGTGTGATCATTGTCAACATATCCTCATATCCCCTCCTTTTCCTGAAGAAAATATGTCACCCTTCTAAACTCGAGTTGACCGCGAGTAATTGGTTTCCTATATTATTAACATTAGAATTAAGGAAAAATGTACATATACTAGTAACAATACAGTAAGGAGTTCGGCTCCTTTAAACCTATGTAACTGAGCCTGTAAAAATAAACGATTTAAATAAAAAAAATATAAAAATATATATATATATATATATATATATATATATATATATATATATATATATATATATATGAGTATGGCAAAAGTCGTATTGGGTGCTCTGACAATTCATGAATATATTCATATTAGATCGCAATTGAATTTCAACATAATCGCTATTATAGCCGGTCAAAGTTGCATATTCATCCAAACTAATTCGGTAAGCATTTGCCATGTATGTATATGGCCTCCAGTTTTGCATGCATATGCCAGTTAGGCGCATTATATACCAACCAAAATTTAGGGCATATGATGTTATATATATGCTTGTTTTGCGATTTAATGTTTGCTGGGTTGAAAATCTTTTTCCAAAGTAATAGGGACTATTACTTCTATGAGAGAGGTGAGAGTTCTCTTGAAAATGGTAACGAATAATGGATCAACATGGTGTATATTTGACCAAGGTGGATAATTAGAGATATGGCAAAAAAGTTTTGAAGTTTAAGTAAAAACAATGGATTTATTCTCCCCGAACATTATTATTATTCATGTACCTGGTTCTCCCTGGGTCGGACGTCGTAATACTGCGACGCGTTCCCAGTTGGGTGATGTCAATGCAAACCGGTTTTGTTTTATTGATTACAAAAATCGAGGGGTTGTATCCGAGACAAGACCGCTTAGGACGTAGGACTACGCAATTTCAAATTTTTTTTTTTTTTTAATGTGTTGGTTTATCATTTCGATTATTTTTTACGAATACGTCGAAATTAATAAATAACCCTTTAGTAAAGAGTCCGGGAACCCTGAAAAGGTTTAATGGCTTGCGTGGTTTGTAGAATCATTTCGAGAAGCAACGATACTTTCTTGCCTTGCGAGAACAATGCACTAATTGGTCATATGTCGCAATTTGATTCTTTATATCAATGCACGCCTTGCACTGAGTATTTAACGAGAGGCATCTTCCGCAATTCAACAAGCATCAAACACGCGTCTAACAGATGCACACAGTTGCAGCGATAAAAATGAAACATCGCGAGAACCGTTTATGAAAAATCGTTTCTCGACTCTCGGTCAAAACCGTCAACAAAGATAGGAGCTTGTTGCATCAGAACAGAGCCGATGCGCACGAGAGCAAATACGTATGGCAACTAAAAGTTCGAAGGTGTGCTATTCACATGTACAGGAAATGAACATAAAACACAAAACGAGCAGAACAAGCGACCTTTGTTATTTCGGGAACAGAAAGATTCTGAGAATTTTCCTCAGAGGAGATGCAATAGTTATACGCTAGCGACAGCTTACTTACTTTGCAAGGGTGGAGTTTACTTCCCACATATTCTTTTTTCGCCATCCCCCTTCGTTGTTTCTATTCTAGCGGCTCCCAGGTTTCGCAGTTTAAAAGTGACTGAATGTCTAATTTATTTGATAGAACGAATTATTGCACACAATTTTGTTTCCACTGTTGATGTCTCAAGCGAAAAAATTGAATTTTCCGTCTAATGGTATGTATTATAACATATATCGTAAGAACGATTCTGCGTAATATGCATTTGAAATATCTTAATTTTTCGTAGAGTAACCCCCCTATATAGAAACCTATATAAAATCAAAGCCGTAGTCCTACGTCAAAACGTCAATATTTCATAACTTTAGACCCAGATGGAAAACTGTTGCTCCTTTACAAAATTAATAGCAGTTCTGCATGAATTACAACAAGCTTATACTCGATGATGCACGTTTTGGCACAATCATTTCACATCGAGTCTCTCATGTGAAAGGGTTAAACCAACACGGACCGTCGTAGAACAGAAAGCGACGATAGGGCTCGAATAATTATTGGTTTATATTTACGTTGACAAAGAAACTGCTGGAAGAAGCAAAAACTCTTCAGCTAATGAGTGCGAAGGTCAATCTTTTCATAATCCCCTGATTATCCTCAGTTGAATATGACTGTGCCGAGCCCTGAAGTTTTTGGAAATAGTAGGAAGTTGAAGAAGAAAGGAAACGTCATCGGTATCATCGACCAGATCAAAGATTAATGATACTTTGTTCCATATTTTTCCATTAAAATACATGTTACCACCAATACTTTAACCAATTCACGATTCAGTTAAATCATGTACAAAATAAAATGATATATGCCTTACTTTTGTCAATAAAAATGTTATCACTTAAATGTTATTCCGGTTAACCTCCCGGCCTGCGGCAATATGGGTAATTGTACAACCAAAACTGATATCAATACTAGAAGGACAGCAGCGATTACCATGCCAGGACTTTTTGTGATCGGCATTACATCGCATCACAAAAATGAAACGAAATGAAAAAATTATAATCTTCATGACTCATATTCATAATTCTCAATGGTTCATTTCTTTCTCTGATATATTGAGCAGTAGAAGAAATACGACTTGATTGTGATGCAAACGAATATATTTCACCGAAGAAGCCACTGCTCCCGATGCCTTAGAGCAAGACTAATAATAAGAATAAGACAATGGAAAGAAATCACAATACCATAGCTTTCCATTAAAATAAAGCAACTTCATGATTTCATGTGTATTTTACCTCAAAATATCACGAAATCGTAAGTATTTCCAACTTGTTTTTTGTTTCTTCTCCATAAATTTCTAATTCAATGTAATCAATGACGATATAATTTTTTTTACCGATCCACATAAACTCCATCTTCCATACTACCCTACTATGTGTCACGCTGATATTCATTAATCATTTTCAGTTAGACAGTTGAAGCTTATTTTCTTTTTTCGTTCGTTATAAACCGTTTGAAGGTTATGAGTACATATAACAAACGGCCCTTTTCAGGGCTACTATTTGAAGTTTCAAAAGAGTTAAACTAACAGATTTCTGAACAATGAAAAGAATTACATTTAAGAAAACAGCTGTTCTAAACAATCACAGTCCTACGTCAAACTTCCGTCCTTGCCCCTAGGCTCAGACCCTTCTACTTTTTTATGTATCACATTAGTTTGCATCAATTGCTACTGTATAAACACGATCAGAGTTTCGACATGAGATTAATTTTTGATTACAACATGTCACGCGTAATTTGTGACACGTGTTAGTTTCGAAAATGCTCAGTTTGTATTACCATTTTTGACGTAGAACAATAACTAACAGGACTGTATGGGGGTAAATCAGAACACTGAACATATAAAAAAAATGCTGAAAGATTCCGAACGCTTATAACCCGACAATTTCCTAATAGATCGCAAAGTCAATTGAATCAATTGATTGGATTGAATTGAATCAATTGAATCTACTTATCTATCATAATGAAGAAAATTATATAATTTTTTAGATAAATAATTGAAGAATTGTAAAATGCCCAGCATTAGTTAACCGCGTTTAATCCCACGTTTTTATCGACTAGAACAGGCAACCTGAGTAACAGCGGAATACAATTTGAATACATCAATAGCACTGTGAAAACAATCGTAGCTAGCCGTGGATCTATCCTTTTCTATTTCAATACACAGTGTTGCCATATGTACAGATTTATCTGGCAAGGTGCAGTTTTATTTCGTTATTTTTGGTACAGATTCTATACGGTACAGGGTACAAATTTTCGTCAAAAAGTACAGATTGGTACAAATTTTTTCCACGTGTGAAATTTCTTACATTTGAACTAAGCAACATTGAGGTACGTGATGACTTTTACGCCGCAGTATCACTTGGTGCTGTTAATCATAAAAGTATTTACAATGCAATAATTGATCAGTCTAATAAGGACGGAACTCCTTGCGAGGATCGTCTGAAAGCATTTTCGTCGGACGGCTTGATGTATGTTTTGCCTCAGATCAACAAATTGAATCGTTTGTTCCAGGCTGAAAAACATAAATTCACGATGCTACAAGATGAGCTGAAAGATTTCTATTTCATCACTCTCACTAACATCTGTGAGCAATCTTACGTTGTTTCAATGTCCAAAGCTATTAAGTTTGAAGATTATTTGAAATGCGGCAAGAACTTTAGGTTGGAATAGAAGAACTATCAGAACAATGGACAGTCAAGGGAGATCGTTTTTAAGGATATTTGTCACCGGTTTTTTCGTGGAGCTGATCAAGCAAATGAGAAAAAGATTCGATTTTGATGACTTGATGCTCAAGGCTGCGACAATGTTAAATCCCAGAAACTTTTCCAATTTGGCAAACATTAACGTTGTGTTAGAGGCGTTTCCAGAATTCTACGATGGGAGTTAACAAGATCTGGAGAATTAATTCCGTACCCTAAAGATATAAATACTCCTTAAGGAAATCACAGTTTCGGAACGCGAGCATGTGCAGGATTGGTGGCCAAAAATTGGATGCCCAAACATAATTGACGGTTCACTCGCATTTTCGGCGCTTCAAAGTCTTATTTGTAACGTTCTCACTATGCCTCACTCCTCGGCAACTGTCGAGCATTTTTTCTGTATATATTCAGAACAAAAATAAGCTTCGAAATCGACTCATCAATGATGCGATGAACGCTATTTTAAGATCAAAAGATTTGATTAAACATCGTGGCGGCAACTCAAAAATTTTAATAAATGATAATATGCAACCTAGATTCAGAAAAACTATGTATAAGCTTCATCAAATACACGAATAACTTGCAAATGTAAATGTAGCATTTGTAGTAAATAAATGAGTATTCTTTCATGTTAATAAATTAGTTTTTGACGTAGGATTACGTCTTTCGGGAACATATTGGGATACAAATTGAAAATCGTAAATCGAGCACATCGTGAAAATTGTCCAACTTGAAATGCTTATTGCTCAGTTATTTCATGATGGATTGATGAAATTTTTGCGTCAATCGATTTCGGCACTCCATAACAATTTTTTATATTGAATAAAACAATATATGTCATGAAACTAACTATCGAACAATTGAAAAATCTCAACCCCTTTTCTAACGGAAATATCCACTTCTAATTGGTCGAAATTGACGACACATGCGGCGGTTCCCTAACAGAGACATCACAACCAAGCTGCCTTGGGGAAATCGACATTGCAAATACATGAAGGTAGGAGGAGCTTTCGTTCCCACCGCAATGTGTTCCCTAACTGAGACATCAAAACCAAGGTGCCCGAAGGAAATCGACATTGCAAGTATGTTGAATGATACGATTAATTCTAGCAAATATAATTTAAATTTGGAAATTTAATGTTGGGTGCCTCGTGAAATTTGATATCAATGACCTATCGTGTATTATGAAAAATTTAGCACAAGTGTAATTGTAAAATTGTATATGGTAGCAGTTGTGTAAAAAATGACTTGATATGTGAAACGATTTATTTCAATTTTCAAAAATAAAACTAAGGTGTGTTCCCGCTCGAGAACGGGTCGTTCGGTTTAAGCTGTCTGTTTTGCTGTTCATTTTCACCCAAGAAAAATTCATGCGGCGAGAAAAAATTGGAAAAGTGAAGAAATATTCGAAAAAGTGATTTCCCATATGCTCTACATATAGTATTAGGTGTTGTTAGTCCAATTAAAATTCGCATTGGGTTGAATAAACATTGAGAAAGTAAAAAACATAAAACAAAATTACCTTTTCCATTTAAAATATGGTTGCTCTATATTAAAGTAACATGTTTTTACTTATGAGAAAAATTGATAATTGTGTTCGGTATTGGTGATTATCTCATATTACATTAGTGAGTTTTTTTTTCTTTATTTCATCCATACATATCACAGGAGGCATCTCGTCTAGGATCACAGAGGGTGGTATCTTTTATATGATACGCACCATCTAACGACTGTTTACCATCCTTCTGTCATCATCAATCGATAAACAATGGTGGAGTGAATAAATACTAACCAACAACCAAACAAAATTGCCTTTTCCCGGGCCACCAAACCATTATCAAAGAGTTTAACGATGTAATTCTTCAAACATATCTAAAATAAACAGATAGCCTAACGGAATCCTACGTCAATTATGCGGCCGTGTCTCGGACACAACCCTCCTATGACTTTTTCTCTACAACGAATATTTTCGATGGTACAGATTTTTGGGAGAAAAAGTACAGATGAGAAAGGTTTTTAACCCCTCTAACACAGATTAAAATGTGGCAACACGGCTGGTACATACGATGTTTTTGCTCAATACAATAGAAACCTAAAGAGAAGCGAAACATTGCATCGCTAGCCCCACCCTTGTGTGATTCTACAGCCAGCCAAATCAAATAAATTTTTCACGCTCCGTCCCGAACCGATTTGGGCGAATGAACTAAAAACATTAAAGCCTCTAAAATTCGTGTATTGTTTTCGGCTCAAAAGTGGTGCCAAACATTGCAAGTCAGATGGGAGTATTTTTTCCAATCGTGAGAGCTGTGTTCATCGGTTGAAAGGTAAAGTTGGAATTCCTTCCACTGTGATTGCTATAGTTGCCGTTCTACGAAAGGTGCTGCATGGTATAATTTAATAAGTTGTGGATTATTTCTCTAGGAATTATATTTTTGAGAGCTTTGGAGATACACAAAACTCATTGGATATTCGACAAGTTATTTAAATTGAAAGCCCGTGGTATAGCCCGGTAATATTCTCGACATTAAAATTACAAAAAAAGCACTTCGATACTATACGGAGATGCAAAACAACGTACCCTGATTGGATCTATCGCTTCAATGAAGCAAAATTGGAGGCATTGCACGATAAGGATTCTAGTCAAACCAAAGAAGAGCTTGCCCCAGCATGAGGAGTCAAATCATTTCCAAGCGATTGCATTATCGAGAATGATTCATAAGCAAAGCACTTGGGTTCCTTATAGTTTGAAGGCGTTCAGCGTCGTTTTTTCCACTGTGAACAACTGATCCAGTGGCAGAAAAGCAGAAGACATCGTATCGTGACGAGTGATAAATATTGGATTCATTACAGCAACCCCAGAAAATAAAATCATTAGTTCTCGAAATTCGAAATTCATTTATACTTTGGGGATTTTTTTTTCTTAGCAATATTTTAGCTATCTTGAAGTTTATTGAAGCTTTGGGAATAAAGAGCTGATATTATGAATGAACTGCCACAATCAACCCGATCCAACTAATCAACTTATGCATGCTTGATCGAACTGGTATGCTGACATTCTAACTTACCGTTTCCATGTCCTCCCCCGATGTTCCCACCACTCACCGCCGATGACAAACACATCGCGCTGAATATTTCATTTGCGTTTGTCTACCCGATAATTGGATCCGAATCAATATATGCAATACGGACAGCGGCAGCACAAAACCATAATGCATAATTCAAGAATCACATTACAAGCGCGCAAAATTTGTTCAGGATCAGCGGATACACCTACCGGAACACAAACACACACACGTACACACACACACCCACACGCACAAACACCACTGATGAAACACAAGCGCCACAAGCCCCACGAGGATCGGGAACTCGGTTTACTCGTGGAATTTGTTAGTTTCAAACAGCACGCGTTGAAAGTCCCTCCGGCGTGCGGTGGGAAGGAGGCGTATGATTCTAACCGAGGGTTTCCCGGGTCGAGCCGGACCCCGGACCGCCACAGTGGAACGGGAGAAAGTGAGTTTATCGCATTAATATCGCATTAAAAGTAATGACACAATAAATCAATTTTATAATTATTTTAATAATGGCAGCATTAATGACTCTATCAGGACTGGTAGATACGGTAAAAATAGATATTTGCACGATGGGGAATCACTCGGCGCTGGTAACGGTGGACATACAATCAAGCCGTGAGGCGATGAATGAGGAGATTTTATTTTTATGAGCAATTTACACACGAAATATGGAGTGACAGACAAGCGCTTTAATTTTTCATCGTGTACATATACGATATATGATCCGCTGATGCAGGATAAAGTTATGAGAGGACAGCTACCACTAGACCCCGACCGCAGAATGCCAACAAATTTTCCATCACGTTCGGAAACGAGGTCACCGTAATGCATTCGGGAAACTTTATTTTGACTTCAATTACATTCGTTAGTGGTTCAATTAGATTATGTTTGCATCGGAAATTTGCGGCGCTTACTGTTTAGTGGTATTCCCAGTAAGTGAGACTTTCCAAATTTGCCGAACTAACAACTTTTAACGCTGACAACTCGCTTGTAATCATGACAATCGTTGCGTTTCCTAAATTAACCACCGTCCTCCTCCCGCCCCCACATTATGTTCATCAAAAACAATACGCTTTGTGAATTTCCTCTGCGGCACGCGTTAGCCAATTAATAGATAAAGTGATTTTAATTTATCACAACCAGGGGTTCGTTCGTTTGCTGTTCATCTGACCCACACGGGTCGGGTTCTCGGTCGGGCGAGCGCCTGTAACTCCAACAACGATGGCGACGATAATAATCACGGTGGCCAGATTGTGCCACCGATTTGCTGGCCCACAGCTTGCGCGTGATAAACTAGGAGACGTCCTCGACGATGGCGTCATCGAGAAGCGATTCGAACGCCCATTAACGGCATGTTGTGGTCCGGTCCAGGTCCAGAGGGACCCATACACGTTATAATTACAGTGCCGCAGTCAATCCCACCCCTATTTAGCGGGGCATCCTGCCAATTTACAATTGTATCCAGATTAAATGTGTGATTTTAAACTTGTTATCTAGTCACACTCAATCGTGCTACACACATACGCGCGCATGAGGTCTCTGATGGGAGGATAATTTGTTTTATTCGTAGTGATTTCAAATTAGATTCATTTGGCAGCGGGTATGCAGATTCGTGCTAGATCTGTCGATTTAATGCTCTTGATTATCAAGTACAGGATTCGGATGTAGATCCAGTGATTGAAAAATTCTGAGAATGGAAATTCAGTATTTCAAAATTAATGTTGAACATTTGGAGTTTCGTGTTAATAACAAGAGAATTAGCAGAAATTTTCAGATTAATAGTTTATTTAAAAAAAAACAAACAAGTCCGGCGAGCTTTGTCCCGTCCATTTTTTCGACGTAGAACTACGCCTTTCATTAAGCCACGTTTTTATGAAATAAAGTTAACGTTGCACACGTTGCCTAGCCGTCTAGGCAACAGGAATTTCGGACGATCAAAAACGCGACGATGTTCTTCCTCTAACAGCCAAAAACGAACTCCCTGTACTTTATTCTATTTCTGCCTATCTCTCTATACCCAAGTTTGGTATATCTATTTCGTCTTCCTTTACAATAAACAAAACGAACTTGCGATTAGCTTTGTCCCTATCATAAAACTCTTTTAGAATAAATAAAACGAACTATGAATCACACGATCCGCAAATAAGGATCGTGCGAGGAGAGATGTATTTATTTAGGCTCGGGATCGACCCGTCCTTATCGGAAACTTATTTACACGATCCGCAATAAGGATCGTGCGATAAAGATGTATATATTTTGCATCAATCGGGCCCTATCGTAAACTTGGGTAAATAAACCCGTCTGTTATTATGGGGTCGCTGCATCTCCCCCTACTCAATGAGTTTTAGGGGAAACTAGAAGAGTTTCTCCTAAAATCGATTGTAAGGCTTGTTTTCTGTAAGTGTACTAAATGTTTTGATATATTTTTTTTTCAATATTATATAAATGTGTATAATTGTGTCATATTATCTGTGTAACCGCGATTCTTCGGGTTTTGCGAAATATGCCGGCCACCGTTAAAAAGGCGTCTTTTTAACAATTCAATTCTAAATTATCTATCTGTCTAAATACTTCAGTTCCTCTTAATTCATTTCTAGTAACTGAGTGTTTAAAATTCTGCTTCTCCTCCTTTCTTCATATTCTGGTTACTGCTTGCAAGTGATTTCGGGTTCCATCGGTTCATCGTCTTCTGGGTTTGACTCCTTCTTCAAATCGTGTGTGTCTCCTGGGTGTGGCTCCTTCTCCGAACACTCGGTTGCCTATGAATGGACCTTGGCAGTTTGGTTAGCGGGATTCATCAAGCGGTGGATTTTCTTCGTCCTAGGCCATTAACGCTGGAGCCCTTGGTACCGTCGCTCGTCGTTGCTGGATTATACTGGAATAAAACATGAGCGGCTTTTTAAACAGTAATGAAGCATTAAAACAACACTTAACTGGATGGAGGCAACCGGCCTCCACGGGTCCTAAACCTTAGGACGATGATCCTGATTTGTGCGAATGAAGATTGAAAAGTGTATCTGCTCCAGTTTACTCTGATGATATTGATTGATCCTTTCAGCAACAGTTCCACCTCAGCAGGGCAGCACCTTATTGCCTGGTTCTCAATTGGGGGGTTGCTCTTGGTTGTGGGTTGGAGCAAACGATCGTCGACCGATGGAAGATGGAACATTCTATTAGTTTTTTCATAATTTATTAAATTAACAAGACTTACACGGATGGGAGGCCCTCAGACCTCCCAGCGTTGCGCGATGGTATCCTGCGATCGTTGACGTTTTATATTTCTGCGTCTGATTCAGTGGCCTTGCCACTCGATGACTGCGTAGGCTGTTGTATAGGTAAGATGCAGATCTTGGAGATGCTTCGGCGAAATTCACCATCCTTCGTGCGTACTGTTACAACACGCACATTGTTGTCCGTTCCCTTGAAAACATGTAGAACTCGTCCATATCTCCATTTGAGTGGAGGAAGATTGTCGTCCTTCAGCAATACCATGGTGTTTTGCGCAATGTTGTTACGTTGACGTGTCCATCGCGTTCGTGGTTGTAAACCGGATAAATATTCCGCCTGCCACTGCTTCCATATTCTGCGAACATACTCTTGGGTTTGTTGCCAACGGTCTAGTCGATTTGATGGTTCGGTCTCAAGACTAGGTTCTTGTATGGCTGTCAGATTGCGATGTACTAAAAAATGCCCAGGAGTAAGGACTTCCAAGTCATTTGGATCTGTAGTGAGCTGTGTAAGTGGCCGAGAATTGAGGCAACTCTCAATTTGAGCAAGTATGGTAAGCAATTCGTCCATTGAGAGAATAATGTTGCCTATAGTACTTCGAAGATGTTTTTTCAGGGATTTCACAGCCGCTTCCCAGATCCCACCAAAATTTGGCGATCTAGGAGGAATGAATTTAAAATTTATGTTGTCGTTTACGCAAGTGTTGACTACGAGCTCTCGGTGTTGTTGGGACATAAATAATTTGTTAAGCTCCTGGAGTTCTCGCTGTGCGCCTTTGAAATTGAGTGCATTGTCGCATTCGATTGTTTCCGGTTTCCCTCTTCGAGCTACGAAGCGCTTTAAGGCGGCGCAAAAAGCATTGGTGGACAGATCCGCGACACATTCAATGTGAATCGCCTTGGTAACAAGGCAGACAAACACTGCTACAAAACATTTTATCGGAGTAGCTCTCCGATTTGGGCGATAATGAAAAGGTCCACATAAGTCCACTCCCGTTCTTATGAATGGAAACGTTGGCGTTACACGCTCAGGGGGTAATTCTCCCATCAGTTGTTCTAAAATCTTTGGCTTGCTCCGGAAGCAATTGATGCAACTGTGAACAATTTGACGAGCTGTATTCGAATACGAATATTCGAATACGAAGCGGCCAAAATCTCTGACGAACAACGGCTGTGAGCAATTGTGGTCCCGCGTGTAGAAATTTTTTATGATAATATGCCATCACAATTGCAGTGAGAGGGTGTTTAGCTGGGAGCACCATCGGATGTCGTTGATTATAAGAGACTGGAGCATTGCGCAGCCAGCCACCAACACGCAATATTCCATCTACAATTATTGGATAGAGTGATTTCAGACAGGAGTTAGCTGTAACTTGTCCATAGCGTCTGATTTGAGCGATATCTTGAGCGAAACATTCAGATTGAGCAATTTTTACGAGTAAGTGGGTGGCATTATTTATCTCGAAAGTCGATAAAAATCCAAAGCGTCTCTCTGTAGCATTTCGTGTTTGAATATTATGAATAAATCTTTGCAACAATGCAACCACACTTGTCAATTTTGTGAACTACGAATACAACGAAAAAATCTCATTTGGAGGTTTCGTTTGGGCGTAAAGAAATACACATCGTTCCTCCAATTCATTAGGAGGGAAGTTGTCTCCAGTTTGACGAGTCAGCGGAGGCCAAAAACGAGGCGATTGCGAAAGCCATGGAGGACCGTTCCACCAAATAGTGAATTCCTTCAATTGTTCAGGTGACATTCCGCGGGAAATTACGTCCGCAGGGTTTTCTATGCCTGGCACGTGTGCTCAAACACTGTTGACGGTAATTCGCTGGATTTCGGAAACACGATTGCCAACAAATGTTTTCCAGCGAGATGGACTGCCGGATATCCAATGGAGGACTATTGTTGAATCCGTCCAGAAGAAGGTCTTGACCTTCATTTTTATGCAAGATTGGACCTTTTCGTAAAGGTGACTAAGTAGTAGGGCTGCGCAAAGCTCAAGACGAGGAAGACATACAGTTGTGTCCTTCTTAGTTTTTCCAATTGGGGCGACCTTGGACTTCGCAGTCAATAAGCGTACATATATGGAACCGTCTGACGAGATTGTGCGAACGTAGATACATGCACCATAAGCTCGCTCTGATGCATCACAAAATCCATGATATTCCGTGCATTCGTTGGTAAATGACGTCATCATCCAACGTGGAATTTCTAGCTTCGCTAGATCACTAAGATTGTTGCGGAAGTTTATCCATCGAAGATGGTAATTATCATTCAGTGAATCGTCCCAGTCTTTCCCTTCCTTCCAAAGTTCTTGCATGAATAATTTAGCTTCAATAACTACTGGGCCTACTAGCCCCAGAGGGTCGAACAGCCGTGCAATGTCCGAGAGAACAACACGTTTTGTAAGTGGCAAATTTCGACTGTGCTTTGGAATCTCGAAAAGAAATTTGTCTGATAATATGTCCCATTTTAGACCAAGGGTCTTTATCGATGCGCATGAAGAATCAAGTTCAAAAAGAGTGCGTTCATCCCTCAGGTGTATTGGGACTGATTCTAATATTTCGTGGCTATTGGAGGCCCATTTGCGAAACTGAAGACTAGCAGAATTTGCCAGTTCAATTAGTTGACTGCACAGTTCTTTCCCCTTGTTGATGCTATCTGCACCGCTCAGCAAATCATCCATATATACATCGTTGCGAATTATCACTGCGGCTTCTGGATAAATTATTGATCCATCTTCTCCTAATTTTTGCAGACATTTTGTTGCAAGATATGGAGCTGCAGAGGTACCATAAGTGACCGTTGTCAATTGATACGTTTGAAGCGGCTGAGTTGGCGAATCTCTCCACACAATACGTTGTAACGGTTGATCAGCTTCTGCTACGAGAATTTGCCTATACATCTTCTCAATATCGATAATAGCAAACTGTGGTATGCGAAATCTCAAAATAATACTCAGTAAATCGTCTTGTACCTGAGGTCCAACCATAAGTGTATCATTGAGTGAAACTCCCGTGTCTGACGAACAGGAAGCGTCAAAAACAACACGCAGTTTTGTCGTTATACTATCAGGTTTCACGACACAGTGATGGGGAATGTAGTAGGTAAGAATAGATTGTCCAGATTCGTTAGCATCATCGATCAATTTCATGTGACCCAACTGTGCATACTCATGGATAAACTTCGAATAAGCTTCCTTCAATTCAGGATTGGAGAGGAGACGGCGTTCAAGAGACATAAAGCGACGACTGGCAATATTCTTGGAATTTCCAATGCGGGAGATAACAGCTTCCTTCTTGGGTAAAGCTACGACGAAACGACCAGAAGAGTCTCGTGCTGTCGTTTTGGCGAAGTGTTCTTCGCAGAGAGATTCTTCTCTAGATAACACACTCTTCGTTTGGCACGATTCGATTTCCCAAAATCGTGCCAATTGTTGTTCGATAAACGGAATACTCTCATGAGCAACATTCGCTATAGATGGCTGTATGTGTTGACTACTAACCCTTCCAGAAACAATCCAACCTAAAGCGGTGTTCTGCAGCAGAGGTTGGTTTGGACCAAATTTAATTTGACCATCTCGTAATAGGTCATAAAATATTTCTACTCCAATAATTAAATCGATTTTGCTCCTTTCGTTAAATAAAGGATCAGCGAGAACAATATCAGTTGGAATATCAAGATGAGAAATATCAATCTTTTGATGTGGCAATTCCATCGTAATTTTTGGTAAGATGTTAAATTTCCAGGTAGCATCCACGTCTGCTCGATGCGATTGAACTCGAACGATTGTTGAGTATTTGGATGCGGTAGACGATAAACCAATACCACTGATTGGCACGAATTCCTTGATTCGCTTTACGTGCAGTTTCCGAATTAATTGTTCCGAAATGAAATTCAATTGTGATCCTGAATCCAGGAGAGCGCGTGCCATCACGAAATATCCTGAAGGGTCAAGAACCTTGACGAGTGCCGTCGATAGTATTACGGTTGAGTTAAATGGACGCTGTTTATTATCAAAAGGCATCGAAAAATAACTTGTCGAAGTAGTTGGTTGTTTAGGAATGGCGGGTGTTGTGGGGGTTTGGTTCTCAGTACGCGACTGCGGTTTGTACAATTGCAAAGGTTGTGAGTTTCTATTTTGAATTACTGTATCAGACGGAATATATTTCGAAGGCTGAGATTTATTCGATTGGTTTGGCGATATAGGTGAACGTTGGTAGTGTAACATTGTATGATGTTTTTAGTTGCATATCCGACATGCTCCGCTAGTGCAGTTTTTGACGATATGTGACGATGAGAGGCAGTTTATGCAAAGAGCATTTTTCTTGGTGGCTTCAAACCGTTGTGTTTGAGACATTTTTCGAAATAGTTCGCATTGGAAGGGAGAATGTGGCGATTGCTTGCAAAACGGACATGATTTGTGTAGGTTAGTGACTGCTGAATTAACCGATGATGGTTTCATAATTGTTGTAGTACTAGAACGAGACGTAGCACTGCGGCTATACGTATCATTTGATCGCGCCTTCGAGGCAGCAACAGACTGAAGAACTAGGATGTGGTCGTGTAAAAAATCGATAAGTTCTGTATAGGTTGGAACGCTAGATGATTTTCTATGCGTCTCCCAGTAACGCAATGTAGCGGAATCCAGACGAGAGGACAGCATAAATACTAACAGTGTACTCCACTCAACTGGAGATTCCCCTGCCTTCTCAAGCATTTTGAGATTTCTTTCGTATTCGTCGACGAGACGATTCAGCGACTCATAGCATTCCCTTCGCAAAGGCTCCACAGCGAAAAGAGATTCTACATATGATTTAACAATCAGATATTTATTTTCATACCGACGTTGCAATAGCTCCCATGCTATTGAATAGTTGTCTGAGGTTATTTCTATAGCCTCAACCACACGCTTTGCATCTCTAGACAATGAGGATATCAGGTATGAAAATTTGTCGATGTGAGTAGGATGATTATTTGATTCGATAAGGGACATAAATGCATCTCTGAATGTCGTCCATTCTTTTATTGAACCGTCAAAATGAAGCAGCTTAATCTCGGGCAATTTGACGCGAGATTGTAATAAAACAGACGAATGATTAATTTTATTGTTGGCTCTTTGTTCGTCACAGTGTTTGATCCTTCCAATTTCAGAAACAAGAAAACTCTTCAATTTCAAATAATTGAGCTCGAATTCCGCACGTGCATCCTGTTTTATAACATCTAACCCTTTCGTTTGTTCGTCTTCATCATCTTCTTCCAAAAGCTCTAATTCAAGTTTAATTTCTACAAACTGCTGGAAAATATTTTCTAATCTTTCCTTCCAAACTTCAAGCTTATCCTTATCGGTATCTATCGAATAATTTTGTATCACGTGGTCAAGCGTTTTAAGTGAATCTGAACAAAAACGCTCTTGTTTTGTTAGCCTTCTCAAATCGGAAGCCATTGCTTTTATCGAACAATAGAGTTCACTACAACAATATCGCTGGAACAATGGATTTCCATACAATACACTAGAACAATAGATTCCACTGCAACAATAGCGCTAGAACAATAGACTCCACGTGTCTGTCAAATGCCAACCAAACTATGCAACCTTTTCAGAAAAATCTCACCCTAATTTTATCATTCGTTATGAAAAAATGAGTGATCCAGCCGGTTGGTTAGTATTCAGTAATTCCGTAAAAAATCATGCAATTGTACCTACAGTCTCGCAGATTATCGCGTCGAACCAAACCGCACCACGCTACGGTATTGAGCACGTTGTCCTGCCACGCTACCCAAACCAAGCCGTTCGGGTGTAACAATAGATGGGAAATGATGATACACACGCCTGTTGCACGACAACTTTTGCAATACAGATGGAACGCGCCACTCCGTAATTTTGAGGATTTTCCGCAACACACAACCACGGGTACAGTTTACAGTTTTCTGGTTCAATACTTCGTTTTAACTGTACATTTTTTTAAGTTCACTTTTTCAATTTTTTCTTTCTACTTCTATCACTTTAGTCTTTTTTAGACAGTTCTTCAGACAGTCGATATTTGATCACACATGTGATCCACAGAACAGATTTATCACTATATCACTCCGAACCGACCGATAGTTAATCACGAGTACTATTTCCAACAGAGTCTTTTATCCGGCTCGAAGGACCAAAAACTAATGTAACCGCGATTCTTCGGGTTTTGCGAAATAGGAAATAAGTACTCTAGATTAGCGTTGCGAAAATACTTAGCTTTATTGCTCCGATATTCGGTGTGATGCGTATGCGAATTTATTCACCACTAAGAGATCGACTACTGTGCAGTTTGGCTTTTTATAGTAATGCGGGAAAACTACTACACAGGCAATTAGTGACACATCCGGCGATATAATATCGATAACAATGATTTCGAGCAGTAATAGTTCCATAAATTAAGTAACGCGTTAACAATCTGTATACTTTATGTACAGTTTTCGTGTATATGTTATTATTATTATTTCTCTTTTTTTTAATTTTGTCTTCTTTTGTAATTACCTAATTTCTTGTGGATCTTCTTGTAAATTTATTTTTGTTATTAACTGAAAATATAATTATTCATTATTTATTAAACGATATTATTTATTTAATTATAATCAATAGTTTTTTTTGTATACATTCGCGTGAACTCATATATAAATTCTATATATTCTTTTTTTCAAATCTTCATTCTTAATGTCCATTCGCTTACTGGCTGCTCATCTTCCGCTCTGTATATCCGTCGACTGGTTGATTATCTTCCGATGTGATTCGTCAATTGGTTGGTCTCTGATACTAGGTGTGGGCTGCCGCATGTCTCCTCTTCACGTCGTGTTGTTCTCGTCCATCCACCATTCTTCACTTATGCATGTTCCTGGGCCCCATTCTAGAACAACCTTTTAGAACGGTCCATAATTCCACAACTCCTACCATCGTTGGATTGAAATTGATTTTATTTATCTGTTGCGACGGTTACGAGCACATACGTTAGACCCCTCGTTGCCACAGTTAACCCCAACGATACCGTTGCTGGCGAGATAGAAAGGATCTGATCGGCCATCATTCATAAACCAAATTGAACACAAGGTACACCAGTTTCCAGTTTCTATTATATTTATGCGCAATTGTTGAAGTTTATAGTTTCGTAACAATTTCTTGAAGTCGTAAGTGGCACTGAATTTAAAAATGAATTCGATTACATTATGCCTTACTGAATTGATAGGTTCTAGGAACATCTACGATTACACATTTGTTGGATAGGAGAAAAATTGAAGGTTAAACTAGATGTAAGTAATCATTGTGATTAATGATAGTTAAATATCGGCTGAATAAATGCTTTCAGCTTTTAGCATTTTCCATCTCGAACAAAGGTGGATTCGCTCAGGAGAAATCCGAAATTTACTCTTCCAACATATCAGTTTTTAGAATTTCATTTGCATCTTCAATTGTAGTGTTTGCAACTTCAACAATCTAGGTTTTCCATTCATTCAATGGCTTTTCGTTCATCTTTGATCAATAATTTAATATCTTGTGCCTCCTGTTCATCTTAAACAGTATCCGAATTATTTCCTTTATCATCATCAATCTCCGGCCATGTATAATTAATTTTGAGATTGCTGTAATTTTTTTTTCTTTTGTCAACGTAGAATGGTTCTACCCCAATTATGGAATCCGGTTTCATCGACTCTCGAATTGCTTCTTGTTTTCGCTCCGTCGTCCCACAGCACCCAACACCATTGACCATCGACCTTCCATGACTCGTCGTCCATTCATCCTGACCAATCCAGCTGGGATGCCGAATCATTTCTCTTGCCTTGCCTGGCCACGTCTCGCACCTCGTTAGAAGTCCATCTTTGCCGTTCCAGTCCGATCATCTTGCTTTGTATATTTATTTTTATATATATATATATATATATATATATATATATATATATATATATATATATATATATATTTTCTTTCGAAAAATCGTTTTTTTTTTTGTTAGATTGATTACATATATGAATTTTTCGTTATAAACAATTTTTGTCTCATTTTACTTTGCATTCTGCTTTTTTTTTCTTTTTTTTTAATCATACTAACTATAAAAAATAATCCTTCACTGTTTAGTGATTTCAATATCATATTTGAAATTAACATATTTCATTTTCTAATGCTTCCAATTTATCAACTATCAATTTATCAACTTTTTGCACTTAATGTCATTGTTTCTTTTTTTCTGTTTTTTTTATACATATATGAGTGTTGCAATTGTTTTTCGTGCCATATCTTGTAAATAAAATCTGAATGAAATCCTTTTACACACATTTTTAATTATAAAACAAAATTTTAAAAAAAATCGTGTTAAATAAAATCATAAAAATAAAAATAAAATAAAATCATAATTCAAAAAACCTTACAGGTTCTGTGCGCCTCCCCCTTTTTTGACCAGGTTGAGGTTTGGGTTGTACGGTCTTCCTCTCCTCCCATCAATGCATCTGCGTCACTCTAGCACGTTCATTCCGGGTGTCGACCCCCTTGTCCGTTCTGTTGCTCCGCATTCGAATACACTATGTGGAGAGAAAAAAAACTCGCAAAACACAAAAAAAAACTCGGAAAAGAAAAGAAAAAGATTTCGATTAATTTTTTTTTCATATTCCTGCACTACAATAATGAAAATTATTTCCCGTTGATTATTTCTTTATTCCCTTTTGTGGCTTTATTATTTATTCACATATGTTTCCCACATTCATTTGAAAATAAAACATTTTTTTTTCTAATTCAATACTTTCTTGACTTCGTACTTTTTCCTATTTTCCCTGCTCCTTTAAGAAAAATTAATTCAGCATACATGTGAATCGTGACTACCCTAACAGAAATAGCTTGGCTATTCCGGTTTTCCAGTTCCTCGGTACATTCAAGGACGTTCTGCATAAATAGCAATAAATTGCTGAGTATGCCGTCTTGATGGACTCATCATTTGTTAGGCAAGCATCATGTAGGCATCATGATTCCACATTATATTTTTTCAATTTTTACTTTAAAACACATTATGCTTACGTTTGTGGGTTTCGTGGAATTCGTTGCATTCGTTCCCTGAACTATATTGAATGGAACCTGAATAGGTACACCTGTATATATCAACAATTAGTAGGCTATTTTGAGCCATTTATTATATAAAATACCTCAAATTCGAGTATCTCGCACGACCTCACGGAATATAAGTGGAGACAATCAATCAACCTACACCTGAGCGATTAATTTATTATTATTCGAATTCTTCTAACTTACTTCAAGCTTCAAACGGAATAGGATACAGTAATTCAAAGAAATTTATAAATTGGATATAAAGAATTCAGAAACCACTTTAGTAATCAAGCCACGTTTTTCCACTATCTATTGTAATTTTTTCTACTTGTCAACCGACTAAGCGAACTAATTTTAAGGTTTGATCAAAACAAGGTTTGAGTGTGTCAGTTAGACCTTATAGCTGGTTTGAAGGTGCGTTGCTACACGAGGGGTGTCGCAACAGCCCCCCCAGTGATTGGATCCTGATCCTGGTCACTTCTATCTGCACCTACATCCAGCATTGCCAGACGAACTGCCGGGCGCTCGTAAATGCCTGCCGCTGTCTGCACCGTCGCTGATCTAACTTGACCATCTTTGGATACCTTCGTCGCGATAATCCTGCCTTTTGGCCAACAATTTCGTGGGAAACTTGGGTCCACAACAATCACGATATCTCCAATCTGGATCTGACGACCGGCCGTAAACCATTTACTTCTCCTGGTTATTTCAGGAAGATACTCTTCTAGCCATTTCTTCCAAAACTTGTTTGCCAATATTTGTGATGATTTCCAGGCACTTCGAAGAGCTACACCGCTGTCATCGTGAAGTACTAAAGGTTTTGAGCCATCTGTGGATCCCAGCAAAAAACTATTTGGAGTGAGTGCCGGGGCTGCTTCGTCGTCAACTGGTACGTAGGTCAAAGGGCGTGAATTAATAACATTTTCTATCATAACAAGAGCGTTTCTGAGTGCTTCATGGGTAGGTAGTCGTTGGGTCGGGAGAATACTGGTCAAAATTTTTTTCACTGATTGTATCAGTCTTTCCCAGCTTCCCCCCATATGAGGGGAAGCAGGTGGATTGAAGACCCATTTGAGGTTCTCGGTTGTGAACTCTTTCATTAAACGTTCCTTGTCTACCTTTCCTAAAGCTTCTTTTAGCTCTTTACTTGCACCGATTAGATTTGTTCCTCGATCACTTATGATCTCGACAGGAGTCCCACGTCGCGCTATTATGTTTTGCAGACACATGATGCAGGAATCCGTTGTTAATGAATGAGCCAGCTCGATGTGAATTGCTCGAGTAGTCAGACAAGTGGCTAGTACGCCCCAGCGCTTTTCGACACGGCGACCAACTACCACCTGCATCGGACCAAAGTAATCAATACCTAAGTATGAAAATGGTCTAACAAAGGCGGCGAGACGAGCCTTTGGTAAGTCGGCCATGGGAGGAGGCTGTGGCTTAGCTGTCATTATTTTGCACTTCTGGCAATCCCGACGAGTTTTACTGTACACTGTCCGCAACCGCGGTATATAGTATCTGCGTCGGATTTCGTTCAAAACAGTCTGATGACACTGTTGAAGAAATTCCTCATGAGCTTTTTGGATGATTAGAGAGGTGATGTGATGTTTTCGAGGAAGAATAACCGGATGTTTTGTAGATTCATCAATTAAATCGCACGCGCCGATGCGACCACGCATACGCATTACCCCAGCATCGTCAAGATATGGTTCGACTTTGTATAGAGAGCTGCTTTTGGGAAGAATCGGAGTACCATTAGCACGGTTGGGTTTAGCAAGCAACTTTCTTTCCTCTCCGTAGACATTCTCTTGAGCTCGGCGATAGATGTAATTTGCAGCATCGGTTAATTCCTCCGCAGACAACGGTCCAGCTGTCGGTGTTTCTGCAGCTTTCATTCTCCTCAAATTTCTTGGGAACCGCATCACAAATGCCACGGTGTGAAGCAAACGCTTCCAACTTGAAAAGTTCGCTGGTGTAACCACCCAATTATCAACGTCATGGTGGTTTAAAAAATTTGAACGGAGTTCTTCCTTGGAGGATTCTAAAGCTGGAAGCTTCGGCCAGTTTTCTTCCGGTTGTAGCAGAAATTCGGGGCCCTTGAACCAACGACTATCATACTTAAGACTCGGTGCACATTTCCATTTTGTGGCTTCGTCGGCCACGTTTAATTTGGTTGGCACCCATCGCCATTCAGTAAGATCCGTTGTCTCCAGCAGCTCGCTTACACGGAAGGCAACGAACTGGCTGTATCTTCGATGATCGGAGTTCAGCCAGCATAAAACGTTACGAGCATCAGTCCAGAAGAACCGTTTCGATATTTTGTATGTATGGCCTTGTTCTACGGCCTTTGCCAATCGAGCACCGATGATACCTGCCTGTAATTCCAAACGCGGTATAGATACAAATTTAAGTGGTGCGACACGACTTTTTGCCCCAATCAGCGTGCATTCGACTCGGCCATCCTCTTCAAACCGGAAATAACATACAGCGGCATATCCGTTCTCGCTAGCATCCACGAAAGTGTGGAGTTGAACGGAGGAGTTTATCGATGTCTTCAGACGGTAACAGCGGGGAATCCGTAAATTTTCAAGCGAGGGCAGAAACTGCAGCCAGATATTCCATTTCTCCCATTCACGTTCAGCAATACAATCGTCCCAACCGACTCCGGATCGCCAGACCTCCTGCAAAAGCATCTTCAAAAACATCAAATAGTGTGCGATGAGACCGAGAGGGTCATAGACACTCATCATGGTTCTCAAAAGTTCCCTTTTAGTAGGGCGTCGCGTTCCAGAAAGGATATCCTTGTTGCGTTGCAGGAATAGTTTGTAGGTAAAAACATCTGATTCCGTCGACCACCACATCCCGAGTACCTTTTCATTGGCAACTTCGATCGTCGTGTCTAAATTCTTTTCAGGAACCTCTGATGCGTCCAGAGCTTCAAGTACATCTGGCGAATTAGAAACCCAGTTGGTCATCTCAAACCCACCGTGAGAATGAATTTCCTTGACTTGCTTGGCTAGAACGATTGCTTCCTTTTTGGTGGGGACACTCGTGTACATATCGTCAACGTAATGTGATTTTATGATTGCGTCCACTGCGGTTGGAAAGCGACGCCGAAAGCGTTCCGCGTTTTCGTTTTTAACGAATTGGGCAAGGCTCGGTGAGCAAGTCGCTCCAAAAGACATAACGAGCAAAATGTATACGTCGGGTTCCTTTTGATTCTCATCCATGCTGAAATAAAATCGGTGACAATGTTGATCCATCTCATTCATTCGTAACTGGTGAAACATTTCACGAACGTCTCCTCCTATGGCCACCGGATATTGGCGGAACTTGTAGAGTACTGCTGGGAGTTCTGTTAGCTGATCTGGACCGGTCATTAGCACTGAGTTCAACGAAACGCCGTTCACAGCAGCAGCAGCATCCCAAACGATTCTCAGTTTCCCCGGCTTATTTGGATTGAACACCGGAAATATTGGTAAGTACCAAATGCGTTCATATGGTAGCCTCAATTCATCGGTCGTCATCTTCCGCGCATATCCTTTACGCAAATAATCTTCCATTTTTGCTCTGAGTGCAGCGCCTAGTTCAGGTTCTCTGGTCATCCTACGTTCCAGACACTGCCATCTTCTAAGCGCCATTGCCTTGTTGTCAGGCAGTCTTAGTGTCCATTCTCTAAAGTGGTAATAGCACGCATCATGGACCAGGCGCGTTCATCCTCACTGGAACAGATCATTTTATCTGGTTTAGTTATGCCGATACTATCAAGCGCAAAGAATTTCTTAACAATGTTATGTAAATCGTCATCAATCTGACTAGAATTTGAACAGATATGGTAACTGTGGTATGCAGTATACATTTCATGATGCTGGGCGCTATTATGTACACCATATACCATCCACCCCAAACGAGTCTTTGATGCGACTGGCTCATATTCTTTTCTTTCACGGCTATCGAGAACGTGACCCACACGCCAGTTGTTTATTCCAATTAGGATTCTTGGGCGTACATTGGTGTAAGAGTCAACCGGTAAACCTTTAAGATATTTATATTGGTCAACTAGTTTAGAAAATTCCAATGTTTGAGGGGGAAGCTTAAGTTGTTTGACAGTGTGTACTGCTGGAAGATGATATTGTACTCCAGGATTCCGGGAACCAGAAATCTGTAAGGACACTTTTTGTGACGACTCCTCATAGCGACATGTGTCAGCTGTCCACTGTAAACAGAGAGGGTGCGCAACGCCATCAAGTTTCAATTCGACTGCCAAATCGTTCTCAAGCAGCGTCAATGACGAACCATCGTCAAGAAAAGCGTATGTTTCGATTTTAACTCCATGACCATACAATATAACGGGCACATATCGAAAAAGAACTTCCGTATCATCGCTACGATGAATATTGCAATTGTGCTCAGCAACCGACGTGGTTCTCGGCTGTGGTGTCGCAGTTATCTGCTCGAAATTTTGAGGCTGTGGCGTTCGCGGTTTAAACGATGAATTGTTGTGCAACAGCTGATGGTGTTTACTGGTACACCCACTAACTCCGCACTCATTTTTTGATTTGCAGAATCCTCTATGTTTCTTGAGGCAACATCGGCAAAGTTTGCGTTCTCTCATATTCTGCCATCGCGTAGAGTGATCAAAACTCAAGAACTTCTTGCAGCGCTCCACTGAAACACAGGTTCCGTTGCAGATACAACAGGTTGCATGTTGATCCTCACTGATTTGCTTTCGGCCTGACAATAAAGGCGTTTCATGGTGTGAATTGAGGAAACCATTATCTTTTCGACCGCGTCTTGTCTTCGATTCAGCAAATGTGGTCAACGAGGGAATCGTTACAGTGCTTGCGGCTTCCGCTAAGCTGTTAAGCCATTCGCTGAAGTCACCTAGTGATACTTGGTTCTTGCCCTGACGATACATGGCCCAATTTAATTTGATCATTGGAGGCAAACGATCCACAAGTTCCTGTAACAGAGTGATGTTGTACAGGTACTCATCTAGATTACATGCATGGACTGTAGCAACCATGTTCCGAACAGCCACTGCGAAATCCACTATTGATCCCAACTTGTCGACCTTTGGTGCTGGCAATGTATGAATCTTCCGGATTACTGAATGAACGATTATCTCCGGGCGACCGAATAACATTCTTAGTGTAGATATGACATTGTCCACATTCATCGCATGGAGCAACTGACTCCTAACAGACTCTTTTGCTTTGCCTCGTAGGCATTTCTGTAGTCGGATTATATTTTCCTCCTGACTGAAACCGCACACCCGTGTTGTGCTCTCGAAAGTCGCTACGAAAAGGGGCCATTCTTCTGGATCACCATCGAAAGTTGGCAGATCCCTGGGTATGGCCTGGCGTGCAGCAATCTGGCTCCGGTTCAACATTATCAAATCAACCTCTGCGTCAGCATGATCATCGTGGTTTGGATGAAACGGAGGTGCGCTCGGCCGTAGATGTGAATTAATTGGAGATGAATGACTTACTGGGGCTCCGAGGAGATCAGTGTTCACGACATTATGCTCCAACAGTGCGGAAGATCCACCAGCGGCTTCCATCATAATTTCGTATTTCCTCTGAAGATATTTTCGCTCGAGAGCCTTTTCTTCTTCAAGCATTTTCATCCGTATCTCTGCTTGTACCGTTGGCAAACTTCCTTCACTTTTCCTATCATTCTGCTGTATCATCCTGTTTGACGGTCCAGGGGCAAACAAACTGTTGGGATCTAAATTCTCCATTGTCGTCCTCGTTGTTCCCTTTTGGGTTCTTGTTGCCTGCTGCAATTCGACGGCAGCTTCTTGGGACTGCGTGGGTGGGTTACCTTGATGAGAGACTTGTTCTTTGGATTTGGCTGCTTTTTTAGCTTCCGTGCATTGTAGGCAGCTCCAGTCGTGGTTCTCAACATCTTCCGTCACTCCCACACAGTCGAAATGGTACCAAATGCTACAATCGTCGCATTGGACCATCCGGCTGTTATCGTACTTTTTGCAGGTAGGACAACTATAATCCTGTGGTGGAGTTCGATCGATTGGCATTTTTCAATTTTGTCCGGGAAAACGAAAATTTTAATAATGTTGCAGAGTGCAACAAACGAAACAATTCCGAAATGATAACTTGTAAACTTTATTACAGAGTTAAAATTTTCCTGTAAATTACATTTGTTTCTTAGTACATATTTTTTAGGTTATTTAATTTATGCTTACGTTTGTGGGTTTCGTGGAATTCGTTGCATTCGTTCCCTGAACTATATTGAATGGAACCTGAATAGGTACACCTGTATATATCAACAATTAGTAGGCTATTTTGAGCCATTTATTATATAAAATACCTCAAATTCGAGTATCTCGCACGACCTCACGGAATATAAGTGGAGACAATCAATCAACCTACACCTGAGCGATTAATTTATTATTATTCGAATTCTTCTAACTTACTTCAAGCTTCAAACGGAATAGGATACAGTAATTCAAAGAAATTTATAAATTGGATATAAAGAATTCAGAAACCACTTTAGTAATCAAGCCACGTTTTTCCACTATCTATTGTAATTTTTTCTACTTGTCAACCGACTAAGCGAACTAATTTTAAGATTTGATCAAAACAAGGTTTGAGTGTGTCAGTTAGACCTTATAGCTGATTTGAAGGTGCGTTGCTACACGAGGGGTGTCGCAACAATATATATACTTGGAAATTCCTTATTGCCATTTTATTTTATATTTGAAGAAGAAGAAAAATCATTAATACGCGTAGAATAATCGATAATTACTTTTTTTTTTATTATATTAATTTATTCGAAAATGTTTCATTCATGCATTATTCATTCATACTGGGACGTCTCCCTTGTCTTATATCTCTCATTCATCTCACTCAAACAATTGTAATATTGCAAAATTTTTCTGATTAATGTGTTCAGTTCGTGATTCCTTTTCATCCATTTATCCAGTTGCATATTCCCTTCCTTGATTCTCCTTTTCTCTTGATTGAAGACGAGCTCATTTTCCTTTTCCACCTCTTTAGACGTTTCCCTGTTTGTTTCTTCTAATCGGGAGTTTTTTTCCGCTAGCTGTAATTTTACACACTCCGAATCTCGCAGTTTTGTTTGGTATTCCTCAAAACTGGTTTTCCATTTGTGGATGTTTTCCCTGTCTGCCTTCTTCGACTCGGTGTGCTGCTTTTTCAGGCGCTCTATTTTCTTCTCTAGCAATTGTTTGTCGTTCTTGATATTTAAATGTGAATTTTTCAGATCTTTGAACCT
Source organism: Toxorhynchites rutilus septentrionalis (assembly GCF_029784135.1). Taxonomy (NCBI): domain Eukaryota; kingdom Metazoa; phylum Arthropoda; class Insecta; order Diptera; family Culicidae; genus Toxorhynchites; species Toxorhynchites rutilus. The sequence goes on from NC_073745.1 coordinate 24,933,494, forward strand.
TTTCCAGTCGACCGATCTCTTGAAAACTATTGTCAACTTTTACTTTCAAATTATTTTTCTCGCGAATTTCCCGCTCCAAGGTTGTTTCCAATTTATGATTTAATTGTTTCAGCTCTTCAAAATTATTTAGCTTATTCAATAATTGACATTTCTCCTCTTGAAGATTTTGTATATCCACCTTCATCTGGTGCTTCTCATTTTCAAGCTCTAAAATTCTTCGTTCAAATACGATGAATTTAGATTCCAGTTTATTATTAAGTTCGTTGCAAATTTCAACCGAGCTTATGAGTTTATTCAATTTGCCGCCAGTTTGTTCTGCTAAAGCAAGTTTGATTTTCCATTCGGCAAGATCTTTTAAAATGTTATTTTTGATACTAAAAAGTCGTTCTTTCAATTTCCGTGTGAACCGGTTGTATGATGATACGAAATCCATTTTGAATACTTAAACAGTAAAATTATTCAAATTTATCATGTGATAAATGCCTCCAATCATATATTTTCCTTCTTCTAAAATCTTGAAGATTTTAGTCTATTTTCATAAATAAAAACATTACTCAGACAATTTCACAGAATTCAAATTTCTGTTCATCTTTATTGACTTTTCCCAAAATATCAAGTGAGATGATCAATTGATGTTTTTTTTATTCGATTTCAAACTTCATTTCTACCATAATTTGTACCAAAAATCTTTCATGACACTTTCCATCTTCATATTAATTCTTCTCATTCACAGATGAACAATTCAGCAAAATTACGTTTCTCTGCATTGAAACATTTATACGTTAAGGAAAGTTTAATAAAACTCCTTATTTAAATTTGGATATTATTTAAGAAAATCACCTGGCATTATTTTTCTGGGTCCGTATTAAAAGTATCAATAGGGAATAAAAACTTTCACTAGTTATTTATGCCCTTACTTGTTATTCACTGTTCCTTCCTTCAACAATTTCTACTTCCCTTGTACTATTTATTTTCTTCCGTGTCACATGAAGACACAATGATGAAGTCAATATTTTCCAAGTGGGTGCAAAGCGAAACTATATTCATAAGGGTGTATTGAAAGAATTACTTGATTTTTTTTATAAAGCGTAAAGCGCTTTATTCTATTATATAGAACATAAAAAAAACTAAAATGAAAAAAACAGCGTAATCTCGGCTCGAGAAAAGTAATACGAGCATAATATAATAAGGATATTAGGAGAGAGAAAAAATCGAATACTTACCATATTGTGAATATTCCGGAGAATCACATAGTGCTTTAAAAAACGTAAAGCTCTTCTAATTTTCCACGTGGATCAATTTCTTATTCCCACTACATGATTTCCTTTTTCATAATCACTTTTTTGCGGCGTACTATTTTGCCATGCACTTATTATTTAGTTTATTTCACTTGACTTGACAAGGACAAAAAATGCTCCGCACATTTTCCGTTGTAATACACTTCGTTCAGAACTTGCACTCTTACACACTATGTTAAGTCACTTATTTCACTTAATAATTTTTAACTAACGCGTTCGCGAACCGCTGTCACCACATGCACACGTTGCCTAGCCGTCTAGGCAACAGGAATTTCGGACGATCAAAAACGCGACGATGTTCTTCCTCTAACAGCCAAAAACGAACTCCCTGTACTTTATTCTATTTCTGCCTATCTCTCTATACCCAAGTTTGGTATATCTATTTCGTCTTTCGTTTCAATTCCTTCCTTCCCTTACAATAAACAAAACGAACTTGCGATTAGTTTTGTCCCTATCATAAAACTCTTTTAGAATAAATAAAACGAACTATGAATCACACGATCCGCAAATAAGGATCGTGCGAGGAGAGATGTATTTATTTAGGCTCGGGATCGACCCGACCTTATCGGAAACTTATTTACACGATCCTCAATAAGGATCGTGCGATAAAGATGTATATATTTTGCATCAATCGGGCCCTATCGTAAACTTGGGTAAATAAACCCGTCTGTTATTATGGGGTCGCTACAACGTTAATAACTATTTTTGACGCAAACGGATTTGATGATGATGATGATGGTCCCACCTCATACCCCTACAAAGGTTTGAGCTGGATGATTTATCTTTAAGATAATTATGAATTTACACATATACATGAAAACCAGTATGCAAAACAAAACGGACTGGTTTTGTTGCAGACATAAATTTGCTATCAATAGAACAACGGGCAATAGGCGAAAACTGAAAAATTGAATGGTCTAGGCTTGTCAAGAAAATTTCCATACCGGGAAGATCCTTGACTGATCGGGAATTGAACCCGATATCTTGAAGTTTCTACTAGAGACTCACTCTGAGATCTGCCACAGTACAGAGAAAAACCTCAACATAACCATCTGCTAATGCGATAGTTTACTAGTATTCTGTAGGGGCTATCCCGAGCTCGATTCCGGTTTCCACTGTAGATCCTAGAAAATTTCATTGTACATCGGTTTTCGTCAGTGTTCAGAATCTAGATTGTCTATGCCTACAGAAACGCGTGCGTGGCTCAGACGATTATAGACTACTCTTGTATGTATTTTTTTAACTTAATTTAAACAACAATAATGTAGAAAAAATCCATCATCATCAGTACGAACATAGTAGCTAATGCATCTGAAAAAATACTAAACATATAAACACTTTTGCTAATTCATAACACAGATTTAACATATATGATACACAACTTTTTGAACTCGGCTATTGTTGCTGCTTTTAATATTTTAATATTTAATATTGAAATTGAAGAAATTCACTCCTTTATACAGGGTTTTCCAACTTTAAATTCTGAAAGTAAATTGAAATAAAACACACTTAGAATTCGAATTTCGATGAAACTTTTATTTCAAATTAAAGTTTGGTTTATGCCATTATGTGTGAAATACAACATCATTCAAATGTCCACCTAGGGCTTCCTCGCAAACCTTGATCCGGAACAGGTAATTTTCGATGACTTTTCGGCACTTATGGGGCGGTATCTCGGTCATAACTTCACGAATGTTGTCTTTCAAATGTTCAAGAGTTTGCGGAGAGTTGGCATAGACACGGTCTTTCGCATAACCCCACAAAAAAAAGTCTAGCGGGTTCAAATCGCATGATCTGGACGGCCAATTGGCATCACCAAAACGCGAAATTATGCGTCCCTCAAATTTCGTTCGCAATATGGCCATGTTCGGTCGTGTTGTGTGGCACGTGGCGCCGTCCTGCTGAAACCACATGTCATCCGTATCCATATCTTCAATTTGTGGCAAAAAAAATCGGTTAACATGCAGCCATAGCGCTCACCATTCACAGCTACCATCCCGCCGTCCTCATTTTCAAAGAAATACGGCCCGATGATTCCACCAGACCATAATGCGCACTAAACAGTGACTTTTGGCGGATGCAATGGCCTCTCAACAATCACGTGTGGATTTTCTGAGCCCCATATACGGAAAATTTGGGTGTTCACATAGCCACCGAGCTCGAAATGTGCCTCATCGCTGAAGAAAATTTGATGCGAAAATTCAGCATTTTGCTGCTGTTGCTCGTTCACCCAATCGACGTATGCCCGACGCATTCCATGGTCACCACGCTCTAATTTTTGTACCAGTTGGACTTTATATGGATGCAGGTGCAAGTCCAAATGCAAAATTCGCCACAATGACGTGTTTGACAAGCCCAATTGCTGAGCACGCCGTGGAATCGAAACATTCGGGTCATCCTCCACACTGGTAGCAACAGCAGCAATATTTTCGGAAGAACGCACATTACGATGATGCACAGGTTTCACAATATCCGCTACGGATCCAGTTTGTTCGAATTTACGCACTACATTAGCGATTGTGTGCTCTGTAGGCCGTCCATGACGACCAAAATCCGTCCGTAATGTTCGAAAAACATTTGCCGGTTTTTCATCATTTTTATAGTAAAATTTAACAAAATTAATAGTGGAGCCAATCTGGCGTAGTGGTAACATCTATGCCTCTCACGCTAAAGGTCACGAGTTCATTCTCACTCCCGACATTTTTCCAAAAATGGAAGTAAAAGTGACGAACCAGCCAAATGTGTTGAAAGTCACTATAATACAGATAAAAAAAATTAACACGTTGTGCGATGCTAAAACGATTCATATTGTAATATGGCAGACATTCAACTAACGATATGACGCTTTGGTTGACAGCTATATCAAACGGTTGTCAGCGCAGGGCTGTATACTTTCGGAAGCCCGAAATGGAAAACCTTGTATAATAGCGAGTTTTGCGACCTACTAAATAGAAAGTTGGGTGTTCTTGCATCATTCGCGTTTCTTGTATTATACCTATGTAAATCACTTCCTCGTTCAATTCAATCACACAAGTATCGAGGCAGCATTTTATTCAAAATTTTAAAGATGAACACCATTGTCAAGTAATAAATCCTTTGCTTAACAGATAACCATTGTAGCGCGTCCAACATTATGCTAGAGGAAGTGTATCCATGACATTTTAATACTAATCGCATGATCTTATTCTGTAAGCGCTGCAATCTCAACAATTGTGTGCTATTTGCAATGAACAAGATGGATGAGTAGAAATCTATGTGAGGTGAGACTAGTGATTTGTACAATCTAGTTTTACTAGTTATAGTTAACTCATTCTTCAAACGGCATATGACGCCATACTTTTTAGCAATTTTTTTGATGACATTATCAATGTGAGACTTAAAAGCTAGTTTGTCATCAATCACTACTCCTAGATATTTGATTTCTGTAACGCGTTCGACTGCCACACCATCGATTTCAAAATTACCGTTGAATCTGGAGTTTGCTGAAGAAATGAGCATGTATCTAGTCTTACTAACATTTAGTTTCAATTGTTTAAATTTCAGCCATCGAGCAAGAGAATGAAGATATTCGTTCAAATGTACCGCGGATTCATTCAAGTCCTTAGCTGCGATAAACAGAACAGTGTCATCCGCGAACAAATTAACATCACAAAAACGTAAAACTCTCCGCATATCATTAATATATAAAATGAAAAGAATAGGCCCTAACACACTTCCCTGCGATACACCAAGTGCGTTACCGATGGAAGCAGAAATAAAATTGTTAAAAGAAGTCTTCTGAATTCAAACCATTTATATGATATTCCTACAATTCCCATGCGCTTCAATGCTTGCAACAATAAGGCCCTAGAAATTGTTTCAAAGGCGCGTTTTAAATCGAAGAAAACCGCAAAAATAGTTTCTTTAGCCTCGATATTTTCTTTCCACTTTGCTAACACCAGATTCAGTGCGGTCTCACAAGAGTGTCCCTCTCGATATCCCGACTGTTCTGATATCAGCAAATTGTTATTATCGATATATATTCCATCAGCTGGCCTTTCGTTACAAGTTCTAAAATTTTTTCTATTGTTTTCAACATGTTAATAGGCCGGTACTCTTCGGCTTTATCCGTCCCAATAACTTTGGGGATGGAAACCACAAGTGATTCCTTCCAAACTTCAGGCACGTACCCAGTTTGCAGTGATCCATTTATCAGGTTCAGCAACTCGTGTCCAATAACATGAAAGCAATCTTGAATCACTTTTGCGTTGACATTGTCGATACCAGCCGATTTAGGCAAGGAAAAACAAATATCTCTCAACTCTGCAAATGGGATGGGTAGAAAACATTCTAATAATTGTAGATTAGAATGTTTTCGGCTGTATTATTTCGTGAGACTCACTGACCAATTCAAGACTTTGATTGATCAATTGAACACTGTTCACAAAATAATTGTTGAATTTTTCCGCTATCATTTGTTCAGAATGTTCTTCTGAACCTTCGAAAGTTATGGACCGCGATAAACTAATCTTAGTGTTAAGTAAATGTTTCAATATTTTCCATAACTCCTTACTGTTATTCTGATGTTGATCGATTTTCATCTGAATATATTCACATCTAGTCTTTTTCAAGGCTTGTGAATACATGTTCCTCGCGGAGGTGTACCTATACCTATATTACTTCTACGAAAATTCACGTACTGTTTATCTCTTCTACGTTTGAGACTTGAGAGTGATAAAGAGTACCAGCTGTTCGAATTTTTCAAATCGATTTGTTTTTCAATAACTAAGCTATTGGTACACACTTTCAATACATTAGTGAGAACAGCTGCCTTCTAATCCAAATTGTCAGTGCAGAAGAATCGAGATTACTCGCGACTAGATGGGACAGTGCTTCTTTTGAATATTTGTTCCAGCACTTGATTTTAACTTGATTTTAATTTAATTTTCTTCAGGTTCGCTCTGTTCATTCTCCATATAAACAAAAATTGTCTCATGGTCCGTAATTTTAAATTTGGCCTCTATCAAAGAATGAACTGTGTTAAAATTAGTGAAAACGTGATCTATCAAAGTTCTACTGTTTTTAGTAATTCTAGTTACATCGGAAACAGTCTGTTTCAAGTTATAAAAATCAGAGAGTTGTTTCAGTTGCTTCGAGTTCTGCACGTTGAGCCAATCAATGTTGAAATCACCAGCAATAATATTTAATTTGCTACTATCGATGAAATTTTCCCACCAATTTTCCAAAATTTCTAAAAATGGCTGATCACTTGAACTGGGGGAATGATATAAAATTCCAAAATTTCCCATCTGCATACCCCTTTCAACTGAAATTACCAAGAACCAATTATTTTCAACAGATACGTTTAGGCGATTTACATACCAAACGAATCGGAAATTCCCTAAGATTTGTTTGATATGCTGCACATTACAACCCCCTGATGTGTAAGTGGTTGAAGTTCACGAAAACTATAAGCGTTTCCATTTTCCCATAGATTTGTTCTGTCCATTTGAGTGCTTTCCCAAACAGAGCTGTCAATAACGAGCAACTTATCGACGAGTAACGAAGGGGAAATCGTAAGATTAAAAGTCTCCGTGATCAAAGGAAAAGAAGAAGAACGAAGGGGAATATTTGCCTAGTGTATAAACGATGCAGCCGTGATGATGAATGTAAACAAGTAGGGGAGATTGCATTTGCGCTAATCTTGATCATAATGAAGCAATGCAATGAATATTTTGAAACTTTAGGACAATACCTAAAGCGTTACATAGGAGTTTTTGAAAATTCGAAAACGTGCCAAAACGACGGCCATTTTTGTTAAAAATGAGATATTTTTCATGAAAAATATCTAAAAAGCGATTTTTAAAAAATCGAAAAAATTAGATATCAAAATACGGCTATATAACGACTTAAATAATTCAGGTCAAATCGATCGAGTAGATCTTCAGATATCGATACCACCAGTTGAAATAACATGTTTTCGAGAAAAACGCGTTTTAAAATTCGTACAGCAATACTATATCCCTTGAGGTTGTAACCAAACGTTGGGTTACAATGTAAAATTTGGTGGGAAGACTAACAGTCTGTTTGGACCTTACCAACATTGTAAATACATTTTGTAAAATATTAGTTTGTGCTGTTTTGTCATCTAACTATCATATGACAATAAAAAAAAGTAGTATTGGGAGCCTGTGATTAACTGTCGTAGAAAAGATGACGTATGAGTCCAATTTTTGCAATAAACGAAATAAACAGTTAATCGCAGACCCCCAGATTGGCGTATCACAAAGAGTAATTTTTTTCATAGTTTATTCTTGTTGTATTTATTTATTTAGTAGTAGGAAAGAAACATATTTATTTACATATTTAATTATTTACTCAGCAATTTTTTCATTTATTTATTTATTTATTATATTATTTTTTATTTAGTTTTTTATTTATTTACTTATTTATTCAATTCAAAGTTTATTTGCAATTGCTTGTTTTGTGTGTTCAAAGATTTCATATTTATTCATTTATTTATTTATTTATTTTCGCGGAAAGCAAGCGTTAGGTTTAGTGTCAAGGTATAGCATGCTACCTTAAATGTTCAAATGACAGTCGTGACACCAACCGAAACCAATAGTATTAAGTTGTGTTTGTGTTGCCGGAGTAGTTATCGTGTTCCTTGTAGTCGCATCGTAAGGGGCGTAAGGGGCAAAGGCATTGGAAACGCTACCTAATGGAAAATTACCAGAAGATATGAAAAGGGTCGAGAGATTTAATTGTTTTATACTAACAGGAAGCGGAAGAGGAAAGGTTTGGAAGAAGTAAAAATCGAAGAGTTCGGGGAATCTTCGCAAAGATATGGGAGTGCACGGTCGCAAGTGATATCAATGCGAATTATTTTCAAAAGTAAAATCCCGGAACCTAAAAGGGATATAATTATCCGTGCACAAATCCTCAGCCGATTCGACCCTCTGATCAATCGGTGTCGCCGGCCACAACCATATTCGGCCGTGCCACGTGGAAAAGGCATTATACGTCGTGTGATCGTCCAGCTTGTCCAGTTTATCGAGACTGTCCTGCCTGTCTATTCTGTCCAGCCGAAGCCGTCCTGGAACTGCCAGCCCCATTGTACGAGGATTCGTCAAAATCGACTAACGCAGAGAACGGCCGCAACGAAGCCGGTGATCTCGAGCCAGTTAAAAAATATAATATAAAAACCAAAAATATGTAAAAAAAATATTTATCAATTTATTTTTAAGTGTAAATTGTGTGGTGGATGGCCACCGCCGTTTTTTTTCTTGTTAGATTGTTCGTAGGAAATCTTGTTTTCCGCCATTCCATCAGTGATTTTGTAACGTGCTTTTCCACCATGTAGTCCGCCATTTTATGTCCACCATGTTGTTCTGTGTTCCACGAGTTCGAGTTTGTGTTTGAAGTTTTCCCCGAGATCTCTCGGCAAACGACCCAAGCTGAGTTGAAAGAACCAGCTGCACTGAAGTAATAACTATCAAGGTGATTTCATACTTTTAGCTGTAACTCCAACGAAATCAAATATCGAAAAATCCTTTTAGGACAACGTTTCAGAGGGCATAAGCTTCTCAAAAATTCGAAAAACAAAAATTCATTTTTTTCGATTTTCCAGGCCGGGGTGTTATGGCGAACGCTTGGTTTACGTTGTACGAACGATGTCTAGAGGTGCGATTCCCCTGAGACAATACCAAATAACATGAAGCATGATGTTTGATACATGCAAGTATTGTCATTGTTGTTGTTTCCATGCAGTGCCAAAGATATATTGATGTAGTTATGAGATGTGGAATAATGGTGCTGGTGCAACGAGTATATAATCGACTATAGTCGAATCTATGTCAATTGCGAAAACGGCCACCAGAATAGCGTTCGAGGTAAATTTTCAATGCATTGACATGAAACAAATTGCGACATACAATCAGCTAGTGTATTGTTTTGCAGGGGCAAGAATGAATCATCAATCAATTATCGTCAACTGATTCTACGATAAAAAAAACATTTCAGGGCGATCATACCATTCTACTAAACAGTTATTTCTAAAATTTCACTGTATTATAAAATAATAGCCGAAGTTATAAATATGCGACTTATATAAAATAACATCGTAGTTCTACGTCAACAATGCGGTCGTATCTTGAACACAGCCTCCTATAATTTTTTCGCCTTCAGACAATGTCTCTCGAAATTCAATTAGCGAATGAATGAAACGCTTTTCGGATTCTAATGAATTCAATAGTTTTTACTTAATTACTTTCTATTTATAGATTTCATTCGCGGTCATCGATTCTGTCGACTTTTTATAATTTTTTTATCTTTTTAAAAATATCGATAAAGAATACGCTCGATGATTAACGGATTATAAATTATAATTATGTATTATTGATTAATTTTAGATAAGCTCTCTAGGTTCTTAGGTTCTTAGGTTCTAAAGTTTATTTTCGCCGTCCCGATTAGATATCTATTAATTTCTATGAAACGTACTCGGTTACCTTCTTAGGTTTCCCAATATTTTTTTTCTGCGATGAAATTTCGAAAAAAGAGGTGCGTTAAATAATTAAACAACAATAGCTGGTCCAATAAATTGTTTAGGCTTTCCTTCTCAGGTTACCTAAAGATAATATCTGCTGCGCGTAGTGACACATGAAGTTTTTGTTTCGTCGAGTAGTCAATAGCTCGCGTTTGCATAATTACATCACTTACCGCAGTGAATCCTGATTTTTCTTAACCATTCCCACTAACAACTATCCCTTCCGTGATAAACACTAGGGAACCACGCTATAGAAGCGACCCTTCTGGCCTTCGGGCGGCGAATTTCATACTAACATTCCTTCCCTTTCCCTGGTGACTGTAAGGACGTGGCCGCCGTCGTTATTGACCATTTAAAGCACGAATGACCGAAAATTACACAACGAGAATGATTTGCTAGTCCCAAGCGTCATTCTGTGTGTTCTTCGTGCAATTTGGTTGGTTCAGGTCAATCACGGAGTGCAACTACGAATTGTACAGTCTACCCAAGCTCAAGCTCAAGCTCTAATGAATTCAACAGTTTTTATTTAGATTTTGTAAGTACATAGTTTAAATCAATCACATGTTAAGCGGCCCAAAGTTCAAATTTCCCAAAATAGGATTAGGTTGTGGTCTACGTTCAATTATATTCACATGATCTCTATAAATAAGCATTGCTCTCGGTGGAATACGAATCTGATATCACAGTTTTATTAGATACATATTATTTAACAAACAAAAAATAAATTGGTGTAGATTGGACTGTTCCCTGAATAGCTGCAACCGGTTTGTTGAACTCTTGTAGCCTAAACCTTTCCGCATATTTTTCTAGACCGATTTCAACCAATTGTTTTTTATATGATCTTGGATATATTTCTAGTCATCGTACGTAGGATTTTTTCGAAATATTGATTTTCAACGAAATTGCGACAATTTTTGTAGAAAAAATGCGTTTTGCCTCAAAAATCGAGACAAAAAGATGCATCAAAATTTTATTTTTCAAAATATCGATAAAACCCATAAATTCATTTTCAGACACAATTTTCGCTCAAGATTCTTGATTCACTTGCAAATAATATGTTCTCCGTTGGTTGGTGAATGACTGGACTAAGCGTACCATCGGTACTTCGCGTACCTGCAGGCATAAAATAGACCCCATTCGTGGTCCTTAGCTTCCTGTCCAGTAACTCCTATCCCTACCTCCCCGTGGTACCGGCTGGGGTACGAGTAACCATAGTGAAGATCGGGTAACCAACCCCGGTGGGATCTTGGTCGTATGCTGACAGGGAAGGGGGCCTATCCGAGCGTCTGTTCACCATCGAGGTGCGGCTCAAAACAGCGTCTGATCCCCATGTTAGGGGCGACTGATCACTGTCTTCGTGCCAGCGGGGACTCTAAAAAGAGCTGTGCACGACGGTCCTCCGGCGAGACAAGGGGTTGGTGCAGGCCCTGCAAGCCATCCGTAAAAATAAAACGCACAGGAAAATTCACAAAGAAATTCGAGACAGGACAATCGGACTAGACCTACGCAAAGAACACGGACTAGAGATTGGAAACTCGGAACATGGAACTACAAGTCTCTCAATTTTCTTGCGAGTACCCGAATTCTTTCGGAAATATTGAGAGCCCGCAATTTCAACATCGTAGCGCTGCAGGAGGTGTGCTGGAAAGGTTCGATGGTGCGATCGTTCCATGGTGGATATACCATCTATCAGAGCTGCGGCAACACACACGAGCTGGGTACAGCTTTCATCGTGATGGGGGAGATGCAAAAACGGGTGATTGGTTGGTGGCCGATCAATGAAAGAATGTGCAGATTGAGGATGAGAGGCCACTTCTTCAATATCAACATTATCAACGTCCACAGCCCCCATCTAGCTAGCACCGATGACGATAAAGAAGAATTCTACGCGCAGCTAGAGCGTGAATACGATCGCTGCCCAAAACACGACATCAAAATCGTCATCGGTGATTTGAACGCTCAGGTCGGCCAAGTGGAGGAATTCAGACCGGTGATTGGTAGGTTCAGCGCCCATCAGCGAACCAACGAAAACGGCCTAAGACTTATCGACTTCGCTGCCTCCAAGAACATGGCCATACGTAGCACCTTCTTCCAGCACAGACTCCAATACCGTTACACCTGGAGATCACCACAGCAAACAGAAACACAAATTGAGCACGTTTTGATCGACGGTCGGCACTTCTCGGATATCATCGACGTCAGAACCTATCGTGGCGCTAACATCGATTCAGACCACTACCTGGTGATGGTCAAACTGCGTTCTAAACTGTCAGTCGTCAATAACATAAGACACCAGCGCTCACCACGGTACCACCTACGACGACTACAGGAGCCGAACGTTGCTGCAACATATTCGCAGCGTCTTGAAGCTGCGTTACCGGGGGTAGACGAACTGGATACTGTTCCCCTCGATGAATGCTGGAACTCCTTAAAATCAGCAATTAGCAGCACAGCAGAGACCGTCATCGGGTATGAACAACGAGGCCAACGGAACGAATGGTTTGACGACGAGTGCCGAGCGCTCCTGAACGAGAAGGATGCAGCACGCGCAGCCATGCTGCAACGAGCGACTCGACAAAACGTGGAACGATACAGACTGAAACGAAGGCAGCAAACACATCTCTTTCGGGAAAAAAAAGCGCCGCCTGGAAGAGAAAGAGTGTGAGGAGATGGAGCTGCTTTATCGTTCTCGAGAATCGCGGAAGTTCTTCAAGAAACTAAACGCCTCGCACAAAGGCTTTGTGCCGCGGGCCGAAATGTGCAGAAACAAGGAAGGAGGCATCTTGACGAACGAACGCGAGGTGATCGAAAGGTGGAGGCAGCACTACGATGAACACCTGAACAGCGCGCAGACAGGAGACCTAGACGGCGTTGAGGAGGACTACACCGGTGCAATGAACAACGACGACGTACCACCCCCGACGATGGGTGAAGTTAAGGAGGCCATTAATCAGCTCAAGAGCCACAAAGCAGCTGGTAAGGATGGCCTCGTAGCGGAGCTCTTCAAGGGAGGGCCGAGAAAACTTGTAGAGTGTATGCACCGGTTGATAGTCAGGATCTGGGACACAGAACAGCTACCGGAGGAGTGGAAGGACGAGGTAATGTGCCCCATCTATAAAAAAGGCGACAAGTTGGATTGTGGGAACTATCGTGCCATCACATTCCTGAATGGTGCCTACAAAATTTTGTCTCAGATCCTCTTCCGCCACCTATCGCCAATAGTAAGTAGATTTGTGGGAAGTTATCAGGCCGGATTCATGCCCGGTTGCTCGACGACGGACCAGATTTTTACACTGCGGCAGATCCTCCAAAAGTGCCGCGAGTATCAGGTCCCTACACACCACATCTTCGTCGACTTCAAGGCCGCATATGATACAATCGACCGACGACAGCTATGAAGGATCATGGACGAACACGGCTTTCCCCGAAAGCTGACAAGACTGATTCAGGCAACGATGAACGGTGTGCGGTGCAGTGTGCGGATCTCAGGTGAGCTGTCGGAATCATTTGAGACTCACAGGGGACTTCGACAAGGCGATGGAATCTCCTGTCTGCTCTTCAACGTGGCGCTGGAAGGTGTTATGCGGAGAGCGGGCTTCAACATGCGGGGCACGATTTTCAACAAGTCTAGTCAGTTTATCTGCTTCGCCGACGACGTGGACATAATCGGAAGAACACATGCGACGGTAGCCGACTTGTATACCCGACTGAAACACGAAGCAGGGCTGATTGGGCTTGGGATCAATGCGTCTAAGTCTAAATACATGCTAGCTGGAGGGACTGATCGCAACAGAGTGCTTCTTGGTAGTAGTGTTGTGATCGACGGCGACGAGCTCGAGGTGGTAGAGGAATTTGTCTACCTTGGCTCGTTGATAACAACTGACAACAACAACAGCCGTGAAATTCGAAGACGCATTGTCAATGGAAGTCGTGCCTACTATGGGCTCCGCAAATCCTTGAGGTCCAACAAACTCCGACCCCGTACGAAGTGTACCATGTACAAATCCCTAATTCGACCAGTTGTTCTCTATGGGCACGAAGCATGGACGATGCTTGAAGAGGACTCACAAGCGCTTGGAGTTTTCGAACGCCGAGTGCTCAGAACAATATACGGTGGTGTACAGGAAAGCGGAGTATGGAGAAGGAGAATGAACCACGAACTGGCGCAACTCTACAGCGAACCCAGCATTCAGAAAGTCGCCAAGGCTGGACGAGTGCGATGGGCAGGGCATGTTGCAAGATTGCCGGACAGCAGCCCTGCAAAGATGGTGTTCGCATCGAATCCGGTAGGAACAAGAATGAGAGGAGCCCAGCGAGCGAGGTGGTTGGACCAGGTGGAGCAGGACTTGGCAAGAATCGGTGCAGCCGGGAGTTGGAGAACTGCAGCCATGGATCGGGACTATTGGCGAAAAATTGTGAAGAAGATCTAATCTCTCAATGGGATGTAGTATCATTATAAATTTAAAAAAAAATGTTCTCCGTTACATGGAAGAAACATGTTTGATACAAAAAAGTAAATTTTCATTCATAACTTTGATTTTCAAAGCGCGTTATTCCACCTGAGAATCCATTCCCATTTTCGCTTCTCACCAACGGAACACTAAGCTTAATCCCGCAAACTTGAAATCCAACTGGGCTAATAACGATGTCATTGTACAACATATGGGAACAATTTTTTTTCGAACATTCTTTCAAAGCATTCCAAAGATTTCCATATTTTAACCATACCATAACATTGATCTACGGGAGGGGATAAAGACGACTCAAATCGGACCATTCCTTCCTCGGGTTTTGCGCTTACCAACACATTTGATCTTCCATTTTTGAACGGTTTTATTTAGTTTGCCCTGTTTGTATGTTTGTAACATGTTTGTATGTTTGTAACATGTCTGTAGCGCTTTCCCACTTTCATAGGAATTCGACCCCCTACCTGTTGACCGATTGAACTGAAATTTGGAACACATTTTTATCTCTGCAGTCTCTATAAAACTGCGTATTTCATGGTTTCATGATCCGCGATTTTTTTTATTCTTATCAATGATCTTGATCAATAAAGGAAGTGGTATGATAACTGCTAACTGCTACTTGCCTAATTATTTTCTAGCTTTTAGTACATTATCTGTATTATTTTTGCCAATATCCATCCTCCATCTGGGTACTTACATACTTCTAAAAGTCCATCTCAATTTCGCCTGTCCTCGTATACATTCACTTCCAGCATTGGCAATCAGTTTCCGGCCAGTAGCCACAGCAGGCCTCATCCCGACGAGAGTTCGAGAACAAACTGCATAGCATCCTCTTTTTATACTTTTGTGTTTACTCAAGCAGTACATATTATCTAGAAGTAAACAAAAATCGTCAAACATGTTACCAATCCCTTTCCTTACTATTGAGCTATACGGAGTAAAGTATTATCATATTCACGATAATTTAAGTTGAGTTCATCTGTACAATCGTGATATGATTTTTTGTTATTCGCCTTTTTTTATTCAGTTGGCAAAAAAGGAAAAAGAAAAACACATACCGTTCTGAATCATATTTCGGACGCTTAAGGCATATGGTGCAGAAAACAGGTCTAAACTTTATGCACAGGTATTATTTGGTTGATATTTTTAATAAATTAGTTCGATATGCTTCTGAGCTTTCTACTCTGGTACCTGGTTGTTTGGAAACATAAAAAATCATCGAATAAAATGCTTTTCAAATGAAGAGAATAAAAATCAAACTTCGGACACTCAATCAAATTTCAGACAGATTGAATTCAAATTTCGGACACTTTATTTTGTAATTCTTAGAACGAAAATTACATTACACTTGATTATATTTTATAGTCAACTGCGAAACACTCACTAAGCAATCACAGTAAACTGTACACGATGATGAGAGAGAACTGATTAAACACGGGAGAAATTTACAAAAAGTCGTCAATAATTGAACACACAAAATTAGCCTCAATTACCATCTGTGCATATTGAAATTGTCCGGGTTTTCTATGAAGAAAACATGCAAGAGAGAGAGCCCGTTTAATTCGACCATCTCTCAGCCAAATTTCGGATTCCTCCCCAATTAAACTTTTTGTTTTGTATTTACGAAAACCATTCGCCGTCCCATTTTCGATGCAAAAAGCAAAAAGGACGGGGCCAGGTCTGTAGAATACGGCGGGTGCGATAACAATTCCCTGTGTAAGATTTTCATTGCGATCTGAACAACTTTAGCAGTGTGCGTCGGTGCGATGTCATCCTGACATCACTTTACCGTGTCTTCGTGGGCATTCCGGTCCTTCTTCAATCAATGCAAAATTCAAATTTATCATTCATTGTCGGTAGCGATCTGTTTCAGCATTTCACATGGTTTAGTAGCTCATGTTACCTCCTAGGTACCTCCATACCTTCTAGTTCCATAGCACAGAGCAGAAACGATTTGGCTTTGCAGTGGATGGGCCGCGAGTGTATCGAAAAGTAATGTTCAAATTTCAAACATCAAAATAAAACTGAAAACGTTCAAAAAGTGTTTACAAAAGTGAATTTAATTATAAAACTAGCTGACCCGGCAAACGTTGTTCTGCCATATACATTACTTCTAGTGAATATTTTGACTGTTGAATAAAAAATAACTAATGTATTGCAATACATGTGTGTTCAAATGTTTCAACGATCTATAAAATTAATTGATTATGATCGATGAAGGATAGATTCCACGTGGATATCGACCAGATACGTGAAGATTTGACCGTGTATTGCATTGAACCGTGGGAACTTCCCGAACCTGAGTGTGATGTGGAGATGGAGATGAGATCTATGATGTACAGAGAAATGGACCGGATCGATCGGATCTCAGGATTCGTCTTTTGCATTCAGAAATCTGATCATTCGTGCTATGAAATGTAGCTTGCCTCGGCGCAAAATAAACTTCAAAATAAGTAATCCGTATTCGTGGAGCAATTTAATCTGTATCAGATTAGCAGACACGAAAATAATTTTAAATTGCTTAAATTTGGATGAAAATCATTACTCGATGTTGTTTAAATACTTAGAAAACAGTCCGAACTTAACGATTCTTCTATAAATCTTGTATACATCCAGCAACATGTTGGACGAAATTAGTGTAATTTTGTAATAGAGCCCATTAAAGACTGCATTTCTTTTGTTTGAACACACGTGCTGTGGTTTGAACAAAGGCTGTGTAGGTGTTACTCATAATAGCGTCTCGCTATCATTCCTCTAACCGTTTCTGTTGATTGTCTCATAGGAATCGCAGTCGTTCGCTCTCTACCTTTGCGAATATGTTGACCATGGATTATCGACACAGCTCAAGACATCCTAGAATGACATTGTCCTGACTGCGCCAATTCATCAAACGACACACATAAGAATCCATCGAGGGCACTCTTTTGTTTGTTTCGTCTCCTCCAACCACATAATATTAAAATATTAATTCAAAATGAGTAATGATGTTCCTAGTAATTAAAGTAACTGTGGATCTACACACGTGCTCTTCAATCGGTTTTTTATCAGGATTGACGACAATAGCGTGACTGTTATTTTGCATTCCGAGCATGGGTGTGATTAGAATAATTTCAATAATTCATTGTGCTCATCCAAAAAGGCTTCCAGCTCGCCGGCGATATTCCTAGTTTTAGTCGAATTGCGGCTTCTTGCGTATGTGTAGGGTGAAATTCGATGAAGAGGACGAAGTGCCATCTGGCATTAAAAAACGTAAATAAATTCGTCCTGTTTAAAAAACGAACGACGAATCAATTATTTGGTATCGTTTATATAAAAATACATATATCGCGATAAAAAAGGAGATGAGGGTGAAAATTGGTTATATATGGTTATAATTTTTTTTCAAGCCAAATTTATGCAAAAGATACGAAAACTAAGTTATTCAGATTTTATTTGCATGGGACCACCCTAATCGGTATCAAATATAAAGCAATAGGTATCCTAGCGGTATCATATATAGTTTTCGACCTATTCTCATGCCTACCAAGTTTTTTGAGTATAATATCATTAAAATCGGTCGAGCCGTTTCGGAGGAGTTTGACCACGAACATCGTGACACGAGAATTTTATATATAAGATATTAAGTTTACATAGCAATGAAATGAAAAAATCAAGCTTATTGTTAATTTCAAAAAATTGATTGAAACTTAAATTTAACTTCACTCATCAAATTCTTCACATTAGTCTTTGTGCACTTTCTGGATGCTGCAGACCAATTCTTCTTGAACTTCATATTTTGTTCAAGCATTCTTTAACATAAATTTGAGCATTTCGGGATTACTTGTTCCGGGTTTTCGGTTACTTCTGCTGAAATCCTCGAAAAAAACCGAACTTTGCGACGATTTGTTCAAAACTTTCTGGACAAACTTTGATTTTTTTTGCCATTTTGTGGTGTGTAATACCCTTTCTGGTTCACCAATTGTGAAAAATTTTCTTTTTAGTTTTCAAATCAATCCGCTACATTCCGTAAACAACTTTATGACTGCGACTTAAGGACTTGTATTTCGATTTTTGACATGTAAACAAAGCGTGCTCTGATTACACAACAAAAAAAGTTCACCCGTTTGTGTGTAATAACGTGTTAAATGTTTAAGACTACTTTTGGATACACTCCTTACTTATAGACTAATTAAACTTAGGTTTATAATGTATGTAGATTTAATCTATTTAAACCTAAATTTCAAAATGTACTGCTGAATGTTGGCTCCTCCTAGCTGTTTTGAACTGCTGCGTATTTTGGAACGCACCTTTCACTATAAGAGTTTGGAAAAAACAACAACAGAATTTCATATTTCACCCCAATAGCTAAATTAAGTACATTTAATCCTCAAAAACATATATCCATTGGACCCTTCCGCATACGGCTTAAGCTGCAATCCTAAAGATTCACAATTCCAGCAGTAATTCAAACTCTTACGCTGCAATCTACCCGAGCATCTGGGCTCCACCTTGCCCCAGCCAGGATCCGTTCCACCTCATAAATCTGAGACCATCTAACAATGGCGCTGGTGTATAGCTTTCCACAATTCTCCGTGCCGGAAAATCCCGCGGCAAGCCAAGCGCCAGTGGAACTCGCTTTCGGCTCTAATTCTGCCCTCATTTCAAGCCCCATAAAGTTTTTATTACCCAGAGTAACGTTACAATCAGACGCACCGCAGCGGCGGCTGCTGCAGCTTAAGCTGTGCACAAGGCTCAAACTAGCCATGAAAACGTAACATTTCGGATCTTCTCCCACCCTCGGTTCGCGACTAAGGAGCGTAATGAGCACAAACGGAGTTAAACTTTCAGCAGCCATTATTGCTGCCACACTCAAACTTGATTTAAATCCGCCCACGAAACGTCTGTAACGAATTAGTGCAAAATGGTGCACAAGATTCCACCAAACGGGTGAACGGGTTGAAACCATCGAGTGAGTGGCAGCGGGGCTGGGGGCGTTTGGAATGGCAAATAATTTGATTTACAGTCCCCTGGTGGCAGCTTCACGGCGCGTGTACTCCCAGCACTTGCACTTGTTGTACGAAATTCTAGGGTACAAGAGATGCCCAACTAGACTTTTTTTTGTGCTCTCTTGTTGGTACAAATTGTGCAATACAAATTGGCCACCATTTGGAGTTAATTGTAATCTTCACCCCTCGTCCACTTCAGACGCTTAATTGAATAACGCTTTGTTGCAAACATTACGCTGGCAAAATCCCCAACGTCATTAGCCTTTGATTGATTTCATTGTAGCCTGTAATTGACTGCAATTGACGGAAAGCAAATTATAGCAATTCAACTGTTGGATTGGCTCGTTCGATTAACTATCTCAACCCCGAATCGCACTGGGATGTCAACTGACAGAAAGCAGTGCCCTTCCCGTGGCATAATTGCGCACACCGGATGCATAATTAAAATCCTTGCCAGAGAACGATGCCCAAACCGCAAAGTACTATAACCTTTCACAATTAACCGGTAGTCATGAATTCCACAACAATTCTGCCAATAACGAAAATATGTAAATCCGGGTCGCATCGCTGAATTGTGCCAATCCAAACCCGATTATTTCGAATGCATTCCGGAAATGCCACCGAAATGCCACTTTTATTTAAGCCATGTTTCTCTGCCTCTCTCGCCATACTGCTGATACTGCCTTCGTAAGCCCATTCCATCGCCGGTAATCGCACATGAAGGATAAACTCTACATTTATCAAACGATAACAAATAGCAACTCTGCAAACCGATGCACAAACGTGCAAAAAGTAAATAAATATATCAAAATGAAAATCGAACACACCCGGGGAGAGAGCGAAATAAAAGCAGTATCCTGCAGTAAAAATTTCAATCATGCGCCTCAATTTTTTATATTCTCTCGTGCCAAGCCCACCGCTTATTGTCAAGGCTCACTTCCGCCCCTCCTAGCAATTGTTCGGCGGGTGGGCATCAGTGGGCGGACAACTTCCGTTCCACACACACACACACACACGCACGCGGGTGCGCCAATTTTTGATAATTAAAAAGTGATATCTGGTTGGGATTATTTTCAGCGCGTGATTTTTTCGTGTTGGCAGTTTTCTGAAAAAAATTTTTAATTTTGTCCCTTTTCCTCCACTGACTCTCTCTCTCTGCTGCAGTGTGCCAAAATGTAAACAAACAGACATGTATCCTCTGTAAAACTAATTGCCTTTCATGCGCCTGCAGGAATCAAACAATATTGGGACGATAATTTGATGCGTTATTTTGTTTGAGCAGTTCGAGCAGAGATTCAATATAAGCTGGCGGCGTGCGGAAAGCGAAGCTTAGCTTTAAATCCAAAGTGGATTGGTGTCCATTATCGGTTATCGGCTTTTTTACCCATCATTACTGCGATAATCATAAGCTGTAAACCTGTACTGACGGGCATGATTTTTTTTGCTGAACTCGGAACATTAGATGGAAAAGCTTGGTGCTACTGATCATAAAAGCATTTAACAGGTGTTAAATAAAAAACGAGAATTCTTTCAATCTCATATAAAAACATTTTTTTTTCATCGATTTCAGTATTTTTTATTAATAACATAATGTATTTTCTTCAAAAAAATGTTAGTGAATGTTTGAGTAAGGCGGCTCGCACACCGGAGCAATAAGCAACTAGCAATTACCAACATGCAATGAGCAATATTATCGCCAATAGGTTTCTCCATTTGATTTTTGTTGATCTCGCACACCGACGCAATACGATATCGTTATCACCTTTGTAGATCAACATATATTGCTAGCAACACGGCTTGTTGGTTGATAAGCAACTATATTGCTCATAATTTGACAAGTTTCGTTCATCAAGCAGTTTGTTTACAAAATGTCAGACGATCCAGCATTTAACATCAAGTTTGTAGAAGTTGTTGAGAAATACGAATGTATTTATGATTATCGAAGACAGGATCATAGCAAAAGAGATGTTGTGGAGAAAGCATGGGGTGCAATTGGAAGTGAATTAAAACTATCTGGTAAGTATTTTGCAAGCATTTATTTTTTCAAAACGATCTTAATTATACAATATAGTTATCTTGCCATTGTAAGGCGTTTTCTGGCCTCAAAAAATATGATTTCAAGTAATCTCGTAATTCAGAAGGAGATTTTTTATTTGTTGATGAATTATGAGCAAGAATATTTCTATACAAGCGGTTATGTTTTGCAACCTGTGGAATTGAAAACGTACCCTCTCTGAGTTTTATAAAGTTATGAAGAACACAGGCACTTTTAATTATTGAAATAGCTGACTCTTCTTGACATAATATTGGCCTTTGAAAAATTTCAAATTTGGAAGTTAGCATTCCGAATGCACATTCTATACTTTTTCGCCCTCTTGATAGTCTATAATTAAATATTCGTTTTTCATTATCAAGAAGCCTTTGTGGATATGGTCGCATTAGGTTTTTTTTTAAAGGGAACGCCTCATCTCCCACAAAGTAAAATGGAAAATCGAGTTCGTCATTTGGCAATGGTGTTACCTCCGGAATAAGGAGTTTTTCTTTGTCTAGCAATCTTCCAAGAGTGGAAGAGCGAAAAACGCCACCGTCACTCATTCTACCTGCTTCCCCAACATCAATTGTTAAAAATATCCCATCAGCATTGGCGCAGGCCATCAGAACCACCGAAAAAAAACTTTTGTAATTATAATAATGCGATCCGGTCTTGGAAAATTTGTTTATTCGACAATGCTTCCCATCGATTGAGCCTATGCAGTTTGGAAGGTCCCATAATTCATAGTATCGTTGCGCTGTCGATTCCCAAATGGCTTCTGTCGGAACAGGCATATATAGCGGTTGAAGAACATTCCATATAGCCTTTGTACATTCTTTTACTACCAATCCTATAGTAGTGTCTCCTCTCATAAATATATGGGTGAGCGCCTTGAAAGTGCATCCTGTAGCCAAATACCTGCAAAAATTTTCTATAATTAGATTTTTTATTGTTTATTTTTCAGTTTCTCAATGCAAAGAAAAATGGAAAAATCTTCGGACGGCATTTTCGAGAAGTATGAAAAAACCACCATCAGGAAGCGGAGCCAAAAGAACTAAAGATTATTATTTGAAGGACGTGATGCAGTTCCTCACGCCTTTTATGAAATCAAAAGCGCAACAAAGTAATCTACCTAACGAAGCAGACCAAATACCGCAAGAAAACAGTGACTTTGAATTTTATGTATCTGAAATTATCGCATCTGCTACAAACTCTCAGGATGTGACATGTGATAAACCTCCAGAGGAGAAAAATAAATCCACTCACGCCCAATGCTCGGATAATGCAAGCATTCGAGGAATGAAACGACGAAAAATTCCACCAAAAACCCTTAATGAAGTTGACAAGTGTTTCATAGAATATATGAAATCAAAAAAAGGGTCTGCAGTAGAAAAGAGTAATCCAGATATGGAATTTTTAAAAAGTTTACTCCCTGATATCGCAAAGTTAAACGATTATCAAAAGAGGCAGTTTAAAAAGAGAACTCTCGAAACACTAGATGAACTATTGTGCGATAATCCATTACAAAGCAATTCATTCGTAGTAATACCAAGCCCTGTTGATTCCAACTACTCAGTTCAATCAAATGCTTCCAATTACACAACTTATTCGCATTTGTATTCAACAACAGAATATGGTGGAGGACAGGTTTCATCTGCAGCAACATATATTCCGAATTTTTCACCCAAAATGTCATCAGTTAATGACGATAGGAATTCATAATATCAATTATGTTATGTTTTTTAATTATATCATTAATATAAGTATACTCTGAGTTTTCCAAATTTTTGTTTTATTGAATTCATCTTACCTTAATGTGATTAAAAGTTTTTCCTGTGGGCTGATCGCATATCTGTAATTGGTGTCTTGTTTAGTAATATGAGGTGCTATCAGCTGAACTAGCATTTCAAAAGTACTCGGACTCATTCGGTAGCAGTTTTGAAACTGTGTGGGATGCGTTTTCAATTCTTGAGCACATATACTGGCTCCATGTTTACTCAACGCTTCAAACGCTGGATGAATCCAATATCGTCTCCTTTTTCTTTTCTTTCTCAAAATTTGCCACAACATTATCACTTCGTCTTCATCAGATGACATTTTGAACAAGAGATTCTTTATTCGCGATGACAGTGCGACAGTGTCGACGACTGGCGGCGACTTTCAATTAGGGGCATAATTTGGGTTCCAAACTCGTTAGTGTAATCTCTATCAAATCAGAAGACACTGAGCCAGGTTTTAAATGTTAGAATTTAAATGAAAATGTTCACATAATGTTATTTAGTTACTTGAAACACGCATTTCCGAGTTTTATTTAACTAATTGTGGATACATTTCCAACATTGTTACTGAATATTTTCATTATAATATTAACTTGTCTTCAAAAACAATTTCCCTTAGAAATTTTTTCACCACCTGCAAAAAAAAGTATTTTTCATCCAAAAAGAATACTAATTTGATACGGGAAACCTAATTTTCATTCATAATTTTAATTTTAAAAACGGTTTCATTCCAACTGAAATTATTTTTTTCTTTGACGCTTCCCTAAACTAGAAACGAAGCTCAATGCCGTCAACGCAGATTCGCGATGACAGTGGTGCAGTGTCGACGTCTGGTGGAGACTTTCAATGTGGAGCCATAATTTGGGTCCCAAACTCGATAGTATAATCTCTATCAGATTAGGAAGCGTGAATCCAGTTTTGAAATGATAAAATTTGAGTGAAAATTTCTACTTTATGTTATTGATTCACCTGAAACACTCATTTCCGACTCTTATTTAACCATTTGTCTATACATTTCCGATATTTTTACTTTTCATTATAATATAAATTGTCTTTAGACACAATTTTCGTGTGAGATTTTTTCATCACCTGAAAAAAAGTATTTTAGTTGAAATAGAATATTAATTTGATGCGGAGAAAATAATTTTCATTCATAATTTTAACTTTAGAAACATGTTCATTTCGTCTGAAAATCAATGCTCCTCGAAACTGGTAAACGAAGCTCAATGTCGTCAACACGAATTGCTTTGGTATGCGAAGTACAACAAAATATGTTTCCTGTTGCATGTTGCGTATTGCTGATTTCTAGTTGCTTATTGCTTCGGTGTGCGAGCCGCCTAAGGGTCGTGGTCTGCTGTTCGACGCAACTTTGTCGCGATGCTCTCACAAGGACGTTGCAAGTTTGTTGGGTTACGATCTTTCGGCACGAACGGTATCTTTTTCTCCTTAAGATACGCCAGCGTCTTCTTGGCGTAATGGGAAGACGCCTTGTCCGGCCAGAAGACGTACTTCCCATCCGCGTGATGCTCGTTCAGGAACGGCAGCAGGATTTTATCGAGGCACTCTTCTCGATAGATTTGTTGGTTGATTGCCAGACCGCTCGGCTTAAACCAACATAACCTTTTTTTCAAACTTGTGCTTGAACTTGTATTTCACTTCAGGCGGTGTGGATGACTTGTCGCTGGAGTAGTAATTGTCATTTCCTGGAATATGCGTTTTGGACAGCGGAAAATAGCTTTCGTCGTCCAGAACGAAAGACGTCCCGCGGTATTTTTTGGTCATTCACCGACACTGTGATTTAACAGACGATTCCTTCCATCTTGAGAGTCCGATGGATCAATACGTGGGAGCAGCCATATTTCCGACCGGCGTCACGCAGGCTGGTTGCGTCCTTGTCGTCAAACAGCTTATTTAACGATGTCTTCCTCTGCTTCGTCATTATCGTCACCGCACGACCACTTCCGACCTTCCGCTCTTCGTTCAGGGAACCCAGGATACGATATACCGTACTGACAGGTACTTTTTCTTCTTTAAAATGTGCCACCGTGAACTTTTTTCCTTACTGGAAATGCGTTTCGTAGAACCGTACAATGCGTTCGCGGAGCACGTGCTGTTTCGAAGCCATCTTTGCTTTGACTAAATTCAAACTAGCAAAACCAAACACGCCTACTGTTTCTAGGGAGCCCAAAGAGCAATTTTCTTGGAGAAAGTTTCAGAAAACAGAAAACAGAAACACAGTGCAGGATTGGTGAACATTGGTTGGCGGTTCGCACGCATTTTCGGCGCTTCGATGCCTTGTTTGTATCGTTCTCACCACGCCTCACTTCTCGGCATTTTTTTTTTCTTCTAAATATAATCAGAACAAAAATAAGCTTCGAAATCGGCTCAACAACGATACGATGAACACTATTTTGGGACCAAAAGATTTCATTAAACATAGTGACTTTGTATCGAATGACTTGTGAATGTAAATTTAGTTTTTGAAGAAAGTTTTTTTTTTCATTCTATTAAAATATATTTTTTCTAAAACGAATATTTTCAATGATACAGATTTTTGGTACAGATTTTTTGAAGAAAAAGTACAGATGAAAAAGATTTTTACCCCTACTTTCAACCAATTCGCGACATAGAAGGTACGCTGTTGCCATCTAGCGGATACTATGAATGTATGAGGAATAAGTAAACAAACCGTGTATTTTTGAATTGTATTTTAAATGCTATTTTTTCTCGAATTATATTGTAGTTTATATAAAACGAATACGTAGTGATAGAGTGAAGCTTAGTAAAGCAGTTTTTACTTCAGGAACCGTTTATTTATTGCGTTAACACTCAATACAGACTTGAATAAGAGTACCTTCATTGAGACTAGCATGCTCAAATGCAGTTGTAAATTTTCATACATTGAATGAAAATTATTTTGAAATGTTGTTTGCATGTTCAGGTTACATAGTCCGGATCCGTGTATAATCATCACTAGGAGAACTCCTAAATCTTTTCACAAAAACCTTTGAAAAGTGGACCTCAAAAGTTGGACTAATTATCTTTACGATAAGGAAATTACTTTTGTTAGAAATACTGAAAAATATGAATTATTATTTGTACAGCCATTCTAGATTATAAAATAAGATACTGACCCAGAATAGCGTAACCTACCATCGAAAACAGATGAAACCCGATACCTCGAATAGCTTTAACGGCTCAGAACGGATATTGACCCATTGATAAACAACCATACCTGAAATCTTCATATCAACGCGTTGCACTCCTTTCCACCAGGTCTATAAAATTACCCTCGACGACCAAACGATTTCCTGAGGCAGTGAAAGTAAAAATATCTGTTAGGCCCACAAATACATTACATGTTGAGTATTCACCCAATTATAACTCCTGAAAAAAAAACGAACAAAATCATTACTAGACACTGTTTTTACTCACGTTTTTTTAACACTTGTACAAAACTCGTTACACATGAACTTAGAATATTCGTTTGATATGGATAATTTGATTGTCATTGATAATTTTGTTCCGGAAGCTGTGTTTATTTTTCCCGCCTCAGAGAAAGCGTAATTTTCTACAGCAATAAAAAGATGTTTCTAATGTGGCTGGTGTATATATTTCAACCTAATTAGCTCTGTAAAACATTATTATTCCATTCACCGCTCACCATTATCAAAATCAATTCATTACATTTGTGCAACTACTTGTCAAAATCCACCACCACGTATTAAATTTGGACATGGGTGTCGTACTGGTCGGAATAATTTTTCCTTGGAAAAGCTGTAAGATTGTGAAAAATAAGTATTTCTGATCGTAATTTGACGCTTTATTTTACATACCTAAAATTATCTAATTTAAGCCAAATATGCGCCGTTTTGTTCGTAAACTTGTTGCCATTCAGAAGGCACCTTCATTATCCTTGCTTATAAAACCCTCCTCCTTATTTGCAAAAAAAAACTCAGACAGCCAGTTTTCGCAAGCCTCTTTTGAGGCAAACTTAGTATCACCAAGAGCGTTTTGCATGGACCGAAAGAGATGATAATCACTTGGAGACAGGTCCGGACTACACGGTGGGTGCAATAAGACAACCCATCCGAGCTCCCGTAGTTTCTGGCGGGTCATCAAAGATTTGTGAGGCCGAGCGTTGTCTTGGTGGAAAACAACATCATTCCTATTGATCATTTCTGGCCGCTTCTGGTCAATCGCCTGCTTCAAACGGTCAAGTTGCTCACAGTAGCGAACCGAGTTGAGGATCTGGCCATAGTTGAGCAGCTCATAGAGGATGATTCTCTTCCAATCCCACCAAACACACAGCAAAACCTTCCTGGACGTGAATCCGGGCTTGGCGATGGTTTGGGCCGGCTCACCGCGGTCTAAAAGATTTTTTTGCGTCAACTCGTGTGGCTCCCATACATCCAGCTTTTTATGGAATTCAATCTTCTGCAAATGGTTCCAAACGGTTTTATGGGGTATACCCAGTTCCTGGCCAATCGAGCGAGTGCTCACATGCCGGTCTACTTGGATTATTTCAACGTTTTTATCGGTTTCCACGACGATTGGCCCACCAGTACTGGGTGTATCTTCAACAGCCACTACACCAGAACGAAATCGATCAAAGCAACGCTGTGCTGTGCGAATCGTTACAATATCGGGTCCATAAACTACACGCCGTCTGCGTTGCAGTTTTACCTAGCAGGTAGTAAAAACGTAAAATATGGCGAATTTCTTGCGTGGTGCACTCCATCTTTGACGCGCTATAACTTGAGACTGAAAAGGACAATGACAACACTGTCAGAACGACACTTGTCGTCTTTAAACGTCACAGATTGTCGTCTTTAAACAGCCGTATAATGACCAGGGATGGTAAAAAATCACATTCAACGATCAATGAATAAGTATATCCCTCTAGTCGGATATTTTTAAATCACCCCCAGCAGGCGATGCTCTTTTATTCTTCATATGTACACAGAGAGAAAACTTGGAGCGGTGAGCTACCAAGATCTCAAAAAAGCAATATGAAAGCGGAATCCCCACTGCTCGCACTCTCGAAGCATTACTTCTACTACTCAAGTTTTATCGTGAGTGCAAGCCACAAATGGTTAATCCCATTCCATAGAGCAGATGATGAGTTCTTGATCGGAAAGTGTAACAAGAGACGATCAACTGAAATCTTACGACACTCGTCGAGGGATTTTTAATTCTCTATTCGCGTTGACGGCGGATTGGTGTTGACATCTGGATACGATATTAGTTTGTATGAGTACAACTATTCTCTATCAGATTAGTCGACCCTAAGGCAGTTTTAAATTGCTAAAATTTGTATCAATTTTTTTTCTTGGCATTATTTACCTACTAGAAGTACGTTTTTCTGACCCTAATTTAAACTATTTTCTATGAAATTTTCAGATATTCTCACCAAAACTTTCCATTATAATGAAAAATTATCTTTAGACACAATTTGTGTATGATATTTTTTCACTGCTTGCAAGCAAAAGTGATTTTCACTCACAAATAGTACTAATTTGGTTTGGTAAAAATAATTTTCATTCATAATTTTTATTTCAAAACTACGTTCATTTCTTCTGCAAACCCATATTGTCATGCCTACTCCCTCATTTTGTAATACGAAGCTCAATGCCGTCAACGCGGATTGCATTGTCCGCAGTGAGTGGCTGACTCAGTCTCGTGTCGATTTTATTTTGCTGTCGTCTCCCGCCCGATGAACAGCAGACGGGTAATGGATGCAATTGATTAATTTTATTACCAGCAGATTTGGGCGAATCTCATCCCGCCCAAAATCGTTTTTTAAATACCAATAATTCTGAACATTCACAGTTCTCTCCAAATAATTTTTCCAATAGTAATTCAATTAGTGACTTCACGAAACAGCTTTCGGATTCTATTGAATTTCAGACCCTTTTTTATTTTGTAGATAAACGTATCACATATTTGATTAATTCAATTCTGTGTGGTTACGTTCTTCGTTGCGAATAAATGTAATGAATTAGTATGGACGTATTTTATTCATATATCGTGGACTTCCGACATATCTGGCAGTAGATTTATCGAACGACTAATGTTTTTTTATATCCCTTCAAACTTGTTGCATCTCTCAAGTGTACATATTGCTTTGACCGCACATTTGGCATGGTTAAATCTGTTTAATTTCAGGTATTCAGTCTTCATTTTGTCGAATGAATACTGTTGGAACAATAGGTATCGCAGCAAATGATTATCAACATCCTACCTTATCATCAAACGGTATGCGAAGAATTTCAGTGAACTGACGGCATTGGAATATATGCTTTGTGAGGACCACACAATTATTATCAGAGCTGATAAACTGGAAGTCATGAACATCAATTCAATGTGCCCAAGATAAATTTATCCTTTGAAGGACATTAACCTTTCTAAAGATGATCAGATGGAATATATTCCAATGTCGTCTGGAATAACCTGTCCAACACCTTATGATCGTGATATTGTTCTATTACTCTGATGTTTCATAACACGGCACTCTATTGATTATTCGCCGAAAATGAATAAAAAATATCCTTGAAGTTAGCCTACGGTTTTAGTAGCAGTGCAATATGGTGAGCCAGTCTCAGGATAAGAAAACATTTAAAAATAAAGCTTTTTTTTTTAGTAAAACAAAACGTCAAAAAATTTCTCAGCTTTGTGATAGCAGAGAATCATTATCCATTTGAGTTGTATGAGTATTCCCCCCCACAAACTGTAGTTGGCTATCTGCATACAAATTATGTAGAGTTCCACAATCCAAAAATTTTATGAGCAAATATTTGCGTGCTTACACAAAAAAACACATGTTGACATATTTGCGCTAATTTATGTTTTTTGATTAATTCAAGGTAATCAAGGTCTTTTCTAGCCACCAGTTTACTCGGGCCCGAAAAAAGAGGTCTGTATTTAGGTTGGCGGAAAAATATATCTCGATCGAAGTAAACGCACTCGGAAAGGAAAATTGAACGCCCGGACGAGAGAGCGAGAATCGTAAAGCGTACGTCATAGAGACACTCCCACTACTCGCTAGATGTGCATCTCCACAGAATAAATCTTGTTCAAAGCAACGTCTGTCGGTGTGGAAACGGTTACGATGACATCGATCACGCAGTTTGGCAATGTACGGATAATTACGCAGCCAGAGAGTACCTTTTGAATGCCCTTAGGGCCCAAAGAAGACAACCCTATGTTCCTGTTAGAGACGTGTTGGGAACTCGCGACATCTGCTATATGCAGTTGATCTATATGTTTGTGAAACGGACTAGCATAAGAATTTAATGCTTTTGTGTGTTTTTTTTTTCTTTTTCGTTATTAGTTTGTTTGTCTTGTCCCCTCATCTCACCGTCGCCCCCCCTCGACAGATAGTCGAACACCAGATGCTATCCCTGGTCTTTATGCACAATGCTACAGTGCGTGCGGCAACTCTCGGTTGAGACAACGATACCTCATATCCATATCCCTAACCTGATCCATCCCACAAAAATTGTTGCCCCTCTAACCTCGAGTAAACCGCGAGTAATCGGTCGAAACCTACTAAACATAGATTTAAGTTGAAATTCTGTAAAAACAAATCATGAATTAGTGGCTCCGCAAAGCTCATGCGATTGAGCCTTACAAATAAATGAATAGGAAAAAAAAATAGAGACACTCATTCCCATGGAGCAAATTCTTGTTAGGAGTTGTAAACAAAACGAGGACGGAGAGTAACTTAATTATTCGAACTAGTTTCAGTCTAGCCATCGTCGTGCGGTGGAAATGGAAACTGTATCGGGTCCATAAACTGCACAAATTTTATTGACAGCTTGAGATGCATTTTTGGCTTTGTCATAGTAGTATTGTAAAATATGTCGGATTTTCTCTTTATTTTGCTCCATATTTGCGACACTATAACTCACAAACGACTTAACCAAACAAAACTCTGTCAAGGAATATATTATAGCGCGCAAAACAACAACATAGCTTTACAACAAGCTATAGTATGACTCGATACAATGAATACAACTAGAACTACGCGCTTACAACGACACCTCGCGGAAATACCGCAGGACTTTTTTGACAGCCTAATATATATAACAACTACTTCAGCATAGTTTTTTTATGGTGACCCTAACCTAATTTAGAAAAAAGGCGCTATATCGGTTATTTCAAGAGATAGACAAAAACTTTGTTCTACAAAGATGTCTCAAATAATTAGAGCTACAACATTGTCGAATTATGTTTATCCCTGTCTATAAAGATAAGAAAGTTAGATTTTTTATTTCATCGACAATTTTGGTCACCCTATTTTTGACAACATAAAAACGAGCGCTCTATTATGAGTAACAACTTTGTCTAAGACAGTTTTTGTCTAGAGAATAACTGTGAAGCTCTAAATGCTAATTTCCACTTAAATGCAGCTCCTGGACCATTGTGCATTGATACGAATTGCAGCAAGTTATCCTACCATCAAAGCTCAAATCAAATAAAAACCATTACCGTCACAATTGTTTACTCCATACCAATCCAATAGCGTTGTTTTTAACAAGATCTGCCACACCAGCAGCACTCCAGAGCAACATTGTACGTTTCAATTTAAAAATAAATTCAATTACTTTCAGCATTCTTGGAAAGAAAAAATTCACTGACAACAAACAAAACAAAACACTCTTGCCTTGTACACGAAATACACTGGCGCATACACACACCCACACAAAACGCAACACAATGCAAGAACAATATCCACCCCATATTCCTCATGGGAAAACCCTTTCCCGACGAGAATACATTTCTCATGTTTCATGACCTTTGACATGGTCGGCGACGTCATCGTCGTCGTCGTCGCTGTCGAGTAGCAAAATGGCTTTTGATCTCATCGTTTCGATTGAGTGGTAGCGACAGCTGGAAGCTAATACGAGATCAATGCCATCCCGGTCCATGTGGAAAGGTTTGGATCAAGCGACGGGAAGCATAGAGTTATGCAACTTTAATATAGCTAAAATGATGCATCGGTGCATGCCATCATCGTGAAATGATTGATGCACTAGAAGCGACAGTCTGAAATGTGTTTTATGAACACTTGAAATGTTTATACTGAATTTCAATCTGAAATTGATTCGGAGGGAATCACCATCACCATTTCTATCCGGTTCATCAATTCTCAAGGATATTTATCGACACTATTTTACTGAGAGGTATCGTTAATCGTTCAGAGTTGTTTTTTATCTCTGATGGGAACAGTTGATACAATCCTGCCATCCAACGACATGCACAAAAACGATATTGATGAACTCATCTGGGATTTTTAATATCGAGTCGCACTCTTTATCTAATTTTGGAATACTATTTTGTTATTTTAGGACATTTTTTTTGCTTCTTTTTGCTCGAAATCGAACTGATTTATTTATGTTGTTTTCATTTTACTTCCTGAATTGTGTATTCTGTATTATCGATTTGCAGTTATTTAACCACGCATCGAGTGATTTCACTCCTCTGCTTTGCGCCCTATGATATCCAAGTGATGTAGGTGAAGGGGTTAATGTTCATCATAATACTAATTTATGATTGATGCACGAACGCACAATTATTTTTATTTCACAATTCTCGTAACGCCCACTGCTTATATCTGAGATTCTACAAGTGAAATGTTCATCATATCAATAAAAACAATATGGACTCCTAATTCACGTTTTGAGATAGGATTGTACAACTCATTATCATTGATGTGAACGTCATACCTCTAAGATACACCGAAAACACACTCAATAGTTTGGCATTGGTTCATTTTCCAACTTTGCACGATCCATTAAAAAATCAAACTCGAACGAAATAAGATGTAACCATCGGAAAATCCACTCTCAATATAATCACGCCAGACTGCGCCGGCCAGAAACGATGAACGAAATTGCTTACGACGATCAAATATTGATTGTCAACGTTGTTACTCGTAACCTTCTGTGCCATGCGACGAAAGGTAGCAGCACTGGATGTAGGTTTCCCGGATCTGTGGCATAAAATGCAATAGCTGCGCCGCTGGCGCTTCCACAGATATAATACGATTGACCTGAATCAAACCCTTTTTGTCTAGAAGAGAACCCATCATAAGGCTACGGTGTGATACGCTGTGGCCCATTGTGAATGGGGGAACACGAGGGCAAAGTGTGTGGAACACAATTTTCATCATGGAAAATATGTTCCAAGTACACCATTCTTCGTCCTTCCCGCTTTGATGCTTTCTGTTTGCCACCCCTTTTGTTTTATCTTTTTGTGTGGAATGAGATAGCATTTGGACTGATGCCACATATTATAACCCCTCAAGATTATCTTACATAGTGTTTGTTCTCACCATTCACGCCAAATATCAATCAAATTGTGGTATGATTTTCTTCTACTTTGATACCCAACCAGCATTACTATAAAAACTGTTCAACAAATTTATTCACTTTTTGATCAATATCTACAGGGTTTCACCATAAAAGGATAACACACATTCAAAAATGGTATGAAACGGACATCCCATTAGGACCCCAATGAGACCTAATAAACGAGAATACACTTTTTCTTCAGGAAACCGTAGATGTATAGCTGTCCGTTCATACTGTTGGTTCTAATTAAAATCGGAGTCCTTCGACCACAGCTGCAGATTCCCTGCCAATTTACCGCGAAACAAAATTATATTTTTTAGAACCATCATCGCGACCCCTGACTTCTAACTTCTTTCCCGGAAGCTGTTCGAGGTCACATTCAGAATATGTTTCATCGTCCATAAAAATGCATCCGTTGAATTTGCTTCAGGCTTCAGCTTCAGGCCCGCATTTTTGTGGTAATGTTTTACTTCAGGTCCTGTATGGTTCCTTAATAGTCCGATACTTGAAGAAAGCTTTTCTTATTCATTTATTCCGAACTGTGTGGCGAACATTACCGGGTTAGCTGACCACACCCACGTCCGAAAGTCCTATATTCATAAAGTCTTCATGGCGTTCTGACGCAGTTTCCGATTCACACAACTACAGCGCAGCAAACGAGTTTCAATTTCCCTGCATAAGGCTAAGATCATATCGCAATGTTTTTCAACAGAAGGAGTTATAATATTAGTTCTTTCCTTGCATGTCAAGCGTCCAAAGGCACATTACTTGTGTTATGGATCCAGCACTTCCAGTGATGCAATATTGTTCGGTTGTGGCACCGTGTCATCTTTTCATGCCATCTAATGGAGAGTGCTTTTGTAGTTTTTCACGCACACATTGTGGGTTTTTTGCATACCAATGACAATGCTGGTGGGGCGATATAATCGCCTCTCCCTCGACCGAACTGCAGGGGTGGCCTGGCTCCCAAATGACCTTCCTCGAGGCCTCGTGAATGAGTAATCTTTACCTTAACTAGTTTACCTTTCTCAAGGCTAGAACTAAAGAGCTTGAGCTTGGGTAGACTGTACAATACGTAGTTGCTCTCCGAGATTGACCTGAACCAACCAAATTGCACAAGGAACACACAGAATGATGCTTGGGACTAGCAAATCATTCTCGTTGTGCATTCGTTGTGATTCGAGCTTTAAATGGTCAATAACGACGCCGGCCATGTCCTTACAGTCACCAGGGGAAGGGAAGGAATGTTAGTATGGTAATTGCCGCCCGAAAACCAGAAGGGTCGCCTCTATAGCGTGGTTCCCTAGCGATTATCATGGAAGGGATAGTGGTTAGTGGGGAGGATTAAGAATTAGGATTCACTGTGGTAAGTGATGTGATTATGTTAGCACGGACCCTGACGCCAGAGATTATTAATATTAGGTTACCTAAAAAGATTATCGAAAGAACTCCTCTATGATGGCTCGAATCGACGATATATTATGAGATCGTTCACGCTCTATTGTAATCCCTCTACAAAGACTCGAATCGCGTATCGACGTATTCTGAAATTGCTACACCGGAGATTATTGTTAAGCTACATTAGAAGGTAACCGAAAGAACTTCTCTACAATGGATCAAATCGGCGATATAAAGGGTGTGTCACATCAAATTGCATCACGGAAAAAACGCTGTAGAAATTTAATTTTTAGGAATTATATCTTCAGCTTTCGCTTATAATCAGATAAGAGTGTATAGATCACGTTGGCCATGCTTCACTGTCAATTTTACGTAAATTTGGAAAAATGTCGTCGAACGAAAAAGAGCGTCGTGAATTAATCCTGTGCACTCATTTCGAGAATCCGGAGTTGTCACATCGGGACATCGGTAAGATGCTGGGAATCGTCCAATCCATGGTCAGCAGAGTACTAAAACGATACTTCGAGAACCTAACCATCGACCGGAAGGTGAAGAACGGCAAAAATGGATGCTCCGTCAGTGAAAAAGATCACAAGCGCGTAGTTAAGCAGTTTAGACGTGATCCGAGAAGTTCGGTCCGGGATGTCGCCAATAAGCTGAATTTGTCAAGTTCATTCGTCCAGCGGACCAAGCAGCGGGAGGGCCTGCGTACATACAAGGTTCAGAAGGCTCCTAACCGCGACGAAAGGCAAAACATGGTGGGGAAGACGCGAGCCCGGAAGCTGTACACCGAAATGCTGACGAAGCCGCATTGCCTGGTAATGGACGACGAAACCTACGTCAAAGCGGACTTTCGTCAGCTGCCGGGCCTGTTGTTCTTCTCCGCAGAGGACAAATTCAGCGTTCCGGAGGAGATTCGCAAGCAGAAACTATCCAAGTTTGCCAAAAAGTACATGGTGTGGCAAGCGATCTGCTCTTGCGGAAAGCGGAGCGCCCCCTTCGTGATGACCGGCACGGTAAACGGGCAGGTTTACCTTAAGGAGTGCCTACAGAAGCGCTTACTACCACTATTGAAGCAGCACGAGGGCCCGACCATCTTCTGGCCGGATCTCGCTTCGTGCCACTATTCAAAGGACGTGTTGGAGTGGTACGAAGCCAACGGGGTCACCTTCGTGCCAAAGGAAATGAACCCGCCCAACGCGCCGGAGCTTCGCCCAATAGAGAAATATTGGGCGATTATGAAGCAGGCCATCCGGAAGAACCCAAAAGTTGTCAAATCGGAGGCGGACTTCAAGAGAAAATGGATTTCTTTAAAAAAAAACTACAACCTGACGTTGTACAAAACCTTATGGACGGGGTAAAGAGGAAGGTGCGAGCATACGGGCTTGGGCTCGAAGTATGAATAAAAAGAAAATGCCAAAAGTTGTTTAATAGTTTTTGTTTTACTGTCTAAAATTTTCAAAAGGATCGGTCTACTGGGCGAATTTCTACAGCGTTTTTTCCGTGATGCAATTTGATGTGACACACCCTTTATTCTATGACTTTTCACGCCAAGTACCCTATTCTATTCTCAAATCGCTATGTCGAAGGTTATCGATGGGCTACCTGAGAAGAACTCCTCAACCGAATCGGTGCTATGTTTTGTGTGTTTTCGGGCATAGTACTATATCAGAGATTTAGAGGGCGACGCTGGAGGGCTTTTGACCCGTTGAGCCCCGAATTTTTCTTGCTATACTTTCCGTTCAGTCCGCACCAAGAGCATTTACACACTATCAGTTTCGGTCCCCGCTTTCCAATTGTGAAAAAAGTCACAAATTCGATTAGATTACCTTCTAATCGAACATATCGTAAAACATCCGAAGACAAACAATGTTTTTTGTAGTTGATTATTTTGTAACTGTTAGTTCAAGTGATCAATGTTTTTTCGATGAAAAGCTCAACTTCAATCCCCAGGGACCGACACGGGGCTCAACGTGTTAATGAGCTACCTAGGATTACTTATTGAAGCATAGAAGTACACATTCTTGTCAATATAAATACAAACTACAGACAAACATAGTACATTATCTAACAAAGCGACCAAAACCATTCAAATACTAAAAAAAATCCTAAAAATAGAAATCCAAAACCTAAAATTCATAGCGTAAAATCTCGAAAAAAAAGTTATTATCCAATACTTGAAATTAAAAATAAAACACATTTCTCAATACCAAATTCATAGTATTTTTTTAAAATTACTTTGCCATTGGTACTATTCAGGAAAGAAGTAATAAGAGCCACAAATTTGGCAAATTTGGCGATTTTTCCACGTGACATAAGGGGTTTTTAGGGGCGAATGTATTTTTGAATAATAAGAAAAAATAGGGAAACTGAAAGCAACATTCTGAGAGAGCTGATATGGAAGCCATCGTGCCGTTGGTTTTCTAAAAGGAATTGAACTGAATCTATATATATATAAAAATCTCGTGTTACGATGTTTTCGAAATCGTAGTCGTATTTCGTAGTCGAAATCCTTCGAAACGGCTCGACCAATTTCTGTGAAATTATGCACAAAAAACCTGGTAGACATAAGAATAGGTCGTAAACTATATATGATATAGATAGGGTACCGATTACTTTACATTCAATACCGATTAGGGCGGTTCTATGTAGAACCAAAAAATCTGAATCATCCTTTTCTTTATTTTCGATTTTTTTTCTCAAATTTGGCTTCAAAAATACAAATAACTCGAAATTTTTACCACTATTTTGAATCGCGATTTTAGTATTTATGTATGAAAAAAAATGAAACTCATAGACGTTGTTAAATGACAGATGGCGCTACATCCGCTTCTTCGAACTTTCATCCACACATTTCATATTCAATTCGCCTAAAGCCAGGTGCATCGCCAGCGAGCTGGAAGACTTTTTGAATAAGTACAATGAATTATTGAAAATTCTTCAAATCATATGCTCGGATTGCAAAATGATAATCACGCTATTGATCGAATGCGCATGCTGTTGAAGACGTTACTGGAATCATGATAGGCGACTGCAGAATGACGCGAGAAATTGTGATTCGAAAGAAGAAACAATAATCCAAAGAAATATTTTTTTTTTTGACGAAAAATGCCCCGGCCGTTCTGAACAGACAAGACGACAAGACAAGACAAGATATTGCATAAACATAAACAACGAGATCTCGCCACAATAACTTCATTAATTATGAACGTCAATTCTCATTTTGAATAAATACTTATGAACATGCGGTTAGAGGAGACGAAACAAACGAGAGAGTGGTGAGAGCTCGATGGATTTTTATGCGTATCGTACGACGACTCGGCGTGGTCCGGAAAGCGTCATTCTACGATGTCGTGGGCTGTCGCAACAATTCATTATCGACCTTTACTCGAAGGTAGAGAGCGAACGGCTGCGATTCCTACGAAGTATTCATTCTCTTACGAGACGCTATCATGAGCAACGCCGACACAGCCTTTGTGATTGCCAGGCCAAAACGCAATGCATTTTTATGACATTACAGCACGTGTGTTCAAACAAAAATGATGTCTTTGATGAGCTTTATTACAGCATTACACGATATAAAAAATTCAATAAAAATTCAATTTAAAAAAATTGACAAATTAACATTAACGAAAAAATGTTAACCTTTATGCTGGTTGTTTCAATTTACATAAAACTGGGATTCAATTATCAACTTTTGGTGGGTTCCGTTGGAGAGACAAAACGATGAAAAATGAAAACAGGTGCATGGTCCAGAGCGACTCTGAAACATTAAACTCGTTAAACATTGGAGTAGTTTTTCAGTACCTCTCAACAAAATTACATCTCCAACTCTCACAAAAATATAATTTTCCAAAGAAATAATCCCCAAACTATACTATAGAGCATATTTTGCATAACGGCGACAGAAAATCCGAACCGAATCGGTAGTGTGGTGGCGGAAGCGGCAACTGCGACGGCTTCGGCGATAGCAATCGTGACGGAACAAAGATTCATCTTTAGTTTTCATCGAAGAACACAGCTCTAATCACTGAAAAATACCTGTTTTACATCCAAGTTGTAACACACTGTACTTTGACGTCACTTATAATCCGGAAACAATGCATGAATTCGAGAAAATTGAATGACTGATCGGAAAAAGTCATCAATGAGTCCGATCACACCTCCTGAATTCACAAAAGCTTTTTCCTGGCAACAAGTTATACAAATCGATTCTCTTTTAATTTTTTTTTATTACAGCGCAGAGTCGATTATATACAGTTTTTGATTTCTTTTCACTGTATATAATCGAAACCTGTATATAATCGAGTCAAAAAAAATATTTTTTATTGGTTTTTTTTTTGCATGTACTTTTTGTTTTTTGAATTTTAAAGAGGAATTAGATTTTTGATTCATCCCCTTAAAGTCAGAAAACACCTTTCTCACATGAAAAAAATAAATTTTATCAAAATTCTCTCAGGAAGTGATAGACGATCTAATTTGATGATGAAAAAATCCTTTTACGCATATGTTCGAATTTCAACAATGACAGAGTTATTCAACTTTTTTTGTTTCGTACTTTGTTGCCTGAAACTGGCTCTACATTACAAAATACGATATGGAATACAATTCTGTTGCTTTCATTTGAAAGATGGGAAAATTTAGTATAGGATATAGTAGTGGAACATCTAAATTACTTCATTTTAATAACATTTTGGAAGTGAAAAACTTAAAAGTTAATAATTTTCAATTTTTTTTAAAAAATTTATTATTAATTTAATCGTAAAAATTCATATTAAACTTTGTTTCATATGTATCTATCAAATTTTTATCCCACTCTACATGTAATAGCCACTTAAATTACATTTTAACGTTGAAAGGTTACATCTCTTCTTGAAATAAGTCATATTTGAAATATAAAAAAAAAAGTTTTTCAAACTGTATATAATCGAGTCCAAAATTGTATATAATCGAATCACATATAATCGAGTCCAACCTGTATTTATTATTTCGGTTATTACTGTCGAATGTATAGAAAACATTTAAATAACTATTCAGTAGAAACTTTTAGGGACCTTTAAAGCACCGATGGATGGTTTTTAGGATACAGTTGGAGATGATTAACTGATGATTTATTCTTGCCCTAGCGAGATGGTTCCTCATAGCAGGAGAACTAAGGGTAAGACGGTGCCGGTGCAGTCTTTCTCGTAGGTGACACATTCTTACTTCCAGCACCGTTGTTGCACATTTCTTAACCACTTCAATCTACCCTAGGCAACGCATCAGAAAACAGTGTGTGCATGTCATGCAAAGTATTTTTGCAGTTGATTTCGACGAATACAAAGATGTCGAAAAAACGGCAAATGGTTTCCGTTTTATTTAAAAATAATCCACAAAATGTGGGCGAAATGTGTAAAATCAAACGGAATTTACTCCGAATAAAAATGTGTTGAGGTTCTCTTGAAAATTATGTGCTTTCGTCACCAAGAACAAAACAAAAAAGAATCAATGGGGCATCGATCGACAAGTTCTACTCCCAGATGCAACTTCTAACAGAAAGTAGCTCCGATTGAAAAGCATTTTCTGATGCTTCAGAACACGCTTACGGAGCGTATGGAAATGATACTTTCTTTTATTAAGCAAATCGCTGAGAGAATATGTTAGCTTGTTCTTACGAACATGAAAATAATATGTTTTTTGGCAGTTTATGGTGACAAATAAATGAAGGTTCCACTTGTCGATCTCATTTAGATTTTGTAACCATCATTAGGAACACTCAATTTTACAAATACTCAATATTGTGGCAACTGCTAACCCTTCAACTCTTATCTACGGTCAAATTTTCAAACTGCCTGTAGCCTTCGACTGTAATTTTGTGAAGCCTCCATGTGCGGTTTCAGTTGCCATATAAATTGCAACCACATGAAAAAGAATGACGAAAACACGCGAACGCAATGCTGGCTTCCTCCAATATATAAATATACTCGCCTATACGACCAAACCATCCGCCCGTTTTCATTTTCCATCTTTTGCCACTCCAACGGAACCCACCAAAAGTTGGTTGATAATTGAATCCCAGTTTTAATTAAATTGAAGCCATTTACGGGACCAGAAAGGTTATTCAAACAGATAATTTGATCCCAGCGGTGGTCATACCTGAAAAAGATGCAAAAAATGTATTTCATCCAATAATTTGTAATTCATTGGAAGGAAATATCACTCCCCATCCATCACTGTGCGTTGCACATACTGACAAAGATCCTCTGCATTACTTCATGTGAACATCCTTTGAATTTGGGCCCAATCTGCGAAGTGGTCCGTACATCCGTAAAATTGCACCCGAAATTAAAGCAGCACGCAGCAATAGCAGCAGTGCCGACCGCATGACCACATCAAACACTCATCCCGACGAACGAATGAGGTCAAATTATCCCTGAAAATGATCTTCACCGTGTTGTACCGGTGCCGGCGGATATTGCATCGCTTCCGAGTACTGATTAGGGAACGGGAGCTGCAGTTTTGCCTTCCCGGGCGATCAAAAGCAATCGACGGTGGCGCGCACAGGAAGGAAACCCACTCCCATCAGCAATTTCCCTCGTGCATAATTGATACTTCCCTTGGCTTCTCGTTACATCGAACGGGGCGCGCAGATATCGATACCGCCAGGAAACCATAGTAGCATCGGTCCGGGGGTGCTGCACTGTTAGTGTTTTCATTTATTTCCCTTGATTGTCAGGACAACGCATGAGGCTGTCGTGTACCATATAGATTGCCGCGCTTGGCCGGATGTCCTACACACTCATGGCTGTGACTTGACAAATGACGGCGGACGATGGTCAAAGTTGTTCAACTTGAGAAACCCCCGCGAGGAATACATTGATAGCCACAGGGAAAATATGTGGAAGTGAAGCAGATGTGGTTTCTGTTCAATGAAACAAGGCTTCTAAAGGTTTATGGCACAACTGTGTCTAATATGACAATTTTGGATACTCCACCTCGGTGTAATGGCATCGTGTTGATTTCATCAAACTATTGATAGACTATCCCAGACAAACTTCACAAATGATAGTTGCATTTGATGAAAAAAAAAATTACTTATGTAATTCTATTAGACTGTTTCTGACTTTATGGCGACCTCTTGCAAAATGTGGAGTTCACAGTGGGTAACTACATTTATGCATCAGAAATCAAGTTCTAGTTTCACTTTATATAGACGTTAAAATAAGATTTTGTACGCGGGCAACGAGGTACATGTCGGGGTAAAGCATTTGCTTCAACTAGAAATGAATTGAGAGCGAGGATAACTAATGAACTAGTCATGTTTGGCGCGTTACACGTATTTGGTCCCACACGCCGCTCGACTTTTTTCCGTATTCTGAAACCCGATCGAACCCGAACGCATCGCAATTTAGCCTTCTGAAGCCTGTTCGACTCACGACCAAATGAGTTGTCCAAATGTGGAACCACGAAATTTAATATTGATCTTCGTGTTCCATTTCTGTGACGCGAAAATGGTAAGTGGTCTGCAGGTGAACACGCATTTGAAACAAAAATTATAAATGAAAATAAACTCAAAGCTACCGTATCAAATATATGTTCTATGTAAAAAAGTAACACATTCTCCGCAAGTGGGGAAAATCATCAACCAAATCTGTAGAAAAATTGTTATGAAATAACATCGAGTAATTATTTTCATTGAAATGTTAACAATTTAAAAATTGCTTTCAGATCTGCTAATCTGATAGAAAGAAAATTGCTCCACAAATACGGATGAATTACTTTGACGTTTGTTTTGCATCAAGACAATGTTGCCAGATTTGCCTAGAAGGATTGACTTTGAGTCGAACGGATTGCATAATGCAAAAATCGATTTCGATCGAATCGTGAAATCCGACCGAGTTTCAAAACAATCGGGCGGCTTACCACAAACATGGTTCATGACTCACGCGACGATCTGAAACTTTAATCGCCTTGCATGGCAGACGGAAAAAATACACAGCGTTTTTTTCCCAAGGAATTTTCAAACGACACGATCACAAGCGTTAGCGGCTATCAGAGGCGAATATGCGACAATACTATATTGCTAATGGCGAAAATAATTCACAAACATCAACAACGCTGGTATTAACATTGAAAATCGTTGAGTAGTACCAAAATCGCCTCAGCCTCATCTTTAAAACGACAAGCGCTTATTTTTCCTCAACGAGACAGCATCTGAACGGAATGTAGGGTAACACGGGGTGATTTGGACCACCCCTTTATCTCAAAAATTACGGCTCAGCTTGGATTTTTTATAATGCCATTTCCTTCCATTGTTGAACCGTATGTATCTGAAGTAAAAAACCTTTGGTAAAACTTCACAAGTAGAGGGAAACGGTAGCATAAAAACAGCAAGCACTTTGATCGTCAAAAAATGTGAGTTTTCCGATAGTGGTTTTAAGGTTTTTCCCGCTTATTGAACAAACTTTTCATGTATTGTGCATGTTAGCCCGCCATGCACCGAATCCCCTTATCGGAGTTGTCGGAGTTAGAATGGTCCAAGATGCTGCGCGTGAAGCAATAGGAAGCTGTTTATAGCACATAGATAGAGACAGATGAAAAACTGAAGAATAATCGAATGAAGGAGGAGATAAAAAGTATTTGAATTATAGAAGAAAAGGGTCTATACAGTGCATTGAGCAGGAAACTATAGTTGGTTGAGATCTGAAAACGAAAGGAATTTAAACTACAGTTGAATCAAAAGGACTAAAGTTATAGGGAGTAGAAACTATAATAGGAAATTGAAAAATAAATAAAATTTAAATTAGAATTAGTGGAAAGGTGAATTTATTAGTTTTTTGGAAAATATTTACTGAAATTTACTATTTTAGGAGCTAAACGATTTGAATTAGTTGAGCTAGAAATTTGTTTGATTTTCGAGTTACTATACCAAAAAATGTAAGTGACATCCTATTTGTACTGAATCGATTTATTTAAAATAAAATTATTTACAGACCGGAAATCCAAACATTTCTCAAAAATTTTTTGTGGACATCAGAGGATTAGAAAAATGAGTTCAGCGAGCAAAAACGTCGACCAGAAGAAGAAAAAAGGGAAAACTCCAATGTTGTCTCAGGCGTGTGCAACATCAGCGTGCGTAGGTTGTTCTCAACCTGAATCAGCAGAAGATATGGTGCAGTGCGACAGCTGTGATGCATGGTGGCATTACACTTGTGCCAAGGTTGATGCTTCGATAAAAGATAAAACGTGGAGATGCATAAAATGTGAAGATAAATGTAACAGATCCAAGAGTGGTAAATCGGATACATCTAGCGCGCGGAAAGTGAGAGTACAGTTGGAATTGCAACGGTTAGAAGAGGAAAAAGCTTTTGCAGATAAAATGCATCGAGAGAAAGAAGAACAAGAAAAGGTGTCGAGGGAAGAAAAAAAAGCCATTGAGGAAGATTATTGAGGCGGAAGTATCAGTTGTTAGGAGAAACCATAGTCGATGACGATAAGAGTGGAAGGAGTCGTACTAGCGCGCAAAGCAGTAGAAGCAAGGTAAAAGAGTGGATTGATCGACAGAGTCAGGTGTTGAATACCGGTTCAGGGAATAAATTAACCCCAACGGCAACTTCGACTGCTAATCCGACAATCATTAAGGAGTTTGTTTCTACGAATATTAGCACAGGTGCGATTCGTAAATCTAAAGTCGTATCGCTCAATGAGAAGCATGGTATAACTAATTCTGGTAATAAGGTCATACCATCCTTGACCCAAGAGAAAACTGTTAATTGGGGGGCAGGTATAGAAGCAATAGAATCCCAACACGTACATCAAGTGCAGTATGTACATAATGAACCTACATTCAATAATAATTACATGCAAAATTCTGGTCCTGTACACGACAACACTATGTGTGAATCGATAATGTTTC
The DNA here is from genome assembly GCF_029784135.1 of Toxorhynchites rutilus septentrionalis. Taxonomy (NCBI): domain Eukaryota; kingdom Metazoa; phylum Arthropoda; class Insecta; order Diptera; family Culicidae; genus Toxorhynchites; species Toxorhynchites rutilus. The sequence goes on from NC_073745.1 coordinate 24,978,228, forward strand.
CCAGACAAGAGGGGAATCAACAAGCGTACGTAATACCAGATCAAATTGAAAATAATGCGGGTCCAACTTCCCGACAATTGTCCGCTCGTCATGTGATTCCAAAAAAATTGCCCATTTTTGCTGGCAATCCGATAGATTGGCCTATGTTCATTAGTGCTTATAAGAATTCAACATCTATGTGTGGATTTAGCGATGGAGAAAATTTGATGAGACTACAACGTTGTCTCAAAGGCAATGCTCTAGAAGCGGTCAGGTCCCATTTGCTCATGCCAGAATCGGTCCCGATCGTGCTTTCAACATTAACAACACTCTATGGACATCCTGAATTGATTGTACAAGTACTCCTCGCAAAAGTAAAATCTATTCCAGCACCGAAGGCTGACAAGCTAGAAACTTTGGTTAGCTTCGGGCTCGTCGTACAAAATCTTTGTGCACATCTCAAAGCGGCACAACAAGAGGCACAGCTTAACAATCCGAGTTTACTGCATGAACTGGTGAATAAACTTCCAGCAAGTATAAAATTAGATTGGGCACTATACAAACGTAATTGTTCTGTAACTAATCTGGGTACATTCGGTGAATATATGTCCACTCTCGCGACGGCTGCTAGCGATGTAACATATCCTGAAGTGTGGGATACACCTAAGCAAATTTATCCTGAAAAGCACAAACCTAGGAATTTCATTAACACACACTCTGATGATTCAACTGAAAGAGAGAGAAACGCATATAAAACATTTAAAATCCAAGCAACAGACAAAATGAATTCGTGTCTAATTTGTGATAAGCCTGGTCATAAAGCTAAACAATGTTGGGAGCTAAAAAGAATGAGTGTCGATGATCGATGGAAAACTGTGGCGCGACACAAACTGTGCAAGCGTTACATAATCCCACATGGTAAGTGGCCATGTCGCGCAACATATTTATGTGGTATAGACGGATGCGAAGCTCGTCACCACCAACTTCTACATCCTGGAAAATCCGAATCGGTTGGAGCGCACCAGCATATACAACATTCGGCATTATTTAAAGTGATTCCAATTACACTCCATAACGGAAAAGTCTCGATTGAAACATTTGCGTTTCTCGATGATGGATCATCCGTGACACTATTAGAAGCACGCATAGCAAAGAAATTAAATATAAATGGTGATGCAGATCCACTCTGCTTGAAATGGACTGCAAATGTTTCCAGAAATGAGGCTAATTCTCAAAGAGTTAACATTGAGATTTCTGGTGCCAATAATGGACCTCGTCATATATTAACGAATGTGCGAACTGTTGAAACATTACAATTACCCAGTCAATCATTGAACTATGAGAAAATGGTAGAACATTTCCCATATCTAAGCGGATTACCGGTGAAAAGTTATGAATCTGCAATCCCCAGGATTTTAATCGGCTTGGACAATTTAAAATTGACTTTGGCACTGAAAAGTCTCGAACGTCGTTTGAATGAACCAGTCGCAACTAAAACTCGTTTGGGCTGGACAATATACGGTAAAATCGGAAGTAACGCCACTACGCATACATCCCTTCATATATGTGAGTGTTCTGGAGATGACACGTTGCATAAGCTGGTGGAGGATTTCATCAAAATGGAAAATTTGGCAGCTGATAGCACTTTCAAACCCGAATCAGAATCCGATCAGCGTGCTCTACAAATACTGCAAGCTACTACCACTCGTCTCAATAATGGTCGGTTTGAAACAGGACTTCTGTGGAAGCATGATACAGTGAAGTTCCCGAACAGCTACCCGATGGCCGTACGCAGATTGGAATGCCTAGAACGAAAATTAAAATTATTGCCAGAAATAAAGAAGAATCTACAAAATCAAATAATCGATTACCAGCTTAAAGGATATGCGCACAAAGCCGATAGAATTGAGCTCAACCGGTCCGATCCGGAAAGAATATGGTATCTACCAATTGGATTCGTACTTAATAGTCGTAAACCAGGAAAAGTCCGGGTCATTTGGGATGCAGCTGCTAAAGTGAATGGAATTTCCTTAAACTCCATGCTGCTGAAAGGACCCGATTTGTTAACGCCTCTCCCCGCTGTTCTCAGTCAGTACCGTCAGCGTCAATACGCAATAACAGGTGACATACGGGAGATGTTTCACCGCATTTTTATACGTGCGGCTGATCGACAATCCCAACGCTTCCTATGGCGGGAAAACGAGAATGAAGAACCAGATACGTACATAATGGACGTTGCCACTTTCGGATCCACGTGTTCACCATGCGCAGCACAATATGTTAAAAACATCAACGGAAAGGAGTACGAGAAAGAGTATCCTGATGCTGCGGCTGCGATAATCAACAACCACTATGTGGACGACTTCTTATATAGTAGCGATACAGAAGCAGAATTAATAGAGCTTGCCTTAGATGTAAAAACAGTACATGCTAAAGCAGGATTTGAAATCAGGAATTGGATGTCTAACAGTAAACACGTTCTCACACGGGTCGGGGATCAGAATTCCGACAAATGCAAAATATTTAGTTTCAACGAATCAGGCGGCTCAGAGCGAGTTCTTGGAATAAAATGGTTACCGGAACACGATGCATTTTCTTTCAACATCGAATTTCAAAGTGAACTTCAACCGATTGCTTCGGGAGAAATAGTACCGACAAAGCGACAAGTATTGAAAATCGTGATGAGTTTGTTTGACCCTCTTGGCATAATTTCCGCATTCTTGATTCATGGGAAAATATTGATTCAAGAAATCTGGAGAACAGGAATAGGCTGGGATAATACCTTGCCAAACGAAATTGTCGACAAATGGTACCAATGGATCGCAGTCATCGGAAAATTACGTGCGGTGACAATTCCACGGTGCTATTTTCCAAATTACGAAAAAGAAAGCTACGATACGTTGCAGCTTCATATATTCGTAGATGCAAGCGAAAGTGCATACTGTGCCGTTGCATACTTCCGAATAATGGATCGAGGGAATCCACGATGTGCCCTTGTATCATCAAAGGCCAAAGTGGCACCACTAAAACAACTATCCGTGCCGCGATTAGAACTACAGGCAGCTGTTTTGGGTACTCGCATGGCTAAAGCAATTGCCGAAAATCATACGCTTCGAATTCAAAAACGATTCATGTGGACTGACTCGACCACTGTATTAGATTGGCTGAGATCAGATTCCAGAAAATACCGTCAATATGTGGCATTCAGAATTGGAGAAATTTTATCCAAATCCAGCATCGAAGAATGGAGATGGGTACCAACCAAACTCAACGTGGCAGACGAAGCCACAAAATGGGGAAAAGGCCCCTCATTCGATTCGAAAAGCAGATGGTATAAAGGGCCAGACTTCTTATACAGCAACGAAGATCACTGGCCTCAACGAGAACGATCGGCGACAGGCACAAACGAGGAACTTCGTACTTCATACATTCATCATACTTCAGAAAAAGTACCATTAATTGATTTTCACCGGTTTTCAAAATGGGAGCGATTAGTGAGATCGATTGCATATGTGCACCACTTTATAAATATCACTCGTTCAGGTTGGAAATCCGCTACACCGTTATCAAGTGAACAATTTCGGCAAGCAGGATCAACACTCTGGAAACAGGCACAGCAGTTCGAATATTACGAAGAATTACAAACGTTGCAGAAAAATCAACAGCAAGAAGTCCCCAACAAAAAATCAGTCGATCGTACAAGTCCCCTGGCGAAGCTCTCTCCGTTCATCGATGAACAAGGCGTCGTACGAATGGAAACGAGATTAGTTTATGCACAATGTATAACATACGACGCTAAATGTCCGATTGTTCTACCGAGACATCATCCAGTAACTAGGCTTCTTATAGACTGGTTTCACAGAAAATTTCTTCATTCAAATGGCGAAACAATAGTGAATGAGATAAGGCAGAAGTTCCACATCTCACAATTGCGAACAGCTGTGAAGAAAATCAGCAATGAATGTGCCTGGTGTCGAGTCTATAAGGCTGCACCACAGACACCTAGAATGGCTCCACTACCACTGGAGAGATTGTCACCATATGTAAGACCGTTCACATACCTTGGGATTGACTACTGCGGCCCATTCCTAGTGAAGATAGGAAGGAGCCAGGTAAAACGCTGGATTGCTTTATTTACGTGCCTAACTGTTCGTGCAGTGCACCTTGAAATTGCACATAGTCTTTCCACTGAGTCGTGCAAAATGACAATACGCCGTTTCATCGCTAGAAGAGGTTCACCGTTAGATATTTTCACCGATAATGGTACAAATTTTGTTGGAGCCAATAAGGATCTCGTCAAGCAAATCTCCGGACTTAACGTAGAACTGGCCGCGACTTTTACAAATGCCAACACCAAATGGCACTTCAACCCTCCCTCGGCTCCGCACATGGGAGGCTCATGGGAACAGCTCGTCCGATCAGTCAAAACATCGTTGAGTACGCTCTGCTTCCGCAAGACGTTGGATGATGAGTCGTTTCCCTCTGGACAACGAAGATCAGGAATCGATCACGCCAAACCACTTCCTAATGCTGAGCTCCAAAGGTGTTGTTCAACCAATGCAAGAAACGTCTGACATGAAAACAAACTTGATGGCTAACTGGAAGATAATACAACACCTGTTGGATCAATTCTGGAGCAGATGGATCAAGGAGTACTTACCAACAATAACCCGTCATACTAAATGGTTAGCAGACACTAAACCGTTGGTATTAAATGATCTCGTAATGATCGTGGATGAAAGTAAACGAAATAGCTGGGTACGAGGAAAAGTCGTAAAAACACTTGCAGGTCGTGATGGAAGGATACGTCAAGCAGATGTCCAAACAATGAAAGGTATGATGCGAAGCCATGCACCGAATCCCCTTATCGGAGTTGTCGGAGTTAGAATGGTTCAAGATGCTGCGCGTGAAGCAATAGGAAACTGTTTATAGCACATAGATAGAGACAGATGAAAAACTGAAGAATAATCGAATGAAGGAGGAGATAAAAAGTATTTGAATTATAGAAGAAAAGGGTCTATACAGTGCATTGAGCAGGAAACTATAGTTGGTTGAGATCTGAGAGCGAAAGGAAGTTAAACTACATTTGAATCAAAAGGACTAAAGTTATAGGGAGTAGAAACTATAATAGGAAATTGAAAAAGAAATAAAATTTAAATTAGTGGAAAGGTGAATTTATTATTTTTTTGGAAAATATTTACTGAAATTTACTATTTTAGGAGCTAAACGATTTGAATTAGTTGAGCTAGAAATTTGTTTGATTTTCGAGTTATTATACCAAAAAATGTAAGTGACATCCTATTTTTTTTTTTCCAAAATATATATTTTTATCAAGGCTCATATGGCGTTAGCCTCACGGGGCCGGGAGTTCAATACTTTGACAATTTTTCTTACTATCTATTTTAGTAATATGTAACCGATTACTCGCGGTTGGCTCGAGGTTAGTATTACAAGTGTTTTCGTAATTCGGATGTTGCTGTCTCCAATGCTCTGTACCTGTGCCCGACACGGGATACTTCCTATTGGGATGCAGCTGACCATTAATCAGCAACGCCCCCCTATTCTGTAACCCATATCTAGCGTGGTGCATCTTTCTCGACTCGAGGAATCCAGGATAGAATGGTCACTAGCCGGCGCAATCATCAGTTCGTGTAGAGTTGTCATGAGCGGTACAACCTTTGGCTCTTGTTGAATGATCAGTGGACTGCACAACCTTTGGCCCGAGTGTCTGTAAAGAGTGTGTGTATGTATTGCCGCGACTAAGTAAAAGTTTATCGATCGGATAGGAGGGATACGAAACGGGGACACAACGAAGGAAACATCATTAAACGTTGACATCGGCGTTTCTGAGGAACAGGTATAGTTGAAGCAGAAGATCAGGATCACGGCTACCTAAGATATCCCGGACGGGGATATCCGATTGTCTGCCTTTTGCTCTCAGTGCTCTAGAGAGCTGAGAGCGAGCAGCATGGAACCGGATACACAACCAGACAACATGCTCGATGTCGTGGTAGCCATCGCCACAATCACAAAGATTGTTTGCTGCGAGCCCAATGCGATAGAGATGCGTGTTTAGGTTGTAGTGATTGGACATAAGCCGAGATATCACGCGAATGAAATCACGACCTACATTCAATCCCTTGAACCATGCCCTCGTCGAGACCTTAGGGATAATCGTGTGTAACCAACGACCGAACTCATCTCCACTCCACATGCGCTGCCAACTTACAAGCGTATACTGACGAGGAATGTGGAAAAATTCATTATAAGCAATTTGCCTTTCAAAAAGAGTGCCTTCTAAAGCGCCCACCTTAGCTAGCGAGTCCGCTTTCTCATTCCCCGGAATCGAGCAATGAGAGGGAACCCATGCTAAGGTAATCTTGAATAATTTTTCGACCAAAACACTCAATAGTTGTCTTATTCTTGTTAGGAAATAAGATGAGCGTTTATCAACCTTCATTGAGCGGATTGCCTCTAATGAGCTGAGACTGTCTGAAAAAATAAAATAGTGGTCGATGGGCAATGTTTCAATGATCCCCAGTGCGTAGTATATCGCACCCAGTTCAGCAACATACACGGAACAAGGATCTTTGAGTTTGAAAGAGGCACTGGAATTTTCATTGAAGATGCCAAAGCCAGTGGACCCGTTTATGAATGAACCGTCAGTAAAGAACATATTATCAGATCTAACTATGCCCCCATATTCTGCCGAAAATATCGGCGGAATAGAATCTGAGCGTAGATGATCTGGGATTCCATGGATTTTTTGTCGCATGGACAGATAAAAAATGACAGAGGAATTGCAAAAGTATGGGAAGCAAACTTGGTTGGAGATGCCTGGTGAAGGGTGCACTTCATGGGTAAGGAAATCATGGTACAAAGACATAAAACTTGACTGAGGAGTCAGTTGGAGTAGATTTTCGAAGTTATCAATCACCAATGGATTCATGATCTTGCAATGGATGAGAAATCTGTAGGATAATTCTGTGAACCGAAGAGTAAGCGGGGGTACTCCTGCCAAAACTTCGAGACTCATCGTATGTGTCGAATGCAAACACCCCATTGCTATACGCAAGCAACGATATTGTATTCTCTCCAGCTTGAGAATATGAATCCTGGCAGCTGATCGGAAGCAAAAACTGCCATATTCTAACACTGATAATATCGTTGTTTTGTATAACTGAATGAGGTCTCCTGGATGGGCACCCCACCATGTTCCGGTTATTGTTTGGAGAAAATTTATTCTTTGCTGGCATTTCTGTTTCAAATACGCAATGTGTATTCCCCAGGTACATTTAGAGTCAAAATATACTCCAAGGTATTTGAAAAACATCGAGTGCTTGATCGTTTTGCCGGATAGGTGAAGCTGGAATTGGGCGGGTTCGTGCTTCCTAGAAAAAAACGACCATTTCGGTTTTCTCCGTAGAGAATTCGATACCCAGCTTGAGAGCCCACGTGAACAGGTTGTTCAGGGTATCTTGCAAGGATTTTTGCAGAACGGCGGGATGAGTACCCGTGATGGAAATAACTCCATCGTCTGCAAGTTGTCTCAGCGTGCAGTCTCTAGTTAGACAATTATCTGTATCATTGACGTAAAAACTGTACAAGAGGGGGCTTAGGCAGGAGCCTTGTGGTAGGCCCATAAAACTGTATCGAGAAGATTTCAAGCTGCCATGATTGAAAAACATGTGCTTTTCTGACAGTAAATTGTACAGGAAATTATTCAGAATTGGTGAAAGTCCACGATTATGAAGTTTCTCTGAGAGAATTTCCATGGAAACTGAATCAAATGCCCCTTTGATATCGAGAAAAACGAAAGCCATTTGTTCTTTGCGAGCAAATGCGATTTGGATTTCAGAAGATAGCAGCGCGAGACAATCATTTGTCCCTTTACCTCGGCGGAAGCCAAACTGCGTATTTGACAGCAAATTGTTCGCTTCAACCCACTTGTCCAAACGAAGTAGAATAATTTTCTCTAACAATTTACGAATACAGGATAACATTGCAATCGGCCTATACGAATTGTGATCGCAAGCCGGCTTGTTGGGTTTTCGTATGGCTATCACTCTCACTTGTCTCCAGTCATGCGGGACAATATTCAGCTCCAGAAACTTGTTGAACAAGTTCAGCAAACGCTGTTTTGCCAAGTCGGGAAGATTCTTCAACAAGTTGAATTTAATCTTGTCCGACCCCGGAGCTGAATTGTTACATGAGAGGAGGGCAATTGAGAATTCCACCATCGAAAAATTCTCATAGTCGCATTGGAGCGGAATGTCGCGTACGACGCTTTGTGCAGGAACGGAATCGGGACAAACCTTTCTTGCAAATTTGAAAATCCAACGGTCAGAGTATTCCTCACTTTCATTTGTATGGTTCCAGCCACGCATTCTCCTAGCCGTATTCCAAAAAGTGCTCATAGCGGTCTCCCTTGACAAACCATTGACGAACTTTCGCCAATATCCACGCTTTTTTGCTTTAATCAGACCTTTTAGTTTGGCTTCTAGAGCTTGGTGCTTTCGAAACCATTCCACTAGTCCAGTTTTCCGGAATTTTTTGAAAGCGGATGATTTTTCAAGGTAGACCTTTGAACACTCCTTGTCCCACCAAAGTGATGGAGGACGACGTCGTAAAGTGGTAGCAGGAACACGTTTCTTTTGAGCTTGAAGTGCGCTTTCGTAAATCAAACTCGATATAAAATTATACTCTTCGAGTGGAGGAAGTCCATGCATTGAAACAAGTGCTTCAGATATTATTTCTGCAAATTTTCTCCAGTCAATATTTTTCGTGAGGTCATACGCAATATCGACTGACTCACGAGAACCTGATCCATTGGCGATCGATAAAATTATTGGCAGGTGGTCACTACCGTGGGGATCTTGGATTACCTTCCACATGCAATCCAGGGATAACGAAGAAGAGCAAAGTGATATGTCTAGCATGCTTGCCCATTCCACGCCGTAGAACGTATTTTTTGGTCATCCACCGACACTGTGATTTAACCGTCTCAATCTGCTCCTCCGTGTACTCCGGCAACCTCGTCTTCTTCCTGCAGACGATTCCTTCCATCTTGAGGGTCCGATGGATCAATAAAGGGTGTTTCACATCAAATTGCATCACGGAAAAAACGCTGTAGAAATTCACCCAGTAGACCGAAAATTTCAATTACTTTCAATTACCTATTTGTACTGAATCGATTTATTTAAAATAAAATTATTTACAGTTCTGAGCTGTTACAAACAAAACTGCTGCGAAAATTATAGACCGGAAATCCAAACAGTGCAGTACAGTTCTGTTCGCTTACAGAAGAGGAACAATTTGATGTAGCGAAACTGTAAGTTTGATAACAATAAATGAAATTAATTGCATTTTAATTTTTGCGTGTTGTGTGGGGTGGCATGGACACGTTTCTGTGGGGTGAATTGGTCCTACAGGTTTGAGACTTTTTTTTGGTCAAATTGATTCCAGATGCCTCTGAATTACAAAAAGAGGATGGACAGACAACGTTGGAAGTAGGAGGAGCTTGAAAGAACAACGCAGGCCATCGAGAACGGATTTCCTTTGACCAAGCATCAAAAGTGTTTGAAAATGCTCGACCAACAGTGAAAAGATTCATGCAGAATTCGAGATGGTCAGAATCCAACTTTTCTGGTCTGGAACCTGGCCAAGACACCTGGTATCGATCCCAAAACATTGTTACTGATTGTAGCATTATCCCAAAATACTTTACATAAACATAAGTATGTTTTTTTCGATGAAACACACACTGGACCAAATCACCCCACAGACGGTCCAAATCATCCCGCAGCAAATTTATTGTCCAAAAATCATCTCTTTTATTTTATGAAATATTTGGTAGATTGATGCTTTATATAATGATTAAACATTATTTATTGAGAGAAAACAAGTGTAGCTCAGTATATAATGTGACATTTTTGATTTAGACCGTATTGGTTTGGAAATATTAAGCGATTTGCTTAGGTGGTCCAAATTCCCCCCTTTTCCCCTATATTGATTTTCTTCATTTCATTTCCCTGCTTTTTTTATGCCGCCATTGATGATAATCAAATCGAGACTCTGATTAAGAATAATCCTCAGTACACGACACATGAAATAGCAGATTAATTACGAATATTTATATTCGTGAGCACCTGGTGAACCTTGTTTACGAAACATGCTGTAATGTATGGGTTCCACACTAGTTGACCGAAAATCGCTTAATAGATCGTGTCTCCATCAGCGACTCGCTTCATAAACTCAACAAAAATCCAGCACTTTGTGAAAAATCTCACAACAAATCGGACCTTCGAGGTAAAAGTTGGATATACTAGTTCCACCACGAAGAAACTAGTGTACCTCAAGATTCCATCTTAGTGTTCGCATTCACCAATGCGGACGACAACCTTTTAGTAGTGGTGGGGAACATGCGTATGAGTAGGCAGCTACCAATGCTATTAGTAAATGAGCTTTCAAACAAGGTTTCCGATTTGAGGGGCAAAAGAGGTGATCAAAATGGGGATGCGTTCGGGAGCCAACATTTACAACGAACGCATTCCACGCCGTAGAACGTTGAAAATACTGTGGTGGTCGACTGTAATCTATATTTCTAGCACCATGTCAACGAGGTGAGGAAGCACTGTGCCACTCGGTTTAATCTTTTTGAAAACCATTACCAAAACCCACCGGACTAATAACCGAAGAACCCGTTCACGGGTGGCCAAAGGTGGTATCTAACTGGCGTGCCATGCCAGGGATAAACTCCTGCAAAATTTCACTGCGGATTATCTTTGGCCAGCTCCCATCAACACCAGAGATCTCGGTATGCGCTGAAGTAGGAGAACCTCCGTTTGACATTTTCGTGGACGCGGCGATAGTCTCCAGAACTTCCTCTCTTAAAACAACGGAGATGAGGAGACGCACCTGACTGTCTTAACGAAAAAATATTACAACAGGTGACACACTCCAACCTCCCACCGATAGCTAAACAACATTCTTGTTCCGTTTATGTTGCTGAGCTGGCAGCAATCGACTTTGCATTGGGTATGATCTCAAACAAGCCTGCAGACCATTACTTTATTTTCTCGGATAGTCTCAGTTCACTTGAGGCCCTCCAGTCGATGAAAACTAGTAGGCACCTGTGTGGCATATAAACCAAAACATCTCTTCTACACACATAGTTCAGCAGTCTTTTACCGAAGCTCTTCGAGGTAAGTTGTACAGCACCCATCTTATTTCCTCGCAAAAGTGAGGTAGCAGATGAGTGCACTGGTCGAAGAATCTTATAAGATAACCTTTGTCTGGGTCCCCTCTCATTGCTCAATTCCTGGCAATGAGAAGGCGGACACTCTCGCAAACATGGGTGCCCAGGAAGACGAATTGTTTGATAGACAGATTTCATACGATGATTTTTTTCAATTACTGCGTCAGAATTCCCTCTTGAGTTGGCAAACCGATTGAGACACTGGAAGTCTTGGGCGGTGGTTATATCCAATTATACAAATTCGTGACTTCATTCGTATAACGAGTAGACTTATGTCCCACCACTACTCGCTAGATGTGCATCGCCATTGAATAAATCCTGTTCAAAGCAATGTCTGTCGGTGTGGAAACGGTTACGATGACATCGATCACGCAGTTTAGCAATGTACGGATAGTTACGCAGCCAGAGAGTACCTTTTGAATGCCCTTGAGGCCCAAGGATGACAACCCTCTGTTAACGGGTGTTAAATATAAAATGAGAATTTTTCAATCACATAAAAAAAATTTTTTTTCATCGATTTCAGTATTTGTTATTAATAACATAATGTATTTTCTTCAAAAAAATGTCAGTGAATGTTTGAGTAAGGGCCGTGGTCTGCTGCGTCTTCTTGGCGTAATGGGAAGACGCCTTGTCCGGCCAGAAGACTTACTTCCCATCCGCGTGATGCTCGTTCAGGAACGACAGCAGGATTTTATCGAGGCACTCTTCTCGATAGATTTGTTGGTTGATTGCCAGACCGCTCGGCTTAAACCAAGGCTTTGAAATGCCCCGGTCGGAAATGGCGATGTACAACATAACCTTTTTTTCAAACTTGTGCTTGAACTTGTATTTCACTTCAGGCGGTGTGGATGACTTGTCGCTGGAGTAGTAATTATCATTTCCTGGAATATGCGTTTTGGACAGCGGAAATTAGCTTTCGTCGTCCAGAACGAAAGACGTCCCGCGGTATTTTTTGGTCATCCACCGACACTGTGATTTAACCGTCTCAATCTGCTCCTCCGTGTACTCCGGCAACCTCGTCTTCTTCCTGCAGACGATTCCTTCCATCTTGAGGGTCCGATGGATCAATACGTGGGAGCAGCCATATTTCCGACCGGCGTCACGCAGGCTGCTTGCGTCCTTGTTGTCAAACAGCTTCTTTAACGATGTCTTCCTCTGCTTCGTCATTATCGTCACCGGACGACCACTTCCGACCTTCCGCTCTACGTCCAGGGTACCCAGGATACGATATACCGTACTGACAGGTACATTTTCTTCCTTAAAATGTGCCCCCGTGAATTTTTTTCCTTGCTGGAAATACGTTTCGTAGAACCGTACAATGCGTTCGCGGAGCACGTGCTGTTTCGACGCCATCTATGCTTTGACTAAATTCAAACTAGCAAAACCAAACACGCCTACTGTTTCTAGGGAGCCCAAAGAGCAATTTTCTTGGAAAAAGAAAATTTTACGCTCTTTATTTGAGTTACTGAAGGTATTGAAAAAAATCTCATTTTTTATTTAACACCCGTTAGAACGTGTTGGGAACTCGCGACATCTGCTATATGCAGTTGATCTATATTTTTGTGAAACGGTCTAGTATAGGAATTTAATGCTTTTGTGTTTTTTTCTTTTTCCTCATTAGTTTGTTTGTTTCGTCCCCTCATCTCACCGTCACCCGTCCTCGACAGATAGTCGAACACCAGATGCCATCCCTGGCCCTAATGCACAACACTACAGTGCGTGTGGCATCTCTCCGTTGAGACCAATTTCCATATCCCAAACCTGACCAGTCCCACAGAATTGTTGCCCCCTTAACCTCGAGTAAACCGCGGGTAATCGGTCGAATCCTTCTAACCATAGATTTAAGATTAAATAATGTAAACAAAACTGAATTAGCGGCTCCGCAAAGTTTCTGCGATTGAGCCTTACAAATAAACGATTTGGAAAAAAACCTAAACAACTTTGGTTTGGGATCAATGGGGGATGCGGATACCACGTTCGACTTGGAGCGCGCTCAGTGGGCTTTAAGCAAACTTTTGTTGAATTCATCTCACGAAAATAGCAAGAAAATGGTCCGTTGAAGCGAAGCTGTTCCTTCGGAGATTCAAAGGCTCCAAAACCAGGTTCGAAGACTTATATCCTAAACTGCTTTGTTTTCTAAAAGATGCCAACTTGTGTTTTAAAAATTGAATAAGAAATTGTTGATGGCTGTGTTAGGGAACACATGTCGGAGGGCACAAAATTTTTTGCCAATTTCTTCTTCTTCTTTTCCTTCGTTTACGGAGACTTTAAATCTAATGATTCATTCGTCTCCGGTATTCTTTCTGTTTCTATTCTTATTATATTACATTATTTTAAAATTTATTTATATTTTCTTGTAAAGTTCAGTTTCTTTTAAAAATTCTATTAAATTATTTCCCTGCGTTTCATCGTTACTTAGAATATCTCTTAAGTTCTGTCCTATATTATTTTTAATTCTAGCGTCCTTTGTATGGTGGCAATCCAGTAGTGACTTACACAAATGTGGGTCTCATTGCAAGAGCATTGAGGTTTATCTTTCCTTTGAAGTAGATAGGTATGAGTGACTTTGGTGTGGCCGATTCGAATACGGGTGAGAAACTGTCTTTCCTTACTGTTGTTTCTGTCATGCCATGGAAGAGTGTTGCTTTTAATTTTTTGATCTGCTGTTTCTCCAGGCTATGTCCCAACTTTGATTTTTGCAAAGCCAATTTCCCAAAAGCCCAGGTACCTTGGTTTGGATGGCTGTGTTGGGGAAACCGTAAATCGGGCAAATCAAAATGGGGCAATTAGGGCGTTTAGGTAGCGTTTGACATTTTACAGTTGTTCAATTGCTCATTGTGTAATTCGCCAAGCCGGGAATTCACCATTTTGCTTCTATGCTGGGAATGACACCTTACCTGGGCTAATGATCGAATGGGAAATAGGACGATAGTCTTTATTTGTCTAATTAACAGTACGATAAAATATGATACAAATATGCGTTACTCCCCCTGGGTCACTTTTCTAAAACAAGCAAACACCCCCACGCGCAGAGCTAGTTCAACTGCTCGATGATCACATTCGTTGTGGACTTAACCTTAAGAAAGAACGGTGATTCCTGTTCGGGCAGATACGTGGACGGACGCAATTGGTACACTCCAGCCGGAATGCCTTCCAGATCCAAAACGCAGAAGCCTGACCGAAAGCTACCCGTGGTCTGCGATATGAACGGAGCGGTCACTTCGGGATCCTCCAGAGAGGCAACGGTCAACTCCAAACCGACCTGGTACACCTTGGGGCCACGCAGCTCGACGATCAACTGGCTGGTGTCTTTCGGACCGACGTGGAGTCTGTACAGTGGATTGTTCCTATATGTGAGGGGATGATTCGGGCAGCCTCCGGCCGTTCGTCCCTTCCACTCGCCGTTGATCTGGTAATTTATACAAAAAGTAAGATGAGAATTTCAAAATCAAATTTGATGAGTTTTTACATTTTCCACAGTCTGGAAATGACTATCGATCTTTTTCAGCTCGAATTTATCACGACAGTAGGCCCGAAGTGAATAGTAAATGGTCGCAGTTTTTTCGTACTGCGATATCACAAGCGTATATTTCCTTTGTGAAGTGGGGTCCAGCCGAATCTTGCACAAATAGTGTGGACTGTTGATCCGCACACCGTCGATGTAAGGCGGAGGATCCGCTGGGGAAGGAATAATCGTTTAAGTTACTCTGAAAGACTTTGACGAAACCTGAGAACTGACATGGATAGTAAACCCGTTTTCCATTGTTTTTGTACACCAACACCGTTATGTACTCCCTATTTTCCCTGAAGTCTTCAATCATTGTGATATGTCTCGTCAACAAAATCCACACTGAGCCTTTCCCGGCTGGAACGGTTAAACTGTACTGTGGATTGTCTCCCACATTATAAGCATCTTTCGTAGGGCCCACTCCCGCACTCCAGGACTGATGGATGCAGTAAGTGTACTGGAACAGCGCCGGGTCCCAGTTTAAATAGAAAACGTCGAAGAAGTTAAGAATCGAATGATAGTCAATCCAAAAGACGCCGTTATCGAAGTTAGCCGCCAGCTTCGGATCGTAGTCTAACTGTTGTTGCAAATCGGCCGTCCAATGAGTCATATCCAGATCCGAATAATTACCACGCCATCTCAAATGGGACCACGGATTTTTCAACTGTAACAGTTTGACGCCGTTGATTTCTCGCATATCCAACACGGCATATGCATGAGTGGATACCAGTCCTGTTCGCTCCGCCTCGGCATCCGATAGTTCTCCGGTGGCAACCGTGATCAGACATCGACCAGCCGCGAGACCTTCCTTGAGGCGATTGAACACCGCATCGGGATTAAAATCGGATTCTTTTGTGCGGATTGAGGCACGCTCGGGAATCCAACCGGTCAACGCATGCAAATCAATGTTCTAAAAGAAGGAACAATTTATTTAAACACATAGAAAAAAAGAAAGAATGCATTATTTACACTGTTGGAACCAGGAAAATCATATCCTCCCATAAGCTTCATGTAAGCCTTCTCTAGCAGAGAAACCCAAAATTCGTGTTTATTACTCGAATACGAGCACAGCAGCTGATTGTATCTCCCCAACGGCAGATAGTCATCGATCACAACCTTCCGCGGGATACCATTGACATGCATTCTAATCGAGTACTTCCCACTCGGATTGCAGACTGGCTCATCCCTGCTATTTCTTGGATAAATAATCGAGGTAAGAATTTTGCGCTTAAACTTTTTCTCGTAAAGTGATGCCACTGCGAGCGAGGCCACAAAACTGCAGTCCGAAACCACCGTCTGGCGGATGCTATAGAAATCCGCATGTTCTCCCGCAATCATCTGAGGATGCTCACTGAGGTCCCCAAGTCGAGCCCACTGCACAAAGTCTCGTTTCTGCTTGGGAGCTAGCTCCAGCGAACCATCCTTGTCGGTAAATGGAATCGGAAAGATAAACTTCTCCATCAGATCGATATCCATGAAAGGCACATAAACCTTTGAATTTATGTGGGACGTGTGTTCGAGGACTTTCTTCTCCTCGCTGGTGTACGCATTGCGACATCCACTTACTTCGAGTCTTGGACTGTGAATAGGACTTGCTGAAATAATTGCACATAAATTACCGGAATCTGATTGATAACGCAGCGAATCTCACCTATGACAGCATTTCCACTGCGAACCGGGTGCGATGTGATTGATGCCTGAGGTACCTTCAATTCCACCGGTGGAACATACTTGATACCCTTCAGCTCCTCAGCTCGCTCCAGCGCTTGTTTAGCAAATTTGTTCAACTTTTCCCGCCTATCCCGGTCTTCGATTCGAAGAATAGTTTCCACAGCTTTCCCGTACAGTTCGATGGCAAGCTCTTTCTGACCCGCCTCGTCGGCATCCAGCGCGCGGGACAAAATCGATCGGCATTCGGATTCAGAGGACATATTTATGAAAAACGGGCACTAACAAAAATATAAAACTATTCGAAACGACTCCGGAGTGACAATGCCTTCATTAAGCAATAAAACATTCGAAATGTTGGAACTATAGACATATGGAACAAGGAAAAACGAAAGAATTCACTTTGCTCCGTTTCGGAAGGATGAGTCAGCTCACAGCCATACGCATCTAACGGATTGTTTGTTTTCGTAGCTTTGTTTTGATTCGCCAGTGCCTATCGAGGGGTGACTAGAAGTAATCTCATTTACCAAAAGATGTGTCAAATGACATTTACAGTGATACAAACTCGAATTCGTACGTCACCATACAGATCTCTTTTCCCTTCTTTTGAATGTCGAAAACAAACTTATACTTATGACAGACATACAGCTGTACTAGCGTTGTACTTCGAAAATTGTATGTCTGTCACCATGTACAGCGCTAGAACCATGCAAGCAACTCCGTACAATCGCTGTACCTGTACGGACCTATTTTACCGCTGTACATGGCTACAGTTGTACTGTGCGCAGCGCCATAGACGTTTAGTGGTGGGTAGCATGAACAAGCAGAATCAAATCACTTAATAAACGTTCTTTTCATTGACTTTCTCTTAAGTTAATAACTCAGATTGGAAACTTGTTTGTTGTGTTTGATAGTTTATACACTAAATAAAAACATATTTCATTGAAATATGTGGTGAAAATTGGAAAAATATCTGATTGTTAGTTTGACATACGGTACAATGTACAACCAAAGTATGTCTGTCATGGTACGATGGTACCTGTACAACGCTGTACACGTACAACGCAAGTACAGCTGTATGTCTGTTCCTGGTATTGTGGAACATACTATTTAGATAAAGTCATAGTACCATATGAGAGTGAAAATGTTTACTATAACGGTTTTTTATTACTCTAAAAGCAATTATAAAATAAACATATGCGAAAATGATGCGCCTTGTACTTTGAGTCAATGTCTTGGAGAAAATTGAATCCTCGATGCAATCCAATTGTGTTGAAACTTTTCTTCATTTTCGACGTAGGACTGCGCCTAACATTAAGGGTGCCAAATCAGAAAACAGGTCACGTTTTTATGAAATAAAGTTAACGGTGATAACTACTTTTTCTGCAAATGGATTTTAACGATTTGCATATCAATCGAATCGGAAATTTTCTAAGATCTGTTTTATATACTATACATTACAATCCCATAGTCTGTATATGGTTTAAATTGATGAGAGTTGGATTGCGCTTTTCATTTTCTCATACATTTGTTCTGTCCATTTGTGTGCTTTCCCGAACAAAGCTATCAATAACGAGCAACTTATGCAGCCGCTAGAATAGAAGCAACGAAGGTAGATAGCGAAAAGAGAATATTTGCGTAATAAACTCCACCCTTGCATATAAAGTAAGCTGTCACTAGCGTATAAGTATTGTACTCCTCTGAGGAAAATTCTCAGAATCTTTCTGTGTCCGAAACAACAAAAGTCGTTTATTCTGCTCATTTTATGTTTTATGTGTCCCCTCGAGCTGTGAACGCTAGCAAATATTTTTTTTTTCGCTGCAACTTTGTGCATCTATTAGGCTAGGCGCAAATTGACAAGCATATAGCACTCGTGAGCTAACACGAAACTACCAACATGACTCATATGTGTTACACAGGTCGCGTGGTGGTGCGCATATTGTGTCTCAATTTGATATAAATAACGCGCCACTCGCATACAATGTCTGGCTCATACTTAGTTGCGCGGTATATTTATTTACTAACCACAACCACTCGATCAGCACAACAATGTCAGACTCACGGCGCTACATAATTGTTCACCAACACAACCATCGTACCCGGCACGACCAGCACGAGAAACTGTGGTTCAGCCACAGCGTCTCGCGAGTCGTGTTTTACAAACACTGCGCTATCTCGCGTCGTCTGCCCAATATGCGCTGTTCTATCTGTTTTCATTAGCCACAAAAACAGGCGCTATGTCGCGTGAAGCTACTCGCACTACACGCGTCTCAATTTGCGCCTAGCCTTATACGCGTGTTTGATGCTTGTTGAATGGCGATGCACGGAAGATACCTCTCGTTAAATAATCAGTGCAATGCGTGCATTGATATAAATAGTTAGAAACTTTTAACTAAAGAGTTAAATTTAGAAGTATTCGTAAATAAAATCCGATAATGATAACCAAACAAACTTAAAAAAAGATTGCATAGTCCTACGTTCTAAGCGGTTGTGTCTCGGATACAACCCCTCGAATTTTTTTCAAGTTTTTCTTCCTCAGCACATTACAAACTTTTGTGTTGGTTCTATGCGGCTATCATTGACGGTGTAGTGGATCAGAATGTTTACTTGAACATCCTGAAGAAAAATATTATGCAAAGTGTCAAGAAAATAAGAATGAATCGAGGATTCAAGTAACCAAGATGACCCAAAGCACAAGGCACATAAAGTACACACAGGGTTACATTACAAAAGTTATTGATATACCCCCCACAACCTACCATCATATATCCCAGCAAAAAAAAACTATGGGAGTCATCTTTGTAGGAAAGTTAGAAACTATCAGATTTCTGAAAATAACGATTTTAAAAACCACTTATGAATGAATATTCCTTCCGAATACACCAAAAAACTCGTGGATAACAGCTAGAGGCAGCTAAAAACAGTTGCAATAAACAAGGTTTACCGTACTAAAGATGAAACTATGAAATTGATCAACGCTTTCGAACTGAATTGAAATTTCAACCACCGTATATAAGTTTTAGTAAATTTTCATATATTCGCCATTCTTAAAAAAATACAAAACCATTATTTTCAAAACAGATAGCAACATACAACAACAGATATCTAAATAGAATGTTTCGAAAGCTTGTTTTCGACTTTCAAAAGAAGGGAAAAGAGATCTGCATAGTGTCACACGAATTCGATTGACCCACTGAGGGCAAGTTAGGTCCCCTACAATGGATGCACATCAGATCAGTCGAACATAGGGCCTGATTCTCAAATACACTTCGAATACACTACACGGTGGAAACGAATTGAAACGTATCCGCGATGACAACGGAACGGTGTCGACATCTGGATACGAGATTAGTTTCCCACTAAATTGATCATTATAATATCAAATTATCTTCAGAATAAATTTTTATATGAGATTATTATATCACATGAAGAAAACAAAGTTTTCCACTCACATTGTATACCAGTTTTATACGAAGAAGTTAATTTTCATTGATGTTTTTTATTTGAAAAGTGCTCATTCTGCCTGAAAACTCATTATTATCTTCGACACTTCACTAACTCGTAAAACATAGTTTAATGGCGTGCCGTTTATTTCGTTTCCACCGTGAAGTGTATTCGAGAATCAGGTCCATAGATCTGGTGCCTAGTTTATCTAGAAATGAATTAAGGATAATTATTCGCTACAACTTTCACACGAGTCGTGGGATGAACGAAGTCGTCCTCTGATTTGCAATTGCTATTGACCAGTAGTTAAGATAAAATAAAATGCAGCTATTCTGAGTACCGAATAGATAATAGTTACAAAGACTTGCTTCTTTCAGCTTTCAGTCTCTTGCCTCATGTAATCAAAATGTTGAATAGGTCCGCGATGGTCTGTTAGGGATATTTCAATACAGTCAACGAGGATTTTGACCGGAAGATATCGACGTTCAGCTTTCACTATGGCTGGAGATTTATTTGATTACGCATGTCGCAGGACGGACTATATCCAATTTAAAGCTTTAAAACAATTTAAAAAAATTATAGGAGGTTGTGTCCAAGATACGACCGCATTGTTGACGTAGAACTACGCTGTTATTTTATATAAGTCGCTTGTTTATACCTTCGGATATTATTCTATAATGCTATGAAATTTTAGAAACAACTGCTTAGTTGAATAATCTCTGAAATGATTTTTTCATTGTAGAATCAGTTGACGATAATTGATTGATGATTCATTCTTGCCCTCGCAAAACAATCGTATGTTGCAATTTATTTCATGTCAATGCATTGAAAATTTACCTCGAAGGCTATTCCGATGGCCTTTTTTGAAATTGACATAGACTCGGCTACAGTCTATTATATACATGTTGCAGTAGCACCATTATTCCATATCTCATAACTACATCAATATATCTTTGGCACCGCATGTAAACAACAACAATGACAACACTTGCACGTATCAAATATCATGCTACATGTTATTTAGTATTGCCTCAAAGGAATCGCACCTCTAGATATCGTTCGTACAAACTAAGCGTAAACCAAGCGCCAAACAAGCGTTCACCATAGCATGCATACAGAGCCATACATTGGTGGCTTCAAACTACTAGCAATATAAACATTTCTCATCATTTTGCGCTATTTTCAAAAGAAACGCTTCTGTTAATATTCCTGGCCTCGAAAAGAGTTGCATTAGTTTCTCATGCTCGGGAGAAGCGCAGCTGTCACCCTTAGTGGAGGAAGTTTTGCTACTGGCAAGCAAAACCTAATCACATACAAAATTCCAGAACATTTACTTTCTTGATGACTAAACAAGAGAAATAAACTCTTTTTTGTTAATAACAACCTCGAACACAGTAGCAATGCTTCATTATGATCAATATTAGCGCAAATGCAATCCTAGTTGAAGGCAGTTTTGCGACTGGCACGCGAACCCAAATAACTTAGAACATTCCAGTAAGACATTCAAGATGCTTGGTATTCCCAAATAATTTTTTGGTGCACAACCTTAACGTCTGCTTCGCCATAACGTCAGTTTAATGCATTGATGCATTCTCAAAGGCACCAAAGGCACAATAAACAATGTTAACTGCTTGGAAAAAGACTGAATTATGCCACACAGCTTGTACTCTGCTGTAACACCCATCGATGCGAATTCGCTGATGAGTTTGTCAAGAGCGACCTTCACCACCAGCGGGGGGAGCTTGATTTTGGTTGCTGCCTGGGCGTTTACATTTTCGACCGACGCGCCGGAATCGCCTACTTCACTGTTGCTCGGTGCGGTGTCACATTCGCGAAGGCTCGGTTCAGTGCGAGCGCTTTTCACTGCACCAACACCGCGTGCATCATTAGATGACGCTTACCTCGTAATTTTATTGCCCCTGGCAATGCGTTCGTTTTTTGCAGGGCTCGAGCCTGCCTTCCTCTTCTTCTTGCTCATCGCACACTACGCGAAGCGTCCTGTTTATGACGCGGAAAGAAGAACACACGATACGAATAACGCGAAAAACGAACAGAAAAATCAAACGACGATTTCCAAGTTGGATTACCACTGGTGGGGTCCAATCTTAGATCGAAGCGCAGCGAAAGCAAAGTGAACTGGATTACTCAACAGTCTGATGCCGAATGAAAGTTTGCCTCTGCGAGATCCACTGTTTATACTCTAGGCAAGTATTCCCCTTCATTCTTCTTCTTTTTTTTTTTTTGTTCACGGAGACTTCAAATCCTACGATTTCCCCTCCGTTGGTCGTCGATAAGTTGCTCGTTATTGATAGCTCTGTTCGGGAAAGCACTCAAATGGACAGAACAAATGTATGGGAAAATAGAAACACCTAAAGTTTTCATGAATTTTAACCATTTACTAACCAGGGGATTCTAATGTATGGCATATTAAACAAATCTTACGGAGTTTCCGATTCGTTTAGTATGTAAATCGCCAAAATCCGTTCGTGGCAAAAATAGTTATTAACGTTAACTTTATTTCTTAAAAACGTGACCTGTTTTCTGATTTGGTACCCTTAATGAATGACGTGGTTCTACGTCAAAATACTTCTGAAACGTGTAATACTATCTAAAGTTATGTTGAAGAGGTGTGAGTATGAAAACTTGCTCCCCCGTCTGGAAGCCAGTGAACAAACGAAAACTTCTTATCTTCCATACAGGTGACTTCACTGGATATGATGATGTGTGTGTACATCAGGCAATGTCGCAGCATAAGAGAATGAGGAAGTCGAAACGATGACCCATCGGGTCGTTCATACTGTACATATACCGTTGGTAGCGCTGTAGAGGATGTGTTGCAATATGCATGATTCGGTGCTATTCGTAGACCTATGGCATATTTTATAGGGATCCTATACCCCACAATGTGTGCCATCGGAATATATTCCAAAAAATCGCAATTACAATATTTCATGTTATGCGTATTTTAGAATCATCATAACGTCATCTACCGAGAGTTATTGGATATAGGCAAAATAAACGCAACCGATATCAGCAGCAGTTCGATATAGTAACTAAGAGATTAGGCAGATCCAATAACTCAGTTGTAAGGAAACTAATACCAAGAGCGCGTGAGACAACAGTGAAGACTCAAGAAATAGGTTTTCAGGTGTTAGAGGCTGTTAATATTCACGGTCCGCGGGGCCAAACAAAACAAGCCAGCTCACGCCGTTGATGTAGAACCAATCGATTGATCAGAAAAGGGTAGTAATGGTTTTAATGGTATTTTTGTGTACATTTTTGAACAGAATGTGGTTCCGGATTCTACCGCGTTATCTCATCTAACCCGTTAAAAGATACAATTTCATACAGGATACGGTTTTTTTCAGAACTTCCATTTGAACTTGAGCTTGAGCTTGGGTAGACTGTACATTTCGTAGTTACACTTCGTGATTGACCTGAACCAGCGAAATTGCACAAAGAACATACCGAATGACGCTTGGTAGTAGCAAATTATTCTCATTGTGCAAGTTACGGAGAGAAAGGGAAGGAATGTTAGAATGATATTCGCCGCCTGAAGGCTTGAAGAATCGCCTCTATAGCGTGGTTCCCTAGCGTATATCAAGGAAGGAATAGTTGTAAGTTGGGAAAGGTAAGAATCAGGATTCACTTATACCAGGGACAGACATACAGCTGTACTTGCGTACAGCGTTGTACAGGTACTATCGTACCATGACAGACATACTTTGGTTGTACATTGTACCGTATGTCAAACTGACAATCAGAATTTTTCCAATTTTCACCACATATTTCAATGAAATATGTTTTTATTTAGTGTCTAAACTATCAAACACAACAAGCAAGTTTCCAGTCTGGGTTATTAACTCAAGAGAAAATCATTGAAAAGAATGTTTACCAAGTGTTTTGATTCGATTTGTTCATGCTACCCACTACTAACCGTCTATGGCGCTGCGCACAGTACAACTGTAGCTATGTACAGCGGTAAAATAGGTCGGTACAGGTACAGCGATTGTATCGTGTTGCTTGCAGGGTTCTAGCGCTGTACATGGTGACAGACATACAATTTTTGAAGTACAACGGTAGTACAGCTGTATGTCTGTCATAATTATAAGGTAAGTGATGTGATTATGTAAACGCGAACTATCGACCACTCGACAAAACAAAATTTCTTAAGTCTCATATGTTTTTATGGTAATCAGAAAAGGAAAATCTGTATAATTAATTGAACCAACCATATATTCTATTAATCATTGTACTTTTTATCGACATCCAATTGCGGTGGTGGAACGTTAACTGTGGAAAACCTGAGAAGGTAATCGAGAGTATACATCATTATTATCATCACACGCACTCTGTATCGAACTCCACTCGGGACAGTAGAGCGCTATCTTTACAAACCCTGAAAAGGTCTAGAAAACTATCTTAAGCTGATAAGACCAGAAGTACATATCGTTATTTATCGTGCGTGTTCTTTATAGAACTCCAATTACGATAACGAACAATAGAATCGTTTGTTCGAGAAACCCCATAAATGGCATTTTTATCAAAATTGACTTTTTGGCAGATTTTGAGTCTTCGAGCGTACCTACATCGACTATTAAAATTTCAGAAAAAGTTGGTTCTACAAACCCCCTTAAATTGGGGATGCAAATATTCGTTTGTTTGAGAAACCCATAACTCCATGGTTTTAGAACACAAAGAACACTAAGCTGAGTGGCAGGCTAAGTCCCATAGTATCTATCAAGTACCTTTCATATATTATGTAACGCAAAGTATTTAAAAAAATACTCTATCTTCCTCCACAACGTATTTTTGTATTCCTTATGCATTAAGAGTAAAACAAACAATACTCATCCAACACCCTCGCTCCCTTCTTCTTCCTTCAATGCAGAGCATAACTGATAAACAACCCCATTCTTACATGGTATAAACATTATGAACATTTAAAGTACATAAAACTGAATTGAATCACTTCAAAACCGCTAAATACACCACTGATTTCTCGTTTGTTTGAGAAACCCCCAAGGTCCACTAGCTTTGAAGCGTTATATTTTGAGCTTGACCTGTCATACTGATGAAGTAGTGGCCCCAAATGATATGTTTTGAGTCTAATAATCGAACCTCATACAAACAAATTGGAGGACCAGGTCAAAATTTTAAGAAAAACAGTTTTTAGTCGTTTTCTCGCAAGAGCGTCAAGTGGATTTATGGGGTTCCTCAAACAAACGACTCAATTATCATTGGGAAACCTGAAAAGGCAACCGTAACCCGTAAATCATAAAGCGTACTCTTCATGTAACTCTACTCACAATGGCCGGTAACAGAGAGAACTCCAGTAATATCAATAAGACCGTACCACTTTCTTCTCGCTCACAGCAGAAACTATCACATTTTACATTTTTATACCATACTCTGTCCTCGATTATGACTACTACGTACTTGTCGACCTTACAAACATCAGTCTTCCATGTTTCACAAAAAACACTGCGTCCGGGATAAACATGTCCACGCTGCTGTTCGCAGTTTTGTGTTTGAATACAAACATGATTTTTTCGTATCTATGTTTGAAAATGTGACATGTTTGTATTCGTAGTATGTTTGGACATACGATGTTTAATCCGAATGTTTCACATGATGTTCGAACATGGTGTACGGTTTCTCTTGAATGTTCACCCCAAGCAACGGCAGTGCGTAGAGTAGAAGAAGTGAATCGGACACCACACCACCACCACTCAACGCGTGGTGTATTAGTATGTTGACATGGAAAAAATGCATTCCTATCATGACAATGGGTGCTTCGTCTGAAAAATTGGGCAAATAAAATAAACCTATTTATCTGTTCTGAACAAAATAAACGTCGATTGATATCAAAGTTTTTCACAACTGATATCATTATTCAGTGCACGCATCAATTTATGTATTGAATTCATGTAACATTTGCTATAATTAGCTATTTGAACAAGTACTAAAATTGGATAGATCTTTGAATACAAATGGCTAATACTGCTTGTTCGCGACGAACGCGACCCGAGCTATAAAACGAGCGAAGAAGAGGAGAAGAAAGGATGATGCAATCGCATGCACACATAGCATATGTAGTGTAGTGTAAGTATAGCTTTTAATTTTTTTGCCTTCATTCAGTTTGTGATAACATCGAGAAATTAATGATGTGTTTTAGCCGCTTAAATTTCTCTGCTGTGTGCCGCTGAAGGTTGCATCTAAAACTATTTATTTTTTTGGTCAACATTTGTACGACGTCGCCCGCTGTGTAGTCAGTTCCCCAGACTTCAATTGCCACCATGCACGCAGAAAAATCTCATAGAAAGCTTTTTTCTATTCAGGGAATGTTTTCTTTGCAAGAAACTAAGGATTATTTGATCAGACTTACGAAATATGCATGAACTCATAGCCTCTTAGCTCGTGCAACTTTTGTTATGCGAACTAAATTTCAAGTTCGTTTCTGTGAAAAAGTATTCTACGAAGAAATGTTTTGTGATGAATAGTTTCTTTCCGTGTATGAAAAAAAAACGAAACGAAACCAATGAATACTGTGACATCGGTTGATATGTTTGTACATGATGTTCTTGAATTATAAACATCGTGTTTGTTTTCACATGTTTATGTTTGTGAATCATTGTTCGTGTTTGGGATAGACATTCAACACTAGCGAAAATCATGTTCGAATTCAAACAAAAACATGGAATTTTCACATCGCGTGGATATGTGTAAATGTTTTTCGGAAGACTGGTAAACATCGTATGCTTTATCATATTGAAATATTTGCATAATTTTGCAAAACAATACTCGGAACTTGACAGTTCAGTATAGTGGTATTGATGAACCCTAGTGCGAGCCCGTGAAACATCTCAGTGCGAAACTAACAACTTTCGAGTTGAACCTAGTGCGAAACTGTGTTGAAACTGAGAGAATAAAAAAACGTTTTGACAGCAGTTAGTGTGGCACTGGGGTTCAAACTGAACAAAAACGAATTCGCTATTAGAGAATATCTTGGGAGACACCTTTCGCTCCAGAAATCGTTAAAAGAATAACTCCCAAACTCGATGCAATGCATTATCCAACATCGAGAATCCAAAGTTCTCCCGCCTAATTTTCTCACAGGTCTCTCGTTTTCTCGAAGTTAATAGTGAAAAATTCACCAACACATAGTGAACGCGGCAAACTAAACCTATCAATCGCTGTTTCCATATCTGCCGCGTTATATCTATTTTCCTGCTGGCATCAGAAGTGGAAATGTGTCAATAACAAATCGACGAAACTGTACACAAATGTTCACTAACACACTAACAGAAGTAAATTCCTACATCAGAACATTCGAGATTCAGAGAAAGAGAGAGAGAGAGAGAGAGAGAGAGAGAGAATGTAAATAACTTAGCACAGATTGAATACGGAAAAAGTTTAAAAATGAGAAACACAAAGCAAGACAACCAAAGTATGTTTATTAAAGCATCATGCATTTATTCTGATTTTTTGCCTTGGAAATAAACTGAATAAAATAAATTTTGTAGTTTGTGTAAAGTGCGATACGCAAGCTCGCCGTCATCGATCCGTTATCTACTTTCTTAAATTTATCTTGTTGACTTCGAAGCTGCCGCTGGGGTATGTGAATGCAACTTCACGGTGACGGGACGTTGTATGTATAGCGCACTTAATTCGTATTTTAGTGTAAGAAATGTTCAAAAAATATAATAATGGTGTTCAGAATCGCAAAAGCCTCACTATTGGGGAAAATAAAAAATTGAGGATCTTTTTCTTTTTTTAAACGCTGCCATTAAGTAATAAAAAATGTAGATCGTTCAATTCTATTAGTTCGATTATTATTGCCTTTAATAACCATACTTTGTGCTGGATTATTATAAGAAAAGTAACACTTTTTTCCCCTCCCGATTACTGAATCTTTTTGAACATTTCTTTTGCATTCTTTTTGGCAAGCAATTGAAATCAATTTAAAAACCCAGATATTTATCTTAAAATTGGTCATATTACTTGATATTTCCCTGGGTATACATTCTCTGTGTTCTGGATGTTCATTTCCTTGTTTCAACCAAGGCGCCTCTATATATACCAGGTGAAACAATCATATGAAATGTACTTTCAGCCATATTGGAATTGCTGTCGGTATTGTTTACAAACAGCATCAGAACGCTGCCGGCGGCTCTCTACAAAAGGTGGAAACAGAATGCCGCGTTGTGCGTTGCTTCTCATCAGTTGTCATTGCTTGCGTTTTGTACTAAAACATTTGCCCGACGCAGTCTGTTGATATGCAGTCACAATCTAGCATTGGCGTCACCACTTTACATGTAAACAAAAGCAAAATAAAATTCATATGAAAATCTTGTTCTTGTTGTGTCCACGGATCAGTTGAATGTTTTTAAAAACAACACATTGACATATCCGCGCTGGCGGCATTGAGCTTCGTTTACTAGTTTAGGGGAGCGTGAAAGAATAGCTGATTTTCAGTCGGAATGAATACATTTTCAAAATTAAAATTATGAATGAAAATTAGCTTTTCCTTATCAAACCGGTATTCTATTTAAATGAAAAACATTTTTGTTTGCAGGTGGTGAAAAAGTCTCATAGGAAAATTGTTTATGAAGACAACTCTATATTATGATGAAAAAAAACAGCAACAATGTTGAAATTGTTTAGCCATATGGTTGAATGAAAGTCAGAAATACGTGTTTCTAGTAATCAAACAACATGATGAAAATTTTCATTCAAATTTTAGAATTTAAAAACTGGCTTCGTGTCTTCTAATCTGATAGAGATTACAGCCACCAGACGTCGACACCATGCCACTTTCATCGCGAATTCGGCGCAAGCAGTTTAGAACAAATGTTAGCGTTTGGTACAACGATGTTAATGACGCAACGCATTATTGTGTTCGACTAAATGGAAACACACATATTTAAAATGAAGTGTCAAAGCACAATTGTTGCAACGCGACGCATAGCGCGGCATTCTGGTCCCACCTAAACTGCTGCGACGCTTATTCGAACGATGCCTACTTTGTTCGGCTTTCGCGAATTTATGTGAAAAAGACGGGATGATTTTGTAGAATTTCATTCTCATCCAGTTCATCCACTACTCTCGCATGTGAAAATGCAAAAATGGCGTATCCTAGCAATAACAAAACAAACAACCCCCGCTCCACAAACCGTAATACCCTTCTCTTTGAAGTGATGATGTTGCTTCACCTGTTATACATTTATACAAGCGCCTTGGTTTCAACCAAGGAGCTGGAATTGACAGGTGGTTCGTTTTCGACAGTATGATGATAAGGCATGGAAGATGCGAGAGGGGATAAAAAATGACAGCGACTATTTTTGTTTATAAACAAAGCAGGTCCAATTTTTATGCTACATAGCGGTCCACACCAACATATATATATACGCTGGGCCGGTTTCAATCGAACTAGCTGTTGTGTCTCACAACCCGCACGATCAGGTGAGTCTCCAGCTAAAGCAGCAGTCGCCGGGAAACGATATGCATGGATATCCACAGCATATCGCTATCACTCAATCCTAATGGGTCGCCAACGACTAATTCCACCAAAGCGAATGGAACTTAGAGCAGTACGGCACAAGCCCGCCGTTAGTGACCCTTTCATATACCCACTAGCAAAGCTCCCACAATCGCTGAATTGCCAATCCCAGCAGCAACAGCAACAACCCTCACGTTCCGTAAAACAGCAATGCAGACAACAACTTGCAGCAGTCACCGAAACACAACAATGATGCCAACAGCGTAAACAAATCCAACGTTTATGCGCACCAAACACATAGCGGTATGCACTCATCATTGCATGCCATTTGTTATCCTCTTTCTCGGAAAACTCTAGCCGTTCGTTTGGTCGCTGTCAATTCGAACTCAAGTAATGGCTGAACCAAGGCGCGTAGAAGTATATCCTAAGGTGGGCCAACTTGCTAAAACCACTCTTCAGCTATCTTGGAAGTCTACTGTGCACTGAGAGAAATAATTAGTAAATATAACGAATTTTTTGGTAAATACTACCAATCTATAGTCATTTTCGACCGTACTAATAAACACATATGTCAAGCAGAACCATGATTCTTAAGCCCAACATCGGCTACATTTTCTCGCCGAAAATGCACGTATCAGAATTATATCCTTATTATACCTCCCTATTGCCTTATGGGAACAATGAAAATGGTTAATACGCGCTTTTCTCACCAATTTTCAGATATGACAATATCCAAGCTTACTAATGTTATCGAGTAAAATATACTAATCTCTGGTAGGGATGCGGGTTTGTTGACAATATGTACAAAAAAAATAGTACATTCTACTAATTTTGCATTACCAAATGTATTTAGTAGTTTTCGACCGAGGATTTTTCTAAGGGTGTTTTGTTTGTAAACAAAACACAATACGCTAGTGCCGAAGCTCGTTCCTGATCAGTCTGTCTCTTTCACGCTTCAAGCAAATAATTCCCCTTCTGCTTTCTTCCGTACTGTTTTCATTTACCGCTCCCCTAACCAACTTAGTGACGAAACGGCCTCACCTAGTACCATAGATCCGTCTTGGGCTGAACCAAGGCGCCTAGAAGTATATACTAAGGTGGGCCAACTTGCTAAAACCACTCTTCAGCCATCTTGGAAGTCTACTGTGTTTTGTTTGTAAACAAAACACAATACGCTATTGCCGAAGGTCGCTCGTGATCAGTCTGTCTCTTTCACGCTACAAGCAAATAATTCCCCTTCTACTTTCTTCCGTGCTGTTTTCATATACCGCTCCCCTAACCAACTTAGTGACGAAACGGCCTCACCTAGTACCATAGACCCGTCTTGGGCTGAACAGCAGTTCTGACATAACGTTCCACCTTATTATACCGCCTTGGTTTCAACCAAGGCGCCTCTATATGTACCAGGTGAAACAATCATATGAAAAGCACTTTCAGCCATATTGGAATCAGAGCTGCAATCCATCACCGTCAATGTCACAAAAAAGCTGACCATAGTCACTCAATTCCTCTCACGGCACGTGAGATCCAAAAATTCAGTAGTGATACTCACTCTTTTGTTTCTGACACCTTACCAAATGACGGTTGGTTCTAATGCCTCTCACTGCCGATCGCTCTGTTTACAACTTTACGTTACGAGAGCGGTGGTTGTGGCGTATGATGGTAGTAGAAATGTGAGTGATCAGACATTTCCAATCATTTTTGACAATCGCGACGGTTGTTTAAATTTGTTCGTTGAAGTAGAAGTTGTTGCTGTTGTTAGAGATGTCTAGATTTATCGTTTATTTGATTATCGATTAATCGTGGGGCCAATATTCGATTCATTCGAACAATTGTCTTTCAGTATTCGATTAATCGAACGAGTATTTATTTCTTGTAGTTAGAATGAACAGACATTTATAATAAAAAATATTATGGTGTCATAATTTAAAAAATCACATTAAATATAATTTTAAAATAAACACGGTGCAACATAATGGTTTTTGAATGAAATGGTATTTAAGTATATTGATAAAATTATCATTTCATGATTATATGCGGATCATGAAAACTATCCGGTTGAAAACCGACAAGGCGTGTTCTTTTTATTTAGAGTTAATCATTACCAGAACTATTGAAGTTTAGTTAATAAACGTGAGGTGAACACACAAATTAAAAATTCAACTCGATATGGTAATTACTGCTGATGGTCCTGATTTCCACCTTCCGGTTCGCGGGCGTTGTGAAGTTCATTATATCATTGCGTAGCCGTTTCGCGCCCGATTGGTAGTTTCCGCAGCAGACACATGATGCGAGTTTTCTTACTGGCCTGGAAGGACCGTAGAACATGTGGGAAGTCTCCCTGGGAGCAAAGATTAATCAGATGCGTAACTTGCGTTTTGTGGCAGTCCAGTTTGGACAGCTGGCGCGGTCGGTAGCGGTCAACCCAGAGAGACATAGTACACAAAACTATTTGATGTATAATGTATACAAAAATACTTGGTGACTTGTCATTTTCGTGTTGGCCTTTGTCAGAGTAAATGTCATCATCTCCAGAGATGCCAGATGATTTTTTGTGAAAGCCTTCGACAAAAAACTGAAATGTTGATGTGTATAAATGGCAGATATTTTTGTAACCGCGAGAATAGCAAAGTAATGTATGAAAAAAGGGGTTGTTAGCGCAGGGAATCAAGTCATAAAGAGTAGAAATACCATATCCCTGCAGTCTGCAACTGAAAATATAAGTCTGCAACAGAATAGACAGGACACTAAATATCAGTAAAATTGCGAACATGTCTGCTGATTTAGTATCCTTGTAATGATGAGAAACAAATTTGGTAAAAAAAATCGAAGTCGAACGGGTTACAAAATGCATCATTTTGCTAAGTTCAAACCCGATCGGGAGCCGGAATAGAGGGGATATGCAAGGCGTGTTATTCCACAAACTAAGTACTAATACAAATGACACGTGTATTACTACGTATAGTCGGCGAAGTGCCGCTAAAAACGTTAAGGCCGTCTGAAAAGTTGAAAAGAAAATACATGCCTGAAAACACAATATTCTTCAAATTGTATTTAAAATGAAACTGTATATTCACATCTGGCATCCCTAGTCACGAAGAACGAACACAAAGAGGCGAATGTTGTGAATATCGCCAAACACCAAACCATCAGCTAGACTTTTGAGTGTCGCACTATTCTGACATTTCAGCGACAGGACACTCACCAAGGAGCTCGGATTTCTACTGTCAAGTAGAAGCTCACCATGTGTTAGTGTTGTGATAATACTCTTCTCACACTATTGGACTGGCTTTGGGATGGTCACCAAAGATAATCGTAGCACAAAATTTGTTGATTATCTTTGTGTGAGTACCATCACTTGATTCTCACGACAAATCGCAGCTCTGATTGGAATTGCTGTCGGTATTGTTTATAAACATCATCAGAACGCTGCCGGCGGCTCTCTACGAACTGCTACGACGCTTATTCGAACGATGCCTACTATGTTCGGCTTTTGCGAATTTATGTGAAATAGAAGGGGTGATTTTGTAGTATTTCTTTCTCATTTCCACACTCTTGCATGTAAAAAGGCAAAAATAGCGTATCCTAGCAATAACAAAACAAACAAACCCCGCTCCACAAACCGTAATCCCCTTCTGATTGTAGTGATGATGTTGCTTCACCTGTTATACATTTATACAAGCGCCTTGGTTTCAACGGTCCTTCCAAGACGTTGTATTATAGGTGGACCGCAATGTCAAAATCGCTGTTCGGCCATTGCTCGTGAAAAAACAAATTTGTTTACAAAACAAGTCGTATTTTTTGGTGACAAATGCATTCGTTGGCAAAATAGCTGCTCGCGCTTTATTGTTTATAGTAAAATGTACTTCTGTTTGGCTCCCATCGGCGGGGAAAAGAGTACTATCAGCTTACGGCGATGGTGACAAACAATAACGCTGATTGTGGCTCCACTGATTTCGCTCAGGGAGGAGGAGAATGCTGTGCATATAGCTGGAAGGAGATCCGGAAAGAGCTTGTAACGGTAATTGGCTAGAGCAAAAAGAGGTTGTGCACTATATTCCACGAATATATATTTGCTTATTTTCTCCTTCAATTATTTTCCTTAGCGAGTTGACATTGAAATCATAACCACACACCCAAACAAAAAGTAAATAATTCTGAAAGTTACGTCTCGCTACTCGTCTCACGTCATGTCCTGAAAGTGTCAAGAACGAAACACCTATAGTTCAGCGTCTTGGGTCCTTCCTAGCAGCACGTCAAATGACCGCTGGAATCAGCTGTTGAACACTTGTTTTGTTCTGAGATGTTCTGTTTTTGTAAATGTAATGTTATAAACAGATGAATAAATACAAATTTTTGGGAGAAATAGCAGATTTACAATGAAAAGCAACTTTGTTCCAAGAGTGAATCAAGTGAGTGAAATCTAGCTGCTATTTGTTTAAATTTTCATGAATTTATTTACATTCCTTCAAGCTTGATTCAATCCAACTTGATAATGAGATCATCAATATTCTCAAGAACCAAATACAACATGTTTTACGGAATCTACCGGTATTCGTAAATGAAACAAGATAGTTCACATTGGACAGTGATTATTTCTCTTACAGCCCGGTATTGTCAGTCGATTTCAACCGGAAACTAACTTTCTGCTGAGTTCCGTACTGTGGAGCACTTCTATTTGGAAATCTGGCGCTACGTTCGGGCAGCAAATGCTTTCGATTACTTACGGCGAGGAACAACTCAATTCGACAAAGTTGAAGGCCCACTACTTCCTAACAGTAGCCCTGGATTACATGAAAGAATTGGCTCAGTTTCGGTTCACCAACGTTACATTTGTTCAGCAGCTAACGACAGTGGTTGAGAATTGCCTTACTTGTTTGAAGTTCATCAACTTTTTCAGATTCCTCCAGTCTGGACGGAAACCTTCGCTGGTAGATTACATCCTTCGGATTGATCATCGGTCGATCGACGGAGCGAAACGGAGATCTATTGGGTATTCCTATATGACTCGGGAGCTAATATGGGCAGGCTTCATGGAGTTGCTGAGTTTTACGATTCCAATCATTAATTATCGTGCATTGAAACGGAAGATGCGAAGCATTCTAAAGCTGGAGAATCAGTCCCAACTGAGTAGGAAGGTTGAGTTGAACGTGAACAGTAAGTGTGTTTATTGCAATGAACGGGTAACGTTGCCACACCATATGGGATGCGGGCATGTGTTCTGTTACTATTGTTTGAAGGTAACGAATTTAATATTTTTTAAATGTGCATGCAACATTAGGTTCGTCATTTTAGGGCAATTTGTTGGCAGATTCTGGCTTCCAGTGCAATGTGTGTGACTTCAAAAGTGGAATTTTTGAAAAAGTAGTCATAGCTGGCTAAGAAGATTGATACTATACTTCACAAGCAAGTTATGCAATGTAACAGGGCTCGGAGATGGGAGAAAAAATGTTGATGTATGAATATGATGCTCTACATTCTTGCTGACCCGAAATTCCAAAATCAATCAGATTTGACCGATGAAACCGAAGCATTTATTTGAGTGTTTACTCTGTAATTATAAATTGTTCTCATGGGCATACTTTGCGCCTGAACACACTTTCATTCGTTTTGATATCATATCCGATTTATGTTTAATACTGCTATCTTGCGCTTCAATTTAAACAAGTTAACATGTACTATGACGCGTCAAATATTCCGTTCGCACTAGTTTGCGGCATCGATCCTGAATTTGCGAAAAATCGAATTACCAAAACTTACAAACTACGTACAAAGGGAGATGACAACAGCAATTGTATAGATATAGTCGCGAAAATGTTTTTTTTTAACAAGAACCTTTTTACCCAACTATGGGGAAACCGAAGCATTGAGAAACATACAAAAAATGAAATGTTTCCTGCGTTCATTTTCATGGCATAAAATAAGACTATACGATATTCTAGGTGGGAGTCGGTGAGAATTTGGGTCTACCCCATACGACCGTTTGTAAAACTGACCGGCAAACGTGTCAAGCAATGGTTGAGAAACCCCACGAGTTGATTGAATACCCTTCAACGAAGGAAGATTTTGAACGCGGGAAGATACTGTGGATCAACAAGTACAAGCTCACTTCGTGCATAGGGGCTCTAGGGGACTGCGCCCATGTGCTCATCAAACGGCCACACAATTTTGCCAAAGAATTCGTGAATTTCAAATCTTTTAACATTAAGGTGAAGGTGGAAGTTACCCACAAATGGCTGCCACAATGGCGCTCATTTCTTTCATCTCCGTCCCTCACCCCTCGCCCAAAAATCAATAATTGCGCGAAACTATGTGAAGAAAATGATCGTTTTCGCACACTTCCCATGAAGTAATATCAACCAAAATCTAATCGATTATTCACAAGATATTAAATTTTCATCTGCTGTCGCACTGTATAGTGAAAAACGTCGGAAAACTCGAGCAAGTGCTCTGAAAGTTAAATTTTCATTTTTCAATCTTCGGCAATGGTTTTGTTTGTATTGGTGAAAGCATCGTTATTTTTTCGACACTGATGCCAGACAACATCATCGAAACAGCTATCAAAACCACTCAATAAAATGTTATTCCTGAGTCATAGCCTTTCATGTCATGAAAATCAATAGAATAAAATAGTGTTGATATCAATACAATCATTATTTTTACGTTTAATGGGTCTATAACGTAAGTTTTAGCAACTTTAATATTGGGTAAGAAAATTGTATTGCAGAGCTCGGAACACTGCCACGGCTGCCTATGCTTTCAAAAACAATAAACGGAAAAGTATTACATTCAATCAAAATGTCTCAGCCAACGAAGAGAAGGGTTAAGGTTCTCCAACGTGAATATGTGAAAACAATACGACCAACGAAGGAAAATATTGAGGAATTATCAGCATCGAGTTACTATGCGGTAGAACTTGTTAATATCAAAAGAGCCCCAATTCGCATGTGTTATAAATTTGCACATGTTACGCTCGCGTATAATCAGAATTTTATTTCATATGCAAAAATACCCCTTCTATATATTTATGTTTGCAATTGGCATGGTTCATCGGAACATATCGCTCATACATTTAACTTCAGTATTGAATTGGTATTTTTTTTCAAATGTATTCAAAGACTCGTGTCAATGAAACGCCGCATAGTCTGATAAGTGAATTGATCTATTTACATGTGCTTTGCTCTTCTCTCACAAACACTATTACCCCATTTTTACACGTGGTTTTACCTATACTACTACAATGGCTAGCTTCCACCTTCACCTTAAATAGAAATGAATTTGAAATCTTTGAACATCAAAGTTGAAATTTCCTTTCTTTCTTGTTCTAATACCCACATGTTTATTAAGTTTATTAAGTTTCCGGAATTATAACAAAGGCACTTTTGTAGCAGTTCATAAAACTTTTGTTGAGGATAGTTGAGCACAATTTTGACGTCCCTTGTTTTTCTGGTATCCGTTTTTCCCTTGACATAGATCTTCATGTGATTTACTTTCTTCAGGATTCGGGTCGTCAGAGAATTCGAGGCCATATCGGATGAGTAATTTCTGTTACATAGCCTCCAACGGTGCCATACAGTCATACAATCTTCCACACAGTCAGTTCGTTCAAAAATGCTATGATTTGAATGAAAATTTTTCCTTTTTTTTATCCCAACAGTTTACTTTATTAGGCTCATTTAGCAATTCAGCTGTAACAGAGCCGAATTCATTCGTGTACATTTTTTATCTTAAGATAACTTTTGTTGTATATTAACACTGTTCCCATTTTGAGGCGTAAGAGTATCGCTATCTGTCGATAAACATTTTTTTATCTATAACACAGTAGCCGTTTAGGCACAAGAAAATTCCTATTCTATCGATGCACAACACATGTCGTCTTTTTTCGGCGTAAGAATATTGCTATTGTTCGAATGTTGACAGTTGGGCTGTTCACAGCGGGACTGTTGATATGAGGCTTCCTTTGTTGCGTTATTAATAGTGCCAATTACCGATGCAGCAGACCGAAAACGTGAGCGGTAAAGGACTGGGATTACCGACACATGATGATTGTTGCGTGGACATAGTAGCTAGAATAACAGAATTTTTACTTGACGTTATTTGATTCTTGCTTCAAGTAGTCCTGACCCCAATTTAACATTTTTATCCTAAATTTTCTGTTATTTCCACTAAAACATATCATTATAATATCAACTAATCTTGAGACACAATTTCGTAAAAGGTTTTTTTACCACTTGCAAAAAAAGAGTCATTTCCATTCACATATTTTATTCACTAGTTGGAATTCGGAAATGCTTTTTTAATTCAAAATTTTAATTTTAAAAGTGTGTTCATTCATCCTAAAAATCCATTATTGTCATTGTCACCTCAAAAATTCGGAGTACGGAGAACATAAATTGAATTGAGTTTCAAGTACGTCACTTCTTCTTCTTCTTATATGGCACTAACGTTCCTAGAGGAACTCCGCCGTCTCAACGTAGTATTACTTGCGTCATTTTCATTAGTACTTAGTTGAGATTTCTATGCCAAATAACACGCCTTGAATGCATTCTGAGTGGCAAGCTCTAGAATACGCGTGACCACAGTGCAAGTCAGATGAAATTTCTTTGAAGAAAAATTTCCCCGACCAGAACGGGAATCGAACCCGAACCCCCGGCATGTTAGGTTTGACGCTAACCACTCGGCCACGGGAGCACAAGTACGTCACTTACATGTCCTGAATCTGGATTAATTCGACCTTTCTCTGTGAAGAAACCAATATCGAAAAGTAATTCAACTTACAGCTCGGCAATCATTTACATTTTCTTCGCGGTTGTCAGTAATGACAATCGTCAAAGTTACCAATACCGTGTAGTGAAATGTATCAATCGGTGGTAGGGAAGTGTATTGCATCTGACATCCATTTTACATACGGTTGGTAATGTATGCAGGCAATATGTAAATTCTACTAATGTTTGCATCACCAAAGATTTGATAGCTTCTTTTAGTAAGCATTTTTCTGGGTGTAGTTGCATTGACATTTGTCAGCAGAGATGCCAGGTTTGAAGACATGTCTTCATTCTGAAGACATTTCACTTGCTGTAAAGACATTTGATTTTGTGAAGACATTTTGATAGTGTACGAGGATTTTTGAGAAATATTATTTCCATAAAATTTTAACCATTGGTTGAAAATATCGCCAAAAAAATGTAGGGCTATTGTCTCAGTGTCATTCGCTCGTTTTTCATCAAGTAACCCTTCTACTTCGAATTCTGAAGAACTTCAAGTGGCCTGAATACACATTGTCTCTAGAAGACATTAGTTGATTTGTGATTCCTCGGCATGTCGCATTAAATGTAAATTACTGTATATGAATAAAATGGATACATTAGTTTTATGGTTTTATGGATGGGTTACAACCAAAACTTCAAAGCTGAAATAAACAAATTGAGTTATCACAGTTCCGTCTTTGTGGAAGAACTGGGGCGAAATTCACTTAATCATCGGTTCATCAAACCAATTATTTCTAAATTCATAAAATTTAATTTTTTCACATTTATTAAAATAAACTTTGAAATCTCAAGGTAAGTCGATTAAAATGCGCTATATAATAATACCAATAAGAAAAAATCATGAACAAATTATCAAACTTTGTTCAAAAGGAAGTTATGATTTTTTTTCTAAATCACCTGGCATCCCTGCTTCCGGCATCAGTCAAGAGGTGGAATCCGGATATTTTTGACTTTCGAACCTCCATGCTTGATAAGTTCTTCTTGAACGGCGCGAACGTTCCCTGTGAAACCATTACTTTCTTAACGTATGCATTAACTAGCATCATTTATTAATACTTAATTGAGATTTCTTAAGCCAAATAACACGCCTTGAATGTATTCCGAGGAGCAAGCGCGTGACCACGGTGCAAGTCGAAGGAAATTTCTTTGGCGAAAAATTATACCGACCAGAACGGGAATCGAACCCGAACACCCGGCATGATAATGTGAGATGCTAACCACTCGGCTACGGGTGCACTAATACTGTGGCGAATTTAAGGTGAAGGTGGAAGCTAGCCACAAATGGCTGCCACAATGGCGCTCATTTCTTTCATCTCCCTCCCTCACCTCTCGCCCGAAAATCAATAATTTTGCGAAACAGTATGAAGAAAATGATCGTTTTCGTCACTTCCCATCAAGTAATATCAACCAAACTCTAATCGATTACTCACAAGATATTAAATTTTCATCTGCTTTCGCACCGTATAGTGAAGATCGTCGGAAAACTCGAGCAAGTGCTCTGAAAGTTAAATTTTCGTTTTTCAATCTTCTGCAATGGTTTTGTTTGTATTGGTGGAAGCATCGTTATTTTTTCGACACTGATGCCAAACAACATCATCGAAACAGCTATAAAAACCACTCAATAAAATGTTATTCCGGAGTCATAGCGTCCCATGTCATGAAAATCAATAGAATAAAATTGTGTTGATATCAATACAATTATTATTTTTACGTTTAATGGGTCTATAATGTAAGTTTTAGCAACTTTAACATTGGGTAAGAAAATTGTATTGCAGAGCTCGGAACACTGCCACGGCTGCCTATGCTTTCAAAAACAGTAAACGGAAAAGTATTAAATTCAATCTAAATGCCTCGGCCAACGAAGAGAAGGGTTAAGGCTTTCCAACGTGAATATGTGAAAACAATACGATCAACGAAGGAAAATATTAAGGAATTATCAACATCGAGTTACTATGCGGAAGAACTTGTTAATACCAAAAGTGCCCCAATTCGCATGTGTTATAAATTTGCTCATGTTACGCTCGCGTATAATCAGAATCATATGCAAATGCACCTTCTATATATATTTATATTTGCAATTGTTCATCGGAACATATCGTTCATACATTTTACTTTAGTATTGAATTGTTATTTGTTTTTTTTTTCAAATGTATTCAAAGACTCGTGTCAATGAAGCGCCACACAGTCTGATAAGTGAATTGATCTATTTACGTGTGCTTTGCTCTTCTCTAACAAACACTATTACCCCATTTTTACACGAGGGTTTACCTATACTACTACAATGGCTAGCTTCCACCTTCACCTTAACAGCAGAGTATAAGAAAAACCGACAAAGGGTGCGAACCAAATCTAAATACAAAGCTTTATTTTATTTTTTTCGTTTCTCGCCTAAAAAGTAAATGACGCAACATGTTTCGTATAGAATAAATTATATAGCAGTTATTGGACATGAGTAGGGTAAAGGTACGAACAAAGTCTCGACTCAATTCCAGATTTTCAACCACGGTTTAAGGCTAACCTTAGGGATAAGGAGAAACAGGCCAAAATAATCTTTGTACCATTGCGAAAGAATAAAATTAATTAAGGTAATAAATGACGTCCTCAACCATAAAGCGGCCCTTACACGATCATTCGTATTGACATTACTTCAACAGAATGACATTGAAAATTATCGTGTAATTGAAATAATGACGAAAATCCGGATTTTCTGATATCGGTTCATCATTACTGAAACAGGGCAGGGCACGAGCGATATATGAAAACAGTACGGAAGAAAGCAGAAGGGGAATTTTTTCCTTGAAGCGTGAAAGAGACAGACTGTTCATGAGCGAGCCATCAAAAGATCAATTGAAATAAAAGCTGATAGTATTTTGAATTCTCAAAACATGCTATTCTAAACATGTTTAAACCATTTCTGAAGGACATTATAAGGGTGAATCAAAATTTTGGGATTATAATTAAAAACCGACAGCATTAATTTACGTCCAAGATTCTCCCACTGTTTGAAGAAAACTTTTCAGATCATAAAACAGAATATTTATTTGATAGAGAAAAGAAAATTTTCATTGATAATTTTCATTTCGAAAACGTGTTAATTTCTTCCACGGATGTGAGTGCAAGATTTGCTGCACTCCTACAAATTGTCTTAAGCGTCTTCCTTTCTGTGAATCATTGTACATATCCAGTTACTCTGGTATTCTCTGAAGGTTCACGCATTAGTATTAGTGAATAAGCAGCAACATATTTTGTGCAGTAACATCGTAATTCTGCGAACTCTTTTCATTTGTGTGCGTAATTTTGGTGTAATATATAAAAATTGAATCATACCTATTAAATTGGAGATCATAATAATACTTTAGGAAAGTAATGACGATGTAATTTTGTTGTGAGATATAAAAATTCAAGCATACCTGTTAAACTAAATACCATAACAATATTGTAGGAAAGTAATGACAAAGGAAATCATTGTGTAGGGTTGAGGAATTATGATAATGTGGATTGAAGTGAATCTCGAATGAATATCATTACTGGTAATGTCAGTACGGATGATCGCGTAAGAGCCGCTTAACCACCTTTGCTAACAAGTCAATCTTCTCATTGTATATTTTCAAGGAAGCACAGCGTTTGCTTCTGCGGATCCGCTGAATGACTAGTTTTGTCAAAGCTTAGACCATCCGTCCTAATGTAAAAGGATCCAACAGGTCGTGAAGCGTCAGGCTGCCTAACGTCCATTTAAAGTGGTAACGTCCACACCTCTCACGCAGAGATCACGAGTTCAATTCTCACTCCTGATATTCTTCCAAAAATGGAAGTAGAAGTGACGAATCAGCCGAAATGTGTTGAAAGTCACTATAATAGAGGAAAAAAATGGATAAAAAATATGAAGATTGTGGGATGTGTTGAGAGAACCCATCAGTAACAATACTCGACATAAGAAAAAATTAAAATATTCGAAATAATTATTTTCTAATGCAAGATAACTTTATCGTGACCATTTATACACCTCACCCACTATCCATTCGTCACCAGACGTCTGACAGCTAATGTGTCGGCGGCCATTTTACCCGATGACGTTGCATCGGTTTTCTTTGCGTTCATTCGACGTGGAATCAGCACTGACAATTAATGTTCGCTAGGTAAGCACTGCACGGAACAAACGGGATTGTTCACTTCACTTTTATCCTGGCGGCAACGTAGTTTCGTTGATCTCGAAAGAAAAATCTGCGATTCCCGTGCAATTAGTGTAAATTTGTGTGTTTCACCGTTAATAACGTTAAATAGTGAGTGTTTTGTAGCTTTACGATTTTCTGCGCATTGGAAAGTTTATTTCTATATCAATTTCACGTTTCAAATCTTTGTGAATCTCGTGAATAGGATTGTTTCTCCCCGTTGAGAAATAATTTCTCTAGCTGAACAATTCAATTCAATTGGATTATAACCGATATTATTAAATTTTCTATGAACCATAAATTTCGTAAATGATTTCAAACAATAATTCAGTAATTCTTCATTAGTGTTGTTCCGCTTTCACTGCCACATCCATGAACCGTGCGCGGTGAAAATTAGACCACTTATAGATAGATACAAATTAAAGGATCGCTTAGTGTCATGAAAACTAATACTAAATCAAAAACATATTTTATGACAAGGCTATTTCTAAATAAAACAACTAACCGTGTACTTTCTTCTATTCCAGTATAAACCCCATCGAGAACATAAAAATGGACCAGATTGCCAAGATCTACGAGCCAGGCCGTTCGTTCGCCAAGGACTCGATCAGGCTGATCAAACGGTGCACCAAGCCCGATCGGCGTGAGTTC
Organism: Toxorhynchites rutilus septentrionalis; assembly: GCF_029784135.1. Taxonomy (NCBI): domain Eukaryota; kingdom Metazoa; phylum Arthropoda; class Insecta; order Diptera; family Culicidae; genus Toxorhynchites; species Toxorhynchites rutilus. Next base: position 25,021,174 of record NC_073745.1, read on the forward strand.
CAGAAGATTGCGATCGCCACCGCCATTGGTTTCTGCATTATGGGATTCATCGGTTTCTTCGTAAAACTGATACACATCCCTATCAACAACATCATCGTTGGATCATAAATACCATCCCGCGGCTGTCGGAGGGAAGGCTTGAAAGGTTGCCACTCGAGCGCAGCAGGGTGGATAATAAAAGCATTGATTCATTCGTCTTATACATCTATAAGATAGTTTCTCTTTAGTGTTTAATCGTACGTAAGAATGGTGTTTGTCGATGTGTTTAGACTGAAGCAAACGAGAGAAAAATAATAATATAACTTATTGTTTGACTATACACAGTTCAAGTTTCATTGTTTGCTGTTCTGCTGAGAAAGACCATGAAACTAAGTGACTGATCTAATTTGATTAGAGTCAATAAGATTCGATCTACGATTCTATGTTCTCGGGATCATCCTATGTCTAATCCAGATCCAGATACAATGGTTATTATAACTCGGAAGCTCGTCTATTCTTCTTCTTTCGCAGTATACTACACACTGTAGTATGTAGTACAAATTTTAGCAGATGATTAGTTCTTTCCATTTCAGCAACAGCAGCAGTAGTTTTTACATCTTGGGGAAGAGGAAATAAAATGCAGCGGCTCAGTAAAACATCTAGGCGTAATCCTAGATGCTAAACTAAACTGGAACGCGCATTAAGATTTAATCATCAGTAAGCCTAGCTACTAAAAAGCTAAAACTCTAACGACTGACATGTGTTGCTATTACTGGAGCAATGCGAAGTATATCCTCAATGGCATTAGAGGCTCTCATTTACATGTTACCCTTAAACCAACATGTTCTATAAGGGTGGGTTTAGACTGATATATTCATGTGAAGAAATATGATGAGATTTATAGAAATCGTATCAACCGTTTACACTAGCGTGAATTTCTGTAATGAATATATTCATATTTTCGGTGGATTTATTCACCTGAAGTAGAACTGCATCCAACCTTACATATGCTGAATTTATTCAAGTTATATATACAGTAGAACCCCGGTTATCCGCGGAATAGTCTGGCTAGCTCGTCGCGAATAAGGAAAATCGCGGAATACGCAATAAAGGACTAAAAATGAGTGCGAAACACGAAAAAAGATATTTCAGCATGGAAACTATGTTTTATCAATACAGAAATCATTAGACTATCCATCTACAAGGTCGTGTACACCAGTGGTCAGATAATGTGAAAGCCATGACCAAAACAAAGGTACATGAAACTACCACTCACTGACAAATTCCGGGAAGGCCTGTGGATTTAATATGGAACTCGCTGTCGCGCATAATCCGCACGGATAATCGGGGTTCCACTGTACCTCGAATAAGCGTATTATATTTATTCTCACCCGTTTACACCTATTTTCACGTGAATAAATCCATCTATAGCTATAGATCTCCTTAATGTAAACCCGTCATAAGGCTAAGAAATGCGCTCTTCATACTCCTATACTCGCGCATTGGTCTGTCAGACCGAGAAATCAATAATTCGTTCATTTCTCAAAAAATATCAACACTGCGACTTTGCGATTCTCTCTAGCTTCGTTATTCGTCGTTCGTGATCGTTTAGCGTATCGTATGTGTTGGCACAAAGGGGACGTGTATCACTTTTTTAACACTTTCGGTCTGAGACACCGACGCGAGTATAGGAGTAACTTTCTTGAACAAGTGCCTTTTTCATATTCTAGAATATGTAGAAAAATGTAGAAAATAATGTTAGAGAAATTTAATATAATGCATAAGATCATTACAGGACTAGTCTTATTTGATTCCAGTCCCTTTTGTAACTGGATTGAACGGATCCATATATTAACTACTCGTCGATACATTCATACGCTCAAAAGCAAAATATAAATGTTTGACTTTCGTATAGTTATTCGCTAAATATAAATCTCTTACCCGTTGGACCAACCTCAGAGATGAACAGCGATTGGATGGAACCAAGGACCAATTATGACATTCCATACAGAGTGATCGAACTTTCTCGTTCAGTATGGGATGAGGGTGATCCCGATGTTCGTAATGATTCAATCCTGTTCTATACCGATGGGTCGAAAATGGGTAACAGAACAGGTGCTGGAGTGTATGGTCCCAGAATAAAAAATTCTGTAGCTATGGGGAACTGGCCAACAGTTTTCCAGGCAGAAGTAGCTGCAATAATAGAATGTATAAATTTCTGCCTTAAAAGAAATTATAGACATGCTAACATTTGCATCTTCTCAGACAGTCAAGCAGCACTTAAAGCCCTCAATGCTTTCAAGTGCTATTCAAAAATTGTCTGGGAATGCATTTGCCTTTTACGACAACTGTGTCAGAGAAGTTCGGTACTGGATTCCTGGCCATTGGGGTATAGAGGGAAATGAACAAGCAGATGAACTCGCAAGACGCGGCTCAAGCTCACCCTTCACTGGTCCAGAACCATTCTGTTGAATTTCTGAATGTGTGTTGAAGAGTGAGCTGAAGAAATGGGAAAACCGGGAAGTAATGGCCAACTGGATGGCTGTACAACTCAACCAGTCAAAAAAATTTATCACGCCGAGTATTAAAATTACTCAACAATTGCTGAGTCTTAATAAGAAAGACTTCAGCACATTCACTGGTCTTATAACAGGACATTGTCCGAGTAAATACCATCTCAAAAACATAGGTTTAGTGCAAGATGATATTTGACGCTTTTGTAATGCCGAAAGCGAAACCTCGGAACATTTGCTCTGCAAATGCGGAGCACTAACAAGACGCAGACTTCAACACCTTGATAAGGCTATTCTGGAGCCAAAGAATAGAAGACCCAAAAAACACGCAACAACTGCATAAAATGTAAAAAATATGTTTGTTTCGAGCATTCAGTAATGGTATGTTCTGATTCTTACTCCAATGAAACCACAATCGATTGATACGTTTTTATGTTATTTTATAGCTCTTTATACTTCCATGAATTATATTCAGTTGCTTACTTTTGATTAATAACAGTGAAAAAATCGAAATTCGTTATTTGTGTTGGAGTATCAAAAATTACTCTATTCTGAGGAGGCTGAATTAGATTAGGAATTTATCCATTTCTTTCTTCAGCTATTACAACCATCATCCTTAGGAGCCTATGCTCTGGTTCTCATTAGCTTCAGGCAGTCTTCAGAATTCAATGCGGTGCTGATGCTCAACAGGTTTTTGGCATTCAATTGAACTCTTACTCCATGAATATACATGGGCACGGGCGAATCAACCAACGAATCAATTATATACGCACATTCTATTCATTTTACAGTAATTTACATTACATGCGACATGCCGAGACACCACTCAGGGTCGCATTGGAGGCGATTTTGACCTGTAATTGGACATTGTCGATGAGAGTAGTACAGTGTTGACATCTTGTGACGACTTTTTTTTTAATGTGGGGCCATAATTCGAGCCCCAAACTCGATGCTTACAGAAATGTCTAATTGGAGGTAAAAATGTCTAATTAAACGTGTCGCATTACAGGTCTGTCCAATTAGTTAAATGTCGCATTAAATGTAAATTACTGTATATAGCATTGTCGGGTCGAATCGCATATCAGTGTAAAAAGCATCGTATATCGTTATATACGGCTTTAAATGCGTGTATAATTTGGCATATACTTATATCGCCTCCACTTTTGCGTGTATATGCCAGTTATCTTCTTCTTCTTGGATGGCACTAACGTTCCCAGTGCAACTTTTGCATTCTCAACATAGGTATTACTGGCGTCGTTTTTATATTAGTAGTACATAATTGAAATAACCAAATTCAGCGTTTGAAGATGCTCTCGAGCGAGGTAATTTTGTTGTTCTATGTGCAGTTCCATCCTTGCCCAAAACCTTTTTTTTTATGCAGCAACATGCGAAATTACCTCAGATAGTTGCAAGAACTTGTATTTTTTGTTATTTATTGAAATGCCTAAAGAAGCCTGGTACACTGCTTCACGAAGCACCACTGTTGTGTCGTCCAATTAGTGAGACACACATTCACCACTCAGATTATCATCCTTGAAGACAGTTCTAAGTTTTTTTTATCTTGAATGAAAATAATTGGTTTATATTTTTGCTTATTTGAATTCGTAGTACTTACTCTTACTTGACCAGTGTCAAAATTATCTAAAAACCATACCAGAAAAAAACTGTTCAAGCGTCCTTGCAGAAAATTTTATACTTTATTAAAGGATATTCATTCCAAACGAAAAATTGATTGATCGCTCATTTGTTTTGTAAAAATGTGTTTATTTGTCTCACAATGTAAACCTTTATTTGCTACATGCACCCATGCAATTACTTCTAGTTTTGTATTCGCCAATAAAGAGCCGAATATCCAGCTATCCGGTCTTGAAGCTACTATCCGTTCATCACTAATTTTGATTATAAAATTATTTTTTCGCAATGAAATTTATTCTTAGGACAATAAAATGGGTGAGGAATCCTCATCTAAAAAGGTGCATCACGTTTGCCAGGTTAATTTTTGTTTCGAAATATGAATGAGATATTCCAAAGCAAAAATTGTCCGGGTAAACATAATAAAACGGTAAACGTTTGCCATCCGATGTCCGATCTTACTAAAGGATCGTCTCCTATTTTTCACGGCAACCGAGCAATCGGCGGAACGAAGGTTTGCTTACGAGAGGCCTCCGCTTCTGACGACGTATCGGTGGTCGACTCGGATTGCGTCATCTCTGCGACTCGGTGCCACCTCGGTTCGCTATTCTCGTTAGAAGTAGACTTGACCCCCACTATATTAATTTCAGAATAAATTTTATTACATTTTATTACGAAAAAAAATCATAATAAAAATTGCGCTCCGGTGGCACCAATAGGTAAGTACCAAACAAACATCTGCAAAATAAAATTTGAACGCTACGCGATGCAAAGCGCGTCATTCTGAGTCTACTTTAATTCTGGGTAACTGAAACCAATTTACGACAAGCTGTTTCCTCTGGGTGCACGTATGTCTATGTCCTCTGACTGTCACGCGATTTTGACTACTCGACAAAACGTCAAAACAAAATTAACCAAGATGTCGGATATAAAGTAAGTTTGGTCCACTTTCGTTATTTATCAAATTTTGCTAAAAATCTGTGTGTTACCGGAATCCAACCCGTGCAAAGTGAAGTGTAAAGTGTGCGGGATATGTCGGTGTAACTATCAGTCGCAAAATCAAACGGTTGGCACTCGAATCGGGAGCGAAACAAGCGCGTCCAGATCGGCTTCTACATGTGTTTTTTTTCCTACCTTTCCTGTTCGGCTTTTCGCTAGCAGATTTTGTCCTGGCGTTTCATACTTTTTTTTCTCGCATCAATGTATATTCGCGTTTGCTCCTGATCGATGTGCTGCTGTGTTACCGTGATTCCGTTCGGTGCAGTGCATCCTTTCCCCAGTTTCGTTAGTTTGTAGTGTTTAGAAAGTATACTAAAAATCAATTTTCTGCTTGTTTTTCTTCCCGAAAATGTCACTCTGTCTCGTGAACATCAGTGACGACTTGCTCAACTATGAGCTAGGAGAAAGCGAGGATCCGGCCCTACTGAACGAAGACGACCTGCTGCTATCGGACGATGGTAAGTGTGGATTTATCCCGGTGTGCCGCGTTGATTCCAGTGTGTTACGGCTGCCTTGCTGACTTTTTATCGTATGGTAAGCGGTATCATTGAATAATCGATGGGGATAGTGACGAGCATCAGATTGATCGAATAGGTGTTGTTCCCAGTTGAAGGATACAGGATGTATAACTTGTAATAAGGAAAAGATTCTTTCGATTTGTCGTAAAGTTGTTGTTGGGTTGGGCGTATAGTATTCGAAAAAAAAATTTGGCCGTCTACAAAAAACGGATACGGTTTGTTAGAATGATTGTAGTTTTATTGTTAGGATTTTATTTCATAACTTCGGCTTGTCAGCGATCTCAGAGTTTTAATTTGGTGTAATTTAACACAAATATAGTTTTCTGAGATGTGGTCGTGACTTCAAATTTGAAGCAGTTCTCGAGGCGCGCTCTTTTTTAGTCGAATTGTTCGGAACGGGGTTACAATGCGTGCTTTTTTCTGTTCGTATTGCAACTATCGGCCACCAGGATTATTTTTGTTTCCTCTGGTAAAAATCACTACTTATACTTCGATTTAGGCCTGGTGAATGGTGATTGACACGCCACCGATGTACGTTTTTACGAAAATCTGAAGGTAATCCATCCATCATTTCATATGGCCCAAATCGTCATACAGTGGAAACCCGATTTTTCGCGGAATGATGTAGGAAAGTCATCACGGATAACGAAAATCGTGAATAACACGATAGAGAAAATAAGGTTAAAGCGAGATATTTCAATATAAAAACTATGTTTTATCAATACGTAAATCAGTCAACTATCCATCTTTAAGGCTGTGAATTCCAGTGGTCAGATAATTTGAAAGATTCTTCCACTCATTGATCAATAGAAGATGGCACTTTTCGACACATTAATTATAGACACATCTCATTCTGGTTTTCGTTCGAATAGATATTCCCTATTTTCGTTCGAACACATTTTGTTTTTCCTAAGAGTAATTTAGTATTGACCTACAAATGAAAACGGAGAAGTTGCATCCATTTTGTCTCATTGTTTTTGAGGTAAGAAAAACGTTCGCTATCTTGATGTACCTTTTATTCATACTGCAACCATTGCTTGTTAACACGTTAAGCCCCGGATTTTTCTTGTTGCGCTTTCCATATAGTCCGCATCAAGAGTGTTTTTACAATATCAGTGTCGGTTCCAGCTCCCAAAGATACTGATATGTGTAAATGATACTGATAGTGTGAATAGAAAATAGTCAGGAATTCGACTAGAAAGTAGTCAAATTTTGTAAAACATTCGAAAATAAATCGTATATATTTTTGACGTAGAACTACGTCTTTCAGGAAGGGTGCTAAGTCAGAAAACAGGTCACGTTTTTATGAAATAAAGTTAACGTTAATAACTATTTCCACTGTGAACGAATTCTCATGATTTGCATACCAATCGAAACGGAAATTCTCTAAGATTTGTTTGATATTCTATACATAACAATTCACTAATCTCTAAACGGTTTAAATTCATGAAAACTGAACTAACTTCCTTTTTTTCCCATACATTTGTTCTGCCGATTTGTGTGCTAACCTTACCCGTATTTCGAATGCTTATAACTCGAACATTTCTTAAGAGATCGGAAAGATGTTTGCATCAATTGATGGGAAATGTTTCTACGCGTCTATCACAATTAATAAAATGTTATTTTTCATGAGATGAACAATTGAATAACTATAAAATGTCAGGCGTTATCTAAACGCCCTAACTGACAAGGGTTGATTGGCCCGATTTACGGTTTACCCAACACAGACTTCAAATGTACCTGTGGAAATCCTCTTTGCAAATATACATGCAAGTCGGGGGTATTTTTGTTCCCACCGAGCTGTGTTTCTCTAACACGGACTTCTAAATTGATGTGCCTACTAATAAATGATCGTTTTGAATTTTTTCGTTCACATATTTTGGTAGTCCTAGGCATCATATCAAACGTACTAGGACGTTCATCAAATTTATTTGTAACGAAGAACATAATCTATTACAAAACTTCGATTCATTCTAAAATAATATTCAAAGCGGTAAACAAGTGGAATGCATAATATTATTGCGTAGTTCTACGCCGAAAATATGCGGTCGTGTCCAAGATACAACCCCTCACAATTTTATTTCTTATTTTGCAACTGTCAGTCCCAGTCAGTCAGCGCTTTCCTACGAAAAATCTCAACGTCGGCACCTAGGGACCGACGCTGGGCTTAACGTGTTAATACTGTTCGATCAGAGTCGGACAGTCTAACAGGAATATATGGGAGGTAAACTAAAAATCTAAACAGTGAACATGTAGGATTAAAGATTTCGATTGCTTGTAACTCGAGCATTTATTAATAGATTATTAATAGATCGCAAAAATGTTTGCATCAACTAATCAGAGATATTTTTATGCGTCTATCACAACAAATACAATTTTATTTTTAATGTAATAGAAAATTTAATAATTGTAAAATGTCAAACATTTTCTAAATGCGCTAAATCCCACGTTTTGGTTGCCCCGATTTGTGCTCCTCAAATTCTACCGACCAAAAGGAGCAACCAGAATAAATGCAAAAGAACACAATTTGAATACAAGCGAAACATTGCGTCGTTGGCCTCATCCCTTCGTGATTCTCATGCCAGACTGTATACATATATTTCGCTGCAGTGCTGCGAAACGATCACTGATTATCCGAGGAGGTCACACTCTTGCGTTTCGAAAGATTTAGATTGTTGATTTTTCTGCCTTTGCTCCCCATCCTCATAGGCTGAATTCAGTAAGGCATGGCACATAAATTACGTAACGCTGAAAATGCGGATTTTCAAGCAATAATTCGCGGGTCGAGAAATAGGAACACTTGAGCGGTGCAATAACTTAAGAGAGAAATTTGGAATGTGGAAAAATTTGGAAATGTTCATATATTTTGAAGGTCCACGATAAATGAATGGAATGACCAAGGCATCATACCATACCTAAAAGGATAACGGACGGTCGGACGTATTCATTAAATTTAATTGCAATGAAGAACGTAATCTTTCACAATGCTTGAATTGATCTAACATGGGGTTTGTGGGAACCCTTCACTTACAAGGTAAATATGTTGAATTCAATTGGATTCGAAAATTGTTCATTCAGCTAGGTTTTCCAAATTGACCTATTTGGAGGCTAGAGACGAATGAACTGACGAATTCGGACGCCTCTACAATTCAAACCATGATCATCATCATTCAAGTCACAGTCTCGCTCCAGCTATCAGACAGCGGTCTTTCTCAATACTGATATCAGAAACAGTTGTTTTGCTCGATACAAGGGAAAAATGTTATTCAATTTTGTTCGGGGGAGGCACCGCGTCAATTTTCATGCTGTCTGGTGGAGAGTGTTCCTGTATTTTTGCACCACATCATTTCTGTATCTGCACTGGAGTGTAAATTTATTTTTTTTTAAATGAGAGCGTTACATTTGGGCTGCAAGGATTTGAGCGTTAATTTTATTTTGCCGTTTAAGGGAAGTGGTTTGACAACCGCTTGTAAAGGCTAACATATACATTAGGGTGCCAATGAAAACGGTCATCTCGAATTTCAAAAAGTTACCCCATAAAAAATGTTCACCACCTCGAAAAAACACCCTATGCAAAATATTAGCTCAATTGGACTTAAGGGAGAGTGGCGCAAAGCGGTCAAAGTTTGAGTTTTTTGAAAATCGAAAAATCGCCCAAGAGTAAAGGAAATCGGGGTTTTCGAATTTTTTTTTGATTCCAAATGTCTTAAAATTGCATAAAACGTCGAGATCTAGTGTCATCTCGAAAAAAAAATTGTTGTCCAAAATCGGCACTCTAGGGCTTACGAATGTACGAAACGAAAAGTATGGTTTTGGGTGCCAATAAAAATAATTATATCGATTTTTCATTCGGAACATGCTACGAAATGTTGATTTGCATGATAATATACCCTATGCAGAATATTGGCTTATTCGGACTTCATTTACTGGTGTCACAAATGTTAAAATTTGAGTTTTTTTGAAAAACGAAAAATCACCGAAAATCGAGGTTTAAAAAAAATTGATGCCAAATGTTTTAAAATTGCATTACTCGTCGAGATTACAGTTATCTCGAAATTTTTTTTTGTCGAAAAAAATGTGTTTTTTGGCACTTGGTCGTTTTTCCGTCTGAAAAATTGATTTTTGAAAAAAAAAATTTTTTTAGATAACTGTAAATCTCAACGGGTCATGCAATTTTAAGACATTTGGCATCAATTTTTTTTAAAACCCCGATTTCCAGTGATCTTTTGGTTTTCAAAAAACTCAAATTTCAACGTCTGCGACACCATTAAGTAAAGTCCGAATGAGCTAATATTTTGCATAGGGTATATTATTGTGCAAATCAACAGTTCCGAATGAAAAATCGAGATAACTATTTTTATTGGCACTCTAAACCATACTTTTCGTTTCGCATCGCATGCCAAAAAAAACTCCCAAAAAAAAAGTCCCAGAGTGCCGATTTTTTTGCAAAAAAAATTTTTTTTTCGAGATGGCACTAGATCTCGACGTTTCATTCCATTTTTAAGACATTTGGCATCAACTTTTTTTTTGGGTGATTGGATGATTTTTCGATTTTCAAAAACCTCAAACTTTTTCCGCTTTCCGCCACTCTCCCTTAAGTACGATTGAGTTGATATTTTGCATAGTGTTTTTTCAAGGTGGTGAACATTTTTTATGGGGTAACTTTTTGAAATTCGAGATGACCGTTTTCATTGGCACCCTAATGTACATATATGAGTGATGTTTGCTACTCATTGATCGTAAAGTTGGGAAAAGCTAAAAAACGGCTTTGAAAGCAAACTATTTAAAACACAAAAATCTATAAAAATGCTTGAAAGTCCATCGAAGGCAGGATTAGTCAGCGGTTGATTCATGTCGTCGGATGGCTGTATTTTGCATTTTGTATATTTAAGTCGCCCTGGCTAACCTCAGTTTCACGAGAAAATTTTTTCGCCTCATAACATGTGCGAAATAAGCATGATGCAGAGCTTGCACAGACAGGCAAATGTAAAGTAAAAGAAAAATATAAAATAGGAAACCGCGTCAGTTTCCAGACCGTTATGGGGCGATTTATTGTGTATGATCAATTTTTCAACTAGCATTAATCGAACCTCGGTAAAACCTCATTGGTTACGATATCGCCACTGCGCAAAGCTAATGTGTATGATCAATCACACGTATGAATTGTTAGTGTTATGCGTTATCAAATAGATATCGGTGATGAGGAAATAAATATGTAATCACCTCGGACCGCACTGTGTCTAGCACGAGAAGAATATTCGCGATGTATAATGAGTGTGCTACGTGTATTGTCAATAAGGACACAAATCAACAACACTTTCGGCTTTAGTGTTATTTTAAAAATTTCGATGCATTTTAAAATAATATCCGAAGTAATCAAAAGCTATTTAAACAATTTTTTTGGTGGAAGTAAGCTTATGTGAATTTAGGAGTGTGTTCGAATTTATTGGTGTAATGAAGATGATTTTTCTCATTTAAAAGGCTTTTTCGGACTCTCAGACATTCTCGTTTCATTCATCTCAGGCCTTAAAATAGTCAATTTGGAAAACTAAAGTAACAATCAGTCTTGAGAAAGGTCATTCGCTAGCACAGTGATTTTCAACTTTTTTGCTCCATTTCACCTTTACGAAAATTAATCCCAGTGCTTACCCTCTATCAGTATTTTGTAAGAAAGTCTGTAGCATATCAGTAAAATAATGAAAGAATACAAACGGTTTTCGAGTTATATTCGCAACAAATTTGATTTTATACTTGTATCCGATTACAAAAAAAGTATATAAAGTTTAACAAGTCAGTATGGCACCAGCACCTGAACTATTTCCGCCAAAATCGTTATTCTTGAGAACGTTGTCGAAAAGCACATCTCATGTCGTCTTCGATATCCACTCTGTTACGGTGTTTTATTTCCATCAGCAGCATTATAGGAATTCTAGAAAAATCTAGAAAATCTAGATTCACAAATTTCCAGATTTCCAAATTAACACAAAAGACAACAAAAAACATTTCAAACCATGTCCAAATCTTGTTTTTTGATATAAGGAAAATTTGTTTCAAGTTTAACTTGTTGTGAAATGCCTTGACAAATGCTGTACAATCTCATTTTTTATTGCCTCTGTACTGTTTCGTCGTCTGTTCCATCATCATTCACGGACGAAAGTCTTCCAAACATTGCGAAGTTGTTAAATTGAACATTACATTTCAGATTTGGAAATGTTTGCCAAGAATCGCAAATTTTAGCGTATCCAATATAGTTTTTGTGGCAATTTTTGCTGATCATTGTGATTTCCAAAGCGAAGTAATTGTGCAATGTTTCCTAGCAGAATTCCCCCCTTTCATTGACCAAATTCCCCACTAGGGGTGGATTCCCCACCGGTTGAAAATCACTGCGCTAGCAAGACTGATGAATCGCGAATGGCTAATTAATGACTTTTCCATTTGGTTAATTAATTTTCGTAAATTCAAGTATTTTCTGCGGGTTAAAAGTGACTTCAAAGTGCAGCACTATTCAGGCCGGTTGTGAAGTAAATATTAGAGTTGTGTACTTTGGAGGAAAATTGAAGGTGAAAATTTGTTCCACAGTGGTTGCTATCGACGCCGTCACCCCAACACACACCCGATTCGGTTCGAATTTTCTGTTGCCTTTCTGAGTGTTCTTTGGAGTGTTGTTTATGGGGAGTTTAATTTTGCTAAGAGATACTTAAAACCTCAGTTCAGTGTTTCAGTGTCGCTCTAGACAGCGAGCAATCAACAGTACATGTTAACTCTGAGAGTTAGTTTGATAATCCGCTGAAATTTACTTTTTATTGCTCCGCGAAACGTTCGCGCCGTTCGCTCGGTCCTTATCAGTGCTACCAGATGTTTGTGCCATAGAGTTTCATTCTTGAATTTATATAATCTTTGTTTCTCGCCGATTCCACCCTTCTCTAATTATGTTTTTTGCGACCCGCAAGATCATGTATGACTAATACGTGTTTGTGGCCCAACTGAAAAACAGGAAGTGGGTTATATCTATGGTATAACCTCAAGGGTGACGTAGGACTATCGTTTAATTAGAGATCATTTGTTTGAAGTTGAATCTAAATCCATTCTGAAAGAATGAATAAATGAATATTTGGGGGACTCCGAAAACGAGAGCGTTACGTTGGAGGCACAAGGTTTTATGCATCCAATATTGGATACAGAAAATCTTGTTCTGAAGAATAATCTTCAGAAGCTTTCCTGCTAATTACACTTGATTGAAAAGTTACAAAATCAAATGTTTTTGGTCGCTATGTTATATGGTTAGAAAACATTAAAATAAACTCTTTCACATGAATGTATTTTTCAATTCCCAGGGGAACTGGCAGATTATTTTTCAGCAACAATTAGATTTTTCCAGATTTTCCTCGATACTCGAAGCCTACCAGTGGTTAATGCTAACTCGATAACCACCTGTTATTAGCACTTGATTGAAAAATATTTGATCACAGTGTTACATGGATAGAAATCATTAAAATAAACTCTTTCGCATGAATGTATTTTTCAATTCCCAGGGGAACTGCCAGATTATTTTTCAGCAACGATTAGATCTTTCCGGGATTCTCTCGATGCTGAATGGCATCCAAACGAAGAGTTCCGCGCGTGTATGTGTTTGTGTGACGGTTACTCCGATGTCTTCCCGGGGAACCGTTTGGGGCATCACTCTTCTCCTGATAGATTCCCTTCTGGCTTAAGGTGCCCAAACAGGCTCTTGGTGACTGCGTTCATCCACGCTTTCATGATAAACGAAGAGCTTCACCACAACAGCGATAACATGCTCCAATCGCTGTTCAATTATAACTGAGTGGATTTCCGAGCGGCGCTCGCTTATATACCGATTGATGATTTCAATAGCCTGTTTTGAAAGCAATTTTAGGGCTATTGAAACAAGTTTTTGGATCAAAAAGTAACAAGTATATAACGCGTAGACATTTTATCTTTTGAATGAAGTATTCATCATACCATTTCGTTCAGTTGTTTAGGAGCTATTAACGCTTAAAATCTCGGTCTCCGGCGTAACGCTTCCGTTTTCGAAACATTGATTTTACACCTCGGTATAGAAATGCAAGACGTAGTCCTACGTCAAAAAGGATGAGTAGCACTGAACTGAGTATACAAAGAACAGAATGCGACTTCGTCATTTGCTGGTAGTCACATCGGGTGTCCTCGGCATCCAGAATTAGTGGAAGAAATGAAATCTAGGGAGAACGAATGGTTCGTCATATGGTGCATTAATTAGATCTGTGATGTCGGCGTTCAGCGTGAAGTAGTTTCGGAATCCCACACTTTTTCGGAGCTTGAATCATTTACGAATCCCGAGAGGCTGGAAACCTATTCAACATGACATGTTCACGCGTTAGTCAGCGCTGGTAGATGTACGTATGCATTTTCGTATTGAGACTATCGAAGATCGACTTTTCTAGGATATTGCCTTCTCAACAGTGGGATATTCCAGTAACAACATTTTTTGTATGGTCAAATTTCAGCACGACCGATATCGAACGTGTCCGATGAGGCATCCAGGGGCTTACTTTCTGAGACAATCCTGACCGCGAAATGATAAGCCAATTGCTCAGACAGGAGAAAATCTAATTACCTCTAGAGTACATTGTCATGTTTAGGATCTGTTGGTGAATACAGTTGTTTTTAGTAACAGGGGTGAGCTCCACGGAACCCTGGGGTGTGTGCATTGAAATAATTTTCATTTCATCTTCGATTCTATTTCTGTTGAGAAACAGCTGTCGACGAGATGAGGCAACTATACGATATTCTGAAACTCATAGCAATAGTTACAGAAGGTTCAAAATGCTGCGTTTGATGTAAAGTGGTTCAGACTTATCCTCGCGATGAAATCGATCCTAAAAGTACGATTGACTCCGTGTGTACTTTTGTTCATCTATGTCGGCTTAGTTTTCTGCAGGAAGTATTTATATTGTTCTCTCAATTCAAAGAAACGGCGACTCTAACGCATGGAGAGCTCTAAAAAGTTCACGGAGAAGCTGTTCTAAGCGAAAAAACCTTCAAAGCAAAGCAAACAAAGCAAAGAATTGGAGGCAAATGCAAAAATTCAAGAAATTCATGAGAACTGCTAGGTTATATCGATGTCGGCTCCTTCGAATACTCACACGTTTGTGTATTTGATGGGGCCAGGTCAGAGTTATTCATTCTGGGCTATTGAAATCGAACAAACTCATCACTGGGAAACGGTTTCAAACTCATTTGATGCGATTAAGCAGAACACTGTGCGAAAAATAGCCACGGAGTAGGGGCATGACAAAGTGATTGTAAACAAACCTGTTGAAACCCATTTGAAAATACTCAATTTGGTGGTCGATACGTCAGATATTTTGCCGTCGGGTTATTACATGTTTATTTCGATGGAATATGGTCAGGTTGATTGGCAATTCCGTCCATATGAAGGCATAAAAAAGGTTCGATTTGTGGGTAGCCTATAAAGAAGAAGACTTCTACCTTTTTAGAGCTCTGCCAGAAAAAAATGGCCAAATGTGGTAGCTAGTTAAGAGAAAATTCTGAATGATCCGTTTTCGTTTATAATTACATCGAAGGGAGGCTATAATGAGCGTATGTAATACAAAGCGTTTTGTAAAAATGTAAATGTATAGCGTTTTGTATGTAAATATGTACTTATGCATGTGAAGAAGTCATTACATCCGACTTTTTTGTACAAATAATTTTATAAGAAAACAAAACTTCGTTATGTAATCACGTAATAATGGTAGGTCAGTAGAAGCGGAGTCATAATAAACGGATTCTACTGGATAATTTTTTTTTTCAAAATAAAGGAATTGAAATGTTAAGACATAAAAACGTTCCAACTGAATAGCATTTGAATTTCTAACATTCCTTCGTATTTTTCACTCTGCACAAGTCTCACTCATTTTTTCTTTTTTTCTCTCTCGCAGACAGCGCACTTAAGTTGGATCAGCACGAGGAGGAATTTCTCCTCAGTGAATCGGAGGATTGGGTGTCGAAGCAGCTCGCGGCCAAAGAAAAAGAGGCCAACAAAAAGAAGCGAACCGAGTCGATAACGGAGAAAGTGCCCTCGCCCCAACAGGATGCCAAAAGGCCGCCACCGCCACCGACAGTCTCTGCGGCAGCAGCAAAAAGACGCACCCGAAGTGGTACGCCTAAAAGGTTAGACGAAGAGTTGGAACCCCCTCCGTTGGCGGCGTCGGCGGCAGATGTGGTTGTGGAAGTGAAAAAGGAAATTGTGAAACACGAGGAGATTTCCGAACCGAAAGTACTAGTAGCTTTTAAGTCGGTAGAAGCTTCCGATTCGAATGTATCGATTAAGGCTGAACTTTCCTCCAGCCAGGAAACCGTTATGCCTGCCTCCACAGAGTCCGAGTTTGGACGGGACACATCGACGGAAATATCTTCCATTTCCGGATCATCGCTTGCTCCAGAGTCGGTCTCCGTCACATCATTGGTAACGGAGTCATCGGTGATCTCACATTCAGAGTCGGAAACTTCCTCAGCTAGGGAATATAATCATAAAAATATCGAGGAAATCGAGGCAGTGTCCTCGCAAGCCTCACTGATTCAAGATACATCTAGGAAAATAACTAAAGAGAGCCGGATCAAAGCCGAAGACTCAATTAAAAGCAAATCATCGAGTCAGCTTTGTGACACCACCTCGTCGGAAGATGTCTTGGATATATATGTTACGAATCAGGACCGAGAGCCAGAGTTCTCATACGACACAGATGAGTCCACAGAGAAGCGTGACTGGAAACATGAGGGCAAACATCCGGATGGAATCAACAAGGCATCATCCACTTCGCAGCATCCACAACAGCTGCAACATCGCCCTAATTCGAATAGAGCTAATAATTTCAAACATTCCGGCGATTCCGGCAATTCATCCGGTGAGCAGCAACATTTTCCCCCGCAACCACTGGGGATGCAACCACATCCTGGCGGTCCAGGTGGTCCTAATTTTGGAATGGGACCATTCCGAGGCAATATGCGTCCCAGGTTCCCTCCAAGACCGGGTTTCCCTGGTGACATGAACAATTTCCGCAACAATCGAATGAACTTCCCGATGGGAGGTCGACCTCCATTTCCTTCACGTGGACCCCCATTCGATCATATGATGCGACCTGGAATGATTCGTCCCGGTGATCGTCCGCCATTCGATCCAATGCGTGGTGGACCCCGGATGGGTCCCGGAGGACCTATGTATCGACCCAACGGACCAGGTGGGCCTCCGCCTGGAGGTCCTCCGTATGGGGGTCCCATGGGTGGACCTGGAGGGGGACCGACAATGCCGCCAGCAGGTCCACCGGGTCCCATGGGATCGATGCCACCCCATCAGCCACCCATACTCGGATTTGATAGTGGGCCTCTGACGGCTACTGCCGTTCCACCGGTCCCCGCTGCACCCGTTCTGCCTCGCAAGGTGCTGATCAATCCCAATTTCAAGGGAGGAGTCGAAGCAGCGACAAGTAAGTATTTGTGGATTCGTTCTAAGGAATTATTCTTTCTTTTCCAAATTGTTTATTTGTGAGACTCAATCGCAAAAGCTTTACACGGTGTGTTGTCTCCTTAGACCTCGAGGGTATTCAAATGTGCTCTTTGGTTGCGTAATATCCGTACATTGCCATACTGCGTGTTCGATCTCATCGTAACCGTTTCATACCGACAGACATTGCTTTCAACGAGACATATGTCTACTCATTACACGATTGAAGTCACGACTTACGTCCAAACCTTTGAACCACGCAATCAAAGAAACATTTGGTATAATTGAATATAACCACCGCCAGTGTTCCAGTGTCCCAATCGGTTTGCCAACTACTCAGGAGGGAACTTGGACGCAATAATTGGAAAAAATCATCGTATAAAATCTGTCCATCAAACAATCCGCTTTTCTGGGTACCCATTTTGCGAGAGTGTCAACCTTCTCATTGCCAGGAATTGAGCAATGAGAGGGAACCCATACAAATATTATCTTATAAGATCTGTCGATCAGTGCACTCATCTGCTGCTTCACTTTTGTGAGGAAATATGATAGATGTCTACTTGTTTTCATCACTGGGGAGTACCAAGCAAACTGACACTATTCGGGAAAATGAAGTAATAATCTGCAAGATTGTTGGAGATCATGTGAAGTCGATTGCTGCCAGCTCAGCAACATAAACGGAACAAGGATCCTGAGGTTAACGAGACTCATCAGTGAAGTATCTTTTCATGCAATTGATTGGTAGTGAATTGCTGATAAAATCTCATAAACCGAGATTGTATATTTAGATAAAGAATTTTTTCAATGTTTTCGATCAGAAGTGTGTTCGACACTCCGCATTTCATCGGTATTCTGAGAGAAGTTCCCAGAATCGGTTCTGTGGAGGTGTCACTCCCGCCAAAACCTCAAGACTCATGTTATGCATTGAGTGCATACAGCCGAGAGTTATACACAGACAATGATATTGCAGAAAGAGATGCACTCCAGAATATTTGTTTTGTAGAACGTTATCAGATCTCCTGAATGAGCTCTCCACCAAGTGCCTAGAGGCGAATGAACTGAAAAGTTTAAAACCTCTATAATTCATCACGTTCGTTCCACCAAGTGCCGCAAATCGAACGCAGAAAGTTGTTCCTCTTTTGGCATTTTTGCTTCAAATATGTAATGTGAGTATCCCAAGTGCATTTTGAATCGAACCAGACCCAAAGGTATTGGAAGGAATGATTGGATAATGTTTCTATCCAAAAGTTTATGTTGCATTTCGGCCTGGAACCAGGGTTGCCATAATAAAATCGGTTTTTTTAATCTCAAAAAATCTGTTTATTGTTATTTTTTCCCAGAAAATCTGTACACCCATACCTCGCTTTACGGCCTAAATCCCTTCCATGAAACTTGGCCGCAAAGCGAAAAGTCGTATAAGGAATCAATTATTAAATACAAATTCAATCGGATCGGTGCCAAATTTTTGAAATATGTAATATAGTTTATTATTCAATATGCATTTTATCTTTTTATTCCAATTAAAATCGAAAATTACATACATAACAAGTACATACATTTGTACATTATAAAATAATGGACTCCGAAAACCAACAATAATCCATAAACAAAAATGAAATAACTTCATTTTACATAAAATATGTGTATGTATACTGCAATTCCATCCAAACCACCACTATATCGATATATCGATCATCTGAATTGGTTCAGTAGTCCAAAAGATATGAATTTTAAAAAAAAGTCATTTTTGGAAAAACGGGAAAAAGTTGATTTTTCGGAACGCCCTAAAATAAGCACCTCTATGAAAAAATAAGAAATACGGATCCACTATTTTCCCACAAGGATCAAAAATACCACTTTTCACGAAAATCTGAGAATCACCATGTCAGTTTTATCAGTTTGACATGGAATGGCTGTCAACGTGGAAAAATTTTTTTTTGCCGCTATAACAAATCATTCTAAGCCGTTAAACGAAAACCTGGCTTAATTGAAGAGGGCCGTTATAGCGAAATGCCGTATAAAGAACGGCCGTATAGCGAGGTATGGGTGTATTGATATCTGTATTCAATTTAAAAGTTCAATTTTGAAGTATAATCTTAGCTTTAGTACCATTGAATACCACAGTTATGAATTCGACGATGATCATTATATCCACGTAGTGAAACAGTTACCAGGGTATGATTGTTTACATTGCGTTATGTAAGTAGCTTTGTTATAACAATTTCGATAATATAATGAGGTAACAATTCCAAAACTAGAGAACTCTCAACGCTTGAAAATGGTCATAAAGTTGATTCGAAGCCATATGTTCAATATACAGACAGGTTTAGATAGAATTTCCTCATTCTAAATCAATTAATACTCCTTGGGGTCTACATCTGTCCGCTCCGAAACAAATCCTGGCCATAATGGCGACACAAAATGCTCTCGAAGGTGCCTTACAGGACCTGAAAGTGCAAAAGCTATCGCTAACATAGTTGCTGGATTGGTTTTCACAAGCGCCAGAGTAGTAAACGCGGTGAGATCCTTTCTACCTTAAAAATCGGCAGGTGCAGATGGAATTTATCCAGCCCTGATTCAAAATGGAGAATCAACACTGATTCCACCTTTAATCGAGATCTTTAAGACAAGTCTGATACTAGAGCACATTCCTTCGATATGGAGACTTGTTAAAGTAGTTTTTATTTCAAAAGCGGGAAAGCGTGACAACTCACTCCCAAAGGCATTCAGATCAATTAGATTATCATCAATACTGTTGAAAACTATGGAAAAAGTATTATATGAATACATAAACTCTGTATTCATGTCCAAATGCCCATTATCTAAATACCAGTTTGCCTACCAATTAGGCAAATCCACAGCAACAGCACTACACACGCTGGTAACAAAAATTGAAAAACCTCTCGTCAAAAAAAAAACCGCACTATGCGCGTTTCTTGACATCGAAGGTGCCTTTGATAATGCTTCTTATCTATCAATGGTACAAGCTATGAGATGAAGACACTTCGATAACTGTATAGTCGAATGGCTCCGGGGCATGCTCACACACAGACGAATCATCTCGGAGCTGGGTGGGTCGTCTATTTCTGTGATTGCAACACATTTCTGTGATTTGCCTACAAGGAGGCGTGCTATCACCTCTCCTTTGGTCACTTGTAGTTGACGACCTCCTGATAAGTTTAGAGGTAAAAGGATTCCAAGTTGTGGACTTTGCCGATGATTTAGTCATAATGGTAAGTGGCAAGTTCGACGACGTGTTATCGAGCAGAATGCAAATAGCCTTAAACTTTACACAATCTTGGTGTACCACAGAAGATCTGAGCATAAATCCCTCAAAAACAACAATTATTCCTTTCACCAAAAAGATAAAAACAGCATCTGCAGTCTTTACATCTTGGGGGAGAGGAAATAAAAAGCAGCGCTTCAGTGGAATATCCAGGTGTTATCCCAAATGCTAAACTAAACTGGAATGCGCACTTAGATTCAATAATCAGCAAGGCCAACTCAGCCCTATGGGCATGCTCTAAAATGATAGGAAGGACATGGGGCCTTAAACCAAAAATGGTTATGAGGGTCTACACTGCAATTGTGCAGCCTAGGATAACTTATGTCTCACTTGTATGGTGGCCAAAGACTAAGGAGACTGTAGCTACAAAAAAGCTAAACAAACTCTAACGACTAGCATGAGTTGCAATTACTGGAGCAATGCGAAGCACTCCTCCTGGTACCTTTGAACCAATATGTTCAGCTAGAGGTTAAAAAAAGTGCTCTACAGTTTCTAAGATGGAAAAAAATACTAGACGAGGACAAAACTGGCCACTTGAGTATCCTGACTCTCTTACCCGTTGGACCAGCCTTAGAGATGAACAGTGATAGGATGGACCCTAGGACTAGTTATGACATCCCATACAGAGTGATCGAACATTCTCGTTCAGTATGGGATGAAGGTGTTCCCAACGTTCGTAATCGTTCAATCATGTTCTACACTGATGGGTTGAAAATGGGAATCAGAATCCAGAAAATGGGAATCAAGAACCCAGAATTGTCCCAGAATAAAAATCTCTGTGGCTATGGGAAACTGGCCAACAGTTTTTCAGGCAGAAATAGCTGCAATAATAGAATGTTCAAATGTCTGCCTCGAAAGGAAATATAGGCATGCTCACATCTGCATATTCTCAGACAGTCAAGCGGCACTTAAAGGTCTAAATGCTTTTAAATGTTATTCAAAAATTGTCTGAGAATGCATTTCCCTTCTACGGAATTGGGGTCAGATAAGTTCGGTACAACCGTACTGGATTCCTGGCCATTGCGGTATAGAGGGCAACGAGCGAGCAGACGAACTTGCCAGAAATGGCTCAAGCTCATCATTCACTGGCAAAAATTGTCTGGGAATACATTTCCCTTTTACGGCAATTAGGTCAGATAAGCTCGGTACAACTGTAGACCGACTTTCTCTATTTTCAACGCATTTCAACATATGACTATTGGTAATTTTAAAATTATATTGCAATTTACTGCTAGGTTATGATCCTGAAAACGTAGCCCTACGTCAAAACGAATCGATGATTCTTTTAGATATCTTCAATCTTTAAAATAAGAAGAACAGTATGAGCGCACTTCTGAAACACATTTACTATATCTTAGTAAGAAAAAGATAAACAGTGTTATTTATTTATTATAACGCTAGCCGATGACACAGAATTTTGAATTTTTAGCACTTTGCACTTAGATTTAATACGAGAAAGCAGGACATGACACTACATATGAATGCTAAAATGACTCTTATTCAGATTGACTCAAATGCTACGTAAATAAGATGAGTGAAATGGGAAAAAATATTATTGTCATTAAGTAAATACTAATATGGGAATGTTATTTTTGAAAAAATTGTAAATTCTGATGAAAACTCAAAAAACTGTAATCTGTAACTACAGATTATCGGTTCCAAAAGGTTTGAAAAATCGGTTTAAATACAGATTATTCTGTAGATATGGGAACCCTGCTGGGAACCGCTTTCGAGTGAACACTACCAATTCCGTTATAATGCGGCTAGAAATCAATCGCTAAATTCCTTGTCCAAGAAGACAAGTTGTCTAAGGAATTTTGCAAGTTTTCGGCCTGTGGACCGTCATCTGCAAGCTATCTTAACTTGCATTGTTCTGCCAAACAACTGTCGATATATTTCACATGAAAATTATAAAGGAGACATGAGCCTTGGGGCAGACCCATATGACTATTTCTGGAAATTGGCAGTTGCCCGAGGGTTAACCCTTTGCGGTCGTTTGCCAGCTCTCAGCCACCACAGCAAGGAATCCTACTAAATACATTATTCAACGATATATTAGTTTACATTTTTTCTAATTTTAATGTCTAGTGAACTTTTTCACGAATGTATATAGAGTTTCTATGAATAAAAGGTAACGGTACTCGGTATTACAAAAACTCCAATCTTCAAGAATTACAGTTTCCGCTCTTCCGTTTTCCGGAAAATGACAAAAAATCGAAAAATCGTGAACCAAAACCTACATTTTTGTTCCTGTAGGAGGTTCAATCCAATGGTTTTTCTCCTACATCAGGATGTGTGTTCTTTTATCAAAGTATCATGTAGAAAATTTTCACATACATACTTTTCCATTTTATAAGGTTCTGTTTTTTGTTAGGTTATGTGAGGTTATGTACTTTCCGTACATGGTTGAACCGAATTTATTGCCCAATAAAGTTGAACATAAATGAATGAAATTGATGGTAAAACATTAACATATGGTTGCTTTCCAAAGCCATGAAAAAATATCAAAGTTTGGTTTCCATCATATATAGCTTCTGAGGGTCTCTTGAATATTAAACGTGTGCACTAGGAAGTCATCGATGTCCGAAAAAGCTAGAAATTCTCGATTAGATGCAAATTTTTTTTTTTGAGAAAATCGAAGACCAGCGTTTTTATTTCTCTTTCCTCTGGGTAATGGCGTGAAATCTTCACTGAAACCAGCAACTGGCTGATTCGTTTTCTACTATTATCCTTTGAATAAGACAATCTTCTGATGGTCATTTTAGCTTTGGTGAAGTTTTATTTTTGATGATTCATCTATTATCGAAAATTCTGCTGCAGCCGTAGTGTGACCCTCATCAAAATCAGAGTCCGATTCTTGAGTTAACAAACCGAAATCTAGTTTTCATCATGAGCGGCTGATCCTCCAATATTTCAGCGTTAGTCCGCTTGGAACGTCCTGTGATAGAACGCTTCACTTTATCGGAGTGCTGTTTGTATCTTGGGTACTCCTGTAGAGGGCGAGGATTCTCGCCACAGTGGATACATTTGTTTCACTGTGTTTGCACCACAATGAAGTTTGTTGCCGCAGTGGCAGGAAGAACGTCTCAGTTTTTTCTTACAATTGGTGCAATTGTAAACCCGCGGTACCAGTGCTGGAAATAATCAATTCATTGGTTTGAATTCGAACGACAAATACCATCAGCCATCAGTTGACAACACTTCTCTTCACACCAGTATAGCGGGTTCAATGGCTACTTTGATGTACGGGCAGGCTTCACTCATACGTATCTTTTCTCACTGTATCCCTTCCATTCGATTGAATAACCGCACCTTCATTCAAGCCACTTGTCATGCTGTTATTTGAGATTTACGTTTGTCCCTATCAATCAACTAGTGACCGACACTCAATTGACACCTGACGATGCTTTGCTTTGTTTTCAGCAACTGGCGAGAGTGATTTTTTTTATTTATTTCATTCTTACGCTCTTCGCATTATTGTGAGAGTATGAGGCTAACACATGAGTAAGGGGCATTAGAAAATACTCTCCCATCGCCTGCTCTGTGTATGACAGCGAATAAACCGAAATCATGCTTCAATGCGGAAAGCCGAGGTTATGAGAATGAATTATTTGTTTTCGTTCAGCCAAATACATTCATCACATTCAAATTAGAAGGGATAGCGTTCGTTTGACAATGAACCCTTCCGGATCTCAGTTGACAAGGTTAGCCAAATTCAAGCGATCGAGCAATGCTTTCTTTGGTGACGAATGGTATTCTTTGTCATTTTCGTCGATTTCTTTCGATTGAGACTGAATTTACAAAATACAAACAAGTGCATCGGAAGAATATCACTATCTAATAGGAGTACCGGTAAGTTTCCTCGTGGTTTTTTTGAAAAATTAATGCTTTATTCTGCAAAAAATGGTTCCAAATTTAATATTCAAAGGTTTCGCTAGCCACAACTTTTTCCCATTTTTCTGGCAATTCACGGATTCCTTTGCGGAAATAATCGGCCGGTTTGTCGGCTAACCGCGAGTCGATCCAATTTTTGAATTCATCAAAATTGGAGAAGTGCTGGTCAACCAGGTCATGTTGCATCGATCGAAAAAGGTAGTAATCGGACGGAGCAATGTCTGGGGAATACGGCGGGTGAGATAGGACCTCCTATTTGGCGTTTCCAAGTTTGTTTTGACCGATTTTGCGACATGCGGCCGAGCATTGTCGTGCTGCAAAATAACTTTATCGTGTCTTTGCTCGTATTGTGGCCGTTTTTCCTTCAGCGCACATCGGTACAGGTCTCCCGTAATGGTTTCATTCGTTTGGGTATCAACTCATAGTACACCACACCCAGCTGGTCCCACCAAATAGACAGCATAACCCTCTGGCCGTGACTATTCCGCGCGACCGTCGATGTTGATGCATGACCGGGGTATCCATACGTTGCCCGACGTTTAGAATTGTCGTAATAGACCCACTTTTCATCGCCATTAACGATTCGATGCAAAGAATCCTTTCTTTTATGCCATTGGAGCAGTTGTTCGCACGTGAAAAAACTGCGTTCGACGTCTCGTGGCTTCAATTCATACGGAATCCCAATGTCCTATTTTTCGGATCATTCCCATAGCTTTTAAACGATCGGATATGGTTTGCTGAGCTACTCCAAGGGTATCTGCAAGTTCTTGTTGCGTTTGTGACGGATCTTGATCGAGTAAAGCCTCCAATTCTTCATCTTCAAACTTTTTAACATACATACAACATACATACTCGAAGTAGCAAAAAACTTTGTTGTTTACGCTTCAACTCTTTGACATATACTGAAAAAGACGCTCAATGGCAGTAGCTTTCCAACGAATTCACTGGAATAATAATCAAGCTATGCCATCTGTTGTAAAACCGAAGAAACTTACCGGTAAACCTAATACTTTTACATAGTTCGGAGGAACAAAACCAGATGAAAACTTCGTGGTTTGTTTGCCACATCATAAGTCGGCGCTTTTACGCGCAGTTTGTCTGGTCTCTCTTTACGTATCAAGACAATCGGATACTTACGCGGCAGACATTCTAGCGCTACGGTAGAATCTATGTTATTGTACTTATCTGTTTGATAAAGGCGTTCAATGAAACGAATAAACAGGCTACCGAGACTCGCCAGAGACGTGTTGCTTCCTCGCTGTTCCAATTGATTTAAGTGCACCTTATTTGCGACGAAAGAAAAAAAACAACTGAAACCCACTTTAGCGGAGAAAAAAACAGCTTCGATATATTGCTATGACAGAGCACGAACAGTAGAAGGAATTACTCTAAACAACTTTTCAATGTTCTAACCAGGTCAACTGATGCGAGATGCCCTAAATAGTCAGCAGTTTCTCGCCAGCATTAACAACCGTCAGGTCAGTGACGAAGAACTCCTGCGCCAGCAGGAAGAGTTCATCAACAAGAATCGTATCGAGGTTGAGAAACGTCGCTTCGAACGGTCTCCCTCGAGGGAGCGTGAACGGGAGCGAGATCGAGATCGCGACCGGGACCGGGAGCGTGAGCGAGAGAGGGAGCGTGAACGCGAACGGGAGAGAGAGCGTGAGCGGGAACGTGGCCGTTCACGGGAGCGTGAACGAGAGAGAGACCGGGACAGGGAGCGCGATCGAGATCATCGGGAACGATCGAGAGAGCGCTCGCGATCCCCGCGGAGGCATCGCGCCGTCAGCCGGGATAGGGACTTGAACCGACCGAGGAGGAATTTCCCCTCCAGGCGGCACGGCAGTCGCGACCGGGATGACGACAGCCGGTATCCGAAAAGACGAAAGAGTGGCGACTATGGGGAGAACCAGAGGAACAATAATGAGGTTCGTTGGTAGTTTTTTTTTTCGTTATTTTTTTCGAGTGCCATTGTTTCGATATTCATTCCAGAGAAAGGATGACGAAGAGGATCCGGAAATTAAGGCGTATCGGTTAGAGATCGAGAAGCAGAAGGCCATTCGGGAGAGAATTCTCAAGGACAAAGAAATGCGCCGTAAGCAGGCTGCGGAGGAAATCAAGAAACCTAAGTCTTCATCGGTAATATTGCATAATATATCTGTATTGAACGACTCTAAAATTTGACCATTAAATATTTTCAGGACCGGAAGTCCGAAGAGCCACCGGCGAAGTTTACACCGATTGTCGTGACCGAGAAGAAGATTATCTCACTGAAGAAAAAATCCGAATCATCATCTTCCACAGAAAAGTCATCATCCGATAGGCATTCCTCTTCTAATCACGAGTCATCATCGTCATCGTTGTCGTCTTTGAAGAAGTCCTCACTGCCAGTCGAACACAGCAAGAAGTCCTTGGCGCAGCAGTCCGAGAGCGATTCGAGAAAACAGTCATCGGCTGCACCGACACCAGCTCCTGCGCCAGCACCCCCGGTGTCCACCCCGAGCCCTCCCAAGCGCAAGATTATCGACACTAGGGATGCATTGGATCTCTTTGTGGACGAGTATGAGGAGGAATTGCTGCGGGAACCAACTCCGTCGCCTCCGAGGGAGAAACCTCAGCACACCACCACCAGCAGCAGCAGCAGTAGCACTGGCCGAGGTGACAGTGGGTTCGGTTCCGGCAGCCGACGGATTGTGCTTAAGCCGGTTTCGGTTGACTCACGATCGGATTCACGTCATAGCGAGCGGGAGAAGCCGCCGGCGAAAAAGTTAAGAGTATTTGATAGGCTAGATAAGCGGATAGGTGTGAATGAAGCGGACAAACGCAAATTGCAAAGGTTAGTCAAGGACAATTGAAGCAAAATTGAGGAGGAGACTTTCGATAAATTATAATCTAATCTAATGCACGTGTGGTGAGAGAGAGAGCTTGAATTGTCCCCTTTTATGTTTTCGTTTTTTTTTGTGTTCGTTTCGGAACTGTTCTTTGGTGTAGCACATAAGCATTTAGTGTACAGTCAAGAGCAAGTTTATGTCAAGCTGAATATTACGTTTAGAGTTAGGATTTTACTGTCCCAATCTTCTAGCGTTAGAATCCTTTTTTTTTAATTTGCTAAAACAAATATCAACCGTTTTTAAGACGAGTTCGTTTCGATATTAAACGAAACTATTATCATATAAGATAGACTTAGGTTGCTTAGGTTTTACAGTTGAAACTAGGACTGCTAACAAATTACAACAAACCAATCCTTTTGCGGAACTGAGAGTTCGTTCCGCTCAAATGCTATCAAGATTCACACAAACACATTTAACTACTACCCCCTTCTCCCTTACTTGTAAGCTTAAGGGTAAACAAACAAGCAAAAACTGTGAGAGTTAGTCTTTAGGCGTAAATTAACAAATTTTCAATTAAGAATAATCGTGCTGAGAAAGTTTAGTAAGAAGATACAGTGCATACCATTGCAACATATACTACAGAATAGTGATACCACTAGCCGACGATCAAAGAGTGAACACATCGTGAAAAAGCAACAAGATTTTCTTCTACCCCATACTGCCTGGTTGGAACCAATCATTCTTGTATTCTTCCCGTATTCCAACAGGAGATCGACAAGAATGTAACTTCCTATCGTCATCATAAAGATAGTAAACGATGCATGCTGCTGGTGCCGAGTGGAAGAAGCCTTCGACCTTTCGGAGTCAATTAGCTGTGCTATTTATTGCTAGCGAACGGGAATAACGACATCCTGAGGATCCGACTACGGGATGCGAATGGAACAATACAAGATCAGGCAGCATTAGGGAGTGACAGGGACTGTTCAAAGTAATGATTTGCCAATTGATTGACCAGTAGTAGAAATCTTGCACACATGTCGATTGTTTTCTTCACTTTTTTATATTTGATAGTGTTTCAACATTTGTTAATGTAGATATTTTTTTCTATTTTGTATGGGTTCATTGAACAAAATGCAAGAAAGTACTAAAATTATATACTTTTCTCCGGACGTAAACAAAATTCTTCTGGTGGTTGTGCTTTATGCACCCTGATTTCAGCTATATCACATTCCTAAATCCTAAATATGACCAAATGTTGCACAGGAAGTCTAGCATAATATTTTATTTAGGGTACACCAGAGCAAGTTGAAATGCGGGGTAAGTTGAAACGGTAGCCGGAACTGTTCATTTGGTCATGATTTTTGACGTGGGACTACGTTTAACCGGAGTATCGAGAAGCAGCATTACACCAGCCAGTGCATAATTCCGCTCACTTGACATAAAATACTATATTTCACATTTCATTTCATTGTGTAAACATGCAAAACTATAACTATTCGAAAAATTGGCAACCAAATACTATTAGTTTACACATAACTAGGGTAAGTGTACCAATTATGGTCGCGATTTTCCAGCAGTTTGAACTCCGTTTTTTAAGATTACCACTGATATTTCGCTGATTAATTGACTAAATTGTATAAAAAACATATTTGAAAAAGTCACTTCCATGTACCCATTATGGTAATAGTCGGTGTCACATGCAAAAAGTGTTAATGGGATTCAAATAATACTTCAATAATAATTTTTAAATAAAACTATGCCTCTAAATCTTATTCCTAGTATGCAATACTATGTCGTTGAGTCTACACTCGAAAAAAATATGGGAACGGAGCGCGAAATCGTAGTTTTTAAGTGATTTTAGAAACACTGTGACTTTGTGAAAACCCAACGCATTATCCACTAGATAGCAATACTGGAAAAAAAAATAAAATAAATTTTTCGGTTTTTTTTAAAGATTTTGTAGATAAACACAGTGTTTTATTAACCACGTCAATAGTAAATCCAATTAACCTTATCAATCAGCATTCATTTGATTACAAGAACGCCCCTGTTGGTCATTTTACTACAGGAAAAAGTTTTGATAGAATGAAAAATTTCCCTTTTTTTAATGAATACTTTTTCAATAATGCGATTATTCCCAGAAGGCAGTTTTGAAAATTCCAATGAATTCCGTACAAGACTCATTATTTATTATTCATTATTCGGCATATTTTGCCAAATTTTTGCTTTTCATTTGATCAATTATCTTAATTGACTTTCTCTTACGATAACCATGGCCTTCCAGACAGATTTTGTGCCACATAAATTCAATATGCTAAGAACATCAACCAATTACTTGTATTCAAAATGAAAAAATTAAGAACTTCCAGGATGATAATCTGATAGAGTGTACACTTAATTAACTACAAATCAAAAAAGAATTAACATGCATTACAAGTTCCGATCATGATTTATCTTCTGTTATACGAACAATAAGAACAATGTTTCGCATGGAATCAAGTACCAAAATCGACAAAGAGGAAATTTCTGATGTTTAAAAATCATGTAAGAGCCTTTAAAAATAAGATTTGTTTTCTAAACTGATAAAAAACTCACTCGTATTACCATAATAGTTACTATTCTGATGATAGGTACTTGTACCTTATATAAATTTCAGCCAATATCGTTCGTCGTCCTGTCATTCGCCACTTTTGTTGTTTTGCTTAGCAAAGTGGTCAGCATTGTTCACAGTTGTTATCAGAATGCCAAGTGTAAACGATTGAAAATCGCTGGAATATAATAAAAACGGAACGATACAGGTCTTCTTCTCCTTAAATGGCACTAACGTTCCTAGAGGAACTTCGCCGTCTCAACATAGTATTACCTGCGTCATTTTCATTAGTACTTGGTTGAGATTTCTTTGCCAAATAGCACGCCTTGAATGTATTCTGAGTGGCAAGCTCTAGAATACGCGTGACCACAGTGCAGGTCGGAGGAAATTTCTTTGACGGAAAATTTCCCCGACCAGAACGGGAATCGAAACCGAACCCCCGGCAAGTCATGTGTGACGCTAACCACTCGGCCACGGGAACACTGAACTGTACAGGTATGTTACTCAAAAAATGTCGGTCAGAAACGCATGCGACAAGAAAGGTCGAAAATAGCACATGCTGTGGAAATGTTGAGAACCGGATGTCCCGTATTCAACACTGCGCGAGAAGGTCTTAGGAAAGCATTCCAGACTAAGTCCTGGAAAAGCAACCGTTCTCTATGCCACTGAAAAAGAACGAATAGTTGATTGGCAGTCAGTCAAAGCAAAAGCTGAATTCCACGTGGTCACAAAAAGATTAGTGTCAAGCAAATTACATTATGTGCGGAAATCAGCTCATCCCAATCCGTTTAAAAACGGAATACCTGGTCGTAAAAGGGTCAATGCATTCCTAGCGTATTGCCAAAGCATCGTGCGACTGATTCTGAGCCACAAATCAGGAACTGAGCTAAAGGAATGTTGGTTAAAAAATTCATTTCCTGCGTTGATCAGTTGAGTCACTGTTCTACGGATACTGTGACATATCTTCAGGAGGTTATTGTAGAATTTATGTAGGGGATGGGGGGGGGGGGTATTATTATTTTCGTTAAAACCATATAGCCATTATTTTTCGTTCAATGATGAAGTTCAGCTTAAATCCAACATTTTCCAATTCATAAAAAAACAACTTAAGAACAAAAGATTCCTCGTCATGTCGATATCCGTGTAGCATGTCTCATGAACCGATTTCTTGCATTCTATACAAGTATTCCATCCTGGACCGTCCACAGAATCTGATGGCGGGTTTACATTAGGGAGATCTATAGCTATAGATGGATTTATTCACGTGAAAATAGGTGTAAACGGGTGAGAATAAATATGATACACTTATTCGAGGTATATATAATTTGAATAAATTCA
Organism: Toxorhynchites rutilus septentrionalis; assembly: GCF_029784135.1. NCBI lineage: Eukaryota > Metazoa > Arthropoda > Insecta > Diptera > Culicidae > Toxorhynchites > Toxorhynchites rutilus. Next base: position 25,052,257 of record NC_073745.1, read on the forward strand.
GCATATGTAAACGCTCGTGAATTTCTCACTGGTGAGAAATCAGTAAAGTTGGATGCAGTTCTACTTTAGGTAAATAAATACACCGAAGATATGAATATATTTATTATAGAAGTTCACGCTAGTGTAAACGGTTGATGCGATTTCTATAAATCTCATCATATTTCTTCACATGAATATATCACTAGTCTAAACCCACCCTGAGAAACAGAATCCACATCGGTACTTCGGTCACACAGAGAAGCCTCCAAATCATTGCTGACCTTCTGTCGCTTTGAAGATCTCTTCGGTACGACTTTCCGGCTCTTTCTTATCGATGAAATATCTTTACTTGCTTTAGCGTTGATTAAACATTGACGGTAACTGTTCGAAGTAATCTCCGCAGCCTTTTCTACCACGCGTTTTCGTTAAGTCACACGCGGTTGAGTCATCTTGGGAAGAGGACAAATTTTCTCCGGAGAGATTGTAAACGAGCTGTTTGTTGCTTTAGAATCATCTTTTGAGTCATCAACTGCTTCAGACGGTCCCGCTGTGTTCACTTGTTTGGGACGTGTATCCTGCTTGTTTAAAGTGGTTTCAGATTCTGCAGCGGACAATGGTTGGTCGGCGACCAGCGACAGCGCGAACGTACATTCATTAGATATTGACCAGTTGCATGGCCACAATCCGCAATTTCGGAATCCATTGATCGCAGTTGGTATTGTTGCTGCCTTTTCAAATGCCATAAGTGATATTATGTCGTACTTGCTTATGACATCTCCCGGATTGTTTCGCAGAAAGTCCTCGGCAGCCTTGGAATAATGTGTCTTAAACGGGGCCATAAACGAGACATCTAACGATTGCATCTTGTTGATGCAGTGGGGAGGGAGGACAAGAATCGTTATATGTGCTTTCCTAGCTTTCTCCGTAACTGCCAAGTTTTTCGCATGTGAAGAATGTCCGTCTACCAGCAACAGCACAGGTTTAGCTTCTGTAGCATGAACATGCTCTACAACATGATCCAACCAAAATTCGAACAATTCGGTAGTCATGTATCCCGACGGATTGCATGCAAACTTTGTTCCAGGTGGGCCCCATTTTTGAGAGCTTCTTGCATTCGAACACTGGGAAATATAACGAATGGGAATGGTGGAAGGTACTTGCCGCTCGCCGACATAGTCATGACAACGGTGGTTGTTTCTCCTCATTCCGCTGACGAAATAATACCAACTTGTTTTTTGCCTTTGCGAGCAGCAATCATCTTCTTATTGGCAGGTACCTGAAATGGAAAACAAACAATAATATGCAATCTGCAAATCTATTAACATGAACATACAGTGGATATAACCGTTTCGCCGGCATTAAGAACACGGTCCGACGTGATATTCATCCTTCTCAACACGTCTTCGTACATGTCGAAAAAAGCATTCACGGAAATTTTGCCCTCTTGCCCTTGCAGCTGAGGTAGCTTTTGGCATACGGAACGTAATTTTCGGATTCCGCTTTAAAAAACCGGTTAATCAATCGTGTCCTGCCATCTTCATTAGTTTGTTGAAAGAGTGAGGGATTCCATTTCTTTCAGAAAGCTCGAAAGCTAGCTTCCGTACGTCAATCTTCGTGATGCCATGAAATCGGGTTTCTAGGTCAAGTAGGTGCTGCATGATCTCCGCTTCCTGGTCCACCGTAAATACTGTCTTTCTTGGTCCTAGTTTCGAGCTTACCACCTTCTGAAAAACGTGATCATGTAATGCAGACTTGGGTATTCCAAAAGTCGTGGAAGCACGTTTGATAGAAACTCCACTAGCAATAGCCTCTTTTGCAGGGGTGAGGTTCTCGTGGGACCAACTCCCTCGATTCGTTTTCCTTTAGTAGCTGCCAGGCATCTGAAATTGATGGTAAATATGTCTTAGAAACCTTCAACTAAACGCATCGGCACTCGCGTTTGTTTTGATTTATATTTTGACAATTGACGGATCACGGTGGGTTCGATGTGATTGAAAACGTCTAAAATAATAGATACTAACATGTAAGTATTCAAAAACGTAGTTGATCAGAGTTTTCTAGTAAAACTCAGGGGGTGCCAGTCTTATCCTCAGCGGCGGGCTTACCCTCCCTTCCCCTAAGTTTGTTCTTCTATCCTATAATTTGAACACTTTCTGAAACTAAAAATCCACAAAAATGAAATCGTCGATGGGAAGTATCCCGGAGAAACGCTATTCTTATCTTTAAAAACTTCGACTAAATACCGATTCGCAAAGCCAGTTGTGCCTTCCGTAGCTACCAGTCCGATGAAAATAGATGGAGAAGTAGCCCATAAACAAAGGAAAAGAGATGGAAGGCAGAGAAATAAAAAGCTGAAGGTTGTAGGAAAAAGGAGCATACGAATATTTAAACGACCTAATACTACTGTAGTTTGTTCAATTATTTATTTTAACTCATTTAACCTTTATCGAACGAGCGAATTTTTCTGGAACAATGGTCGACGAATTTTTAAGAAATTAAGTGCTTTATTTCCAGAGCAAAGGTGCATAATTAATATCGCTTTATTGGATTCTATAGAGACTTTCAGTAATAATAGGTAGTATATGAAGAGTAGGGTGCAAATGAATGTGTAAAAAATCGATCCTAAATTTTCAAAAAGTTACCCTATACAAAATGTTCACCAACTCGAAAAAACACCCTATGCCGAATTTCAGCTCAATCGGACTTAAAGAAGAGTGGCGCAAAGTGCTCAAAGTTTGAGTTTTTGAAAATCGAAAAATGACCCAAGGAAATCAGGGTTAAAAAAAAAAATGTTGCCAAATTGACCCCCCTTGGGTGATTTTTCGATTTTCAAAAAACTCAAACTTTGACCGCTTTGCACCACTCTGCCATAATTGATTGATTGAGCTGATATTTTGTATAGAGTGTTTTTTCGAGGTGGCGGATATTTTTCATGGGGTAACTTTTTGAAATTCGAGATAACAATTTTCATTGGCACCCTAATGAACAGATATGTCCATACAAAAGGATAATGAAATGTAAATTTCAGAAAAATAATGGAAGTTGAATTAAAGGAATAGATGTGTGTATGTAATGTATTTATTTGTACACGTTTATGACCTAACAGAATTCCAGAAATATAACGGAATGTCGCATGTATGGCGGAATTCGATTTTTTAGAATATTTGCAATGTCGCGAATATGGCGGCATTCGTTCGCTAAGGGTTAACTTGTTTACAATATGAAAATTGTCAAATTGCCAAAACAACTATTTTAAACGATTCATAATTATAACAATTTGGAATTAGGAACACTAATCAACGGAATTAGGAAAAATGAGATTTTTGGCGGTTGGAATTAGGACCAAAAGGTGCAAAATGTTTGGCATCTTTATAGATAGTATGGATGCAGCAACGCTCTCATCCGTAAACATACGTGGAACAGATCAATAGTGGAACAAGTTCCAAACAAGTAGCATATTGGGAGCATCATATACGCGCAAGCATAATTTTTTGAGTATACAACTTTATATATTGTCATAGCTGAGCGATATACGGGTACTTCATGGTATATGGGGAAGAAATGAAAACCTAAACACAGAAAATACAGGAAAAATGAAAGATTTCTTATAACTTAACATTTCTCGAACATTTCTTAATAGATCGGAAAGATGTTCGTATCAATTGATAGAAAATATTTCTATGTTCTATCACGATGAATAAAATGTTACTTTACATAAGATAAAGAATTGAATAACTGTGAAATGTCAAGCGTTATCTCAACTTCCTAACTGCCTTGTTTTGATTGGCCCGATTTTCCGGTTTCCTCAACACATACTTCAAAATCAGTGTGCCTGGTGGAATCCGCTTTACAAATATATCTAAACAATGAGTTCCCGAAAGACGTAATCCTACGTCAAAATTCAAGTAAAGTTTCAAATTGCTAAGTACTCTTTCTAAATCATTTTAAATTATATCAGACACACGTCTCCATGTGGCAAATGTGATCCAGGACACTCTATTTGATTCCCAGTGGATTCCCAGGCTGGCCCTACGAGTTATTTTACAAGTTAACCATCTCAGATTATATAAAGGTAATCTCTGTCACGTTATGTGACATATAAGATTTTCGGAATTTAGTTTCGTCGAGTAGTCGATAGTTCGCGTTTACATAATCATATCACATACCTCAGTGAATCCTGACTCCTACCTATCCCCACTAATAACTATTCCACCCATGATAATCGCAAGGGAAACAGGATATAGAGGCGCCCCTTCTGGTCGCGAGTATTAACTAACATTTCTTACTTTCCCTGATAACTGTAAGGACGTAGCCGGCGTCGTTCAGGTCAATCATGGGAAACAACTACGAAGTGTACAGTCAACCCAAACTTAAACTCAATAATTTTCTTTCTCAGCCTTACACTGACTCTCAGGTTCCAGATTTAAAGTTTCATCAAAATGTCATTTCAAGGTGGATGTGCAGAAAGTGTTTTTCATCAGGGAGAGTAGCGTTCTTTTGAGGCAAACTGAAGGTGAAAATTTGTTCCGCGGTGGTTGTTGTCGACACCACATCCCCACCACACACCTGAATCGTTTCGGATGTTCTGTTGCCGTTTTGATTGTTTTTTTTTCGAGCATTGCAAATGTAGTTTTGCTAAAAGATACTTAAAACCACTTGAAACCAAACCACTCGGTCTAGATAGGGAAGAATCAACAGTAGGGGAACCGCGGGTAATACGGAAAGTGGGGGTAATATGGGCAGGTGGTTGATTTGTATAGTTACATTTTGAATTTCAGATTTCTGTTAATGAGAACACCTTCTACATGTTATTCTATAATATTTAAGCCATAGGGTGAATACTGATCAAAAGTGGAGAAGGGAAACAGAAACCGAAAATCATACATGATTCTGCGTGTGGATGTAATTTTAGCTGCCTCGAGATTAAGCATTTTGAGTGGTTTAATATAACAATTCTATTCGGTGATGGTTATATTTCGGTTTGTTATTCCTGAAATTATTCCTCTCGCGATCGATAAACTTCTACGCTTCATATACTACAAACCTGTCCATATCACCCCCACTATATGTTTATATCACTCGCATCGAAAAAAATGTTGTATTTTTCGGCCTGTTTTAATTTCAGTAAAAAACATTGAAAAACACTTTTTTGTAAAATATTTGGCCAATTAGGTAGAAAAACAGTATATTGAATTGTAAGAAACTGCATCAAGGTTTTTGGAAAAATGAGTTTCCAGGATATAATTGAAGTTCTTCTCAACATGTCCGTTTTACCCCAACCTCCTCTACATGGTAATTCTGAGAGTTCATTTGAAAATATGCTCAAATTGTCGTTTCATTAGACAATCGACGACGAGGTGAAACAATGAAAACAAGGTTTTTAAATTTTGATATTCTGTTGAACGTTGCTTTAGTCTAAATACTCCCAGTTTCACGAATTGATTCTGGATAATAAAAATTCCACTGTCACTCCTGGTAAACTCATAGGCCTTGAGTGGAAGAAGTAATTATTCTTGTGAATATAAATACATTACAGATCAATGTCAATGACTTACGACCAATTGCCACAATTGCTATAATTATTTCTCGGCAAAACAAGGTCAATTACGAAGCTACACGTAATACAACGGCGGAGCCCGCGGAGAAAGTGTCCTAGACAGAATGGATACCCGGAGTTTCCCACGGATAGCTGTTAGAGGTAGTTCGCCGCTCGTTTCTCCACTGAACATTTCTTATAATATTTATTTCAATTTGTTATGTCTCGCGTTCACAGGTGAACGTGAACTTGAACGGGACAAAAAGCCCATCTTATTTTTGAAGGCGCTTTGTTTTTGTTTACTGGAAAGCATTGATGCTTCTCTCTTAAAATACGAGTTGACACAGTTGGAATGTGTCAATTCCAAGAGAATATATTATATAATATTTCAGTTTAATTATGTTTTACCCAGTTAGTCACCCATCCAATTATCTGATCGTCGTTCTCGTTATCCACTGGGGGTAGAGGTTCGTCACTTGTTTTGCGTTACCGTTTACCGTTAGAACCATACTAAAAAGTTTCAGCTGATTATTAGAGGAACCCAAGCCTCTTACTGCGCGTGTGTGGGACCTCAATGCGGCCCGCGTTTAATTAACGGGTGCGACCAGTCGTAATTTGAGATAACGGTGTCGTTGAAAGCTAGTTCAAAGTTACTGTTTATCTGCAATTATGTAAGAATGCGACAAAACAAAACAAAAATCGACCCACGCGCTGTCACTATATGGGACGAGGGAAGTCAACTGGCAATAAACTGACCAGTTATAAAAGAAACGAAAGCAAATTAAGCTACTTATATCTCGATTAACCTTTTCGGCTCTTCGAGACCACAATTGCAAAGACCTAGACCGGTGGTCAAAGGCGGCTGAATAAAATATTGATGGAAGCCGATATTTGTTGTCATCAAAAAGCCACTCACTTAGCTGTGGTTGACAGATTTGGCACAATGGGATCCGATGGAATACTTTCCCGACAATCAATCTGCGAGACTATGCATTCGGGGTTAATCACAGCATCACTCTCCCGCGTATGGATGGGTTTATTTGCGTGTATAGCGGTCAATTTTAATTTTACGCTTCGTATTCACGCCTCATACAAACAACAACTATTCAACGGAATGTCCTTGGACTTGAATTTTATATCGTTGGCCTGATTCCATTGGTGAATTTGAAAGTCAAATTGGCTCATGAAACGAACCAAAACAAATCCAATGAACAAATCCCTTTGGTTCTCCTAAGCGAATCATATTCATGACATGAATGATGATTTCGATTTCTTCTCGGATACGCGCGTAAGCATGTGGAATTAGCTTTTCTCACTTTCATTCTACACCTTTCATGCACAGATGAGCGATTGGTCAGAGATTGATTCTCTCTGCGAGTGATTCTCTTCTCTTTTCCTTATGTTTGAACACTAAAAGATACAACATTACCGGAATTATTAAAAATCAATAATAATTAAATTACCAATGACAATTATCAGTAATAATTAAATATTGATTCGGCTGTCGGAAAATTACGTGCGAAAAGAGGTTTTTATGGCTTCAAATGTTTTAGTTCCTTAAAAAGTTATAAAAATAAAAAAAGTTGAAATGTAAAGAAACAAAATTTCTGAGACCTTCTGAATTTAACAACTGTGATGTTCTTTTTATGTACATACATATATAATGACTTGTTCAATGATGAACTTTGTTCCAAACGTCAACCAGAATCAGGTTATTCCGAAAAGATTTTTTAAATTCACGATATGACTTAACTCTAGATGTATTAAATAGTTAGGGCCATAAACATACAACAAAGTACAGTGGAACCCCGATTATCCGCGAGCGGATGATCCGTGATGCGGTTTATCCGCGAAAGCATGCTCCATAGTAAATCTAAAGGCCTTTCCCGAATTTGTCTGTGAATGATAGGCACTTTTGTTTTGCTCATGGCTTTCACATTATCCGACAACTGATGTACACGAGTGGGTAGATGGATAGTTTCATGATTTCTGTATTGATAAAACTTAGTTTTCGTGCTGAAATATCTTTTTTCGTGTTTGGAACTTATTTTTCGTCCATTTTAGCGTTATCCGCGATTTTCGCTATTCACGGTGAGCTAGCCAGACTATTCCGCGGATAATAGGGGTTCTACTGTAGTTATTTTCATTTTCGCAAAACCTGCAAGGAGCGTAAAATCTTCTAAAAATGAAGAATCGGTTCCATTTAGCGTAGAACAATCTGTTTCACCGAGACAATACGCATGTGCAAAAATTATGTAATCACGGAGTATTATTCGTATCATTACAACATCCATTAAATTAATAGATTTGGCTTCTAGCAACAGCATATGCAACTAGAAGTTTTTTCTGTGTTTTTATTAATAAGATATTTTAATAGAGATTTTTTTTGAAGGTTGATGAAACGGATTGAGCATTCCAACAATTTTTTTTCTTCGAAACTGGCTGAATGTGGTCAACCAAGATACACAACATTGATCGGAGAAGCGATATTTGTATATTTGATGAATGCGGCAAGAGTGATTACAGATTTCATTTCGGTGTTTTAATGGTGTTCTAAACAATAGAAGTACGAGGTGCGCAACAACCCTGTCTAGCACGAGATAAAACATGCGCGAAATGTAGGAACCGCAAACACTTCTGGGTAAGCAGACAGCTAAGCAACTGGGAGTGTTAGTCATCGGATTGCCTAGTCAACGTGAACCAATTCTTCAGATAGAAGCGTGTCGGACATTTCCTTGCCTACGAGGAGAATGTTGAGCTTATCTCTGTAGATTTATCCGTTTTCCACTCTGCTCCAATATTGCAGCTTCTCAGTGCGCTTCTCGGTTTTTATCTGACCTTCTGTGTCCCTTTCTATCTGTCAAGTCCCTTCCACCAAGGTACCAACGCTTGCAGGTATGAATCTCCTCAACTGTCAAGATTCATAGAAGTTGTGTAGATGGGAATAGTGCATTAATTATTATGAACCCTACATCCCACCCTTTCATTAAACAGTAAACCACGATACTCATAAATACCCAAACTCTTTATTGCATAGAACATTCATCAATAGGTTACATAATCTTTTAATAGTTTCGACTCCGTTCTAACTCTCTTACTCATTACTGCCCCTTCGTTAATGTCTGTATCCTCACCAGAACGATTTCCTTCCTTTTCCTTTGCAGAGACAAACTCTTCTCCCGAAGACGCTGGACCCGTTTGAAGATCAGGGTTACTTGGAACAACCTTTAAGTGTGCTGCACTTCTCCTAATATTTTTCCCGCTAAATAGAGATTTCAGCAAAACATCTGTTCCATTTTTCTGAACCACTTGAAATTGCTCGGGTGAATAGTCGGCACTGACTTTGTTCTTTTTTTTCATCTGCTTGACTAATACGTGATCACCAACTTGTATTCCACTGGGTCTTGCTTTCCTTCTGATATCAGCATATTGTCTCCCCTTCTCTTTCTCCATTCGGTCTCGGTCTCTAATCTCCCCATCTTCAATTTGGACTGGAGGCACCGTTGGGAGCTTCGTTCGTGCACGACGCCCGAACATCAACTCGGATGGTGGCTTACCCGTGGTTGTGTGGTTGGAGGCGTGGTACATTAACAAGTACTTTCGAAGTTCCGTTCGCCAGTCCTTTCCAAGTTCTTGCGCTATCCTCAGTCGCTTTAGTATAGAGCGATTTTGACGTTCCACCTCCCCATTCATCTGGGCCAATAAGGTATAGTGTTAACTAAATGGATTCCGTATTCCTCGCAGAATGCTTTGAATTCATCTGAAGACATTTGAGGACCGTTATCCGCACGCAGTGATCAAGGTATGCCATAACGGGAGAAAACAGTCAAAAGCTCATTAATGGTTGCCGTGGATGAAATTTCTGTCATCTCGATGACTTCCATGTATCTACTGTAGTAGTCTACGCAAACTAAAAGATTCTCACCGTCTGGAAGAGGGCCAAGAAAATCTATTGCAATTTGTTCCCATGGTTGCGATGGAAGTTGCTTTCGAATCATCGGTTCAGGAGGATTTGGAGCCGCTACCAACGTACACCCACGACACTCTTGAACAAATTTCTCAACATTTTGATCAATTTTAGGCCACCATACACATGATCTCAAATGTCCTTTCATTATCCTTATTCCTGGATGTCCTTCGTGCGCAAGTTCAAGAACCCGCCTTTGGAGAGTTTTAGGAACAATAATGCGATCAATCCTCAGTAGAACATTGTTCACTTGACAGAGTTCATTATGAATCATTCGAAAAGATAACGGAAGTTCATCGATCATTCCAGATTGAAGAGAGTCAATGACTTGCTGGATTTCAGGATCCAACCGACTGGCTTCTTCTATCTCTTCCCATTTCAGGGCCGCTGCTGTAACAGTAGCGACAGCAATCTCATTGATTACTAATTCTTCTGCTTCATCAAAAGGTCGAGCAGCTTCGGTGGCAAGTCGGGAGAAAACATCTGCAAGATTTTCTTTACCAGAAACGAAGATTACGGTGTATCGGAAACCTTGTAAGCGTAGAACCCATCTTTCAATGCGGGCGCAAGGACGCGATGTATGCGAGAACAAAAACGTAAGCGCCTTACAGTCAGTAAGTAAATTGAACTCTCTTCCAATCAAGTAATTTTGGAAACGTTCAACGCTCCAAACGAGTGCTAACGCTTCTTTCTCCGTTTGACAATACCTGCGTTCGGTGTCTGTCAATGATTTGGAGGCGAAACAGATCACCCTAGATTGTCTAAGTTCGTTCGTTTGTATAAGAACTGATCCTAATGCGTATGGGCTAGCATCCGCCATAACAGAAGTTTCATCGTCCGGTCTATAAAACCCAAGACTTCCAGCACGGGAGAGATGTTTTTTAATGTCTTCAAATGCTTTGTCTTCCTTTTCGCCCCATTTGAAACTGATTCCCTTTTTTGTTAGTTTTCGGAGCGGTTCATCTATAGTTGCTAAGTTAGGTATAAACTTCCCCATATAATTAGCAAGGCCTAAAAAAGCTCCTAACTTCACTATCATTAACGGGGCGGCGAAAATTTGAAACCGCATCCAACTTTATAATGGACGGCTGTATTCCTTGAGAAGACACTCTGTATCCTAAGAATTCGAACTCGGTGACACGAAATTTACACTTGTTCCAGTTCAGAACGACTCCCTTGTCTTCGAAGCGCTGCAGAATCTAGATATTTTAAAAATACCGAAAATAAAACATAAAATTCATTTAGAAACCCAGCCTTTCATTTATTTTATTTTTTTTTTTTATACAAAAAAAAATCCGACAATACGAGAAAAGTAACTCGATTAAAGAAAAAAAGAAAATCAAGAATTTATACCTTGTTCAAACGACGATCGTGTTCATCCATAGAACCTCCTTCAACGCCCACATCGTCAAGATACCAGTATGCTCCATCGCAATCAGCAAGAATCTCATCCATGATTCGCTGGAATATTTCGGGCGCCGACACAAGTCCGAATGGCAGACGTTTGAATCTATATAATCCGCGGTGCGATATAAACGTTACAATATCTCTGGAGGGTTCATCCAATTCCAATAAGAAAAAGGCATCTTTAACGTCGAGTGTACTCCAAATGTTTCCTCTGCCAACTTTAGCCAACACATCTTCAATGACCGGCATAGGATGACGATCACGGATAACGGCTTGATTTACTCGTCGAGGATCAACGCACAATCTGATTTCCCCATTTGCCTTATTCGCCACTACCAGAGGTGAAACCCAGTTTGCTGGTCCAGTCTTCTTCTCAATAATGTCTCTAGCCAATAACTCATCTAATTTCTTATTAACGGCATCCTCGAGTGGCATGGGAATGCGACGAAGTGGTTGGAAAACCGGCTTAATGTTCGGGTCCATCTGGATATTAATTTGAATATCTTTTATCTTCGAAAAAGGCACAAGGCTCTGATTGTTACCGTCAACAATACGGTTTATGTCCAAACCGACTCTAAGAACACCCAGTTCTTTTGCTGTTTTGTCTCCAAGCAGGTTTCGTTGCCCGTTCACGACAACAAAAAATTCCGCTTGAACCGTTCGTCCACCAGCACTGATGTGAGCAAAAAATGTTCCTAAAATTTTCAATGGGTTCTGGCTACCATAGGATTTCAATATTTTCTTACTGCCCTTCTGACAGTGTTGGACGTCAACCTTCCTAGATTTCAGCAATTCCCAAGAATCAGCAGTAATCAAATTAGCGTCCGATCCGGAATCAACCAACATTTGGATATCCAGCCCACCAACAGTGCAGTCAATCATGTTACAGCTATTTCCCAAATGAAACGTATAATACACCTTTTTCTCCTGTGTCTCTGATGATAATTCTGGTTTAGTTACCGCTGAACAGTCGTTTTCCTCCGGGGTTTCGTCAATAGCTTGAACTTTGCCAGTTTGCTTCAGATTTTTGTACTCTCCAGGACGCTTGCGACAGACATTTTCAAAATGACCTGGACGCTTACACCGACGACAGATTTTGCCTTTTGCCGGACAGCACAAAGCCTTCGATATGTGACCCATCTGCCCACAGGAATAACAGATCGTTGAAGCGCTCTCTTTCCAAATCGGCTTGTTATTAAATCTACCGAGGACCCGTTTCTTGTTCACATCCGGGTTATCAGTACGAAGCTTCTGGATTTTACGCACTTCGAGTGATCCTGAAATTAGGTGCGATGATCCAGCACTTATTTCTTTTTCTTGAGCTCGCACACTTTCCAACGATGCTCCTAATGCTTCTATATCAGCAAGGTTCTGGTCCTTCTCCAAGATTCTGCGTCGAAGCTCCTGAGAAGAACACCCTTCAACAATGACATCAGTTAACATCATCTCTTCAATTGCTGCACGGACTTCCTGAGGATACTTTTCTAATCCGCAATCTGCGAGCTGCTGACGTAGACGTAGGATGAACTGCGAGAACCGTTCGTTTGTGCCTTGCTTCATGTTTCGGAGTTTGTGCCTCTCTAGGACTTCTTGCCTGCGCGGTTTGAAAAATGCGTCCAGCCGTTCCACAGCTTTACTATACCACGGTTTATCCAGTAGGACAACAGAGAAATCTTCAGTTCCTTCAAGACTTTTAAAAACCCTCTGCAATTGGGGCCCACCCAAATGAAGCATTCTCGCTCGCATGATCTTTTGATCCGTGATCTGATAAGAATCAAAATAACATTCTAAAGCGCCTTTCCAGTCTTGCCATTCCTTAGCTAGCCTGCTGCTCTCGATTTGCTCGCACTTAAACATGGGCAACACACGACTTTCATCCATCTGTAAAAAAGAATAAAACACTTTCCAGTTGGCTATCATTTCGATCATGAATATAGTGCATAACACGAACAAATGACATATCATAAAATCAATAGACTGCCTTCAACCAAACGAAACAATTGTGCTAATATTTATAAATATCCCAATATATATCCAAATCGAATTTAATGTCATCATCTTAGTATCCAATAGCAAAGGGAATTATACAACATCAACACAACGGAAATTTTATGCAATATAACTGTACAACTCATACAAAAATATAACTCCAACAGTGTCCTTCCTTTTTTTCGAAATTTTAAATCGTCATAGAATTCGCTTCTCCCGCAAAGTGCTACAAAATAGAAATCACGTTCTCGTTTTAAAAACAACTTCGATCGACTACCTGTCACAGTCACAACAGACTGCATTTAGGCAAAGCCGGCAACCCGCCACGGCCACAAAATGACTGCATTTAAGCAAGGCCGGCAATCCGCCACGGCCACAATAGACTGCATTTAAGCAAGGCCAGCTATCCGCCACGGCCACACAAGACTGCATTTAAGCAAGGCCGGCAATCCGCCACGGCCACAATAGACTGCATTTAAGCGAGGCCAGCTATCCGCCACGGCCACAAAAGACTGCATTTAAGCAAGGCCAGCAATCCACCATGGCCACAAAAGACTGCATTTAAGCAAGGCCGGCAACCATGCACGGCCACAATAGACTGCATCTAAGCAAGGCCGGCAACTTGCCACGGCCACAACCAACTGCCACACAGGCCACACGCCACGACCAATAAACACTTCATTTAAACAAGCCCTGCATCTCGCCACGGCCATAACAAACTATGGGTTCTATTACATATGCGCGCCACGGTCATAAACACGGTTATGCAGTTGACCGGCAACCCGCCAATGTCACAAAAAAAAAAAAACTTTGTCTCATACACACTGATAAACAATCCGATCACAAAGTATTGTCGCCATACAATCGATCGCAAAACCCGTTAAGGGCACAGCTATAAATTTCAAACCAGGAGTCAACCTGGTGAAGATTTTCTTTTGTTATTCTCAACTTCCTTTACTTTTATACTTTTTTTTTTTTTTTTTTTTTTTATACCATAAAAAAAAACCACCATTTTGAATTTTTTTTCTATCCGCAAACATCCGCATTCTCTAGCGCAAAAAAAAATACCTAAAACCGTAAAATATTTAGTCATTTAAACTAATGGAACTTACTGTAGGTTTTTTTTTTTTTTATTCCTCGTCGCCAATTGTTGAGCTTATCTCTGTAGATTTATCCGTTTTCCACTCTGCTCCAATATTGCAGCTTCTCAGTGCGCTTCTCGGTTTTTATCTGACCTTCTGTGTCCCTTTCTATCTGTCAAGTCCCTTCCACCAAGGTACCAACGCTTGCAGGTATGAATCTCCTCAACTGTCAAGATTCATAGAAGTTGTGTAGATGGGAATAGTGCATTAATTATTATGAACCCTACAGAGAAGACTACATATTCCCGTAGATGATTTGGTGGAATCAGTAGCTCAGCGTCTCCGCAGTGTACCTTTGTCTATGTTGAGAAAAGTAGATGAAAAGCTGAATGATTTACTGTACAAAGACATTATCCAGAGGGTAGCTGAATCGAGTCGTTGAGTATTTTACCGATAGCCATTGTTGTCAAAGACGGTGGAGACATTAGTCTGTGCATCGATATGCAACAGCTGAATAAATCTATACTCCGAGAAACACATCCGTTTCCAATGACCGAGGAGATACGATGGCGATGGAATGGTTCCAAATATTTTTCTCGGTTTGATATAAAAGACGCTTTTCATCAACTGCAGCTCGACGATGAAAGTAAAAATTTGACCACTTTCATAACCCATTGAGGACTTTTCCGGTATAAGCGCTTAGTATTCGGGATTTCTTGTGCACCGTAAATGTTCCAGAAGATTCTTGAACAGTTTTTGGCGGATTGTGAGAATACGGTGAACTTTATAGATGACATGGTTGTGATAGGCAAGTCAGAAACGGAGCACGATATGACCCTGGACAAGGTCGTCAATGAGCTCAGCGAATACGGTTCTTCTGAATCAATCGAAATCTTCTTTCAAGCTTAAAGATCAAATTTATCGGTCAGCGTTTCAATCAGAATGGAATGATACCTTCTCAAAGCAGCTATACAAAGCTTTCGTCCACAAAAAAGTTCAGAGCTTCCTAATTAACGTGGGGTCGTTTATTCCAAACTTAGCAACTAACTCGCTTCCGTTGCGTGAACTTACCAAGAATACTTCAACTTTTGTGCGGGAAGAGGACCAAGAAAAAGTTCCAACGAACTCATTCGGCTGGTCGGAAACATTGAGACACTTGCTCATTTCGATCCAAAACTCAAAACTAGAGTTGTGGTAGACGCGTCCCCAGTTGGATTAGGAACAGTCCTTCTGCAGTTGCATGAAGGTTATCCTAAGGTCGTCACATATGCCAACAAAAGTTTAACGAGCTTGGAGTGTCGGTACACATAAACGGAGAAGGAAGCTTTAGTCCGGGTTTGGGCTGTGGAGCGATTCCAGATTATCACGTCTAACGGAAAACGATGAATTCGATCCTGATTCCGATATCCATATACCGTTCTGAATCATATTTCGGACACTTTGCTCTAATATCTTGGAATGCTCAATGCACTGATGATATAACTATCAAATTAATATCACAATTGCTTCGTTAGAGTATTCCCTTGGTTTCACTATCATTTCACATGAGAACTACATTTGAATTATAACATAATCGGCAAAAATCTTACAACACTACATAATAAATGTGTCTAGGAAGTGAAGCAGTTGAGTGTTTATTTTAGTGGGGTCATACTATCACAATGCGTTTTGACGCCGTTATGTGTTTCGATCTGGCGTAGTGGTAACATCCATACCTCTCACGCAAAAGGTCACGAGTTTAATTCTGACTCCCAACATTCATACAAAATGGAAGTAAAGTGTCGAACCAGCCAAAAGTGTTGAAGGTCACCATAATACAGAGTAAAAAATACACCATTCTATTTCTTTTTTAAGGGGCTATGTCAAGTCACTGGTCTATGTCAACAAGTCAGCAACTTTAGAAAATTAGCGACAATATCCAACGCGAAATCCGCCACATTCCGGTCGATATGTGTGTTCGAAAAGTGGAAAATTGGGTCGAACAGATCGATCGCCGTAAGCGGACCCGTGGTGGTGATGAGGAGTGTATCGTAATATAGTATTAAACATTTAACACGTTATTACACACAAACGGGTGGATTTTCTTTGTCGTGTAATCAGAGCGCGCTTTGTTTACATGTCAAAAATCGAAATACAAGTCACTTAGTCGAGGTCATAGAGTTGTTTTCGAAATGTAGCGGATTGATTTGGAAACTAAAAAGAAAATTCTGCACAATTGGTGCACCTAAAAGGGAAACATACCACAAAATAGCAATAAAAATCAAAGCAAGAAATTGTTAAACGAATCGTCGCAAAGATTGGTAATGCGTGTTCTTTCGAGGATCTGAGCAGACGTGGAAGATAACCCGGACCAAGTAATCCCGAATTGGACCGAAAAGTTGTAAATATTCAAAAGAACAGGTCTGCATCTATTCGTGATTTGGCAAAGTAGTTCAAAAGAAGAAGTGATTCAGCGAATCAAACAGAGACATGGTCTAATGACCTATAAAAAGCAAAAAGTGGCCAAACAAACACCGGAGTAGCAAGATCGCTCTAAACCACGAGCTCGAAAGCTATATGAGCGTATTTTGAGCGATCCCATCCAGTACATTCTCATGGATGACGAAACCTCAATTTTATACCTCAATTTTATACCAAATCAATTGGAGAAAGTGTATCATAAGCGGATACGACTGTTGCGATGGAAAAATTCGACCAAAAAGTGCTCGTTTGTCATTTGCACGTGTGGCATACGATTGTCAACTTTTTTTTTCACAAAAGGGACTATAAATGCTCAAATTCATGCGGAAGATTGCTTGAAGAAGAGACTGCTTTCACTTTATAGAAAGCACGATGTTTATTCTCTATTTTGGCTGGATTTGGCGGCGGCACATTATGCCTTCAGTGCTCCCGTGGCCGAGTGGAAAGAAAATTCTTCCGGCTTGCACTGTGGTCACGCGTATTCTAGAGCTTGCCACTCCAGAGTATATTCAAGGCGTGTTATTCGGCATAGAAATCTCAACCAAGTACTACCAATAAAATTGACGCAAGTAATCCTACGTTGAGAAGGCAAAAATTCCACTGGAACGTTAGTGCCATCCAAGAAGAAGAAGAAATTATGCCAAATCCACTCTACAATGGTTTTCGGAAAACAACATCATGTTCGTCGAAAAAGATCTCAACCCACCTAACTGTCCCCAGCTGCGGACGTTACTGGGCAATTGTCAAGGGTGCAGTTGGTCTGCCATACAAATGAAACACAAATTTTTGCATAACTCGAGAACTAAGCCTGCAAACAGAGCCAAATTTGGCATATGGAGGTTTTAGGGAGCAAGAAATGTTTTTTTGGTGATTTAACACTCCCCAACTTCTTTAAGGAGGAAGTATCAAATATGTATTTCATGTAAGGGAGAAACATGGTATTTGCAAGTGATTGAAAAATCTTGAACGTGAATTATGTCTGAAAAAAAATTTGATATTACAATGGCGAGTTTTGGTAGAAATACTAGGTTTATAGTAGAAGGAAATTCTAAAGGGTCAATTAGAAGATCTATGAATGAACAGTTCTGTGATTGGACCCATGAACTTTCACTTAGAAAAAGAAAAAATGGGTGGGTTATATCTATGATAACCGCAAAATTGACGTGGGATCATCGTTGGCTTAGTAATCATTTGTTTTTATTGATTAAATGATTGATTTAATGAAACAATTTTCGAATTCAATTGAATTCAACATATTTGCTTTATAAGTAAAGAGTTTGAACGATTGCCATGTAAGATCAACTCATGCATTGTAATAAATTATGTTCTTCGTTACAAGTGAATTTGATGACTGTCTTTCTACGTTTGATATGATGCCTAGGACTACCAAAATATGTGAACGGAAGAATTGTCGAACAATCATTGTATTTTACATTCCAAAATATGTGGATTTATTACATCTCTCATATGTACGTAGTTCTTGAACCGCGGATTTGCTCGATTTGATGAGCTTCAGGCACTCAGTTTCGATTTTGACATGCACGTTCAATGCGTATTGTTGAATCAATCGATGTTATCGCAACAAATGGTTATCAGTATTTTGCCTAATCATTAAACGGTATGCGTAGAAATTCAGTGAGTAGAAGATATGAAGTCTTCCAATGCAGTTTTGAATAACCGAGCTAAAGCGTTGCGTTCGTACTCGCTTCTGTAGTCCGTGTTAGGACAACACATTCCGGAGGGCCAAAAAAACATGCGGGTACATAAGTACCCCCGGCTTGAACGAATCAACAACTTCAATTTCTACTTTTTATTCTATAGAGGCTTTAAACTTGAAAGTTCATTCGCCTCTAGTGATTTTCCAGGATCCTCAATTTGAAAGGGTCTGCACAAAGACAAGCGAGTACAAAAGATATATTTCCTAACAATTGATGCAAAAATCTTTTTGATCCATTAAGATATGTTCAAGTTATAAGCATTCGAAATCTTTAATTTTTTCCTACATGTTCTGTGTCTAGGTTTTCATTTCAACTCCATATGCACCGGTTAGACGTAGTCCCACGTCAAAACGTGAATGTTTGAAGGTATTGAATACAAAAAACAGGAAGTGGGTTATATCTATGGTATAACCGCAAGGGTGACGTAGGACTATCGTTGATTTAGAGATCATTTGTATGAAGTTGAATCTGAATTCATTCTGAATGAATGAATATTTGGAGAACTTCCAAAACGAGAGCGTTACGTTGGAGGCACAAGGTTTTATGCATCCAATATTGGATACGGAAATATCCTACTGATGGGGAAGAATAATCTTCAGAAGCTATCCTGTTGATTGCGATTGATTGAAAAACCACAAAACCAAATGTATTTGATCAGTGTTACATGGATAGAAAACATTCAATTAAACTCTTTCACATGAATATATTTTGAAAATTCCCAAAGGAACTGGCAGATTATTCTCAGTAACGATTAGTTATTTTCACATTTTCCTCGATACTGGAAGCCCACCAGTGGTTAATACCAACTCGATAACCACCTGTTAATAGCACTTGATTGAAACATATTTGGTCACAGTGTTACATGGATAGAAAACATTCAATTAAACTCTTTCACATGAATATATTTTGAAAATTCCCAAAGGAACTGGCAGATTATTTTCCAGCAATGATTAGATCTTTCCGGAACTTTCTCGATGCTGAGTGGCATCCTAACGGAAAGAGTTCTGCGCGTGTATGTGTCGATCCTTCGCCGTCCACCTCCTCCAGCACGTTAGGCAACGATGTTGTCTTGTCGATGTCCTCACGAAAAATGAATGTGTCTCACCACCAGAATATCGCTTAAGTATGCTTTTTGTGTGTGATTGAATCGAGAGAAGGCGTGGTTTACAATGGCAATTTGGAAGGCAAACTAGAGGGGAATGAACTCTCTGAGCTCGGAACTTTCGGCGACTGAGCAATAATCGATTGCGGGCGCATACAATATTGGATACGGAAATATCCTACTGATGGGGAAGAATAATCTTCTGAAGCTATCCTGTTAATTGCGATTGATTGAAAAACCACAAAACCAAATGTATTTGGTCACAGTGTTACATGGATAGAAAACATTCAATTAAACTCTTTCACATGAATATATTTTGAAAATTCCCAAAGGAACTGGCAGATTACTTTCAGTAACGATTAGATATTTCCACATTTTCCTCGATACTGGAAGCCCACCAGTGGTTAATGCCAACTCGATAACCACCTGTTAATAGCCGCGCGTGTATATGTGTGTAGCGATGTCTTCCCAGGGAACCGTTTGTGGCATCACTCTCCTCCTGATAGATTCCCTTCTGGCCTAGGGTGCACAAACAGGCTCTTGCTGACACCGTTCATCCACGCTTTCATGATAAATAAAGAGCTTCACCGCAACAGCGACAACATGCTCCAATCGCTGTTCAATTAGAACTGAGTGGATTTCCGAGCGCCGCTCGCTTATATACCGATTGGTGATTTCAATAGCCTGTTTTGAAAGCAATTTTAAGACTATTGAAACAAGTTTTTGGATCAAAAAGTAACAAGTATATAACGCGTAGACATTTTATCTTTCGAATGAAGTGTTTATCATACCATTTCGTTCAGTTGTTTAGGAGCTATTAACGCTCAAAATCTCGGTCTCCGGCGTAACGCTTTCGTTTTCGAAACTTTGATTTTACACCCCGGTATAGAAATGAAAGACGTAGTCCTACGTCAAAAACCAGTTTGGGCGGAACGAAGTTTGCCGGATCAGCTTGCAATAAATCAATTTTCAAATTTCTATTTATTATACTCTACTGCATTTTCTAAAATTTAATTAGTAAATAAAAAGTACTTGAAACCTCATTTGCGAGTGATATGATTTCGTTTCACCAATCTTGTGCAACTTGTTTTCGTTGTTGATGTTAAAGTTTCGCTTCGCTTTTCTCATTATTCTAAAAATACGCGGATTTAACTGTCGTCGATTGATTTCTCTGATAGAGATAACTAATTTGTGCAAATCAACAATAAATAGTAAGCTGTGATTGGATGACGAGAGTTTGCCGGATTCATAGGAAGAAATCGCATGTTTTCGTAATTAATTGTGAATGGCTTTAGCGAAAACATTTTGCAAGAGTGATTCAGACACGCAAAAAATTCGTTCATTCTAAAACAAGCTTAACATCTGTAAAATCTTCTGCCAATTCCCCGATGTAAATCATATTAGAACCAAAATTACTATTCGCTGCAAGTCGGGCTGCAATCCGATAAGCGCAAAAACATGCCAAATTTCAAACGATTCACAAGAGCATACCGGGAAATAAGCGAAAGCGCGGTCGGCGCACGCCTTATTTGAAACAGAAGAGCGCGCACGGCTCAATGCTTTACGCGTGGAGAACACGTGAGAGAATATAGCTAGCAGAGAGTGAATATCGGTGAGACACTAATCCTCGATTCGCGAGAGGGCTGAGCGCAAAATGAAGCTGGCTGAGCTGATACCAGCGTCCGTTGGAGCAGCTTACAGTTGGCTCCGAGCAGCCGTTGTGTCCGTGGCTTTCGATTGATGAGCGTTTTGTTTTGACGTTTATTAGCGGCCTTCAATACGCCGCGTATTCGCGCGTAGTGTTTTGTTTTCGTTTTTCTGTTTACGCCTTCACGCTTAGTCGCGAAATTTGAACCTATTGGTCAGATGTTGTTCTTGGGTTGTTTCTTGTTTTCTCTCGTATCGATCCCTAGTTGTGACCCGTTGATTGGTTGTTAATGATTTGCAGTTTTTCGGCTTTTGGGCTGACATTCGTACAACTTTACGGAATACACGGGTGACTGCGGAAAGGTGTTTTGAGGGCAAGCATTGCAAGCATCGTTTGGTGTTGCTGATTTTTAAACAGTGTTTGCTTGTGTATGCGAGTATGTTGGGCAGGTGGAAACGCAACGAACGGATCGGGGCTAATTGTTTGTAAACAACACGTCACACACAGGTGATTATAGGCTGTCACGCTGACATTTGCACTGTGGGTCAAAAGTTTCGGCGGTGGCAGCGAGATTGCGAGATCTGGATTTGTTTGCCATTCGAGCGAAGAGAAAGAAGACGCGAAAACGGCAACATCAGAAGTGAATGAAAGTTACCTTATTTTTGGTATGCCGAAGCGCGTGTTAGTCATTCATCAAGTGAAATCTGTGGAAGTGAATCTCTCATTCCTGTGTCGTCCCGTCGGGTTCCAACAAGGTGCAGCTCTATTATCGGTGTCGTGACGGTGATCTACCGAGGGCGTTTTTTTTGGTATTCAACCGGCGGTGGCTTCTTTGTCGAACTGGAGAGAGCGAATGGAGTGCATTGTTTGAATCGGAAATTAGCTCGATCACATTTTTTGTTGTCGTTGGATTGGCTTGAACGAGAAATTTGAAACTTGGCCACAGAGGTTGAGGCTGCTAGGCGAAGAAAAAGTCGGTCGTCGATGGTGACAGAATTGGGTCAAGTGGATTGCACAACGTTTGAATAATTAAATCGATTCGAATACACGGCCCACGGGTGTCGCCCATCGCTGCTGGATGAGTGTCAGATGTTAATTGATCAATTAGTGCAGCATTGGTTTCGATACCTTTTCGTGTGTTCAAAGAACTAGGCGCGAAAGTGCTGGAAACTACAAACACAGCGATCATGTGTATTTCACGGGATGCAGATCTGAGAATTCCGCTGTAGCATTATCGGCGTAGCCAACAAAGTGCCCAGGAGTATTGAACACGAGAACGTTGAATCTACAACGCAATGGCGCAGTTTAAAGATAACTCATGGGTAAGTATTTGAGCAAGCGTTGTACAGTTTCCAGGGCGGGTTTATCTGAAATCGACTTTGTGCCGTTCATCATTACTCATGATTCATAGGGCGAACAAACACAGGAACTTGAAATTCACTCATTTTTTGTCACTTATTTTTTGGTTGAAGGTAGGATACATCTACGCTATCGCATTAGTTAATCATACTAAATACACATAAATTCGAATATCATATAGGGTCTTTCAGATTAAACGCTCACGCAACGAAAACTTCTACAAAAGAAAACGATTTTTATTTTTAAGAAACGAAACTAAAGCTTGTTTTAGGACATTTTCGATGGGACCACCGTACCCGTCCCTCAGAGGAAGTAATCGACGATGAGAAATGTGGAAATTCTTACCATAAGAGGACAAAGTTTCATTAAGGCTTCGGTTGCTCGAGTAATACGATTTCACTAAAAATACACGTTCTTGTGAATTTCCTTTCATTCCACCAAAACGAAGGGTCGCTTAGTCTCAGCAAATGTGGTTCCGCTAAATGTTTATCTACAATAGATGTTGCAGCAGCTTTTGGATCATGTGATAATCGAAGATTGCCAACCAATGCATCAAACCCATACAGATGTCAGCGCTTCATCACCAACGGTTTGTGGTAGTTTCGGTTCCCGGAATAAATCGCCACAGAAAACGACTGCAACAGAAACCACCGCTTATAAAATGTGTAGTAGGCTATAAATATTGTGGCGCGGTATTGTATTTCAAAACAAGAATTAACCGGGCAAACGTATCGCCCCAGGCAAACGTAACGCCCCGGGCAGACGTATACCGTCCGACGCTCGCTAGAGCTCGGTCGGACATTGCTAAAGGATCGTATCCTATGTTTCAAACTAACCGGGCAATCAGTGGATCCCAGGTTTGCGTGCGAGACACCGCCGCTTCCGACGGCGGGTCGGCGGTGGACTCGGATTGCGTCATCTTGGCGGCATGGGCCGCCTCGATTCCTTATCCTCGCCAAATGGGGACTTCGTCCCCATTACATTGTCCTCAGAATAAATTTCGAAAAACGAGAACAAGAGAATAAATTTATAATAGAAATGTGAGGCACATGATGTTTTTCCCGCGCCAAATATTTCTAGCCTACTACACTTTTTCTAAGCGGTTGTTTCTGTTGCAGTTGTTTACTGTGGCGATTTATTCCGGTCACCGGTAGTTTCGTAGGTGTGTATTCTATGGATGTCATTTTTAGCATCCTTATCAACGACTGGTGTGCATAGTTGTACTTTCTGTTATCCCCAAAACCTTGCTGCTTGAAGCGAGGATCTAGCAGTATTTGTTAGGCTACTAATTCGTCTGACTCAAGATTTGTAGATCGCTTTACCAGCTCCGAAATCAATTCATACAGAGCTTATTTATAATCACTAGAACTAATTTCTCTCGATCCATATAATGTTGATCATATCGAATTATCAGTCGGGAGAATATAGCAGTTTTCGATAACGACACAGTTTTCTCTCCGTTTTATGTCCCAAACGTTTTTACAATATTTCGAATGGAATGTTTTCATGATTAACTGTATTATATTAGTCAAATCATTTTATTCGATATCCATATGCGGGTTGGATTTATCATAAATAACTGTGATTTACTAGTCAAGCCCGTTCATCTGATACCCATATGATGGGGTTTTTCAGAAGAAATGTAGTCTGTCATTTCGTATTTTGGATTTACATTTTTCATGACTAACTGTGTTCTACTAGACCAGTCCTTTAATTTGATACCCATATTGATGAGGTTTTGGCAGAATATGTAGTCTGTCATATTATAACGGCCGCCAGCTTGGATTTCCATTTTACATAAATAACTGTGTTGTACTAGTCAAGTTCATTCATTAGATACCCATATTGAGGGGGTTTTGAAAAAAAAACATATTTCCCCATTTTGGGGTTGCGGCCATTTTAGATTTACATTTTGTCGAGGTCGAGTTCGTTCCGTTTCAGCAGTGCATCGTAGGCGTTGATTCGGTCTAAAAGATTTTTTTGCGTCAACTCGTGTGGCACATTACATCCAGCTTTTTTGGAATACAATCTTCTGCAAATGGTTCCAAACGGTTTTATGGTCTATACCCAGTTCCTGGCCAATCGAGCGAGTGCTCACATGCCGCTCTACATGGATTGATTTCAACGATTTTATCGGTTTCCACGACGATTGGCCTACCAGTACGAGGTGTATCTTCGACAGCCACTACACCAGAACGAAATCGATCAAACCAACGCTGTGCTGTGCGAATCGTTACAGTATCGGGTCCATAAACTATACGAATTTTTTCGGCCGCCTTCGTTGCAGTTTTACCTCGCAGGTAGTAAAAACGTAAAAACGTAAAACGTATGGCGAATTTCTTGTTTGGTGGACTCCATCTTTGACGCGTTATAACTTGAGACTGAAAAGGACAATCACAATACTGTCAAAACGACACTTGTAGCACAGATTGTATAGCGGTATAGTATGACCCGATGCGATAAGTACAACACAAGATATGTTTAAGTGTTGCTATATATTGACAATATACGACATTTCTTTTTCCCCAACCCAATATATTCGATATTTTTACCAACCAAAATATTCTCTAGAAATACATTATACGGCAGAACAACGTTTGCCGGGTCAGCTAGTTTTTCATAAATAACTGTACTCTACTAGTCGAGCCCTTTCATTTGATATATTTCTCCATATTGAGGTGGCGGCCATTTCGGATTTACATGTTTCATAAATAACTGTATTCTACTAGTCAAACCCTTTCATTTGATACCCATATTCATGTTGATGGGGTTTTGACGAAATTAGTTGTCTGCCATTTTGTAACGCCCACCATCTTGGATTTCCATTTTGCATAAATAACTGTATCCTACTAGTCAAGTCCATTAGATCCCCATATTTATGGGGTTTCGCGAAAATATGTAATCCGCCAAAATTTTGAAACATACAAACAGTTAAATGAAACCGTTTAAAAAGCAACATGGGAAACATATATTTCTTCCGCACTGCCACGGTTCTTCAGAACGAGCGTACGATTCACGGTTCTTTATCAATGGGCCGGCTCTTAAAAGAAACACGGTTCTTTTATGACCCGCAGTTCTTTTGACGTTGGAATACGTCTTTCATTAAGGGTGTCAAATCAGAAAACAGGTCACGTTTTTATGAAATAAAGTTAACGTTAATAACTGTTTTTGCTGCGAACGGATTTCAACGATTTGCATACCAATCGAAGCGGAAATTTCCTAAGATTTGTTTGATATGCTATACATTACAATCCCATAATATGTATATGGTTTAAATTGATGAAAATTGGAGGCATTCCAATTTTCTCAAACATTTGTTCTGTTCATTTGTGTGCTTTCCCGAACAGAGCTGTCAATAACGAGCAACTTATCGACGAGCAACGAAGGGGAAATCATATTTACTAGAGGCGAATGAACTGAAAAGTTTAAACCCTCTTAAAGCCAAAAAGAAGAAGAAGAAGAAGAAGGGGAAATCGTAAGTTGTAAAGTGAACAAAGGAAAAGAAGATAAACGAATGGGAATATTGGCCTAGAGTATAAACAGTGGATCTTGCTGAGGCAAACTTCATTCTTCGTGAGGACACCGACAGGATAACACCGTTGCTGAGCGAGCTGGACGGCGAGGGATCGAATGGTTTTCTCAAGACAATGGTGGTGGAGGAGTAATATGAGGAAAGAGTAGAGTTTTCCAAGGGCCTTCTTGAAGGCTAGCGGCGAATGAACTTTTTAATTCAACATGGAAAGGATGGAAAGGTAAACTTTCAGTATCATTCTAGGTACGAAACAATGAACATGGCTTGTTCTTCCTTGTTTTGCGCCATCACATGTCTTCGTTTCGGACTGAGCTGTGGACGCGACCAAATTACTCACTTGCTGATGTCTCTGGTATTGCAATCATTGCATCAAACTGACGCCATTGCATTGATGTTTTGAGCTACTCAATTGTGTAGGGAATTATCAAGCTTTGCTATCGTCAGCTCAAAAAGAGAATGAATGTTCTGGAATTTTGTCAGTGATTCAGTTTCGCATGACGGTAGGAAAACTCACTCCTCAATGGATGACAGCTAAGCTAATCGAGACTGGTAATATTAATAGAAAGGGTTTCTGTTGAGAAGAGCGCAAAAACAGAGATAAGTGTGTGTATATTTAGTTGTTTCAAGCCATCGATATATGGATATTTGTGTGCGTATGTGCATGCTTATCATAAAGGCTTCGTTGGTGCCTTTGACATTGCATCAATGCATTGAACTGACGCTATGGTGAAGCAGGCGTTAAGGTTGTGCACCAAACAATTATTTGGGTAATACCAAGTTATTCAATAAGTTATAATAAGTCATTAATTTATTTGGGTTCGCGTGCAGATAGAGTTTATTTCGCTTATTTAGTCACCAAGAAAGTAAATGTCGTTCTGGAATATTGTATGTGATTTGGTTCCGCTTGCCAGCACAGCGAGCACAAGAATGAATCATCAAACAATTATCGTCAAATGATTCTACAATAAAAAAAACATTTCAGGGCGATCAAACTGGTAGAATGGCTATTTCGAAATTTTCGTAGCATTATGAAATAGTATCCGCAGTTATAAACGAGCGTCTTGAATTAAACTATAGCGTAGTTCTACGTCAACAATGCGGTCGTGTCTTGAACACAACCTCCTATAATTTTTTGAACTGTGAAATACCACGATTTTATTCACAACATGACATACTATCGAGCCTCCTAAGTGATGTTGACCGCTCACTGGCAGGAGAAAACCTGGTTAGTAGAAATTGTATATATTCTTCCTTTAAGCTCTGACCGTGTGAGCGAGGAGCTTAAATTGCGATATTTTCTCTCTTCACAGTGTTGAAGATGTGGAAAGTAGGAATATTTTGATTGCCCGTACACTTACCAAAAATGTGGAAAAAAGAACGAAAATATCGAAGAGGAATCAGATAAGACCCCAAACCGAGAGAAAATGAAACAGTACGTTGCACTTAAGACAGCAGTAATCCCGAAGGATATTAGGATAACAAACACTGAAACAATTACTCAAGAGAAAAAAAAATCCAAAAAGAATGAAAAAAAAATAAGGAAACAGAGATCTTTGTGGGAACATTGGCATTGATTGACTGTTCCGAAATCATTTCTTCTTGGCAAAATCAAATAACCGGTAGAGTTCACCCAGAATTGTTCATATCGATTGGATAGAAGCTACAAGGAATCTAAATTATTTACGTGCTAAAAAACGAGAAGATTCCAGAGCATGGGCTTGTCTAACGCGTTCGACCTGGATATGGTGATTCACGTACGTCAGGCTCGGGTGAAAGCAGAATCGTGGTTCGACCCTCGTAAGTATACCATGATGGAACAGAGAAATGGTATTTTGAAACCAGCTAATTCAGAATTACGTTGGTAGAAGAATTACGTCAATGTTATGCGTGAAGAAAATACATAAGTGGCATAACGATCAACGAGTTCAAGCCGTTGTTCTTTCCTTCGATGCTTGCGGTGAAGAGGAAGATATACGGGGCAAGGTGCCTGCCGGATGTTGACACCTTCATCAAGATGCATCACGCGAAGCTGAGTGTGGTATTCTGACCGGACCTTGTCTCGGCTCATTATGCTATTATGCTGTACCGAAGACCGTCAACCCTCCCAACATTTCCCAGCTGCGACCGACATTTTTGTATAGGACTTAATAAACGTAGGATTTGAGAAAATTTTGGTCCATTGATTTTTTTTGTAGTTTTTTATCGCCGTCCGAAATTAGTCAATTTTTAATGCATATGTTAGCATGTTGTTCTATCATTCTGATATACGTGCGAGTGAAAAAACGTACTGTTTCTCTGGGTTCAACATCTACAAAACGAATCGTGGTAATTTACCCAATAGAACTAACGAACAAGATTGAATATCAAGGAGAACGTGGAAGCTTACGGAAAGTGTTAACATGATATCTTGTATGACTGATCCTACGTGTAATAAAGTTATTCCATTGCTGTAGCCACATATGAGGCAATAAATTGGTTAGTTGAAATTCCACTATCGCGACAGCAGCTGACAACTTTATACCTAGAGTTAATCCAAATAATTTGATCGAAATTTATAAAAACTACCATCGCACCGCAAAGAGGCGAAGGAAAACTGCTACCATTCGAAAGCGCGCCGGAATGGTCCTCGGCGCAGAAGAATTTTTACTCCCAAACAACCTGACACGCGAAAGTCGTTCGAAAGCCTCACGCGAATATCACACGGCATCTACCCGCGGCGGTGCGGTGTGGTGATGTTGTTCCCCTCCATGGTCACTCCGAAGCAAACCAAATTTATGAAAACGTTATGATCGCCATCTACGACGATGCGTTTGGGCTTGCTTTCCATTCCATCGGGCCCAAATCAAGTTTCCATCCCAATTGTCGGCTATACCTGCAGCAAAAGGATCGCAGTCCGAATCGACCAGTCACTCTTAATATGTTGCCCATAAATTTGGTTTCCCCACGAGAAAACATGCAAAATCACTGAAAGAATCTTTCGTGGCGGCAGAACTGACTTGATTTGCTCCGTCTGAAATCGATCGACCCCGGCCGATCCTTTTCAGTCGTCGTCGAAAGCTGATCGATGGGCGACGACGGCAGTAATATGTTCGTAGAAAGTGATAGCGGTCACTGTACGATACCTGAGCCCGGAGAAGGTGTTTCATTCATATGGTGAACTGGTTGTCGTGTAGTGTGTTCAGATCAATGGAGAGGCCCGTGGTGCGATCGAAAGCTGATTTAATCAACAACATATTTGTGGTAGAAATAAACACATTCATGTGATTTATGGCTCTCAAGAAGGTCTGTTTCTCGCGTGAGATGAATAATCTCGGATTTTTTAACCTTAATTAGTGTGTGGTAAGCCTGAATCTTAAAAGGTTTGATTTCAATATTCGGTCCGAGCTTCGATACTCCCAAAATAATCAATGAAAGAACAGCAACAAAACTAAAGTTCGCTGACCCGCACACGCGGAGAGAGAAAACGGTCACCCCAAAGTAAATTTATAAGCCTTCCAGATCTGTGCTTACATTCCCATTCATGTTGGTGCTATTAAGATATTTTATAAACTCGTCCAGTGACTCAACTCGCCGCTCGCAGCGGGTTGTGAAATTGTTGTGTTTTATCAAACACTTCATCTCCCAATGGCAGGCGACCTTAAATATCACCGGTAATCACGAACCCATCACCAACAAACAAACGAAAAAAGAAGTAAATAGCGATCATTAAACACAGCCGGTAAAATGATGCCAAAATACTGTGATCTTTGTCTTGCGCGTCTCTCGTTCGTCTTTGGGAAAATGGAAATTACGTGTGGACCAATAGTGGCATTACGTGGCTGATGTGTGGACAAACATAAGCCAAATGCCGGCGGGCCACGAAATGACAGACCCCAGCAGACGTCTCGGCGGTGCTTGCGATTTCGTATACGCGTACGCGAAATTGAAAAGTAGTCCACCTTGAAGATTATGGCGTTGGCTTCTCACCCCTCGATGAGACAGAAAAAAGGATATACTGATAAAAGTTAATCATACGGCTAGAGCATCATCCACAACCACACGAGGGGACCCGCCCGGATGACATTATTATTATTCGGCGCTTGTAGCGAACCGGACAACGTTCATCGTTATCGGCGGTTCGAGCGATTCCTCGCGACTCGATCCGGAGGTGTAACGCAGCTCGTAATGTACCACACGGCTCGACTCAATTGGTGGTCATTTTTGGCGGCGGCTTGACGAAACAATTACAGGCATGTAACCATACGTACAGCTTCGCTGTTTCACGGCGATAAATTAAAATTGAAGCTTGCTTCGGGGTTTTCTGTCCGTGACTGGGACAATTTCGCCAAGGAAACTGGTACACGTTGGCCATTGTTTGGCATATTGATCTGTAGACTTTGTGTACACAATACTTCAATTACATCTTTTGTACTTTCACATCAAATTTGTGGCTGCTTGGGTTTTTTTTTAAATAAAAATTGTTTTTAGATAGACATTTCATGGAAAAAGAGTTTGCCGAGAATACAATGCTTCACTTATAGAGTTAAATTTCAGTCAAATTTATGTTATCTCCTCTTTTTCCGTACAGGCCATGAATCTGTCTTGTCCTTTTTTGAAGCACTGAAACCAAACCTAAACGCTAGAATGAAGAGAGCAGGAGAAAGCCCACCATGTCACCAACTATTTATTTGAATTCTAACTCAGAATAAAATAACAACACAAACTTTGTTGAGTTCTGCCTTTAAAAAAATTGTAGAGCTATTATGAAACAAGTTATATCCCTTAATACTGCACAGATATAACTTTTTTTTTCTTGAAAGAGTGCCTCAGAACTATTGGGAGTACGAAAAAGTTTCCAGCTTTATTAAGAAAAGTTCAACGTTTTATTATAAAATTATAAAACAGGAAGTGGGTTATATCTATGGTATAACCGCAAGGGTGACGTAGGACTATCGTTGATTTAGAGATCATTTGTTTGAAGTTGAATCTAAATCCATTCTGAATGAATGAATAAATGAATATTTGGGGGACTTCGAAAACGAGAACGTTACGTTGGAAGCTCAAGGTTTTATGCATCCAATATTGGATACAAAAAACCTTGTTCTGAAGAATAATCTTCAGAAGCCTTCCTGCTAACTGCACTTGACTGACAAATCACAAAACCAAATGTATGTGGTCGCAGTATTATATGGATATAAAACATTAAAATAAACTCGCATGAATGTATTTTTCAATTACCAGGGGAACTGGCAGATTATTTTTCAGCAACGATTAGATCTTTCCGGAATTTTCTCGATGCTGAATAGCATCCAAATAAAAATACTCCTTTCAGTTTGGCCTGCAAAAAACTTTTCTGAACTCTAATCCATCAAATTTGGAGCCCTGAAAAGGGCCGTTGATTATATGCTAAGCTAATATAGCACGCTCTCCTTGGATTCGACGGGCCAGCTGAATGTCCTTGGGCTTGATGTGACGCGTTTTGCGTGGATTGCACACAAATTGGTATCTTCGAATAGGCCTCCTGCAGCGTCATAACCGCGGAACTTTGGAAGCGCAAGTCGGTTTCGAAGTCCTGAGCAATTCCACGAACCAAATGTTGCAAAGGTAGCTTGCGGATCAGCAATTCGGTCGACTTCTGATAGCAACGAATTTCACGCAATGTTCCCGGTCGATAGCGATGTGGCTTATTCGCGCTTCCTGCGGCTGGTGCGCTTATCCGAGCTGCTTTCGTGGTGCCTTACCACCGAAAGACTAACGAGCTGTCTGCTTAATCCCGATGAAACGAGTCCTCACGGTGCGAGAGTAGAGTAAGAAATGAACGAAAGCAAAGGAAGCACCACATTATAAACCATAAAAGTATAGAATGTAAACCCCACCCTGTTTATTATATTAGCTTACTGTATACTTACTTCGTTGTTATTCGTTTCTCTCCCAGGGTAAGCAACGAATATAATAAGGGTGGGGTTTAAATTCAATTCTTTTATGGTTTATAAAATGACGCTTCATTTGCTTTCGTTCATTTCTTACTCTACTCTCGCACCGTGAGGACTCGTTTCATCGGGACTATATAAGCAGACAGCTCGTTAATCTTTCGGTGGTAAGGCACCACGAAAGCAGCTCGGATAAGCGCACCAGCTGCAGGAAGCGTGAATAAGCCACATCGCTATCGACCGGGAACTTTGCGTGAAATTCGTCGCTATCAGAAGTCGACCGAATTGCTGATCCGCAAGCTACCTTTGCAGCATTTGATTCGTGAAATTACTCAGGTCTTCAAAACCAACTTGCGTTTCCAAAGTTCCGCGGTTGTGACGCTGCAGGAGGCCTATTCGAAGATACCAATTTGTGTGCTATCCATGCAAAACACGTCACATCATGCCCAAGGACATCCAGCTGGCCCATCGTACCCGAGGAGAGCGTGCTATATTAGCTTAGCATATAATCAACGGTCCTTTTCAGGTTTCCAAATATGATGGTTTAGAGTTCAAAAAAATTTTTTACAGGCCGAGCTGAAAGGAGCATTTAGCGAAAATCGTGGTGTCGATGATAATTCGATACCGATAGGTGCCATGGATACGGATTTCATAATGAAGAATATGAAATATATGACATGATGTAGTGAATATATCCTCATATCGAAGAAATCATTTTGATGAAACTGCATTATAAAATTATTTGTGTACGAATGCCGCAATCGATAGTCGACTCCATTTTGCGCTGGGTAATTTCCTCGGAGGACTCGATTCCTACTTTGAGCATTAATAATCTCTTTCTGGCAAAACGAAGTGGTATGAATCACATTATTCGAAAGATAAAATGAAGATGT
This sequence comes from Toxorhynchites rutilus septentrionalis, assembly GCF_029784135.1. Lineage (NCBI taxonomy): Eukaryota > Metazoa > Arthropoda > Insecta > Diptera > Culicidae > Toxorhynchites > Toxorhynchites rutilus. Next base: position 25,084,838 of record NC_073745.1, read on the forward strand.
TTTCTGCCAATTTCCTTCAACCTCCAAACATCTCTTTCTCCCGTTTGTCCTTATTGCGTTCTCTAATCCTTTCTCACAACACCCATTTCTCGTTTGAGAAATTGTTGAGTAAACATCGTTTGCCAGTGCGCGTAGAGCGGGAATTCCTTAAGATTCATTGCACCTCTAATAAATTGCCGAAAGCCGTGGTCTTCCTTTGATCGCACTTGATTGAAAAATCCAAAACGAAATGTATTTGGTCGCAGCATTATATGAGTAGGAAGCAAATAATCGCTCGAAAATTACATGATTTTCGCGATGTGAAACATTTTCCGTTTTTCATGTTACTCATCCAATATTGGATACGAAACTTTTCTACTGATGGGGAAAAATAATATTCAGAAGCTTTCCTGTTAATTGAGATTGATTGAAAAATCACAAAACCAAATGTATTTGGTTGCAGTGTTGTATGGATAGAAAACATTAAAATGAACTCTTTCGCATGAATGTTTTTTTCAATTCCCAGGGGAACTGGTAATTCCCAGGGGAACTGGTAGATTATTTTTCAGCAACGAGGGTTCCGCGCGTGTATGTGTGTGTGGCGACTGCTCCGATGTTTCAAGCGGAACCGTGGCATCACTCTCCTCCTGATGGATTCCCTTCTGACCTTAGGTGTACAGCCTGTTTGTGACACTTGGTGACACCGTTCATCAGCACTTTCATGATAAACGAAATTAGATTCACAACAACAGCGACAACATGCTCCAATCGCTGTTCAATCATAACTGAGTGGATTTACGAGCGGCGCTCGCTTATATACCGATTGGTGATTACAATAGCCTGTTTTTGAAAGCAATTTTAAGACTATTGAAACAAGTTTTTGGATGAAAAGTAACAAGTATATGACGCGTAGACATTTTATCTTTCGAATGAAGTGTTTATCATACCATTTTGTTCAGTTGTTCAAGAGCTATTAACGCTCAAAATCTCGGTCTCCGGCGTAACGCTTTCGTTTTCGAAACTTCGATTTTACACCCCGGTATAGAAATGAAAGACGTAGTCCTACGTTAAAAAGAAGAGAAGTCACAAATTATTCAAAGTACTGTCCATCGCTAGCTACAACCTTCTCCCATCGTTCTGGTAGCATACGGATTCCGAATTGAAAGAAGGACTGGTCTTTTGAGCCAATCCAGTCATGGACCCATTTTCCTCCTAAAGGGTGTGCCACATCAAATTGCATCACGGAAAAAACGCTGTAGAAATTCGCCCAGTAGACCGATCTTTTTGAAAATTTTAGACAGTAAAATAAAAACTATTAAACAACTTTTGGCATTTTCTTTTTATTCATACTTCGAGCCCAAGCCCGTATGCTCGCACCTTCCTCTTTACCCCGTCCATAAGGTTCTGTACAACGTCAGGTTGTAGTTTATTTTTGAACAGAAATCCATTTTCTCTTGAAGTCCGCCTCCGATTTGACAACTTTTGGGTTCTTCCGGAGGGCCTGCTTCATAATCGCCCAATATTTCTCTATTGGGCGAAGCTCCTGCGCGTTGGGCGGGTTCATTTCCTTTGGCACGAAGGTGACCCCGTCGGCTTCGTACCACTCCAACACGTCCTTTGAATAGTGGCACGAAGCGAGATCCGGCCAGAAGATGGTCGGGCCCTCGTGCTGCTTCAATAGTGGTAGTAAGCGCTTCTGTAGGCACTCCTTAAGGTAAACCTGCCCGTTTACCGTGCCGGTCATCACGAAGGGGGCGCTCCGCTTTCCGCAAGAGCAGATCGCTTGCCACACCATGTACTTTTTGGCAAACTTGGATAGTTTCTGCTTGCGAATCTCCTCCGGAACGCTGAATTTGTCCTCTGCGGAGAAGAACAACAGGCCCGGCAGCTGACGAAAGTCCGCTTTGACGTAGGTTTCGTCGTCCATTACCAGGCAATGCGGCTTCGTCAGCATTTCGGTGTACAGCTTCCGGGCTCGCGTCTTCCCCACCATGTTTTGCATTTCGTCGCGGTTAGGAGCCTTCTGAACCTTGTATGTACGCAGGCCCTCCCGCTGCTTGGTCCGCTGGACGAATGAACTTGACAAATTCAGCTTATTGGCGACATCCCGGACCGAACTTCTTGGATCACGTCTAAACTGCTTAACTACGCGCTTGTGATCTTTTTCACTGACGAAGCATCCATTTTTGCCGTTCTTCACCTTCCGGTCGATGGTTAGGTTCTCGAAGTATCGTTTTAGTACTCTGCTGACCATGGATTGGACGATTCCCAGCATCTTACCGATGTCCCGATGTGACAACTCCGGATTTTCGAAACGAGTGCACAGGATTAATTCACGACGCTCTTTTTGTTCGACGACATTTTTCCAAATTTACGAAAAATTGACAGTGAAGCATGGCCAACGTGATCTATACACTCTTATCTGATTATATGCGAAAGCTGAAGATATAATTCCTAAAAGTTAAATTTCTACAGCGTTTTTTCCGTGATGCAATTTGATGTGACACACCCTTTATCATAGGAGGAAAATCGCTGCTCAGCCAGGCCATGTGCCATAGACCGAAACAAAGGGTAATCGGAGGGAGCGATGTCTGGTGAATACGGCGGATTGGGTAAGATTTCTCATTTGATGTTCTCCAGGCAGTTTTTCGCATCAATTTCAACATGGGGCCGAGCGTTGTCATGTTGCAGAATCACCTCGTCGTGTCTATCGGCGTATTGCGACCTCTTGTCCTTCAGGACTCGGCTCAAACGCATCAATTGTTGTCGGTAATGCTCTCCTTGTTTGGTTTGAGTACCTCATAATAGATGACTCCGAGCTGATCCCTGTCTTCTTTTTTTGCAGTAATGCAAAAGAATTCCCCGCAAAAACGGCTTTGTTGGAACGAAATTTTCCATTTTTGGAGTGATGGGAAAAATGTTGTTTTGACTTTGAGTATTCAATACGCACTGATACCTGAAGCCTCAACAATGAAGTTGTGTTCAGTGTTGTCCGATGTGTATGTTTGAAATGGCAATCCTATTGAGTCGAACGATTGGGACTTATTTATACACCCAATAGTTTTTTTGACGTAGCACTACGTCTTTCATTTGTGTCACGGGGTGTTAGTTAAAGTTTCGAAAACGAGAGCGTAACGTTTGGAATGTAAGGTTTTTTACGTCAATAACTATTTTTTTACTGTTACAACACTTTTGGTTGGTTCTTCACTTAACGTTAATACCTATTTGCTGGCTGGACGGAGTGGTGTGATGATCACTTCATTCGAAAGACAAAATGTTCAAGAGTTATATGATTGTTAATTATTGCCCCGAAAACTTGTTTCAATAGACTAAAAACTGCTTTGAAAACATTCTAGTGAAATCACACAAATCTGTATATAAGCTGGCACCTGTTCGGAAATCCATTTAGATGTGATTGGAAACATCTCGCTCGCTTAAAAACTATGCTCTTCTCTCCCAATTTCATTTCTTTTACAAAAGAATACGAAATGTTTGATATGGTGTAGTGGATTTTCTTTCGAAATCACATTAATGAAAGCAGCGTAATAAAAATATTTGAATACGACTGACGAAATCGATAGTCGTTTTTAATTGTTGGAAAAGGGAGTATTATTTTTGCTGATTAATTTCGAGGAGGAGTTCTTTAAGCGTTAATAATTCTGCTCCGGATCAACGAAATGGTATGATAATAATTTCATACAAAAGATAAAATATCCAAGAGGTATATTATTGCTACTTATCGACTCGAATAATTGTTTCAATAGTTTAAAAACAGCTTTGAAACCAGTCAATAGCCAATAGCAATCACACAAATATATATATATATATATATATATATATATATATATATATATATATATATATATATATATATATATATATATATATATTTGTGTGATTGCTATTGGCTATTGACTGGTTTCAAAGCTGTTTTTAAACTATTGGTCACGATCACACGCATTATATGCTCTTCTCTCCCAATTCCATTTCTTTTATGCAGCCGAACTGAACGGAGCATTTAGCGAAAATCGAGGTATCGATGTTAATCCGATACCGGTCAGTGCCATTGACTATGAATTTGATAGTGAAGAATACGAAATGTTTGATACGATATAGTGGATATTTCACCATATCGAAGAAATCACACTGATGAAAGCAGCGTTATAAAATAATTTGTGTACGAATACCGTAATCGATCGTCGTTTTCATTTGTGGGGAAGGGGCGTTTTTTTTTGCTGGGTAATTGTCAGGAGCACACCACTTGTTACTTATTGACTCGACAAATTGTTTCAATAGCCTCAAAATTGCTTTGAAAACAGGCTATTGAAATCACGTTGTCGAACGGCAACCTGGTTCCGGTAACATGACGGTGCTGGTCGACCATAAAATGCAACAGAAACTGAAAAGGTAGCCTGAGAGCAAGGTGGCCAAATCGATCCGCACCTAGAGTCGGGAGGTCGGAGCAATCGGCCAAACGATGAAAAAGTAGTTGACCATAACGGATATTTTTATGCGAAAGCGAGAGCGACAAACACTCAATTTTGCCTGATTTTTCTGAAATGATTCTGATTTTTTCTGATTTTTGTACTTTTTAGTTTATCAGAACGAAAATTATCTGTAAAAATATGCTGGCATCACTGTCAAAGTTTTCTTGATTGACAATGGTCTTGGCTGTCACAAAAGCTCTCGGGTCCGCACATGTATAATGCTTACATTAAATGTAATTCTCCTGATATAAAGCTGTACCTTACTTCATCGTACCTGATGGTCTTTGAAAATCGACTGAATAAGCTCCCAAATAAGTGAAGATTTCGAATTATTTATACGAAGAAATTTATACGATCAAAATAAAATAAACTAAAGAAAAATTCCCTCACTGGCAAAAACTTCAACTCTATGGCCAGCATAAAAAGTACGAGAAAACAAACATGTTTTGGGAGGATAGAATTTTTAAGCGTTGAAGATGACGAAAGATTGTAGAATAAAATAATAAGAATGTAGGATGTATAATTGAAGTCTGCCTATGAAAATGATGCTTGTGTTTTACGAAACATCGGCACGGACTTTCCGGACAACTCAAGGTGAGCTCTCCTGATTTTTATTTTTATTTTTCCTGATTTTTGAAAATTATAGTTGGCAACCCTGGCATACCGTTGATATTGGTTGCGACGTATCGGTGACTCCGTTTTGCACCTTTCACTGCAGCGATCTTATTCGTGTGCATCATAGACCAAAAGGAGACCAGTTCGTCTCAGGATAACATTTACAAACGGGGTTATCAACTGTTAATTGCAAACATCAGGAAAAATGAAAATAAGATTCAGGATTAAATCAAGATAGCTCGTATTGGGTTGTCCGGACAGTTCGGGTAGATTTTTGGGAAAACAAAGCATCATTTTTATTTTATATATACTAATTTTTATTCTGCATTCTACATTCTACATTGTTTTGTTCTACAATCGTCCATCATCTTTCACGCAGATTAATACTGTCCTCCCAGAAAGTTCTTATTTTCTTTATTTGTTATACTGGCCATAGAGTTGCAGTTTTTGCCATTGAGAGAATTTTGTAGGGATATTGTTTTATATTGGGATTTATATTTTTCCCCAAAAACCTACAACATCACTGCAGTGAATTGCAGAGAAATAAATATTCAGAAATATTTTTCATTCGTCGCATTTCAAAGTAAGAACAACGAACTCACCCATTAAGGAAAGCCTATCAGCAGTGGATAATTTCTTCATTTTGATGTTATTTGATTCGATTATAGATATATTCACTCTACGATCACCAAAGTTGGTCCTACTCTGAATCTGACGAGCAAATGTTACACAAAGGGCCTGATCACGAACGTCACTTCACGGTGAAAACGAAGTGAATTGTATACAACCTTATTACGGCTGTCACCGTGTGTGTAGAATCCAGAAGAGTTCATCCGTCGTGACAACTTTGATGAACTAGGTGTTACTATGAATACCACGATACTGTCATGTCACGGAGAAAAGCAGGTATATTTGTCACGTGTGTTTTAGATGGTGAAAGCTAGTCACGCGTAATGGAATAAGTTTAATTTCGTATTTATTTAGCTTTTTTGCTAACATTTTGGACCTTGTCTTGTCTTGAAACAAAAGATGAACAAATAGCAATTTACCCGCCTGGTGGCATTTTTAGAACGAAATTCTGACGTATCCAGAGGGCGTAAATTTGTTTATTTGGATTCGGTAAATGCGCTATGGGATGTAATTAAGGATTAAAAATGTAGTTCCCGTAGGCCCATTGAAACATGGCGGAGGTCTACTTCCGATTGTCCTGAATGAACACAATTTTTTTGTTTCTATTTTTAGGATTAGACTAAGGGAGAGTTACAACACCATAAAATGGCAACGGAGGCCACTGGCCCAAATACGATCATGATTGATTATGTATAATATTGATTTGTTGATATTTTGGATATAAAATAATAACTGTAAAGTTTTTCCAACATTGTAGAGCTAGTTTTTTGTAATTCAAACATTCACAATTGGCGGACCAGACCAGAATCAGGACGATAGTTATAACATACTTTGAATGGAAGAATATTTAAAAAGTGATAATAAGTTTCAAACAAGGAAAAAATGAGTCTATCTTTGCAAAGCATTCACAAGATACTGTTTTTAAATTCTTCTCTGGTTCTTTTTCCATAATTTTGATATCCGTCAAAAGAAAATCTGAATCACTTTTCGCTTTTGTCAAATTCCTTGAAATCCATCAGAAGTTTTCTATTAGAATTATGCTTCTGACTCACGCTGCTGGCCAGTTTCTGTTTAAATAATTAAAGCAAACCCCATGTCCCGTATATCAAATTACACGAGAATGGGAAGGGTAAGATGATTAAACTTCAGAATCCCATATGGGAGTAGCTCAGATTATACGGATGGTGAGGTGGATAAATTCGGGTTAGTTCTGCGATATAGAAGATATTATTATTCATCAAAATTGTAGAAACGGTTCATAAAAAATGATTCTAAATATTTCTCACTATTAAAACGAGTAAGACAGAGCTAAGTACAAGAGTATGCGAGATTTCGATTGTTAAACATAATTTTATCTCTAGCGTAGAATTACATTCCCATATGTTCAACAAGTGCATTATTCCCGTTCAACCAAGTATTCCTACTCATCTTTGAGCCAGCATTTGATTCGGCAAACTAATCATCGAGGTATAATCGCAAACTTGTCGTTCTAAAAATAGAATATTATCTCATATGCTGTATTAATTCTACCTACATAACGTTCAAACGTCCGTAATTATGCAACCGACACAACGTTGAAACACCCGACATTATGCAACCAACATGTCTCTTATAAACGGGAATGAACACTTTCACTTCACGGAGTTCATTTTTACACGCAACTGCCCGTGACATTGATGATAGACACAAAAAGATTAAGGGCCTGATCACGAACGCCACTTCACGGTGAAAACGAAATAAAGTGAGTACAACCTTATTACGAACATTACGTGAGCGAGAAAATGTGGGAGAGTTCATTCGAAGTGTAAACTTGGCAACACGAATGAACTCGGTGTTATTATGATTGCCATGGGACCATGGCACCGAAAAAGTGTACACATGCTTTGTGTTTTGGAACGTGAATGGAAGGAGAATAACGGAAAATGGAGTAAGTTCGATTTCAATTATATTTATATTTTTTGTTAACATGTTCGGTGATACTTTTAGGGTTAAAAAGACAAACAAGCAGCAATTTGGTAGCCTAGTGGCTTTTATGGAGCAATATCCCGACGTGGCTAAAGGATGTAAATTTGTTCCTCGAGTAACGTTAACTGCGCTATGGTTGACACTCAAGGATTCGCTGAACAGCTTGGGTCCTCCAACACGTTCCGTTGCAGCATGGCAAAAGGTAAGCTAGTTAATTTTTGTTCTATTCACTTTTAAATTTTAATTTACTGCTTTCTGGTTGAAGGTGTGGACAGACAAAAAACTGCAATTAAAGCGGAAATTGCAGCATAATAAAACTGAAATGTCGGCTACTGGAGGTGGGCCGAACACTATGTATTCCTTCAATGAACTGGAGGAAACCATTATCCGTATCCTTTCCTTAGAAAGAGCGGTCAATCACAATGGTAAAGTATTGATTTGTTACAAAACTAATTGTTGTTTCTAACATTCTCTTTTTACGAATGTAGGGGGTGTTTTTGGAATTCAATTATCCGGAATTTCTACAAAGAGTACATCCGCGGATGATGTGCAAGGTATTATTCCTTGCGATGAGGAGCGAAACGTCGAGGAGATTGCAGTGAATGGCGAACCTATGCTCGATAATACACCCCGGGAGAGGCCAGTGAAACGTCCGTCGAACATTCGTGGCCGTGAACGAGCCAATAAACGGAATATTCGGAAGGTTATGCTCGAAAATCAAACAGCCGATCTTTGTGAGATAAAGCGCCATGTATCGGATTGCGCTCGATATGCTCGAAAATCGTACCTTTTGTACGAAAAGCGTTTGCAGTTGGAGGAGAATAAATTCAATTTCAAAAAGCATATGATGCTGCAAAAGGAAAAATACAGAGCTGAACAGTTGCAGTATCAGATGCAGCTGCTGCAGTATAAAAAACAAAAACTTAACTTCAAAATGGGACGGATAACTGATACTAAAGATGGAGACGATGATTCGAAATCGACCCAGGACGATAGTGACGAGCAGTGCCTCACATTTTTTTCCTTTTATTAAATAAAAATCTATATATTTAAATGAATATTATTTCTAATTCTACATTGTTTTGAAGAAAAAATTTGTACAAATGATATCCTCACATATTGCTTGGAAACCTATTCGATCCTTGATCATTTACTAAGGACTTTGGTTGCAAATAAGGCTGCGTATTTACATGAAGTAAAGACAACATTGTGGAGGGAATGGAAAAAATGTATTCGTTGTATCAATACTTAAACATATTTTTGCTTTTTATGAGCACTACTTATGATTTCATCTCTTATTCTCGGGCTTTATTACGGTTTACACGACACGGTGTAAACAAAATGTAGTGAATACAACCTTATTACGAACAGTGCGTGAGTGAGAAAGTATGGAAGAGTTCACCCGAAGTGAAAACTTGCCATTTTATTACTTCGTTCTCACCGTGAAGTGACGTTCGTGATAAGGCCCTAAGTGAAGTGTAAGTGACGTGAAGCGTACGTGGCAGTGATGTTCGTGATCAGATCCCAAAACCTAATTTAATTGTCTGTCCTTCGTCAATAACTTTGCGGCTACTGCGGCCCAAACAATAATGGTATGTCTCAAATCTAATCTCGTGTTAATCTTAATCTTATTAAGTTCTCTGGTTTCATTAAATTATCTATCACTGTTTTGGAAAGCCTTGAAACATGCATAGTTAAAATCGATCAGTTGATCGATTTGCAACGATCAGAGATTAGGTGCATTAGCTACAAGTTTGTATCGGGTGAATTTTTTATTCAATATAAGTGTTTACATGTGCGGAATGCAGAGCTTTTATGACAGTTCTCATTTCCAACCACGAAAACTTTAACAGGGATCCCAGTATATTTTTACAGATAATTTTCATTCTGATAAGGTATCATCTCTGATAATCAGGCGTAATTGAATGTTTGTAAGGATACCAGAGAACGTGCGATAAAGTCTGGGAAATCCAGAAAAATCAGAAAGGTTGGCATCTCTGTTTACAACACAAAATTGTAAATTGTAAAATTCTAAAAAAAAACATTTGTATCAGTGTCAAAATAAAAAAAAGAAGTTTTATGAAAGACACCGGGCAACTTGACCCAACTTGTTACACAGATTTGTGATAATTTTAAACATGTGATACTGATGTGATACATTTCAAACATTCTTCGCTAGAAGGAAAAGTTTCACCTCTACGATTTGAGAGAAGACTTCTCTGTCATCACATTTCGTGGGACCAACAAGATGATCTGGATTCCACACGTAAGGTCTTATCCCACAGCAGAATATTATCTAGGTGATCCACAACAACTTCGTGTGGAGAACCACACTCACAATTATCTCCGTCATCTTCTTTGCACCATTCTTTCATGTTAACCGCCACACAAAAACTAGCGCGCGATGGTATCAGTCACTCATCACGCCATCTAGATGTGATTACACGAGATAATAGCGAAATACCGTTCAATCTAGAAACGGCAGCGGTTCGCCTTGCGGATGCGGGTAATCACTGCCGCTGCAGCACTCGATAATTGACACCGCACTACTTTCAGCGAAAATTGGCAACACAAATACGCACCACCCCAAGCGAAAGCGGGGGTACAATCTTCCCCGTTCGGTCAAACCTCACATATGGATGATGATGCACGGATCAATGGGTTGCAGAGCATAGTTAACCCCGATTGGCGGCGCCCCGAGGTCGGGTCACATCATTTGACGGCGAACGAGGTAACCGAAAACATAAAAAAAATCATTATCTCAATTTTACTAGCTTGTAGTATTCGAGAAAACATCCAAAGTCGAAATTAGCATTCGACTGAAACTTCGCAGTTTCTTTCACCGCTAGCAATCGGAGGCGGAGCGGCGAGGGTTGTTGCGAAATATCCGAAATTGGGCCAAAAAACATGAATGTAATAATTTGAAATAAGCACAAATTTGTATTTGATTATGAGGTTGAAGTATTTAGAGTGAAAATGGAGTTGAAGCAAAAAAAGGAAAATCTAATGACACACGAAAATATTTTTTTTTGCTGCCCGCATCTATTCTTCGACATTTCCCAGGTTTTATGTTTATTACTGCTCTTGAGAAGTAAACAAAATACGAAAAGCGGGGGTGAAAGCGGTTCATTCTCCGGTGTGGGAGACTCGCTGTAAAGAACGGCAGCAAATTTTGGAATGGAGAAAACTTGGGCTATTACATGGCAATTATCATAGGTTATATTGCAAGTTAAAATTTCGGGGTTCTTCTGTTTTCTCTTTGCTGCTTGTGGAAGATCACAAGCTATTAGCTTTCTTTGTTTGGATTTTAGTCAGTTTTTATACTGCTTTGCAACTTAGACACCCGTTGTTTGGAAGTAAATCATTAAAATTTTGGATGAATAGTATAATTATGAATTTGCATAAATGGATACCTCCTAAACTGGAGTATTTTTCAATGAAACATAAGAAATACTTGCGTAACTGAAAATTGTTTCTGGTTGTTGTGAATATTTATCGAAAGGGGCAGGAAGCGAATAAGAACTGCAATTAAAGCACGCGCTGACTGCTCTAAGGGCTGACCACGAAACGATTGCCGGCATTCTTATGGTCCGCAGTTGAGATATAGTCACGTCTTCCCATGTAAAAGAACATGTGATTTCTTCAAGCATGCACATGTACTGTTTAGTCTAAAAGAATTGAAAATAGTAAAGAGATTTTCATAAGCGTTTTCGCCCCAAACGCTGTGATTTTATATGCGTTCAACGCATGATGTGTTGCGTAGATAGCACTTTCCATCATATCACGCATAACCACTTCCATGGTGCACACGTCAGACCGGAACTGTGGATAAAAGCAGTACCGTGTTATGCTCTAACCACACAACCGCGGCCTGATGAAACTATCAATTGAAAACATTGCTATGTTAAAGAGTGCATTCCTATTCCGTCCAACGCCGCAAAACCACCGCGCAGCAATTCAATCATGGTACGCAGCCGATGGGCTTCTGAGGTGTGTTATTGTTGTGGTTTACCGTGGTTTTAGTACCATCGAGCGATGGATCCCGCGGCTGTTTTCACCGTAAAATTTCACGTCATTTACGGGCAAATAGAGTGTTGGTGATTACAGCTGTTATAATTCGTAACTCGGTGTTTGTTGTAGCGCCGTAGTACAGCTCGAAGTGATTTGATTCTCACGCGTACGTGTTCAACTTCTTGAGTTGAAAAAACAGATTTACGTGGTCCATTTAACACTATACGAAAACAGGGAATTAATCAAACGATATTATGCCTTGTAGTCACTTAAAGTTCGGAATCATAAAATCAGCTAAATAAAGCTTATTTTTAGGATAGGAATTTGATGAAATAAAAAAAATTGAGGAATCCATTCCAAAATCCATTTTTCGCATTTTTGCCAACATGACTTTTTTTTCAAAAAATCATAACTTTCGAACCACTGGACTAATTCAGATGTTCGACATATTAAATTAAAGCCAATTAGCTGGTCTTTTTTGAAAAAATACTACAGTTGCAGAATTTGAATTATGTTTTCGTTATTATTGATTGTATCAGTTTTGTTTTTGTTTTCATGGTCTCGGGACATGGGGGCCTCCGTAGCCACATTGGTTGCGCGTTCGCTTAGTAAGCGATCGATCGTGAGTTCGAAACTCAGGGCCCTCATTGACCATCTTTGTGTTGTTACAGAATAACTACGTCCACGCAATAATCATCAGCGATGGAGATCGATCCACGGTCGAAATATGATCGATTCATCCATACAACTGCTCTGCTCTGCAAGACACATCGGGCTGCTGTTCTATAAATAACTCAACAATGATCAATCAACTGTCTCCGCTGTCTGGTCTAACTGGATAATGGAAGAACAGATAGAAAACTCTTACGCCTAAATGGCTGCTACTGTGTAAATGTGTGTACCATATGGAATGGTATAGAAGGGAATACTCTAACGCCGAAAAATGGCAACTGTGTAATGTGCTAATTATAGATATGATAAATATGTGACATGTACACGATTAAAATTAGGCTCTGTTACAGCTAAAATGCCAATGAGCCTGAAATAAATTAAAAAATGGGACAAAAAGAAATGGTCTCGGACCAAAGGCGCTTTATTTTAATTTTTTTATATTTTTTCTTGAAAGCTGAGGATTTTTCACATAACATATCTCAAAACCAGGGAGGCGTTTTTTGTTTGTTTTTGAGTATGATTTTTTAAATTTAACTGATGGTCCGAAAAATCATTTTTTTCCCCATTTTTTCCACTACAAAAAATCATAACTTTTGATCTACTGGACCGATTCGAATGACATGTCAAGTTTAAGCCAATGAACTAGTCTTGTTTGAAAAATTATTATACTCTAAATAAAAATGGATTTGTTTTCGTAATTATTGATTATATTTTTTTTTATAGCTTACATCGTTTCGGGATCAAAGGCGCCATATTTTTATATATTTTTTCCTGAAAGCTGAGGTTTTTTTACATAATATATTCGAGTCCAGAGAGGTGTTATTTTTTGTTTTTAAGTTATGTAATTCAATTAATTGTTTTATTTTGTTTAAAAAAGGCTAGCTAGTAGGCTTCAATTTGATAAGTCTATCATCTGAATCGGTCCAGTAGCTCAGAAGTAATAAATTTTTGAAAAAAGTCATTTTTGAGAAAAAAGGGATAAATGTTTTTTTGGACCATGGGGTAACTTTGAAAAATCAAGATCGATGTTAGCGTCCACTTTTATGCAAGACGTTGATGGTCTCTCCAGTTGATCGAGTCTACATTACCCGGCAATGAAGCTTTGTTGTTAGGGTATGTTCGATATTTATAAAATATTCGCCAGGAACTGTGTTTTGCTACATATTTGAAAAATGATACCAAAAGAGAAATCACAATCGTGGAACGGTTTTTTTTACCGATAAAGCTATATATTGTATACACTTATCCCCCTATTTACATGGTACCTGTTTTACACGATTTCGCTTTTACACGGTTTATAAAATAAAAAATTTTGAAAAACCTAAAAAATGTATATATGTAGTTCATATGAAAAAGAAAAGAAAATAGGATTGTAGTTTTGACTACGAGTGCGATTTTATGTTTCAGAACTGTCAAGTTATCAATTGTATAGCTTTATTGGAATCTTTATGCGTTATTTGTGTCAATTTTTCAAGCTCTTAGAACATCGACAAATATGAAAAGGAAAGGAAAGTTATACCTTTGTTTTCGGCTGAAAATCTCTTTGAAAAATTTAATGATTAATAAAGCAAAAAATCTACGCAGCATTGATTTTTTTTATCACTAAGTCTGAAGTCGAATCTAAGATCTTCCCGAGTTCGTCGACTGTTGAACCAGAATCGCATCAGGAATGCTCAAGTGAGAAGGATAACTTTATACTAACCAAAACAAAAAGACTGGTAGTTCCTAAAAGTGGTGCTAGCGTATAAACTAATTACAATTTAGTTTCTTGAAGAATTCTTTGTTTATTTGTAATCAGAATTTATAATGAATTCCATAAGTAATTTATTATAATTGTTTTACTTAAATAAATGATTGAATTGAACATATATTGAGAGTTTACTTCATTTTACACGGTTTTACATAGCAAACTCGTAGTTTTCATTCTACACGGTTTTGTCGGGAACCTATATTCAGTATAAATCGAGGGATTGGTTTATATTGTTATATTGTCACTCACTTGGACGCATTTTACTGGTTTTTGATTTAGTTTGAGAACCTTTTTAATTTAGATATTCCTCAATTAATATTAAATCTGTATAATATCACAAGAAGCCAATATAATAATCAGTCTTCAGAATGCAACGCGGTGCTGATGTATAACAAGTTTTTTGCACCCGGTTGAATTCTCACTTCTTGTATACACATGCGCTCTGGCGAATGAGCACACTCCGAAACACAAATGAAAATGTTTTGCTTTCAGCACCGTATTTACGCCGAAATTTGCACCATGTTTTGCGCCGTGTTTCGCACCGTCTTTCTATACCTGTTTTACTCCGCTCTGAATGTGGTTTGCTTTCTCTGTTGAGTTTATTTTTCTTCACACAAGCGCATACGGTTGGTATGGAGACGCGCTGTTTTTGAGCGAAGACAAAACAGTCGCTCGAATTTGATGTGTATGTATAAAATGAGGCGCGCATCCAGCGTTGCCAATATTCCAGTTTAAACTGGATTCTTCCAGTCTTTTTTTTCTCGATCCAGTCATCCAGTTGAACCCTAAAATCATCCAGTTTTTTGAAATATCGTCCAGTTTTATCCAGTTTTTTTTAAATGTTTGCTCTAGTTTTACCCCTTTTTTTTTAGTGAAATAAGTTTACAACGATAAATATTATCTCTCCCTCCACCTTCCTATCCCTTGAGCAATTTTATTTTTTACCATTTATCGTTCGACCTTGGGTCGATCTCTCTTTTCTTACATAGTCAACTCACTGTTACTTACACTTCCGAATTCAATACGGGCAGCATGCAATGCGTGTGGTGAAAATTACTGTTTTTCAGTCGTGTTCCATCTACCTCATGAACTTCTGCGACAGGTGAGGTTGTAATTTGGTTCTTCCCATTTTCTTGAATTCGTCTTATATTATTCAACAGCTTACCCAAGAAGCAACGAGCTATACTGTGTTTTGATTAATATAAATATTAGATGTTCTAGGTCCTCCAAATCCTACTAAAGTTCAGAAGGTCATAGAGTAAATGGTTTCCATTGACTTTAATTGATATGGATATAAAACCTAAGTAGGGTAAATGATCTTGGTTTGTCCAATTTTGGGTGTTTTTACGCAACTAGTAAATGCAAATCGATTTTTCTTCATGAAAATCACACATAATCGATACGAGTTTGGGTTTGTTGAAAAGCCCCAAGTCTCTAGTTGCTAATACTACCATAAGGTGTTGAAATTATTCAATTTTTTATGTTTTTTAACGATTTTCCTTAAAGAAGAACTATGATCATGGTTTGACCACCTCTGATCATGGTTTGCCCAAAAAAATGATCAAGGTTTGTCCGGTTTTAGAAATCTCCATTTTTGAATGAAAACATTCGAATTCACAATTAGATGTTGCATTTATCATTGCTTGAGTTTACTGTCATCATATTGATTCATTCATGATTTAGGCTTTCTTCAGAATATTGCATTTTCTTGGGCATTTTAGAAGTGTTCACCTCAATCCAATCAACACAGAAAAATCATACTTCTGCTATGCGCGAAGCACACCATAAACAAACATAAACAAACTGCAGCGCGCCAAGCGGTTGCCATAGAAATCATGTGGACAAAACAACATTATTGAATTGGACAACTCATGATCAGAATTGAGTTCATCAAAATGCGTTAATTTAATGGTTTAGCTATGTAAATCCGATACAAATGGTGAGCAAGCATGATGTTTACAATATTTATAAGTGTTGTAATCCAGAAAAGGTCTGAATACGTGCCAAATAATCATCTGGTGATCGATTAAAAGTTAGCTCGAATGAGGGGCGCATTGACACAAATAGAAGGTGTATTTTATAATCCTTAAAGTGACATGTGATTTCGTAAAAATATACTATCAACCTACTATAAATCATGTAAAAGGCAATTTCATTTATATGTTTCGAAACATCCGAAGGCCTTATTTGACACAGGAGCGCTGAATTAGAGCATTCAAAAAAGTGGGCAAACCATGATTTCATATTTTCGACTGGACAAACCAAGATCATTTACCCTAACCTTGCTTCCGTTTACATCAAATGAATATTAGTTTCTCATGGTCACTCAGAGGTATTTTAGTTCTAAATATAATGAATTTCATACATAAATAGTACTATGCATATTTTTTCAAAAATACTTTCTCGACTAAGAGGAAATATTTAAAGATACCCTCATTTTGATCTTGATACCAAAAAATATTGAGAGAAATAGCTAAAACGCTCAATAGCTCAATACCAAAATTTGATAATTTCAACACCAAAGTAATACTTGAGCAGTGTTGTTTTGGCATTGAATGTGCTTATTCGAGTATTGAAACAATATTGTGGGAAGTTGTTTATGGTATTTTTCTTTGGTATTTTACCTCGTATCTCATGCTAATCCGTACCTTTTTGATGTATCGAACTATTCGCGGGTTTGTGACGATCTTCTATCAACGATTTTATGGACATGAAGCGATAAATACGAAACTCTTCATGTAAAACCATCTCTTAAATATTATTTCACAGTAAATACAGTTACAGTTTTATGAACTACATATAAATACGTGCCCCCGTGGCCGAGTTCGATTCCCGTTCTGGTCGGGGGAATTTTTCTTCATGGAAATTCCCTCCAACTTGCATTGTAGTCACACACGTATTTTAGAACTTGCCGCTCAGAATGCATTCAAGGCGTGTTATTGGCATAGATAAAAAAATGACGCAAGTAATACTACGTTGAGACGGCGAAGTTCCTCTAGGAACGTTAGTGCCATTTAAGAAGAAGATATAAATACTACACGAAGCTTCAAAGAAAATTATATTTCTCAAGCATTGGAATGGGTCAAAAAATCAATCTAGATAAATCATAGTCGATCTTCCTAAAATAAAACGCTTTTACAGATCCAGTTTTCTTAAGAGTAATCTTCCAGTGTTTTGAAAAATATTATTGGCAACCCTGCGCGCATCACACAAGTGAGAAGCAATGGTCAGTTCAGTGCTCATGTGTTTATTAATTTGATACACTTTGAATTTATCTTAAGAATGCCTTTACGTGTTTGTCATAAAAGCGCGCTGAAGAAAATTGAACTCAAGTGCAACGCAACGTATGTTTTCTGAAGAATAATAATAATGCAAGAAGAGTAGATTACCATCAGCACAGATGAGAAGCTTAAACCGAAGTTCAAGCAAGGCTATCAGAAGTTTTGGTTGCAACTCAACATTGAAACACAGTACCCTGCATTGTGGAACATAAGTGATGAAAATATTATCGCTTTTCCATCATTATATCTTGTTGAAAGAGGCTTAAGTGCAGTGACAAACATTTTGATAAAACAATTGAACCGTTTGAAAATCAACGAACGCAAAGATTTATGACTTCAACTCACCAATATTGAACCGAATTTAGAGAGATAGGTAGAAAGTCATCAGGTTCATATATCACACTGATTTTGTTAATTTTTTTATCCTTATTTTGCGATTTTCATGTTTTTTTAAATTAATTACCTACTTAAGTGTTTGTAAGTAATTTGTATTAATAATTATTAATTACATTTGATATTTACTGAATTTTTTGTATATTTGTTTCGTTGAGTTTTGGTGAGAAAATGAGGTCATGCTTAATTAATTAACTAACCGAGTTTTAAATTGATAAGTTTTTTGCATGAATAAGAACAAAAGATAGAGATAGAACGTGAAAGTGATACACTTTATTTATGCCATAAAACTGAAACCAGTTTTTGCGTGCAAGCCGCACGCATAACTTTGTTCGGCATTTCGTCCCAAATCTTTACCAAACGTTTTTTAAGTGTGTCCAAATTCAGATGCCTAACGTCGTCCAACTTTCCTAGCATGTATCTCCAAATACTGAAGTCTAGCGGGTTCTAATCCGGTGACGATGCAGGCCATTCTGACGAATCAATGAAACAAGGCAATTTCTACTTACACCATTCCTGAATGAGCAATGCCTTATGCGGTGGTGCTTAATCATGTTGAAATCAAAAACTGTCTATCTCCAAAAAGCAGTTTAGCGCAAGGATGCAAATGGCCTTTGATAACGTGTTGCAAGTAGTACTCCTTGTTTATTTTCAAGCGCCTGTCAATGAATAGCAATGGTAATTTCCCTTCGGTCGATATACCTTCCAAAACCATCACAGCTGACGCATTTTGATATCGCTCGACTGCTCTTTTATCGGCTGGTATTTCACGAAGACATGCTCCATAAACACGGTCATTTTGCTTGTTCAAAGTTGCCTCCAGAGTAAACAATTTTCCATCCGAAATAATAATGTTGTTAATGTTGTTATGTCTTCAGCAGCAACCGAGATCTAGCAACCCTGTCGGCAATATTTTTGTAAGTTAATTTCTGCTTATTTAAAGCTGAATATACAAGGTCCTTTTTGATAACATTTTGCATGGAAGTGTGGCTCATGTTCATTTCACACGCCATTTTTTCTGCCGAACGGGCTGGATTTCGCCGGAAACGTTCCTTCACTGCTTTAATGACCGCTGGAGTCCGAACACCCCGTTTTTTACCAGGTTTCTTCTTGGGAACAACCGTGTCCTGTAGACGAAAAATCTGCTTAAATTCAGATGAGACAGCTTCCTCCTGATCTCGATGTTAGTCAATCCTTGCAAGCGCAACACCCTTTGTCATTCTACGACAGAAAATAAAACGAGGGGCACTCGAATACGTGTGTCACTTCTATGTTGTCAAAAATATTTGTATGTAAGTATGTGTCTTTGGGGCCGGGGATGGTTCTTATTGTGGCTGGAAGGGACGGCTCCCATACAAATGACTCAAATTTCTGCGTAACTTGAGAACTAATCAAGCCATTTGCTTGAACCAAATTTGGTATGTAGAGGTTTCAGGGGCTAAGAAATGATTTTATGGTGGTTTTGGCATTATCATCACTGCCTAATCTCATTTCACACTTAGCGAACATCAATTATCCAATTTTCTTAACCCTCGTCTAACACAAGTCATAAAGTGTTATCCACTTTCACGGTACGTGAGTCAACATCCGTTGTTACGCAAGCGCCCGATGTTTTTATTTATGACCCACTTTGATTTAACTTTTTGTTTTATTTCTGTATTATAGTGACTTTCAACACATTTGGCTGGTTTGTCACTTTTACCTTCCATTACGGAAGAATGTCCGGAGTGAGAATTGAACTCGTGACCCTTAGCGTGAGAGGTATGGATGTTACCGCTACGCCAGATCGCCTCCACTATGATTTCACTTGTCTTCAGTCTTCGTTCAATATTCCTATGCAACTATATTACCCATCTGAATCATATTTCGGACACTTTGTTCCAATTTCTTGAATTGCTGATAAAGTCTGCTTCATTTAATATTGCAACACAAACAATTGCGTGTAGTTCAGTCATTTATTAACGAATTCATAATTTGTTTTTCATACAAATGTAGCATTTTCTTTACTCTTTCATAAAAAAAATTAAAAAAATTATTCATTGCTGTTTCGAAGAAATTCTCGTACTTTTCCCGTAATACGGCACATTAGGCGGCGCACACCCTTTTCGTCCACCGTTTTGGCGATTTGATTCCACCAGTTCTTCATTTGAGTCATGTTCCTAACAAGTTTTCCCTTTGCCTTAAGCCTCCGCTTCGTGATTGCCCAGTATTTCTCTATCGGCCGGAACTGGGGGCAGTTTGGGGGGTTGAGGTCCTTCGGTATTACGCTGACCCCGTTCGTTGCGTACCATTCCATAACCGTTTTGCTGTAATGGCAGCTTGCGAGGTCCGGCCAAAACATTACTGGACGGTCGTGGGCACGAATGGACGGCAGAATCCGTTTCTGTAGGCACTCTTTTTTGTAGACTTCTGATGTCATTGTCTTGTCAGTGAGAAAGACTTTGGTTTTCTGTCCACAACTGCATATCCCCTGCCAAATCATGTACTTACGGGCGAATTTATCCGCAAACACGAACTTAAATTTTGCAGGTACATCCCCCCGAGCCGTCGCCAAATAAAATTTATGACCTGGGATTTGCCCAAAGTCCGCCTTCACGTAGGTCTCATCGTCCATCAGAATACATCCGTCGAACTTGGTCAGCACTTGGTCGTACAGCTTTCGAGCACGGATTCTGGCCACATTGTTCTGCTTCAGCGTCCGATTTGGCTGTTTGCTGGCTCGGAATGACCTTATTCCTTCCCGGAGACGAATTCGTCGCACCGTACTGTGAGCGGCCTGGAACTTATTGGCCAAATCGCGGTCTGAAAGATTGGGATTCCTCTTGACGGCCTTGATGACTTTCCCACGCAGTTTCCGGTCGACAGTTCCACTCCGACGCTTCGAATGCGGCTTCCGAGCCGTCGTCAATGTTTCCTTGTACTGCTTGATAACACGCCATACGGTATTTCTGGGCATTTTAAGCTGTTTAGCTAGCTTAGATGCCGACAACAATGGATTTTCAAGAAAACTGTGCACAATTTTATCTCTCCGTTCGGCTTCCATGGTGGTTGTTTACAAAATGCTATCGTTTGGTGTTATGACATAAATACATGGTGAAAGGTAATGAATTTCCCGACACGGGGGTGAAAAAAGTTTCCAAATCCGTCCACTAGGAGCGCCACAATGAGCAAAAGAACTTGTTCCAATATTAAATGAAGCAGACTTTATAACTATACAATTAATATCACAATTGCTTCTTTAGAGTAACCCTTTGGTTTTTCTATCACTTCATTTAAGAATTACATTTGAATTATTACATAGTAGGAAAAAATCCATCCAAAATCCAAAACCCACTCATTATCGTTTGTGTTTGACGTTTGCTTAGCGCGAGCAGGTAGAATTTACCCGTTCATCAGTTTTTAAATTTCTCCCGTGTTTGAGTTCTCATCATCGTTATCAGGTTACTGTGATTGCTTGGTAATTGTTTCGCAGTTGACTATAAAATATAATCAAGTGTAATGTAATTTTCGTTCAAAAAATTACAAAATAAAGTGTCCGAAATTTGATTTGGTATAAATGGTGTCCGAAGTTTGATTCTTATTCGCTTGATTTGAAAAGCATTTTATTCGATGATTTTTTTAATGTTTTCAATCAAATAGGTACCAAAGTAGAAAGCTTAAAAGCATATTGAACTAATTTATTAAAAATATCAACCAAATAATACCTGTGCATAGAGTTGAGATCTGTTTTCTGCATCATATGCCTTAAGCGTCCGAAATATGATGCAGAACTAGGTAGAAGGTAGATCTATGCAACTAAGATCCAATTGTTTCGAAAGTTTAATATTAGCTCGTTAGCTTCCATTTTATATGTCTATTATCTGAATCGGTTCAGTAGTTCAAAAGTTATGATTTTTAAAAAAAGTCATTTTTGGGAGAAAATGCAAAACATTATTTTTCGGGTCATCGGTTGACTTTTAAAAATGATAACATAAAAACGAAAAAAAATCACATCTCTGAATTTTGGATATATTATGTAAAAAAACCTCAGTTTCAAGAAAAAATATAAAAAAAGTATGACGTCCTCAAATCCAAAGCCAGGAAAACAACAAAAAACAAATACAATCAATAATTACGAAAACCAAATCCAAATTTTTTGCAATATTTTAATATTTTTTTTGTAATATTTTTCTAAGAAATGCCAACTTCTTCTTGGATGGCACTTACGTTCCTAGTGGAACTTTGGCCTCCTTAACGTAGGTATTACTTGCGTCATTTTTATTTGTAGTACTTAGTTGAGATTGAAACGGCTAAAACACCTTGAATGTATTCTGGAATCGCAAGTTCTAGAATACGCGAGACCACAGTGCAAGCCGGAAGAAATTTATTTGACGAAAAACCCGCCGGCTAGAACGGGAATTGAAACCGAACCCCCGGCCTGATAATGTCCACTCGACCACGGGAGCACTAAGAAATGCCAACTATTGTCATTAATTTAGATATATCGATAATCTGAATCGATCAAGTAGTTCAAAAGTTATGTATTTTCGAATAAGTCAATATAAGTAATTTTTGGAAAAAATGTGAAAAAATGAATTTTTCGGACCACCCTAAAATGGAAATGAGCACCCTAATGAAAAAATTAAGAACGGGTCCAATACTTTCCAATAGAGAACAAATCTACTACTTTTAACGAAAAGTTCGAATGAACTGAAGAAATTTCAAGGTTTTTTTTCACAAAAAAAAACCTATGAATATGGGTACCTGCTTCAAATTTCATCTCAGTCATGACTGATATGTGAGTGATGCACGACTGACAGAGCAAGATTGTCGTTTGTATGTAGTGAAGGCAAAACGTTCAGCAGAAGAAGCAATCACGCAAAATTGATGCAAATTTTATTTTTCCGCTTTGTTATGTTTGCCCTATACATGATAACAGGGTTGCGACATATACAGATTATTCTGTATTTTACAGATTTTTCGCCAAATTTCAGATACAGAATCTGTATATACAGAATTACAGATTTTCAGCGAAGATGCAGAATTTACACATTTTTTTAAATTCAATTTTAAATATTGAATTTATTACAGTGTATGCATAGATAAAATGCATTATAAAAATGTTGAATAGAACGCAACGAGAGGGCTTTCGTTGGAGGCAGTTTTTAGGCGAAATCTTAAGCAATTTGAAGTGCTTAAACTATTATTTTCGTTCCAAGTTAAGTATGACCATAGCCAATCCGCCAATCGTATATTGACTCATTTGAACGATCTTATGACTAAACCGATTATGCTGTTCCTAAACTTTGTTCTACCGCTCATCGATAACGTCAATTGCACTTTTCAATCAGAAAGGTCTAAATCTTGTGAACTTTATAATGAGACAAGAATGTTATTGTTGATCATGTTGGGTAACTTATGTTTGAAGAACTATGTGCAACGATTTGCTAATGTTACAAAGTCCGGGAACCGGTTGGCACCCACGATTATGGACTCTACTTCGAAAGCGAAGAACTATGTATCGGCTCAAGGAGGAACTTCAAGGATGATATTGACGAAAAATTTGAAGGCAAAGTTCAACAAAACCATGTATAAACATCAGTCATTTCAGAGGATTATGAGAAAACCTTTTTATGATTTATTTGGTTGTATTGATACGACTTTAACAGGTCATAAATAGGGGAATTAAATTCAAAACGAAAATAAACCTTTATTTTCATTTTTTTTCCCTAATTTTTCGATACACATTTTTTAAGAAAATTTTATAGATATAAATGTGGCAACCCTGCATGATACTTTGTTTGTCACTAACTCTCAAACTCTTTCCCCCTTTTTGTGTGATATAATTTGTATACCATTTCCAATAGACAACATATTTTTGTTTATTTTGTTTATTTTTGGAGCAGGGAAAATCCCATTTTAGTTTGCTATAAGCTTTTTTTCTAAAATGGGCATAAAACCTGCTTATTTTTGCGCCAACAGAATAAAATAGTCCGAATGACACAATCTTAATCCTAACAAAAAACAGCTTATTCTATCTTAACACTAAACACTAGTTCACAAAACAAATAACAATATGACCAACTACAATGCACTTCAAAGTAACAAAATGATAATAACTTAACATAAACGAGAGTACAATTTTTTGAGGACTGAGCGAGATAAATGAAAATCAAAAACACTGTAACACTGATTAAAAATCATACACATAATATTGACAGGTTCATTCCTACCATAATTAGTCCGAGCAACAGAGAGACGAAGAAAGTTATGGAAGCGAAAATTACGACGACGAATGTCTATATTAAGACTACTGAGTAGATCGCCGCAATCGATATTCGAGAGCAGTAGATCGGAAATAAATATCGCTTTAGCTACATCACGACTAGGTTCAGAGGGTCCCTCCAAGGCAGACCACGAAGAACAAATCGCACAAATTTTTTTTGAATGTTTTCAATCCGTTGTATTTCGTTCTGATAGTGTGGGGACCAGACAACGGCAGCATATTCCAGTGTTGATCGAACAAGAGAGCAATACAATGCCTTTAAACAGTGTATATCATTGAAATTTTTAGTAACTCGGAAGAGAAATCCTAAGCTTTTTGACGCTTTTGCTGAGATGTATGCGATGTGATCTTTAAAAGTAAGCTTAGAATCAAGCATGACTCCCAAGGCTTTGACAGTATTATCTTTCCGTAATGTAGTTTCGAAAATTGAATAATTAAAATGAACAACGGAGCGTTTGCGGGCAAAAGTGATTACCGAGCACTTAGAAGCATTCAAAACCATGCGATTAGTGACGCACCAGTCAGCGAAAATGTTCAACTGAGATTGCAGGTACAGAGCATCAGCCTGACATTTGGCTAAATTGAAAAGCTTCAAGTCGTCTGCAAACGATAATTTCGAACAACGGAGATGTACATCATTTGAATATAAAAGAAAAATATACGGACCGAGGTGGCTGCCTTGGGGTACACCGGACGTTACGTCGAATGGATTGGATATATGATTGCCTATTTTGACAGACATTTTGCGTCCAACTAGATAAGATTTCAGCCAATCCAAGACGCACCCATGAAAACCTAGTCTTCGTAATTTAGCCACTGCAAAACGATGATCGATTTTATCGAAAGCAGCTGATAGATCGGTATATATTGCATCAACTTGGAGGCGATCCTGTAGTAAGCGGGTGATGAACGAGGTAAAAGTGACGAGATTCGTACATGTAGATCGTTTGGGCATAAAACCATGCTGATATTCCGAAATAAGGCTGGAACAGCTATGCGTTAGAAATTAAAGAACAATGAGTTCAAACAGTTTGGAGGTAGCACACAGACATGCAATCCCCCGATAGTTTGATACTTCACGTTTGGAACATTTTTTATGAACCGGAAAAATGTATGATTCTTTCCATATGCCAGGGAAAACGACGCAGCGTAGAGACGTGTTAAAAATTAACGATAAAGGTGAGCATAAGGCAGATGAACACTTCTTGATTATTAAATTCAAAACGAAAATAAACCTTTATTTTCATTTTTTTCCTTAATTTTTCGATACACATTTGTTAAGAAAATTTTACAGATATAAATGTGGCAAACCTTCATGATAACTTTTTCTCTTCCCATCAGCCTACATAAATTATGCGAAATTGTTTAGTGACCATCGTTTTCCGATTAACGTCCAGCGAGAATGAATTGTCTTTCTCAAGGTTCTTATTGTTCCCCTAATAAGTTTCCGAAAGACGTATTTTAACGTAGAAATTGCAAAAAGAATGTATTAAATCACAGTATTTGATAAACTCATTCGTTTTGAAGAAATTTTGATTTCTCAGAAGAACTATTTGATATGCTGAAAACAAAACAAAATCTATCGTGTTGTGCGTAATTATGTTTAGCTTTTTCGTAGTTACTGTTGATTTCTTTAGTTCCGACGTTTTCGGCCTCTGCCCAGCGATATCTGAGAATTTTGTTGACTTTTACTTTCGGGCAGTCGCTGGTCGCCTTCTTCATAGCAGCTAGTGTGAGTTTTATTTTTTGGGGCAGCGGTTGTTGTTTTCTTCGGTAGATGCTTCAACGAACACGACGCACCAGTGCCCATCGTTTGCATTAATGGGTTCTTGATGATGATGGCGCTTTTTTGATGAACGAAGTTAGCTTCACCACATCAATCTTGTATCAGTGATAACATGCTCCAACCGGTGTACAATTATAATTGAGTTGATTTCCGAGCGGGTGCCAGCTTATATGCAGATTTGTATTGTTTCAATAGCCTGTTTTCAAAGCAATTTTTAAGTTATTTAAACATTATTATTTTTTTGGATCGATAATTAACATGCATATAACGCGTAGACATTTTATCATTCGAGTGAAATGGTAATCATAGCATTTCGTTCAGTTAGTTAGGAGGTATTAACGCTATAAATCTTGTTGGTATGGCGTAATGCTCTCGTTATCGAAACTTTGAACGTACACCCCAGTATAGGAATGAAAGACGTAGTCCTAGGTCAAAATCCATTTTGGGCGGGAAGTTCGCCAGGTCAGCTAGTCCTCAATAACATTTTGTGCCGTATGGATTCTATTGAAAAAATCTGATCCGCTGGTTTCCAAGAGATTAAAATGCGTGTATTGTACACATGTTCTCCAAATGCGTGAAAGAATCAATTTCATCAATTATAATACTCTTTTACCACGAATCTATCCAACTCCCAGTAAAATGTGAATGAAATTTATAGAACTTTTGGAAGTTAGGTACGAGTTTCCCAGGTAACTTTTAAAAAGAAAAAGAAATAAGATATTTCAAAACGATTTTAAGATTGAAATTGTCTTTCAGAATATTTCGTTGTTGAATCAAAATATCTCCGGTTGATCGGAAATGCCAAAAGCGCAACCAAAAATCG
This sequence comes from Toxorhynchites rutilus septentrionalis, assembly GCF_029784135.1. Taxonomy (NCBI): domain Eukaryota; kingdom Metazoa; phylum Arthropoda; class Insecta; order Diptera; family Culicidae; genus Toxorhynchites; species Toxorhynchites rutilus. The sequence continues at coordinate 25,111,495 of NC_073745.1, forward strand.
CTGACAGGCAGACAGTTATTCGCGTTGTTCGCTTGATGTACCGTTTTGTCTCAAATTCCGAACGCTTAAGTCTCATTACTCAAAATGGGACTTTTTCGCGAAATTAATTTGATTTTTGGATACAATAGAGCCTTTTTTTCATTTGGCTTCAATAAAATTGATTTTCAAATACATATTCATGGTGAAAAACTAAAAATATGTTTAATGACATTTGCCTCATATTCCGAACATCAGTTTTGTCTCCGACCCATATTCCGAACACTTTTGTCTCAAATTCCGAACAGCAAAAATGCAAATGATTTGTTCCTCGTATCTTTGGATGTTAAGGTCCATAAAAGGATCTGTCTACATGAATCAGGTGACAGCTTAAGAGGGTGGGGTTGACGGCTTGGTTACTCGACCTAAGCGCCCTCTATAAGGCGACGTCCAGGTCCGAAGTCTTCGAGAACCGCTGACGACTGCATACGTCATTCCACACAAACCCTGATTAAGAAAATCGATTTTACTCTCGTTGGATTGCGCCTGCGACCTACAATTTGCAAGAAAAGAGCTTACAAATGGTCGTTTTATGTTGTTGTTCCAGAATTGGATTGTCCTTGTACCCCAATTTGTGAACTATTGCTGTATTTGCCTAAAAATAGTGTGTACAAACATCTTCTGTTCGGATTTTGAATCATGCGTTGCAACTTGATTCAAATTCAAAAAAAAAAAAAAAAACTCCAATACTAATTTTAATGAAGATTTCTGCATAAAGGCTCATTTGTTCATTCATGTATAGTAGATTCTTACCCTTTCTAGCACTTAACATGAAAACAGCAACAAAATAGATAAAACATCTACAAAAACTGAAAGATTCATGATGCTTGTTTTTTTACAGAATTTTCTAACGCATACATTTAATCATTGGTTTTGGCTGTCATTTTTTTTGCAAATGTTTCATATTATAAATTATACGCTGTTTCGATACCTGTAAATGATGTTAAAATGAAGCATATAACCCAAAAAAATTCAGGGTTTTCATTATTCAGCTATTTATAACATAAAAGTTCAGTAAATTTACATTTAAAAATGAGGTGTTCGAAATTTGAATCATGCGCAGAAACTTGATACATATTCCGAACACTACTTCAATACGAATTTTAATGAATATTATAAATATTAATGAATATTAATATTATTGTAGATTCTTACCTTTTCTAACACTTAACATGAAAACAGCAAACAAAATAGTTGAAACAACTACAAAAACTGAAAAATGAGCGATGCTTGCTTTTTACGAAATTTGCTAACGCAAACATTTTATCATTGATTTTGACTGTCACTTTTTTGCAAATATTTAATATTATAAATTATAGGCTGTTTCGATACCTGTAAATTATGTTAGAATGAAGGCTATACCCCAAAGAATGTCGGGGTTTTGCTTATTCAATTATTTATAACATAAAGGTTCAGCAAATTTACATTTAAAAATTATGTGTTCGGAATTTGAGACTGTTCGGAAAATGAGACAAAACGGCATAACTCGCCCATTATGAAACTGATGTTTCCAAATCATTGCACCTGTACGATGCATTGATCAAAAATGCAATATTCGAACAATCTAAATTGAATCATTTGTACAATAACATTAAGTCAAATCTCCGCTTGAGTACTATTCAAATAGAGCTATTAGATTCTATTTTCACCCTTCGTGATTTGATTTATTAGTCATTCATGGGGGTCCTTCTGTCACTGTTAACAACCAACCGGTTCAGGTTTGATTACAACCAATCATAGAAAAAAATGATTACTGAATCGCGTGACTTGAACTGATCTCATGCTCCAACATATTGACTCGAATAAGATACCCTTTAAACGAATATGAGACACTGTCGTTGATCCCAACGCTAATACATGCAAGTCTGCTATTAAACATGACGAATAGCTGTCATTGATCTTTCTCCGAGGGTACCCTGATTGGGCCCTAAACATTCGAACATTGAGACGTGTATAATTAAGGGTAATGTCGTATTAAATTTGATTTGAACAAGATCGGTGTTACTTCAGTTCAGAAAAACGTTTCGCGAAATTGACACATCAAACTAATTGATATTATGCACAGGCCGGCTTTCGCAGACAGCATGATGCATTTTTGATGTTTGCAACTACTATCACCACCTCCACCACCCCCATCTTTGACCGGCACTGAGCTTTCGGCGGGCACTCAGAGCGTATAATTTTTCCAGCGAATTATTATTACAACCATGATTATTTACCGTTTGTATAATTTTTCATCGCTTTGCTGCGTGCTCAGACAACTGCTGCTGCTGCTCTGCTGCCCAGTGACATAACGATGTAATATTTTTTCGGTAGATTTAGCTCACACAATGTTTCGAGTGCAGTATGTTTTTTTTTTACTTTTCCGAAATTCGAATAATTACGTGTTCCCGTTTCGTGCGGTTCGATAAAAATAGTGCCCCGAAAAACGGTCTTATGTAATTCATTGATCGTCTTTTTCCACACCCATAGCGTCGATTGAGGGCATAAAGATTCAAGCATTCGATTTCGGTCACTTCAGTATATTCACCGCCCCTTTTGAAGTCATTGACTTGGCCGAGATCTGGAGGATGATGAACGGTTCGTTACGAAATGAACGCAAGCGGGTTGGATGTTCAACGGAAAGTCAACGTTTCTCAAGGTCAATTTACGTGTTCGAACAGAGTCGTTCTGTCGAAGAAGCTTGTTAACTGCTATCTACGGGAGATCACAGAACCAGTTCATGTTCCCGACAATCGACGTTGTGGTGGCGTCAGCCCCAGGTTGATTCGAACGGTTGCTATCGCTGTATCGTATCGTATGGTCACAAACAACTCAGCCCACGATCGAAGAATGGGGAAAAAATGGGCGAAGAACGGAGACAGTTTGGATGATCAAGTGGCGAGATTTGAAATTCAAATTGGAGGAGAGCGCGGCAACATTGGGAATGGGAGGGCGAGTGTTTCTCCCATCCATTAGTGTGTGGGATGATTTGATCTGGCGACCTGTTCCACATTGAGTGGGTGCCATTTGATGCTTTTGAATCGATTCTTTGTGAAGTTCCCACAGCTCTCTGGGGGGACCAAAACATTTCATTTTTCTCCTTCCAGTTTGTAATATTATATTTGTAAGGTCACCTTATTTTGGACCTTTGATGAATACTAACGGACAGAATAACAATTTCATTCATAGAAACCACTGAGGAAGTGTATGGTTTGCAATCGCGTTTTCTGAGCAGCCCAACTCATATTACTTACGCACAGTTTGGAACAGGTAGTAACACACAAACCTTGTATATGTGAAGCTTTTGCCCTGCTGTGCAAATCAAATCACTGCGGCAACTAGTTGATGCTGGGGCTATAATTTATTTCATTGTCTCATCCGCTGCTCTGACAGATCACTTTTCAGTAGTTGATTTTAGCAGTTTCTCGCTCCGGAGCTTGGGGGGAGAGTTTTTTTTTTCATTTGCGCACACATGCAGTGCGAATGTGGTTTTTAGTTCACCGCATTGAAACGCATTTGCCCGCGTAGGTTTATTCGCTCGTCATCATTTTGTTTTGTGTACGATACACATTTGCATATGAATGTGGGAATTTCATGGCGACCGAATACGAACAGATTTAGAAAATGCTGTTCGGAGGACATGAGCTGGATAATGTATAATAATAACTTAGAACATATAGAGATAAACTTTGATGGAATGTAACGATTGGCAATTAAAATTTTGGAATTTCTTTCTCAAGTTGTCAAAAACAGACAACAATTTTTTTTGCCAAATGGCGGCCGTTTGGAAACAAGAATTGCATTTTCGCACGATATATTCTTGAATGTTTAAACTTTTGAAATATTAAGAAACAAAATTGTGATTTTTTCAAATTTCTAGCCTAGAATAGCCCCTTAAGGGACGATACTCATTCCCAAAAAGTACGGTATTCAACCAAAATGAATGAATTATCGTGGAGTGGAGAGGTTGAGAAATGGAAATATCGAAGACGATAGTCGCATATAGTCATTATCGATTATACATAAATCATCAAATAAACTAGCTTACCCGGCAAACGTTGTCCTGCCATAATGTATTGCTAGAGAGAATTTTGGTTGGTAAAAATAACGAATATACTTTAAAAGAGTTTGTATGTTATCGTTCAGATCTGTAAAATTGATCTAAATGAGGGTTTTCACAGCGAAACATACATATGCGTACCTCTTATTTTCGAATTTTCTCTTTTTATTTCAAATACAGGGAAACTTCGTTATAACGTACCCTCGAAATAACGTCACTCTATATAACGTACATTTTACCTCGATATAACGTTTCTGGTAGAACAATTAATTATCTGTATTGTGATGCTAAAACAAGTTTTGTACCTTCAATCAAACCCGAAAAACAGCAGGTTTTGTAATTCCGGATTCTAAATGAATCAATTTTTAATCAACAGTACGAAGGGAAACATAATGAGAAAGGCTGGCTTCGACTTCTGATTGAAGTTATTCATTAACTTTACTAAAACAGCAACACAATAATGTATTATAGATTACGTTTGTGAGTACTTTATTATGCTTCGATACAACGTACAATTTTGAAAGTGAAATGTACGTTATATCGAAGTTTACCTATATTCTTCTTATATATAAAGATATGCATAATCAATTTTTTCGAATTTTTCCAATCATCTCAAATATTTTCCAAAGTACTCTATCATTCTAATTTGGGTGAAGACAAACTCACAAAATACATGGACGACGTAGAACTGGTCAGCCGTTCTCCACAAATTTGATGATGAATTATGCGTACGTGGGAAAAACTCTCTTTTATATATAAAGATGTTATGGCATTAGTCCTTTATTGATGCTTAGTTCAATATTATAATAAAGTAACAATGGAATAATAAGCGCTACGAAAATCAATAACTAATTTCTCTCAAAAAAATGCTGTTGACAAAATGTGTCCGGAATTCAAATCATAAATAAATTCACAAATTTTGGACAAATATAACATGGTTTTGTGGAATTCTGTGCCATTCAGAACTTACTTTTTTGGTGGGAAAGTGCTAAATGTGACTACTTTCTAGTCAAATTTTTGAATATTTTTTGTGTATACAAGTATCTTTGAGAGCTGAGACCGACACTGATGATATTGTGCAAACGCTCTTGATGCGGACTGAACGGAAAGCTCAGCAAGAACAAATCGTGTAAAATGGAAACTTTTATGTTTATTTTGTTTATTACCATCATGGTTAATAATGGTCTCTAACATTTTGGTGACTGCAAGAACAGATAATGCCATAATTCAGCTTACGGACAATGCCAGGAAAATGAGACCAATCAATTTGGAGACATTTTTACATTTTCCAACACGAACCCAGTCTAGGGAAACCATCTGCTCGTTGGTAAATATCTCTGGAGACTTTGTCTGACTCTGTCTTGGTAGGAGGACAGGAAATTTTTTGGCAGTTGCTGAGTCATCAAACATCAAGCGCAGATGGTAACTCTAACTCAGGCGAAAGTAAAAAAATGAAAGGCAGCAACGTGAGGTGAAGTGTCTTCATATTAATTTATGTCGTTAATTCATGAGCGAAAGCTGCGGTTGTGGGATGCAATAAATAAAAAATAAATAAAATGTTCTAATGAAAAACCTGGTTTCAAAGTTATTTTATTTTTTTCAACAGGTGTCGGAGTCGGTTCTAATAAATGTGGGGTGTCGGAGTCAGAGTCAGAGTCGGGATTTTTTTGACTCCACAGCCCTGCTTTTACTCATGCCTCTAACTTATTCGCATTGACACCATTGGTGGTCGTCTTCCAATTAGTGGAATTGTTCAAGTGCAATGAACAATCTTTTAATACAAAAATTTGTGGATGAAAATTAATTTGTCTGTATCAAATATGTGTTTTGCATGAGATATTAGCAGTTTTTTTTGCAAAATTTGAGAAAACAGTAAACAAAAATTGGGGCTGATGATGATTTAATATTATAATGAAGAGTGTTAATAAAACTATAGAAAAATGTATACACAAATGATTAGATAAAAGTCAGGAATACGGGTTTTAAGTAAATGGATGATATGATATTTTTCACCGCGGGCAGGCAAATTGAGGGAAATTAGAACTGTATCTAAAGGGAAAAACCATTTTTAAAGCTTTGATGAAAGCTGTTAATCGATCGCTATGCCAGTGACTTATATTGATGAAAAGCGCCCGATATTAATATCAATGGATGAGTGGATGATGCAAATTAAAAAGGAATAGTTCACCAACCTCTTGAACGCAATTTTCGAGAAACTGCTCTGAGCAGCGTTGCCAATGTTCCAGTTGAAACTCGATTCTTCCAGTTAACTTCCAGACTGGACCGAAAAGGTCCAGTCAAACAGTTAAATTCATCATCAATTTTTTTTTAAATATTAAATATTATCCAGTTTTTTTTATATGTGTGCTTCAGTTTTACCCAAACAAATTCACAATACATCAATAGTATACTTCCCCAACCCTGCCTATCCCTGTGGAAACTGTGGAAAGAACATTTTCTGAATATAATCTCAACAAAACGAAGAATAGAAACAGGCTGGAAAAAATACCCTTGAAAGATAAACTGGATACGGAAAACTACGCTTCTTTTCACGGGGAGCAATCGAGAGGGACACAGATAAAAGAGAGAATAATGTTGAAATATGTACAATGTACGAACAGGTTAAAAAAAGTTCCAGAAAAAACGGAGAAGAAAACAAGGTAATCTTATGAAGTTTGTATTTGTTATACTAGCTGACCCGGCTAACTTCGTCCGGCCCAAAATTTGTTTTTTTGTTATCAATACCTTCAAACCTTCACGTTTTCTTACTATGAGCAAGTTCATGGGTCCAATCGCAGAACTGTTCATTGATTGATCTTCTATTCGTCCCCGTTGAATTTACTTTTTACTATAAAATTCCTAGTATTTCTAACAAAACTCATCATTATAATATCAGATTATTGTCAGACACAATTCTCGTTCAAGATTTTTCAACAAATTGTGAATAACATGTTTCTCCGTTACATGGAATAAATGTTTTATGCAGAAAATATGATATAATAAAGACAGCCCTAAATCGGACAATTCCTTCCTCGAGTTCTGCTCTTATCAACACATCCGGCGATCCTTTTTTGGTATAGATAGAAGAAGATATAGGAGTGCGTTTCATCACATTAAAATCTATATCCAGTTTCGAACAAAGATCAATTTCGCTAGCGCAAACATCAAATGGACTAAAAACACTTGTCACTATATAATTGTAGAACATATGGGAATTTAATTTTCCGAATTTTCCCTTTATCCGTCAGAGTTTTCCGAAAATTTTCTATTGTCATGTTTGGCTGGAATATTTTTGGTTGAACTATGTGTAATATTTTTCTGGGACCCCTCTCCATTCCAGAGGAGGGAGGGGGGTCCCAGAAATTATAGAAACATTTCTCATACCCAAAAAACCCTCACATTCCAAATTGTGCTTGATTAGTTTTTCAGTTATGCAAAAATTTGTGTTTCATTTGTATGGCAGCCCCCCCTTAGAGAGCGGGGGAGTGTCTAACCACCATAAAAATATTTGTTGCATCCTGAAACCTCCACATGCCAAATTTGGTTTCGTTTGGTTGATTAATTCTCGAGTAATTCAGAAATTTGTGTTTCATTTGTATGGCAGTCCTCCTTTAGAAAAGATGGAGGAGTACCTAACCACCGTAAAAACATTTATTGCACCCTAAAACCTCCACATGCCAAATTTGGGTTCTTTTGCTTGATTAATTCTCGAGTAATTCAGAAATTTGTGTTTCATTTGTATGGCAGCCCCCCCTTAGAGAGGGCGGTGGAGGGTCTAACCATCATAGAAACATTTATTGCACCCTAAAACCTCAATATGCCAAATTTGGTTTCATTTGCTTGATTAATTCTCGAGATATGCAGAAATTTGGGTTTAATTTGTATGTAATTATTAATACGGCATACAGGAGAGCCTTTATCGTCCAACTTTTATCTTGGTTAACAGCCTACCCAAGCAGCAACGTGCTACACTGTCTTTGAATTTATGTGAATACCAGATGTTCCAGTTCTTCCAAATCATTCTGAAGTTCAGACCATTTAATCTACCATTTCAACCACGACATGTTCAATGTGCATTGCAATAAATCTTACCCAAAATGATTCATAGATGCCGCGTGCTATGCTGGCTCCGAGTTCATATAAACATAAGATGTTATCATTCTAAAATTCCGAAGATCATAGAGTCAATGTGCTCTATTGACTTTAATTGATATGAATATAAAAACCCAAGTAAACTTGCTTCGGTTTACTTCAATATGATATTAGTTTCTCGTGGTCACTCAAAGGATTTCTAGTTCAAAATAGCATTAATTTTTTGCATGATCCAAACTCTCCCCTTTGACGCTTAGTTCGTAACAAAAAGAGATAATGCATACTTTGCATAAAATGCATTTGCACTATAGTGTTTGTTTTGCAAGTATGCATACTATGTTTATTTTTTCCAAAAACACTTTCTCGAGCAGAAGGAGTACTTAAGGATGCCTCATTTTGATCTTGATCCCAAAATTTGGTTTGGACAAGTCTTATATGAGAAGTGAAATATCAAAAAATAAAAGCAAAAAGTTAGAGAGAATTAACTTTTCAACACTTAAATTTGACAATTCAATCCCAAAGTAAAACTTGAGCTATGTTGATCTGGTATTAAATGTGCTGTGAACGTGAATGTGTATTTGAATCAAATTGTGGGACCTAATCAAAAACTATTTTAGTGTTCTATTACACGAAGCACTGCATAAATCAGTGCACGGAGGCAATGGTTTAAAGGTTTGCTTGTTTTGTTTCAGCTTCAATTTGTTGCAATTTCCACAAGTTTCCATTCAAATGTTAACCAATGAAATCTGAAACAATCCACACAAAAACGTAAAACCGGAAGTAATATAGGCTCCGTGCATTGATTCATTGATTTATTTTATTCTACATTCTTCGTGAGTGCGAAAAAGACATCAACGAAGATGGTCCAATAAAACATAACAGAAACGTAGAAAGAAAAAAAATACCGTCGATGCAGTAATCTACAGCCAGAAACCGTTTCCTCATGCACCTTAAATAATCGCATTGTTCAGCAGTTATGCGACGATTTTCTTTCAACTATTCTAAGGACATGAAGCAATAAATACGATACACAAATAAGCTTCGAAGGAAATTCCATTTCTCAAGCATTGGAATGGATTAAAAAAAACAACTTCAGAAAAATCAAAACAGATCTTCTTAAAATAAAACGGCTTTACAGGATCTAGTCTTCCACTTTTTTTCAAGAGCAATCTTTCCGTTTTTTTTTAAATTTAATTGGCATATTTTGCTAATGAAGCTTTCGTTTTAAAATTACAGAAAAATTGAAATTTCTTTGCGAAAAAGAGACTCAGTATCGTAAAAAAAATTAATATTGAAGATTTATGCAAGCTAGAAGAAATAAAACACATTCACACCAGGTGGACCACAATTGTCAGATGCGTTGAAATTGTTTTGGAAACAAAAGTAAATATTGTTAGGATTGGTAGATGCATTGAGGTGCCCGATTAGATAAATTTAGGAGAAAACGAAAAAAAAAATTATAGGAGGTTGTGTTCAAGACACGACCGCATTGTTGACGTAGAACTACACTATAGTTTAATTCAAGACGCTTGTTTATAACTGCGGATACTATTTCATAATGCTACGAAAATTTCGAAATAGCCATTCTACCAGTTTGGTCGCCCTGGAATGTTTTTTTTTATTGTAGAATCATTTGACGATAATTGTTTGATGATTCATTCTTGTGCTCGCAGAACAATACATGCTCGAGATAAGCGCAGCTGTCATCCTTAGTGGAGAAAGTTTTACTACTGGCAAGCGGAACCAAATCACATACAATATTCCAGAACGACATTTACTTTCTTGGTGACTAAATAAGCGAAATATACACTATCTGCACGCGAACCCAAATAAATTAATGACTTATTGCATAACTCGGTATTACCCAAATAATTTTTTGGTGCACAACCTTAACGCCTGCTTCACCATAGCGTCAGTTCAATGCATTGATGCAATGTCAAAGGCACCAACGAAGCCTTTATGATAAGCATGCACATACGCACACAAATATCCATATATCGATGGCTTGAAACAACTAAATATACACACACTTATCTCTGTTTTTGCGCTCTTCTCAACAGAAACCCTTTCTATTAATATTACCAGTCTCGATTAGCTTAGCTGTCATCCATCATGGAGTGAGTTTTCCTACCGTCATGCGAAACTGAATCACTGACAAAATTCCAGAACATTCATTCTCTTTTTGAGCTGACGATAGCAAAGCTTGATAATTCCCTACACAATTGAGTAGCTCAAAACATCAATGCAATGGCGTCAGTTTGATGCAATGATTGCAATACCAGAGACATCAGCAAGTGAGTAATTTGGTCGCGTCCACAGCTCAGTCTGAAACGAAGACATGTGATGGCGCAAAACAAGGAAGAACAAGCCATGTTCATTGTTTCGTACCTAGAATGATACTGAAAGTTTGCCTTTCCTTCCTTTCCATGTTGAATTAAAAAGTTCATTCGCCGCTAGCTTTCAAGAAGGCCCTTGGAAAACTCTACTCTTTCCTCATATTACTCCTCCACCACCATTGTCTTGAGAAAACCATTCGATCCCTCGCCGTCCAGCTCGCCCAGCAACGGTGTTTTCCAGTCGGTGTCCTCACGAAGAATGAAGTTTGCCTCAGCAAGATCCACTGTTTATACTATTCCACTTCGTTCTTCTTCTTTTCCTTTGTTCTTACGATTTCCCCTTCGTTGCTCGTCGATAAGTTGCTCGTTATTGATTATTGTTGATTATTAGTTATTGATTATTAGCTCTGTTCGGGAAAGCACACCGAACAAATGTATGAGGAAATGGGAATGCTTCCAATTTTCATCAATTTAAACCATATACATATTATGGGATTGTAATGTATAGCATATCAAACAAATCTTAGGGAATTTCCGCTTCGATTGGTATGCAAATCGTGGAAATCCGTTCGCAGCAAAAACAGTTATTAACGTTAACTTTATTTCATAAAAACGTGACCTGTTTTCTGATTTGGCACCCTTAATGAAAGACGTATCCCTACGTCAAAAAATGAGAGAAATGCTATTAAAGGGTGTGTCACATCAAATTGCATCACGGAAAAAAACGCTGTAGAAATTCGCCCAGTAGACCGATCCTTTTGAAAATTTTAGACAGTAAAATAAAAACTATTAAACAACTTTTGGCATTTTCTTTTTATTCATACTTCGAGCCCAAGCCCGTATGCCCACACCTTCCTCTTTACCCCGTCCATAAGGTTCTGTACAACGTCAGGTTGTAGTTTTTTTTTGAACAGAAATCCATTTTCTCTTGAAGCTCGCCTCCGATTTGACAACTTTTGGGTTCTTCCGGAGGGCCTGCTTCATAATCGCCCAATATTTCTCTATTGGGCGAAGCTCCGGCGCGTTGGGCGGGTTCATTTCCTTTGGCACGAAGGTGACCCCGTTGGCTTCGTACCACTCCAACACGTCCTTTGAATAGTGGCACGAAGCGAGATCCGGCCAGAAGATGGTCGGGCCCTCGTGCTGCTTCAATAGTGGTAGTAAGCGCTTCTGTAGGCACTCCTTAAGGTAAACCTGCCCGTTTACCGTGCCGGTAATCACGAAGGGGGCGCTCCGCTTTCCGCAAGAGCAGATCGCTTGCCACACCATGTACTTTTTGGCAAACTTGGATAGTTTCTGCTTGCGAATCTCCTCCGGAACGCTGAATTTGTCCTCTGCGGAGAAGAACAACAGGCCCGGCAGTTGACGAAAGTCCGCTTTGACGTAGGATTCGTCGTCCATTACCAGGCAATGCGGCTTCGTCAGCATTTCGGTGTACAGCTTCCGGGCTCGCGTCTTCCCCACCATGTTTTGCCTTTCGTCGCGGTTAGGAGCCTTCTGAACCTTGTTTGTACGCAGGCCCTCCCGCTGCTTGGTCCGCTGGACGAATGAACTTGACAAATTCAGCTTATTGGCGACATCCCGGACCGAGCTTCTCGGATCACGTCTAAACTGCTTAACTACGCGCTTGTGATCTTTTTCACTGACGGAGCATCCATTTTTGCCGTTCTTCACCTTCCGGCCGATGGTTAGGTTCGAAGTATCGTTTTAGTACTCTGCTGACCGTGGATTGGACGATTCCCAGCATCTTACCGATGTCCCGATGTGACAACTCCGGATTCTCGAAATGAGTGCACAGGATTAATTCACGACTCTTTTTTTCGTTCGACGACATTTTTCCAAATTTACGAAAAATTTACAGTGAAGCATGGCCAACGTGATCTATACACTCTTATCTGATTATAAGCGAAAGCTGAAGATATAATTCCTAAAAATTCAATTTTTACAGCGTTTTTTCCGTGATACAATTTGATGTGACACACCCTTTATGCAAATAACTGAGAATCAAGGCTAAAGCTCAATTTGATGAGCTGTTGTTGTTACAGTGCAGAATAAGAGATTAGCAAGTCGGAGATGAATGGTTGGTATATTAAATGATATCCTTTTTTTAATCATTCCAACGATGCATAGAAAGTACCATATTTTTCCGATTTAATTACAAGTTTTTCTATTTTTTTTTCCTAAGGGTTATAGGCTCTTTCAAGAATAGAAGCTCAAACAAAATTTAAATTATTCATTTTTTATCTTTTCTGTTACTTCAGTACGTTCATACAGATTAAGGTAGGAATAATTGTCAGTATAGTTCTCCTCCTTTTCTATCTCTATTTTTCTATCAAGATTATGTTTTTATTATCCTATAGCGATACAAATTTCGTAATTTCCCTACAATTTTGATCAACTCTGGCTACAGTTAATCTCGAGGTGAAAATTAGTGTATGTATTTATAACCATTTTGACACGATGGTATGATGGAATAAAATACAAATAGATACAGTGTTATCAACAGAAACGTTGACACAATGATCAATTCCGTTAGTAATACCTTCTCCATTATTTTCCACGTGTTTCTCGATCTCATCTCGTTCCATTGATAAAGAAAGAGCAGTGATTACCGCCTAATAAGCAAACACTTAATTTATTTTTTAGATTGTGATCACGTCTGATTAAAAAAGTTCCGTATAAATTATTCAGCGAAGGTCACTATTCCGCTATCATCGTTTGGAAAGAAGCTGATCGTTTTGCATGTGAGCAAGTCAGCTCCAGAATGATTATTCGCGCCGAGTTCGTCGAGATAAAACCTGCAGAGTAAACAAGCCGTGCAAAAAGTGTCACACAGTACAGCTACAGGTTAATATACAGGTGCGAGAGAGCGCTACAGTGATTCCGTTTACCGCTAATAGACACGCTAGACCTCCTCCGGTGCATATGAAGTGCGACATCTCTCGTATTTTTTTTCCTTCTCTTGTTTCGTTCCGTTTGTTTCTTCTCACTTCCAGCGGCGGGGATTTCGCTTTTTCCGTCTGCGTCGCGAAATTGAGTCTCTGCCCACTTGGGCCTTCGCGAACGTGAACGCGAACGCGAGGGGGGGGGGTTGCAAAGGCAAACGAGCACGAAAGCGAGAGAAACCCAGACGCCGGATGACCTTCATGTCCGCGGAGGCAGTTTATCTTCGTGCGGCGAAATGCCAGCCAGCCAGCGCTTGGATGACAACTTTCTGGACAGGAATGTTTTGCGCGTGGATCTGCCCCCTTGTTTGGTGATCCGGGTAATTTCTATTCCTGCCTCTCCGCGCTTCAGAATGATTCGACCGGATCGCTTCGAAATCGATTCTCCCGTGCGGTAACTTATGTGCATATAAATCTTTTGTGATCTTGACAGGGTGACAGAAAAGTAAAATCGCGAACACATGTGTGTTACTTATGACGGTTTAAATGCGTCAGTTGTGACTGATAATTATCACTGGGGGAGGGAGGAACTTTGTGCTGCAGTTGCTGATTTAAAATGTTGAGTGACTTAATTGCTGTTTTTGTTTCGAATCGGTAGAGACCGGTTGCCGAAGGTGGCCCGTAAATGGCACTGAGTACAATAAAAAGCCGGCGTTTCCAAAGTCCAATATCGGATGGTATTGAACTATATATCGTGTTATCGCCATTCACCAGCTGCATGCGACCTGGTTTCAACAACAGCGCGTTGCGAATCGTTTGATTTAAGCTTGGTTGTTGATACGTTTTGACCGACTCCAAGTCGCGTCCTTTGATGCAACCTCGCTGCTCGAATCCAGTGTTCCAGTTCTTGTGTCCTCAATGGGGGCAGGTTGCAAAAGCACATTACCATCAAACGCCAGAAGGAGGAAATCGGACCGGACCCAAGCACCGGAGAAAGAAGCAAAAACCGGCCCATCTACTTCTGGTGTGCTCCACTTCACCTGTTGGGCCTCATCGATGTGGTTAGATTTTTCTCCCGCTTCTATTGTGGACACCACCATACCAGTGTGTCGGGCGGGTGGTGTTGGCCATGATGTGTTCCGGTTCGAGCCTCGGTGACCGACATTCGAGCCAAGCGCCATCAGCAAGAGCAGTCGCCGCTGCATTCGGGTCAACCAAAGTGTACGAACGTGAGCTTTGGTTTGTTGATGTGCATATATGGGACGACTAAGTTGTATACGCGCTGGACTTTTACTTCAGTGGAAAGTGGCAGGAGGAGAACATCATCAATTTCATTCGAACAAATGACGGTCCCCCAACCAGACATCTTTAGGATCGCCTAATCGATCACCTTCGGTAGCCTTGTGGCATTTTCGCTTCGGAGATTTGATATTTTAATGATTAAACCCCTGTGGGACGGTTGTCCTCCAGCCAAGGGAAGGAAGTGTTAGCTAATGGCCAACGTAAAAAGTGTTTGCAACGTATCGAAAGAAGCCATAAAGTGGAAACAAGTGGCTTCCGTCGTTGATCTGTGACTTCGAACAAACCCCCCAAAGGGTTACTCATTTTAATTGATTCGCGCACGTCAAAAAGTGCCTCCTCACATGCACTCATGTAGTGCCGTGAGCATTTAAAAGGTTTTTATGTCGTCGTCGATGTTTTTCCGAAGCCAGCTGACGAAACACAGCACATATGGCCAGCGGAAGCGTGCAAGTTCCCGCCGAGACAGCGCGGAGGAGACTATGACCACCTGAGCCTCATATATGGAACTGTACAGACATAAACAAAAACGAAATGCATAAATGGTATGCGCGTTGAAATTTTTCAGCAGTCGAAGCCAATTGGAATAAATTATGATAGGCTTCTGTGGCTGGAAGAACGATGGCATTCGTTTGAATGGAAAAATGACTGCGCATTATTTATCGTTGTGTGTTTTTTGCCGTTATGGGTTTCGGCGAATCAACTGAAATATTCGTGGGAAATGTGATGTGATTTGAATATTTACTATGGGCATAATCAATTTATAATGTTCCTCGCCGATATGCTAAAATCCGCCGTCAATAAAAAATTGCATTCGAGCCTTCACTCATAATCGAACCCAGCGAAGTTCATTGGCATAAACACACAGAAAGTATGCTGCTCTTGAATTAGAATTTTCATTTGGTTTATTCAATAATGTAATGGAATAATTATCCAACTAGGGCTTCCTGGTACAAATATATGACTCTTTGAATTCTATGAGTCGATTATTCCATAGAACTAATATTAGACCTTCCAGTTTTTCTGTAATTTTAAAACATCTCCGTTTACTCATAACCTTGACAGGACGACATTCTTGGCACAAGAGTTTAATTTTTAAAATATAAAATTTCCGAAACAAAAATGCCACAAGACTAAAAACTGCTGGGTGGCCGTCATTTGTTTTGATGAAATTGATGCTGTTTTTTCACTTCATTGGATGAATCACGTTAAGAGTGTGTGTGCTAAGAGTTGTTAAGAGCGTATATTTTGAA
The DNA here is from genome assembly GCF_029784135.1 of Toxorhynchites rutilus septentrionalis. Taxonomy (NCBI): domain Eukaryota; kingdom Metazoa; phylum Arthropoda; class Insecta; order Diptera; family Culicidae; genus Toxorhynchites; species Toxorhynchites rutilus. The sequence goes on from NC_073745.1 coordinate 25,127,438, forward strand.
GTTTTAAAACGAGAAGGAAGCGTTGATTTTCAAAAAGTTTAGTTTTTATTCCATAATGTTATGTGGTAAATCAAAAAAAGTGATACTAAAATAAAGTCACGAATTGTAGTTTTAAATGTTCTCTATATTGCAGAAATGTTCGGCAATGTACCAAAAGGTAGAGTTGCTAATAATATTTTCAAAAAAACTGGAAGATTGCTCTAATCTTCTATCCTTTTTCTTTTATCGTGAATTTTGGCAATTTCTATTTCTATCTTTCTATCTTGCTATCTTCTTCACACTCACGGCCTTACCTTCGGAACGACGTTTCTGAGTGCTTTGCCTCAGCTTCAATTTTTAACATTTGAACAGAGATATGTGGAAATTGTAACGAATGTGAGCTGAAACAAACCGCACAAAACTGTCCCGTGCTGACGGAGCTGACTACTGTTATAACTGACTTTGTATAATATGGCAGATAAAAATTATTAATATATTGATACTGTTTAATTATTACTGTTTAGAACTAAAAATCCTTTGAATGACCGTGTGGAACTTATATCCAATTGATCTAAACCAGGGTTTCTCAAAGTGGTCGATTTCGGTTTCCCAGGGGTCGACAGAAACGAAAATTGATTTTGGGGGTCGACGAGGGCTGAATATCGACCCCTATAAAATATCACAAGTTCTTATTTGAAATATTGAAGATGCTCTATAAGTTGTGTTACGTGAATCACATTGTTATCAGAATGACCAGGGTTTCCACATTTGATTTTGTAAAATATTCTAAAAAAAACTGTATATCTGTATTTTTAGCAAAAAATCTGTATCAAAAAACTAACGGAAAAATGGAAGGAAACGTTTATTTTCATTTTGAATTTATTGTTTTTATTTATGGTTAGCTC